>NC_089504.1:38327372-38927372 GCF_036850995.1 Saccopteryx leptura | reverse complement strand
CTAGACACTCCAAGCTACCTCCTATCTGTACTGCAGTATTGTTTGTTTGTTTTTGTTTTTTATAATACTGTCCCGTTTGCAGACCAAATTCCAAAGACAACAGAATGTCTATTTGACCAGTTCTTGTGGGGGTGATGGAAGGGGGGCACAGGTGTGCTCAAAGTGAGGAAAGGAAAAGTAGAGGGGAGTAGGAGAAAGGTGATAACATGCCAGGGTTAGATGAAGGACTAGCAGAGGATAGTCGGGTAGGGTTTTGTTAGTCAGAGACAGTGGGAGCCAGAGGGGGAGGGGAAGAGGGCATTTCTTGGAAGAAGGAATGATAAAAGCAAAAATGTAGAGGTGGGAAAGTATAGGCCAAGCTCAGGAAATGTGAGTAGCCTCACTGCTTCTCAAAGTCCTAGCACATGAAGGGTGGGAGAGCAGGCTGGAATGGAGACTTGTGGCCAGATGATAGACTTCTGAGGGCCAGGGCAGGGAGTTGGGGCTTTCTTCCCCTGTGGTTTGACGGCTTCTGGGAGGAATCATCAAAAGCTTTTCAGGAATTCAGGCTTGTCTGTCTCAGGCGTCTCCGTCTGGAAGACCAAGGGCCCAAAGTGGCAGCCTGACATTCAATCTCCTACACCATGGTTGGGAAGTCAGGGCTGTAGCTGATTTCATTGGCCTGTTTTGCATTTATTATAGTATGGCTTTTATAGTGTGTTAATTGAAATATTTCCAACTGCCAAAAACAATTATACTCAAATTGCCTTGTCAGTTCTTTTATTGCCAGATAAATGTTTTACAGACATATTTATGAGGGTAGTGGTAACTGGATCTCATTTTCTATTTAAGGCTGGCAGTTTGTGTTGGGATTGGCCCTCCAGTGCTCTGATGTGGGCCAGAAAGCTGTTGGGCATTGTAGTGCTTCCATCTCGTTACTGTAGAGATCGGAGGCTCCTCAAAGGAAAGTAACTTTCTGGCTCGTGTGGCTTAGCCGCAGAGAAGGGTTCCCTTCACTGGAAACCTTGGTAACCTGGCAGAAATCTGAATCCTGCTGTCTGCCCTACCAGCAACAATCCCAGCTCAAGCTGAGACATACTCTACTCTCGCCCTGGAGTCCCCTTTCTCCCCTCCACCACCAAAACCTCTCCCACAGACCCAATCATGTAAGGGCTATAAGAGCTCCTTTAGTCAAACTCCTTCACTTTGCATTTGGGAAAGTGAGGCCCAGAGACTTCCCCAAGAGCACACAGGTAGTCAGTGAAAGGTCTCTTTCCCATGTGCCATGCTGCCACCAACATGGGCCTTTTAGCTTTGCCATGCTGCCACCAACATGGGCCTTTTAGACGCTTTTTCTAAGAGCTCTGCTCCCACATTTCCAGCCTTCACTGATCTTCTTGTTTGATTATCTGAAACACCTATTGTTCTGTATAGATACTGCAGGGTTTTTGTTTGTTTGGTAGAACATTTTACTGTCTCTGTCACTGTTCTCTTGTTGTTGTACATACTGAGTTCTTCTGAAAAGCCCTTCTGAAAAACATTTTCTCTACCTGGACACCCTAGTTGTCCTTTGATAGCCAGCTAAGAAATTGCCACCTCTGGAAACCTTTCTTGTGCACCTCTGGCTGGGTAGGTGCCTCCATGCACTCTTACAGCACCCTCTGCATACATATCTCTATAGCTGGCCAGAACAGGCTTTCAAAGGAACATATGCTGGGTGAGGGAGGGAGCGAGTGAGTAAATGATAAGCATTGATCATACTCTTCTGTCCTCCATGCTCCCTGAGCAAACTGGGATAGGGACCTCATCCCTCTTCATCTTTGTCCCACTGTTTAGGTTAGTACCTGACACATAAATAGATGATCAACAAATGTTTATCAGGTTGAATTGAGCATGCTGCTCTTGGGAACATAACAATTGTGCATTTAGAACTGGAAGGTCATCAGATCCAATCCCGTGCATTTTACTAATGAGGACACTGAGGCCCGGAGAGGAAAAATACTTTTCCCAGGATCATGATTGCTGATGGGATTGATGGCACTCATTCATTTATTCAACAAGTATTTTTGAACACCTACTGTATTATGAGACAGCAGTGTACAAAACAAACTACTTGCTTGTAAAGAACTTAACATTCACCCCAAAGAAATGTTTAGGAAATAATCTGCCCTTAAAATCTCTTAATGCCTACTACAGAGCTGAGCACTTAAAATATGCTTTTAAAAAATGTTGCAAAAAAAAAAAATGTTGCAAATTGCCTGACCAAGCAGTGGTGCAGTGGATAGAGTGTCGGACTGGGATGCAGAGGACCCAGGTTCAAGACCCCAAGGTTGCCAGCTTGAGTGTGGGCTCATCTGGCTTGAGAAAAAAAAAAAAAAAAAGTTCACCAGCTTGGACCCAAGGTCGCTGGCTTGAGCAAAGGGTTACTAGGTCTGCTGAAGGCCCGTGGTCAAGGCACATATGAGAAAGCAGTCAATGAACAACTAAGGTGTCGCAACAAAAAACTGATAATTGATGCTTCTCATCTCTCTCCATCCCTATATATTGCTCTCTCTGACTCTCTCCCTGTGTACAAAAAAAATAAAAATAAAAAATGATGCAAATAACACATGCCCAGTGCTAAGTTACCTGGTTGCTCTGAATGGTTCAGTCCTACTGAAGGTGGAATGGGGTTGCCTCAGATACAGGACCTCCTTGGCTGGGCTAAGAAGCACATGTTGCCAGTGGGAGGACTATTTTTGTGACAATGAAGCTCAATGTCCCTTCTCTGCAAGGTCCCTGGGCAGAAGCCTCCCAATGATAGTGTTTCTGATATCCCCATGGAGAATTTAATGTGATTTACCCTCTGTTTCCATTCTTTCAGAGCCTCGCTGTGGGCAGAGGAGCCAGGAAGAGAGTAAGTACTGAAATCACCACCATCTCTCAGCAAGAGGCTAATAACACTTTTTCTCTTGGAAATAGCAGCTATATATTTTTTAGAAAATTCAAATTAGCAAAAAGAACATTAAAATCACTCTTAAACTACCACCCCTGGAAACCTCTTAGTTAATATTGTAATATTATATCCTCCCAGATATTTCTATGCATATATAAAAAATTACATATATTTATTTTTAAATGGAATTTCCAACTGTATATGTTATTGTATAATCTGCTTTTTTACATGATATATAAATATTTAGAATAATTTTCATATCAATAAATATACTTTTATGACATCTTTTAAAATTACTATATAGTATTTTAGCATATGTTCCTTAAGACCATGGCATAATCAGTTCAACCAGGCCTCACTCGTTGTGCATTTACATGTTCCTTTTTTTCCACTATTACAGTCAATTCTCCAACAAACATTCAGGCATTTACATCTTTGGACATACCTTTAGTTATCTCTTTAATATAAATTTCTATGCATAGAAATCTGAGTCAAAGAGTATAAACACTTATTAGGCTTTTGGTAAATATCTCCAAATAGCTCTTTAGAAAGGTAGTGCTAATTTATGGGTGCCCGTTTTCTTACAACCTCACCAACACTGTCTATTAGCTTTGTTTGGTTGGTTTTATTTTCATTTGGCTTTTTTGTTCTTGTTGTTTTTTAGTTTTTACAGGTTTTATCATGAAAACTGCATCATTTTATTTTGTACATATCTAATTGCTTGTGACAGTGAATATTGTTACTTTGTCGTGGGCACATTGGCATGGTGTTTAACTGTCTATCAGGGAAAGGAAAGACTTCTAGTCCTTGATTTTTTTTGCTCCAAGGATCAGATGGGATTGTGAGGCTTAAAGTGACTAAGGACTGAGAACATTGCTGTGAGATTAAATTTAAGGTGGCAAATTGGAAGGTAAAATATGAATGAAAGTTGAAAGAACAGCTGGGCATCCTTTCATAATGCATAATGCCCTATCGCTGGCAGCTGATACTGGCCATCAGCTTCCAGGCTGTGTGGGAGGCACTAGGGAGGAGCCAGTTTTTCTGGTGCACTACGGGAGCCAAAGGCCCACCACAATGTCCCAGCTAAGCCCTGACCCCCAGGGCTGGGATGGCCTTGATCTTTCAGGCAATGAGAACTCTGTCCTGAGTAGTTCCTTTGGACTTTTTCATGAGTAGTCTGTTATACATTTTGTATTTTATATATCAGGGAAGAGCTTGGCTCCTGGAATTTCTGAATGAAGGAGCTTCCTGTAGAATGCTCACTTGTCCAAGCAGATCCTACATTCGTGATCCTCACATGAGATTTTTGTCCAGGATGAAGATTTGGGGACTGAAGTAGGGGAAGGGGCAGATGAATGGGCCCAGTCCAAAGCCATGGTCAAACCCTCTGACCAGTTGGAGTTGACTGATGCGGTGAGTAAGTAGCATCCTACTTTTACTCTGTCTACCTCCTCACGCCTGAGAGTGTGTTCTTCCATAGTACTGATTAGGAGCCTGCACAGAACCTGGGCATGAGATGTCTGTTGACATCCTGGGGGGTCCTCCCAAGCCTCAGAGGGGGTTGGGGGCTCTCCATGTATGACCCTCTTGGGATTTTTTTCCTTAGGAGCTAAAGGAGGAGTTCACCCGAATTCTTACAGCCAACAACCCACATGCACCCCAGAATATCGTGAGGTACAGCTTTAAAGTAAGTCATCCCCTCTGGGACAGTTGCTGCTAGGTGCTCCTTGGCTGGCAGTGACTTGCTGCATTGCAAAACCTCTTGGCTGTTAGAGAGATTACCTTTAAACTGAGGCTTTTGGCTGGAACTCTAAGATTTTACATGAAGTTTCCCAGAGATTTTTGAAAACAAAAATTCTTTTTTGAAAGAGAGTCAGGAGAGAGAGACAGGAACATCGAGCTGCTTCTGTATGTGCCCTGACTGAGGAATGTAACTGTCGACCTCTGCGCTTGGGGATGACATTTCAACCAACCAAGCTATCTGGCCAGGGCTTAATTTTTTATTTATTTATTTTTTAGAGACAGAGAGAAGAAAGGAGAGAGAGGGGAGGGGGAAGGAAAGCATTAATTTGTTGTTCCACTCAGTCATGCATTCATTGGTTGCTTCTTATGTATGCACTGACCAGGGATTGAACATGCAACCTTGTCATTTCCGGGTGATGCTCTTAACTGACTAAGCTAACTGACCAGGGCACTAAAATTTCTTTATAAATCTTCCTTGCAGGCTTGCTAATTGCTTTGTGTTAAGTGCCCTGCAGAGCCACTCTTTTCAAGAATCCTAAAGTCAGACATTTGGTTAGAAAAATACTTTCTAATACGTATAACATGTTTTCTATTAATAGCAACTATTGGGTCTTTGGAAGCTAGATGGTCTTCTAGCCAGACAACTGGGTGGAATACAGACTTCCCTCCAGACAAGGAACTAACTGCCCTTTCCCCCATCATTTCTGCCTGGGAGGAAGCCCCAGTAGGCTGTTCTCAATGTCTCTTGATATCACATTCAGGGAGACAGCTGACTCTATCATGTCCTTCCCTTAGTACATGTGGTATAAGCACTTCTCACTTAGTAGACATAAGTGGCACATCTTTAAGGGGGACAACGCTGTTTCAGCCATAGCAAAGTCATCTTCTAGGAGTACTATCTGAAGAAAATTTTCAAGTACAATTTGGGCTGAGGTGGAAGTTGTGTGTGTGTGTGTGTGTGTGTGTGTGTGTGTGTGTGTGTGTGTGTGTGTGTATTTTTCCAAAGTTAGAAGCCAGGAGGCAGTCAGACTTCCACATGCTCCCTACCGGGATCCAACCAGCATGCCCACCAGGGGGCGATGCTTGGCCCATCTGGGGCATTGCTTTGCTGTAACAAGAACCATTCTAGCGCCTGAGGTGGAGGCCATGGAGCTGTCCTCAGTGCTCAGGCCAACTTTGCTCCAGTGGTGCCTTGGCTGTGGGAGAGGAAGAGAGAGATAGAGAGGAAGAAGAGAGGGAAGGCTGGAGAAGCAGATGGGTGCTTCTCCTGTGTGCCCTGGCTGGGAATCGAACCCAGGACTTTCACATGCTGGACCGATGCTCTACCACTGAGCCAACTGGCTAGGGCCGGAAGTGTGTTTTTTTAAATTTTATTATCTTAAGATTTATTTGTTTCATGCTTAGGTCCTATATTAGACCTTTTACATACCATATCTCAAATAATCCTTAGTTTTCTTTGCTATAGGACCTATTTTTATCTTTATTTTTTGGAAGCTGAGATTAAACTAGATAAAACAAATTATAAAAGTTGCATAGCTGGGATTCAAAACAAGATTTGAACGACTTTAACTCCAAAGCAACATTATACTGCTTCTTTAAGTATATATAATTATTCTGAATATATAATAGAAACCCCTGGTACAAATTTCAAGAATCAAAAGAATAATGATAATTAATTAAACCTCCCCGCACCCTGTCCCTTTCCCTGGAGACCACCACTATTAATAGTTTCTTTCTTTAAAAAACAAAACAATGCCTGACCAGGCGGTGGCGCAGTGGATAGAGCGTTGAACTGGGATGCGGAAGGATCCAGGTTCGAGACCCCAAGGTCGCCAGCTTGAGCGTGGGCTCATCTGGTTTGAGCAAAAAGCTCACTGGCTTGGACCCAAGGTCGCTGGCTCCAGCAGGGGGTTACTCGGTCTGCTGAAGGCCCACGGTCAAGGCACATATGAGAAAGCAATCAATGAACAACTAAGAAGTCGCAATGCACAACGAGAAACTAATGATTGATGCTTCTCATCTCTCTCTGTTCCTGTCTGTCTGTCCCTGTCTATCTCTGCCTCTGTAAAAAACAAAAACAAACAACCAAAAAAAAAAACAAGCCTGACCGGGTGGTGGCACAGTGGATAAAGCATCGGAGTGAGACGTGAAGGACCCAGGTTCGAAACCCTGAAGTTGCCAGCTTGAGCACGGGCTCATCTGGTTTGAGCAAGGCTCACCAGCTTGAGCCCAAGGTCTCTGGCTTGAGCAAGAGATCCCTTGGTCTGCTAAAGCCCCCCAGTCAAGGCACCTATGAGAAAGCAATCAATAAACAACTAAGGTGCTGCAAGAGAGTTGATGCTTCTCATATCTCTCCCTTCCTGTCTGTCTGTCTCTATCTGTCCCTCTCTCTGTTTCTGTCACAAAAAATAAAAATAAGTAAATAAATAACAAAACAGTTTTATTGAGATATAATTCACATATCATATAATCACTCATTTCAAGTGTACAATCCAATAGATTTTAGGATATTTACAGTTTGTGCAACTATCACCACCATCAATTTTAGAACATTTCACTTTCCCCAGAAGAACCCCTGTATTTTTTAGCTGTCACTCCCTACTCCTCCATCCCTTCCATCCTTAGGTTACTACGGGTACATTTTTCATCTCTATACATTTGCCTGTTTTAAACATTTTCTATAAAAGCAATTATGCAATAGGTGGTCTTTTTGACTGGCTTTTTTCGCTTAGCAAGTGGTTAAGGTTCGTCCATGTTGTAATATGTATCCATACTTCATTTCTTTTTATTGTCAAATTTTTCATTGTATAAAGATGTCGTATTTTATCAATTCATAAGTTGATAGAAATTTAGATTGTTTTTGCCTTTTGGCTATCATGAACAATGCTGCTATGAACATTTGTTTTGAACAGTTTCTCGAACACACTGCTTCTTATTTCAGATTAAGTATTCGGTCCCTTCACAAAGAGGTTGGAGCAATTACAGATATAGTTATAGTTCCTGGGAGGTTTCATTCCTGAGTTGTGCTAACGGCCTCCCTTGGGCAGCCCATAAAGGGGCAGAAGGAAGCTGCCTTGCCCTCCATGGGCTTATACTGGAGTGTGGTGCACTCTGTGGGCTCCTGTACTTCTGACATTTGAAAGAAGGTCTCTAGGATTCGGTGTGCTGGCCATGGGAGGCTTGCTACAGACAGAGGATTGTCGCTCCCTTGTGGGTGTCAGTGTACTGCTCTTGCTCTCTGGGAAGCCTCCTTATCAGAAAAAAATCCTTTGAGTCAACTTCCAACTGAGTAGCCCTAAACTCCCAGATAAGCTCACCTTACCCAACCTTCTAACAGCCTCCCAGGCCCGCCTGGCATCCTCCCACAGAGCTGGGCTCCATCTCATTGGTCCTTCACTGAGATTCAAGAGCTTTAGATCTCCAAAGCTACTATATAACCTTGAAGTTCTGGAGTGGGGAGGCAGATGGTTCAGATCTAGGCATGGCTCTTCTTTTTTCATAGAACAATGGAGTCTGAATTCCATCCCTAAACTAAAAAGGAATTCTATCCCTAGTCACTGGTGGGGACAGAGTAGAGATAAAATCTCAAATGACAACTGTATGGTTCCCATGAGAATCTCCATCATCATAATAATAGTTACTATTTTTATTGAGCACTTATTATGTGTCAGATACTATGTTAACAGATTGTTTTTATTATTTTCAAGTTGTTTTGTTTTTTTGTTTGTTTTGTTTTTTGTATTTTTCTGAAGCTGGAAACAGGGAGAGACAGTCAGACAGACTCCCGCATGCGCCCGACCAGGATCCACCCGGCATGCCCACCAGGGGCGACGCTCTGCCCACCAGGGGGTGATGCTCTGCCCCTCCGGGACGTCGCTCTGCTGTGACCAGAGCCACTCTAGCGCCTGGGGCAGAGGCCAAGGAGCCATCCCCAGCGCCCGGGCCATCTTTGCTCCAATGGAGCCTTGGCTGCGGGAGGGGAAGAGAGAGACAGAGAGGAAGGAGGGGGGGGTGGAGAAGCAAATGGGCGCTTCTCCTATGTGCCCTGGCCGGGAATCAAACCCGGGTCCCCCACACGCCAGGCCGACGCTCTACCGCTGAGCCACCGGCCAGGGCCGTTTTTATTATTTTCAATTATCCTGAAAATTAAGTATTATTACCCTCATTTTACACATGGGTAAATTAAAGCATGGAGTGGTGAAGTCCAAGGTCCTATGGATAATAGAGGAAGAATCAGGATTTGAGTTCAATTCTGCCTACTTTCACAGACCCTACTCTTAGCCACAGCGCTGTCGCATTGCCCCATCCAAGTTACTGAGAGAGGAAAGGTTTTGTGGTGAATTTTTAAGACAGAGCTTCCCAACTTCTGTGCAGAAATAGTGATCTTTTCAGCCTTTCAGGGGCAGGTGGGTCTGGTACAGCTGGAGCCCATGGGCTGGTTTCCTCTGTAGGTACATTGTGTCTATTCAAAAATGATGTTGAAGAAGGGATGAACCAGGTGGTTTCACCTTTAAGCTTAGCCTTGCTTCTCATTTACTGTGTGACCTGAACAAGTGCCAAGCTCCAACTTCTTCTAGATTTCTGTGGTCCTCTTATATGGAACAGGGGAACTGGGGACTTGGTGTTTCTGAGGCTTTGTCCAGTCCTGCCATCCACTGAGTGCATTGGAGAGAAGACCAGGCCGGGTATGTTTGATGACTGTGTGACCTGCCCTGGGGTGGTGACTATGTATGACCTGAGGTGTGTGGTGAAACAGGTGAGTCAGGATCCCTTGGCATAGATGTGGGAGCCAGCAAGATAGGTAAATCCAGAACTGCTTAAAGCTGGAAAAAGAAAGCATTTAAAAATATATCTTTAGCCTGACCAGGCAGTGGCATGGTGGATAGAGCATCGGACTGGGATGCAGAGGACCCAGGTTCAAAACCCCAAGGTCACCAGCTTGACAACGGGCTCATCTGGCTTGAGCATGGGATCATAGACATAACCCCATGGTCGCTGGCTTTAGCCCAAATGTCGCTGGCTTGAAACCCAAGGTCTCTGGCTTGAACAAGGGGTCACTTGCTTTGCTGTAGCCCCCTGGTCAAGGCACATATGAGAAAGCAATCAATGAACAATTAAAGAGACTAAGGAGCCGCAATGAAGAATTCATGCTTCTCATCTCTCCCTTCTTGTCTGTCTGTCCCTTTCTGACCCTCTCTCTGTCTCTCTCCATCTCTGTCACACACACACACACACACACACACACACACACACACACACACACACACAAAATTTAAGAAATATATATATCTTAATGAGAAATTCAAAGAAAATAAACATTATTCCATTTTCCTCCTCTTCTTTACCTGGAATGCAATGAAAACTTCAGGCTAACTGAGGATATGGTGAGTTATAGTTCTGTTAATAGTTGGATTGTCTTAGGCCTTAGAGAATGAAGGCAACTACATTCTGACTCCAGCCCTTTTGAGGACCCCGGTCTGACTCAGCCCCCTCTTTTCTTAGGAAGGCACATATAAGCTTATTGGCTTTGTAAACCAACTGGCAGTTCACTACACGCAGGTTGGGAACCTGATCCCCAAAGACTCGGATGAAGGACGGCGGCAGCACTACCGTGATGAGTTAGTAGCAGGTAGGCCTCTAGGCCGGCCTGAGGCTGCAGCCTGGTCCCCTTTCTCTGGTCACTCTAGGGAGTAGATTGCTAAGCCAGAAATTTGCAGAGTATCTACTTATATAAAATCCAACAGCTGGCTGCCCTGGATAGGTCTGGGAGCTAACCCATGAGGCTCAGGCCAAGGAGAACCCTGGAGCAGGCGGGTTTAGTAGGGCAGCAACCTAGAAGGCCTGCCCTGCCAGGGGACGGGGAAGTGGGCCTGGACTTTGAGCTCAACAGCAATATCCTACCAAGGTTCTCAGGAGTCTGCCAAGTTGCTGTTTGCAGAAACAGAGGTCCATGAAGAAGAAGAAGAACCCAAGGAAGCAGAAGCTGAAGCTGGGAGTCAAACAGATATGCCTGCAGCTGAGGTACAGGATAGTATTGCTCTCCAGCCTGCCCCTTCCCGCGTCAGCTGTGGATGGAGGCTTTAGGACTGACTCATTGCGGGTGGGAGCTGAAAGTGAGAGGGTAGAGGCTGCAGGTGCCAATGCCTCTGGCATCATCGCCCTCTCTCACTGCCATCCTACTCCAGAACATGATTTCTCCCCACTCCCAATTCCCTACCACCTTTTTCTCATGGCTGAGTTCTGGTCCTGTGGGTCTTCCCCCCCCCCCCCCCCAGGCAGCTGACAAAGTGACTGAAGAAGAATTGATGACTCCTAAGCAGCCCAAGGAGCAAAAGCTCACCAACCAGTTCAACTTCAGCGAGAGAGCCTCACAGACGTTCAACAATCCTCTCCGGGTAGAGCAGCCCCTCCCCCCCCCGGCCCCTTTACCTCCCAACTCTGCACTGTGCATGGGAGGAAAGAAGCAGACCTAACCCCAGCCCCAGCAGCCTGGCAGGATGACAGAGTAGATGCCATGGCTACTCTTTCCAAGGAGAGCAGGGAGCGTGTGTTCAGTCCCTGTAAGTCATCTGGGCAGGAGTTCAGAGGAAGTAACAAGGAGACTGAAACCCTCCACTGAGACAGTGAAACTTGAATTGGCCTTGAAGAAGAGTTCAGGACGGGGGAAGAGACAGGAGGCTAGAATGTGCCAGGAAGATGGGGCTAAGAGCCAGCTTGGCCAAAGTTGATAGTCTCTGTGATAGACTAGCTGGAAAAGACTAGAAAAGTTTCGTGGCTCATAAATATGGATAACCCTGAGTACCAGGCTGAAGAACCGCTCAGGATTTCAGGTGAGAGACTCACATGTATAAGGCAGTATTCAACATAATGAATCTGTGAGTGGGCAGAGGTCTACAGGGTGTGTTTTTGGAAGTTCTTAATCACCCTCTGTAAGTCCCTATGCTGACATTTGGTAATCTGGGTGACACACAATAGGGAGAGGGGGCACATTTTCCTGGTGAAACCAGAGATCCCAGTATTAAGAAGACTGCTCAGGGTGAGGGATATTAATTAGCCCAGTGGCCTGTCAGAGGTTGACCTCTGTGTCCTGCGTCTGGAGGCTGGGCATCGGCCTGATTTCTTGCAGATCTGTCTGTCCTCCACTTGGAGTTTGTGTTGGTTGAAACTGGCACAAGCTGGCTACACTTAGGCTTGCTGTCTAGCTTAGGCTTCTTTTGAAGGAAGCTTGGATGGAAAATGTAGGCCTTCACTGTATTATTTGGTCCTTTTTACTTCCCTGGCTCTGGCCCTGGCCCTCTTTGCTTTCTCAGCTCTGTATCCCACCCCACCCTCAGCTTCAACAGAAAAGCTTCACCCATGGATATACTGTTGAGTTAAATGAGAAGGAGCTAAGGGCTTTCTGTAGGTTTCCTGTTGTCTTTGTTCTCTAGGACCGAGAATGCCAGATGGAGCCTCCTCCCAGGACAAACTTTTCAGCCACGGCCAATCAGGTGAGACCCTGAGCCAGTCTAAAAACTATCACACACACCTCCCATCCATCCTTATCTGGCTGGGTAACAAGGGAGTCTGATGTGGTCAAAGATACCTCTGACAGTCTGCCCTCCTCATCCACCCACCTCCATGTTCCTTCAGTCTCTGAACACCAGACACATGAGATACTGAACCCCCATTCAGTGAGCTCTGGATCAGCCACTTGCCCCCCAGGGCAAGGCTGACCAAGAGGAAAAGAGGCACGTCTTCTGGAAGTTCCTCCAAGACTAGGGGAAAGCATTTGTTCCCATGGACTCTCTGTAACCCATGACACCCTGTGGCTGACTCTGAAGTTTTAACGTTCTAACCCTGCCCTTCCAACAACCTTCAGTGTTCCTGCTGACCCTCAAGTCCTACTGGATAAGCATGCTGATTTGGGCAGGATATGGGCTAAGAGACCTAAGTTCAGGCCCCAACTCTGCTGCTCATACTGCAAGATCCTGGCCAAACCATGTCACCCTTAATGCCTGTTTCTTTCTCCGTCAAATGAAGACAGGGTTGTTGGTGAGCTCTGAATGAGATATCGTGGAAGTATGGAATAATACTGGCCCATAGGTGAATTATTAAATGTAAGCTGTGCCTATCTGGCCTCCAGGTGGCAGTGACTGCCCAGCTCTGGAGAGCACACAGTGTGATCTGGGGCATTTGCCCAGCCTCGATCCTTGCTGCTGCTTCAACTACTATCCTTGGGTTTCTCTTACTGTCAGATCCAGTTTGCAGGAGTTCCCTAACATTTTGTTTATATTTTTGTGCTGATAAGGTATGATCAGTGCTATAGACAGCCAGCCTGAGCTAATAAGTTTATTCTATCTTCATGGGAGATTTTTTTTTTCCTAGCTCAGAGTTGTATAAATTAAGAAAAATAAGAGTTAGCATGATGTTTGCCCAGTTGTTTTGCCTGGTAGGGGTTGTAGGCTGGAGCAAAATTGCCACACTGCTGACAACCAAGGCCCTGCACTACATGGTGAAAAGCCCAGCCCAGAGGTTCCCTGAAAACGCTCTCATTCCTGTCCCATAGCTGATGGCTAGCAGGGAAGACAGATGTTGAATACGTAACCACAGTGGGCCAACCATAGGATGATGTGGAGGCATGTGACAAGTTGGTATAATCAACCTCAGAGCTAAAGGCTGAAGACAAGCTGGGTGGCTGAAGATTTTGCCCTGCTTTGATTCCTCTCATTTTGCCCTTGCCTAGTGGGAGATCTATGATGCCTATGTGGAGGAACTTGAGAAGCAGGAAAAGACCAAAGAGAAAGAGAAGACAAAGACACCAGTGGCTAAAAAAATGGGGAAGATGGCCATGAGAAAGATGACATCTATGGAGTCCCAGGTTTGATGAGGGTTACCATAGCTTTGTCACAGAGAATAACTGAGTTTGACCTTGGCATCTGGCTAGACATAAGCTTGGCTATCTGGGAGAACATCACAGACATGCAAAGTAGTGCGGACTAATGTTGAAGTATGAATAGTTCTTGTGGGAAGATTTGAGGAGAGCTACAACTGTCTCTGGCATTCCATACCTCCCCAAATTTTATATTGATCTGGAAGCTAGCAGAGATTCGGTATTGTTGGCCTGGGGGCAACAGAAGATAGAAATACTATTGAAAGCCGGATATGTACCCTGGAAAAGCAGGTAGTCTTCTCAGGATGGGTTGGGATGTGAGAATAAGGCACCCCCTCCTTGGGCATGGGTTCGTGGGGTATAGGAGGGTAGTTTGCTCTTTGATATTTAGTTCTTTGATTTACATGCACTCAATTTTTTAGGTGAGTCTTCAGGACCAGAAGTCAAATCAGAGTTGATAATGGATACCAGCAAATCTAGGCCAATGGGTGTGACTACTCTGGGATGGATTTATCATAAAGAGTCATGTAGGAGTTGTGGAGTTCATGATTAGGGGTTTCACTGTGGGTGTAGCTAGCATAGATTTGGCCATCATCATGGAAATTGTTGCAGTGAAAGATCACTGCAGACAGGTTCACTATAGGGAGATGTTGAAGGGCGACATTTATCCCTTAAACAGAGAGAAATGTGGGTCAGGAGCCAGAGGTCCAGTATGGAAATTAGGATGAGTTTGACCTGCGGTAGGATGGGAAGAACGAGGTCCACAGGAAGCTAGGGTCTGAGTTCAGTACCTTGGAGAGCTCCCAGAAACCTCTTAGGAAAGTAGCTCTGCTCCTATCCAGAATAGAAGCCAGATGGGTTAAAGGAAATTCTGCTTCCTTTGTTTGAGGTATGCCTTCCACTCAATTCCATGTTCCTGATAAAATCACATTTTTGGAGAAGTTTGAGGATTCCCTGTCTTCACTTAAAACTGTCCCAATTCAGTATCATTCAATCATAGACCAAGTACTTGGTAATCATGCCCATGCTGGACACTGGAATCCGGAGGTGAAAGTTGAAGTCCCTGCACTGCAGGTTGCCCAGTCCAGACCCTTGACTTCCCCTGCACTGTTTTCTTAGAGGTTAGAGGCTTCGGAGAGGCTATTGGCCTAGGGGCAGGGTTCATAGGAAGATTCATCAGCGGTTCAGCTATGCGCTCTGTGCTGGGATCGTGGTTACAGAAAACAACTGAAAAAATGGTCAATTAGAGAGGAACTGGCTCTTTATGTGGGGCTGAGAGTATGGACCCTCAAGTCCACAGTCTTGAGTTTATATCCTGACTTTCTCTAAAACTTGTTTCCTCATCTGTAAAGACATCCTAGTGATAACTGCTTTGCCAGATTGTCCTAAGAACTCAATATAATATATGTGCAGCCCCTAATATAGTATTTGCTTGGTTCTGATTATATGTGGTGTCATGCTACAGATTAATGAAGCCGAGAGGGTTCACTTGAAGAAGTGCTGACTTGGGATGAGACACTGTCCCTACATCAGAAGAACTATTACCAGGCACACAATTCCCTGTTGCCAGAGGACAGAGTTACCATGGGTAAAAGACTCAGGGAAGTAGGTTTCAGCCAATAGGCTGTATGACTACAGAATATGCTGCCTGACATGAGGAGAGTCATTTGCCAGGAAGCTGCTGAGGGGAAAAGGTTCCTGCTTTGAATCAGGGAATAGGGGCCATAGCTGGGGCTAGGTGAACTCTAAGGACTCTGATTTGAAGACTCCAATGAATGTCCTTGGTCAGTTTTCTGAAATAAACTTGAAGTCACTTTTAGACCTAACAAAAGGCTCTCAAAGGGCAGTTCCCCATATGTGACTTTATAAGACCCCACCACATTGGCCTAAGTGCTTCCTCTGACACCATCACCACTGTCACCAACCAGGCACTGAATTAATAATACCACATGCATTATTACATTTAATCCTACAATGACCCTATGATACAGGTGGCATTATCCATCCCCACTGTACTAAAGTACTCTAAGACTCAGAGAAGTTGAGCAGCTTGCCCAGAGTTGCCATCTGGCTCCTAATCTGCGGAATGGGAAGGGAATGCAGGTCTGGTGGCTCTAGAACCCATTATCTCTCTCTCTTTCTTTTTTTTTTTTTTTTGTATTTTCTGAAGTTGGAAATGGGGAGGCAGTCAGACAGATTCCCGCATGCGCCTGACTGGGATCCACCCGGCATGCCCACCAGGGGGCGTCGCTCTGCCGCAATCAGAGCCATTCTAGCACCTGAGGCAGAGGCCACAGAGCCATCCTCAGCGCCCGGGGAAACTTTGCTCCAGTGGAGCCTTGGCTGCAGGAGGGGAAGAGAGAGACAGAGAGGAAGGAGAGGGGGAGGGGTAGAGAAGCAGATGGGCGCTTCTCTTGTGTGCCCTGGCTGGGAAACGAACCCGGGACTCCTGCACGCCAGGTTGATGCTCTACCACTGAGCCAACCAGCCAGGGCTAGAACCCATTCTCTTAATAACCACTTCCTGACACAGCCATTCCTGAGAGATCTCATCCTCAAGAGCCATGGGCCTGGCCCTCTGGAGACTTTCTGGATGGCTGTCCACTCAGCTGGTTTCCTCCTGCCACCTGCCCTAAACTCTTGAGCTTTTCTTGCCAGCTCCAAACTCTATGCTCCTCTAATAACCCGCTAAGCATTTCACCTTGTGGATTTATGGAATTTCACAGAATGATGATCTTGGTTTTTTGTTCAAAATGCGTCATTTTTCTCTGACATGAAACTTCCTGCTTTCTCTTTGGTGGGGAAAGTGGGCAGGGCCCTGGTTTGGAAGTCAGTTCTGCCTGATACTCCTGTATACAAGCATATCTCTTTTCCCTCTCTTGGTCTCTGTGTCTTCTCCAACTCTTGACTAAATCTATGAGGCCTTTAATGGGAGTCTTTGTCATTTCCTGAGCTGGCGAAACTTCTCTGTCCCCACCTGAGAAGCCTCCTACCTGCCCTTGTCTGCTCTCTGCTCCAGTACCTTTCCTGGGCTTTCTTCAATGCCCTGTCTTGCCCTCAGAGATACAACTTCTCCAGAATAAGCTCAGAATAAAAGAGCACAAAGCAGGCTCTTCCCAGGAGCCAATATGGCAGTGTAGACTCTTTATGCTGCTTGTGACCTAGGCATTCCCAGAGGGTGTGATGGGGTAAGGTGGGCCTTGAGGCATGAAGAGATACCTTTACAGAGCTATCTGGCAGGGGTGGTATCAGAGGCATTGCTGAACCAATTGCAAGTCTGGCCATGGCTTGGGACATGGCCTTTCATGTGCTTGCTTATGAAAGAACATGTCACTTCTGTATCTCCACAGAGTGATGATATCACTAAAGTGACGCAAGCTGCTAAAATCGTGGAGCGAATGGTCAACCAGAACACATATGATGATGTTGCTCAGGGTAAGATTTAAAGTTCTGGCAACTACTGTTATTGCCTGCATTAAAAATCTCTCATTCAAGGTAAGTATTTGAGTGTCCCCATGGTCGGCCCATAAGTACAAGGGGAGAACAAATAATCCCTCCTTCCTCTGGATATTACTAGGGAGACAAGACTTACACAGGTTAACCATGTACAATAGCATAAGAAAAAATGTATGTGTGATGAGATCTGACCATGGTGCCACAAAAAAAACACCTGCCCACTAGTGAACAAATGTCATCTGCCAAGAATCCTGGGAGGCTGGCAGAGTCGAGATTAACCCTGCTTCATACATGAGGAAGCTCAGGCCAAGGCCACCTGGCTAGTGAATGGCAGAAAGGACCCAAAACTAGGTCTTGAGCTTCCCAATTCTGATCTCTGTTCTCTATCCTGCTTGGGACAGTATAAATGCTAGGATGCAGACAGAAACTTCTCTGGGGGCCCTCGAGAATGGAGAAAAGGAAATGAGGGATGAATGGCAGCAGTCAACGAAGGCTTCAGGGACGATGGTTGAGCTGGATGCCAAGGGACAGCAGAGTTTGAGTAGATTAGCAGAAAGGTGGATGTTCTGGGGCAGGGGACAGCATGAGCAGTGACTTGGTGATGAAAATGAATTGCAATGGACTCTGGGGACAAGGGACAGCAGGCTCAGTGACCCAAACAGGGGCTTTGTTGGAAAGTGATGGGAGCTCAGGCTGGAAGGGTGGTTGGAACCAGTTAATGGAGGGCCTGGAACATTATGCAGAAATGTGAGCTTTCTCTGCAGACATTTCAAATATACTATCCAGGCAGGGACACAGCCCAGTGAGAGCAGGGCTGCAGGAGAATGTGATTGGGTAGAATACAGAGACTGAGGTTCAGGTGAGGTTCGGGTGTGTGGGGGGGGAGTGGGCCTTGCCACACCTTGCCCAGACTGCATCAAGGGGATGGAGAAAAAGGAGCGGTTATATAACAAAAACAAGCACCAGCATTCCCTGAGAATCGCCTGTGTATGCTATGTTATTACATGTGTTATTTTATTTAATTCTGACAAGAACACTCTCAGGTTAATACCATTATCTCCATTTCATAGATGAGAAATTCAGGCTGTATTGTTGCCACTTGTCCAAACTACAGCTGGTGTGAGGTGTAGTACTCAAACACAGACCTGTCGGATCCATAGCCCAAGCACTTCAGCATGAGGCTACAGAGCCACTGAGCTGGAAGAGACATTTCAAATAAACGTTCAATAGGTCTGTGCTGGTGATTAATTAGTGATGAGGCAAAGAAAGAGATTGATTCAGAAATGCTTAAATCCTGGGGGCCTGGGAAATTCTTGTGCCTTTGACAGAGCCAGGAAAACGGAATCCTTCCCAGGGCATGAACAGCACATTCCCAAGTGGCTTGTATTTCCCTAAGAGGTTGTGCATTTATTTGGAGCAGCTGCGTCCCCAGAGTTGGCAGCTCCTCGCTGCTGGCTGGTCTCCTTTGCTGACAGCCTAGGGCTCTTCTTGGTGACTTGATGCTTATTGCTCACCCATGGGACATAGAAACCAGGGCTGCCAAGACCAGAAGCCTAAACAAGCCCCCTTGTTATCATTCAGGCTGGAAAACGACCTTGAGTGCTTTTCAAAGCTGTCAAAGTACACAGTAGCTCTGAATGAATTTGTCACTCACACAGCTTGGCTTCCTGAAACCCAGCCTCTGCAACTAGCCCCTCAAAGGATGGCAAACATGATTAATATCCATGGAGAAATTGGCCTTGGTGAACCTTTTTCATTTATAAGAACACAGTCACATAAAAATGTGTTGAACTTTGATTTTTTTAATTGCATACTCTTTTCCCTCTGGGAAAGTGTAATCATGAAGGAGAAGTAAAAACAGAGAAGTGTTACCAATTAGTCTCTCTGAAATGAGGCATTTTCAAAGATAGCCCAAGCTCAGGGATCTCTGATGTGATCAAGGCTCCTGCTTTTGACCACTCAAATCTTTTTTTGTTGTAAGACATTTTTGAGGTTTGAATGTAGTCCCACAGTGTCAAGGTATGGATGTTGGGAGAGAGGTAGGGGCCATGCCTGGAAATGTGCTTGACCATGTTGGATAAAAGGACTCATTTTTCTCATAGGTCATCCTTAGTTGGAAAGAAGACAGAATCTTCACTTCTGTTGATTTATTTCATTGCATTCTTTGAATTGTCATCGATTACTTGGTGGCTGGCCCTGTGCTAGGTACTGTAGACTCAGAGATGACTATCACGGGCTTCCTCCTCTCTAGAAGCTGTCTGGTGAGGGAGACAGGCAAAAGGATAAATAGAGGCAACACAGTGTAACAGATGTTTCAATAGAGAGGCACAGGGCTGGAACCGAGGAATAAATTACTTCTGCTCAACAAGAATGTGAAGGCCTCAACGATCCAGTTTGATCTGGATCTAGAGTGAATAGGAATTTGCCAGGAAAATGGAAGAGTAGGGCATTTTAGACACTATTTGATATATAGAGGGCACGTGAACACTGACTGGAAATGACATGGAAATAGTGGCCTGGAGCCTTAGTTTAACTAGGGAGCCCCTGTGCAAGGGGAGCCAAGGGGTTCTCAGTGGGATGGCGGTGGTGTATGGTGAGGTGATTTCTTTGTTTTCACTCGGGTAGCTCTGCAGAAGATGGGCTGGAGGAGTTAGTTAGTGGAGGTAGGGAGACCAGTTAGAAAAGTGGTGTAATGATCCAGCCTGACCTGTGGTGGCGCAGTGGATAAAGCTCCCACCTGGAATGCTGAGGTCGCCAGTTCCAAACCCTGGGCTTGCCTGATCAAGGCACATTCAGGAAGCAACTACTATTAATTGATGCTTCCTGCTTCTCCCCCCTTTATCTCCCTCTCTTTCTCCTCTCCTTCCCCTCTCTCTGAAAAATCAATAAGTAACATATGAAAAAGAAAAATGGTGCAATGATCCATGTGATGGCTATTGGGGCCTGAACCTGGAGAGTGGCTAAGGGTTTAGGGAGAAGTGAATGGGTTAAAAAAGATAATCAGAAGCAAATTATGAGGGATGGTGGAAAGAGATCAGTCAAGGGTTACCCACATTTCTGGTTTAGACAAGTAGAAGGATAAATGGGGCTCCTACCTAAGTTAGAGAAAACAGGAGGCAGGATAATTTAGGGCAGGAGATGAAGCTGAGTTCAGAGAACCCAGGAGGGATCCAGGCAGTTTCACTGTAGTGGGGCTTGGCAGTGGCTGTTCGATGGGCAAAACTGGGATTGTATTTTATCTGTGCAGACATGGCCACTTAATTGTAATTTACCTCCAACAACAATGACGCCTAACAATCATATGTCTAGAGAGCTTACAATGTGCCAGGTATTTTTCTAAGTATTTTATATATATTTACCCTGTTAATTCTCATGAGTCCTTTGAGATATTCCTAGTCTGAAACACAGAGAGATTGATTGTTTTGGCCAAGAAGGTACAGACAGAAGGTGATGGACCTGATTTGCCATAAAGTGGCCGTCCCATGGCTGACACCTGTGTATGTTTAAGATTTTAAGTACTATGAGGACGCTGCTGACGAATACCGAGAGCAGGAGGGTACGCTGCTGCCTCTCTGGAAGTTCCAAAACGACAAAGCCAAGCGCCTGGCAGTTACCGCCCTCTGCTGGTGAGTATAGGAATTGCAGCAAACCCAGAGTTTCTGAGTACCCGCTGTTTCCAAGCCCTAACTAAGCAGGGCACTCCTATAGCACTTAGCCACGTTGAGGGTCACATGTAGCATTATGAGAAAAAACAGGACTAGGATTCTTATGGGATTGTAGGATAAGCTGAGGTCTCTAAACTCAACAGTAGATGGCTGCATTGTAGATAGGCACCAGTGCTCCTGGGAAGTCTCATGTCCATGGGAGAGCCATGTCCATTCCCCAAGACAATGGGCTCACATTTCTTTTGCAGGAATCCAAAGTACAGTGATCTGTTTGCAGTGGGACATGGCTCCTGTAAGTAATTTGGCTGTTTGTTTATTCTCTCACTTAACCAGCAAACACTAAGTGCCTATTCAGTGCAGAGTTCTTTGTCAAGTGTGAAAGATACAGAGACGACTGGGATACAGCTACTGGCCTTGGGACTCACAGTCAGTTTTCCAAAGACCAACACTCACACCAGCAAGTAGTATTGCCGGGTGAAGAAACATGTCAAAATGAGCCTTGAGGGAGTTATTACGGTTAAGAAAGAAGGAGAGATCACTTCTGGCAGAGGTACCAGTGTGTGCAAAGGTCTGGAAGCTGTCAAGAGGCCCGGGGTCAACCCCCAAAGGGCTAGGTAAGCCATTCCAAGAAGCTTGACCCTTGTTCTGAGGACAGTCTTCTGACCTTCTCCCACGAAAAACCACTGAAGGAATTCAAGGTCAGGGACACAACCAGTGTAGGTGGAAATGCAGCATGAGACTGGAGTTAGGAGGCCAATTAGGAGACTGATGCGGACATCCCAAGGAGACGTGGCAGGATCTGAACCGTGACTATGGAGTGGGGATGGTGAAGTAGGTTCGAGAAGCATGAGAAGGAAGACTGGACCAGATCTGGGGAAGGATAAGATGGTGGGGCTGAGGGAGGGAAGTGTTCCTGATCAGACCCTGGAGCAGCAAGAGTGGGGGCAAGTGCTTGATGTTCATCATTTGGCCCCTGAGCCCTGGCAGACCACTGTTATCCAGGGTGGTTCTGCCCTCCACACACACAGCACGAGACAACAGTGTGGTTACTGTGTGGCAGTTTGATTTCCCTTCATGTTCCTGGGTCCCTGCAGAAGCCCCTACCTCCTTGCTGGCCAGGACATTCCCCCTTCCTAACAGGAGAGGGCCCCACACTTCACATTAGCTGCAGCTTGTTCTCCAGCCAGGAGGACCAGCTTCTGTGAACAGGAAAACCTTTCCATTCTCCAAGCTGCTGCTGGCTGGCAGGCTTACAAGCTCCTGGTCTCTGCCCCTCAGACCGCCAGTCTGCCCATTCTGTGACCAGGGTGGGGAGTTGAGGGAGGGGAGGACAAGGAGGAGTTGGTGTTTGTCATTCCTCTCAGGGAGGAGACCTTGGAGCTGCTCCCAGTCTCGTGGTCTGGGCTGCCTTTGAGGATGCCCTAAATGCCCGCTTTGTGTCCCCACTCTTGAGGGTGGGCTGCTGCCAAGCTGGAAGCACCCTCCCCCTCTGGCAAGGAACTAGCACATTCCTCCCCCTCTGCTGCAGCTACTGGGCCTGGAATGGGGCCTGGGGGCTGGGCAGGCCCTCCCAGGAGTGGGTGTGGACATGAATGGGTATGAGGCTGCTGTCAGCCCAGGCTCTCTGCCCAGGCTTGACGTGAGGGTGAGGGAGGCTCCCCAGCAGGTGGGAGGAGGAACTGCTTCAGCTCTAGCCTCATCCTCCTTCCACTCAGCGCCAGGAGCAGGGTGGGCTGATCCGAGTCATGTGTAGACTGTCCATGGAGGCAGTCTCTGCCTGCAGCAGTGGAGAAGAGTAAACCACCCCCCAGGAATAGATGACCTCGAGTCCAGCAGGCTCAACAGCCTCCGTTAGACAGGCTCTCGCCCAAGGAGGGTCTCTTTGTCCTTTGTTGGTCCTTTCAGCCACATCTACATGCCTGAGAGGTGCCCGCCAGCTGCAAACCTTCTGGCTGGAGGGTTGCTTTCCAGTGGTATGACCTGGGTCCAGAATCTCTCTGAGCCTTGGTTTTCTCATTGGTGACAGAGAGGCTGACACCTGCCAGCTGTCCACCCTAGGGCTGCTGTGAGGCACACTTGTAAAAAAAAAAGGGGGCAAAAGTGCCCTGTCAGCTGTGGGACCACCCACACGTAAAGGACAACCATTGTTGATTTGTCTTCTGGTCTTTCCCCTAGCTTTTCTGTAGGACTCTCAGGGGACCTGAGCAGAGGGAGGAGGCTGTAGGGATAGAGCGTAATCAGATGAGGCCCCTACCTACTCTTTTAGAGAGCAGGGTCCAGCCTGACCAGGTGGTGGCGCAGTGGATAGAGCATCGGACTGGGATGCGGAAGGACCCAGGTTTGAGACCCCGAGGTCGCCAGCTTGAGCGCGGGCTCATCTGGCTTGAGCAAAAAGCCCACCAGCTTGGACCCAAGGTCGCTGGCTCCAGCAGGGGGTTATTCGGTCTGCTGAAGGCCCACGGTCAAGGCACATGTGAGAAAGCAATCAATGAACAACTAAGAAGTCGCAACGCGCAACGAGAAACTGATGATTGATGCTTCTCATCTCTCTCCGTTCCTGTCTGTCCCTGTCTATCTCTGCCTCTGTAAAAAAAAAAAAAAAAAAAAAAAAAAAGTTGTCTGAGAGCAGGGTCCAGTGGCAGCGGTGCTGTTTGCTGTTGATGTCAGTGGCCCAGGAGTTGTTGACCAGCTTTCAGACAATCATCCCTTCTCCAGGGCCCACATATCTCAGTATGACTCTGCAGAGGCCTGCACAGAGCCCGGCTGGGCTAGGACTCAGAAGAGCACCTACATTCACTCCTGAGGTCATCTCTGGAGTCCCATGCTCTTGAATGCCCAGATGCCTCCCTGGAAGAAAGAGGGTAAAACTGAGGCAGACCAGAGGCACCCCATTTACTGGACAGGGTCATTGTGAGGAGCGGCTGGCTTACCAGCATCCATCACACTGTCTTGGGAAGCTCCAAGGTGCCAACCTTCCACCATCAGACTTGACCTTGTGAATAAACACTGGAGTGAGCATTTGGGTTTGTTGTTGGGTTTGACCCTGATGAGCTTAGCCCAGGCTTCCTTTTGTCTGGAATTCCCAGATGTTTATTCTCTGATCCAGCCAAATAAGACTTTGGCAGGGGTAGCTATGTAACCCAGGAAGGATGGGGCCAATGCCCCATTTTGGGGATAGGGCAGATTGCCTGGAGGAGCAAGCTGGTGAAGAAAAGGGAGTCTGAGCAATTGTCTGCAGCAGCACAGAAGCATTCACACCTGCCTCCCCTCTGGAACTGCGGGGTGCCAGGTGATAGGCATGCCAGGCTGCATATCAGGCAGAGACTGGGTGCTTCCTAGGGCCAGTCTCCGTGTTCCCGGCAGAGTGGAGAAAGAGGCTATCAGCAGGCGAAAGCAGATGGGGGAATACTGGAGGTCAAAGGGAGCTAGTCCAGGAAAAGAGGCGAAGCTGGGTTGCAATTATGTCAGCCTGCTGCACTGATGGGGTCCTTTCTAGCCCATTAGCCAGTTCATGGCACGGGACTGGGGACTCCTTATGATGGGCAGGGATAATGGAACAGATCTTAGAAACTCTTGTGGTCCTGACTTGCTATCACACAGGAGATGAGGAGGAAGCTTCCCAGCTGTCCCCTTAGCCCAGCCTCCCTCTGGAGGCAACACCGTCAGAAGGAGCCAGTCAGGCCCGGAGTCCCAGCACTAAACCCATTCCCACTTAGTCCCACCACATCCCGGGCTGTCCCTATGCCTGCCCAGGCCAGCGATATACTCGTAGGGATTTAAATCTTCCCTGATTATTTATTTGTCAGCTTCACTAATTAAGCAATGTTAATTTCATTTACTGAAAATGGAAATTCATCCACCTCATTTCTCCCCGTTCATCCTCCACACACAAAATCCATCGCTCCTCGGCTGCAGGCTGCGTAAAATTTACAGGACTAATTATGTTGTCAGGTCTCTTTGTAAATACAGTCCATAAAGGCCACTGCGCTCGCCGGGTTGTAGTGCAAGGGCATTCCCGTTGTTAGTTTAATTACTGGTTAGTTATTTAAGTTCTCAAATGTTTGCCTCATTTTCCCTAAATCAAATTAAATGTCCCACGTGATGTATCCTGTCTCCAAGGCTTTGCTCTTATTTCCCACACTCTTTAAATATGAATCCTAATTGGATGAGAGTGCTTGGAAAGCCCAGCAGCCCAGGAGGCTGAGCTCAGCCTGGCACCATGGCCTCTGGGCCATACTGGAGGTTCGGAAACCTCTAGCATTGATGCCCTTTCTTGGGGCAGCCTTGAGGTGGTCCCCTGCCTTTGTGGACTGTGAAAATCTTAATCCAGGGGGCATTTCTGTTCCTAGAGTCCAAGGTGACAGGGCTGGGGTGTGGGAAACTAAGGGAGGATGTCAGCTTCGGCATCAGAAGTTCCGGGGATCATTGTATCCACCCTGATTTCTACAGGGACTGTTTCCAAACCATCCCAGGAGACGGTGCCATCCATGGGGCATCTCCCTCTGGTTCCTAGAAGTGGGGTTTGCATCAGCCTTCCCTGAATGCTACAGAATTAGTGTCCTCTTGCTGCTATAATAAATGACCACAAGCATAATGGCTTAAAACAACACAAATTTATTATCTTACAGTTCTGGAGGTCAGAAGTCTAAAATAGATTTCATTGAACAAGAGTCAGGGATTGGTAGGGTTTCATTCCTTTTGGAGGCTCTAGCAGTGGTCGGCAAACTGCAGCTCACGAGCCACATGCGGCCCCTTGGCCCCTTGAGTGCGGCTCTCCCACAAAATACCACGTGCAGGCGCTACCTCAATAAGGAGTGTACCTACCTGTATAGTTTAAGTTTAAAAAATTTGGCTCTCAAAAGAAACTTCAATCGTTGTACTGTTGATATTTGGCTCTGTTGACTAATGAGTTTGCCGACCGCTGCTCTAGGGGAACATCCATTTCCTTGCCTTTTCCTGCTTAGGGGCTGCCCACATGCCATGGATAGCGGCTCCCTTCCACTAGCAATTGCAACATTCTGACATTTGCTTCTGTTGCATCCCCTTCTCTGACTCTCCTGCCTCGCTCTTTCCCTTATAAGAACCCCTGTGTTTACAGTAGGTCTGCCCAGATAATCCAAGATAATCTCCCCATCTCAAAGTCCTTAACTTAATCACATCTGCAAAATCCTTTTTTTTGCTGCGCAAAGTAACACATTTATGGGTTCTGGGGATTAGGACATGGATATCTTTGGGGGACATTATTTGGCCTGCCACAGCCCCCCTCCATGTGCCTCTTGTATGACTAAATAAAGAGAGTCATTAAACAGCTGCTGCCTTAGAGTCAGCCCTGAACTGGACTTGTTTGGGATGCCACAGTAAGAGATGAGGGGCCTGCTGTCTGAGGATGGCTTGGTATCCTTGTCTGTGCAGCTTGTCATCCACTCCCCTGTGCCCACTGACCTGGCTTCAGCCTGATGCCCCAACATGCACTCTGCCTGCCTCGCCATCCCTGAATCCTGAGCAGGAGCCCAGGATTCTCCTGACAGCCAGAACTCTCTGCAGTAATCCCCCTGCTGCCTATGATTACAGCTGTTAGTGTCAGGGCCGGGATAGAGCTGGGTGTCTGAGGCCCCTGCCAGTGATTGCCAGTTCAAGAAGACATCCATCCATGCTCCTCACTGGGCACTGCTCTGCCTGAGCCGTAGCAGAGGAAACTGAGGGCAGCAAGAGGTCTAGGGTAGAATTAAGCTATCCTTCCCCTGAGACCATCACTTTCTGAGAACTGCCAGATCAGACTCCATTGATTCTCTTCTTCCAAATCTTGTGGATCATTGAAGACTGAGTCAGAGAGGCCTTAGAGATTGTCCCGCAGAGCAGGGTAACAGGAGGCAACCCTCCCACGGGAGAGATCAAGCCTGCCAGGCCATGCCAGGCCATGCTTACTCTCCATCCTTTGGTGGAAGACTAAGTAAAAGACCTGCTAATCTGTAATAATGCAATACAAGTAGAGGAGCTCCTCAAGACGGGGCAGGCCCAAGGGAGAGGCTGGATGGTCAGGAAGCCTTCTGGAGAAGGGCAAAGGCACAAAGTGGAACAGGGGAGTTAAGACCAGGCCAGTACATAAGTGCGCTCTCTCTCTCTCTCTCTCTCGTTTCCCTTCCTCACTACCTTCCTCTTTTTCTCCCCTTTTTTTTTTTTTTTTTGTATTTTTCTGAAGCTGGAAACGGGGAGAGACAGTCAGACAGACTCCCGCATGCGCCCGACCGGGATCCACCCGGCACGCCCACCAGGGGCGACGCTCTGCCCACCAGGGGGCGATGCTCTGCCCCTCCGGGGCGTCGCTCTGCCGCGACCAGAGCCACTCTAGCGCCTGGGGCAGAGGCCAAGGAGCCATCCCCAGCGCCCGGGCCATCTTTGCTCCAATGGAGCCTTGGCTGCGGGAGGGGAAGAGAGAGACAGAGAGGAAGGAGGGGACGGGGGTGGAGAAGCAAATGGGCGCTTCTCCTATGTGCCCTGGGCGGGAATCAAACCCGGGTCCCCCGCACGCCAGGCCAACGCTCTACCGCTGAGCCAACCGGCCAGGGCCTTTTTCTCCCTTTTTTTAAAATTGCTATTTCTCCTTCCCTTCTACCTAGCCACACACACTTACTGAAATTCTGTTGCCTGGAGGAACCAGAATTCCATCTCTGGCCCCAGACTTCAGTCTCTGCCTCTTTTTTTTTATTGTGCTTGTTGGGGTAACATTGGTTAATAATATTGAATGGGTTTCAAGTATACAATTCTATGATACATCATCTGTATACTGTGTTGTGTGTTTGCCACCTGAGTCTCTTCCTCTTCATACAATAGAGTATGGGGTTAGGGGCTCCCATCACTGTCTCTGGATTCTCCAGCCCTATTTTGAGAAGCCCGAGTTTGTGGGATTCAGGACGAAGTACCCCAGGGCCCAGGGCCCCAGGCTCGGTAGCCTTGAGTCTGATGGAATTCAAGCCCTCACTGGGAACTGAAGTATTGTAGGTGACCTTGATGCTGGTGTTATAGTGGGACTGCTGGTGACATCATACTGGGAATGTTGGAGGGCTGGGCAATGATGTCACTAAGCTGCTGGTGATCTGGCTGGTGACATCATACTGGGAATGTTGGAGGGCTGGGCAATGATGTCACTAAGCTGCTGGTGATCTGGCTGGTGACATCATACTGAGAATGTTGGATGGCTGGGAAGTGATGTCACTGGGTCTGCTGGTAGTCTGAGCAATGATATCACATGGGGACCATTGGGAGTCTGAATAGTGATGTCATTTTAGGACTTTTAGAAGACAATATGATAATACCGTGCTGGGAGAGTTGGAGGTTTGGGCTGTGATATCACACTGGATATATTTGGATAGTGGAATAGTGAGGTCTCATAAGGGTCACTGGAGTCAGAGGTGAGAAGATTTTAGAATAAAGAGTGGAGAGGAAGCCCCAGTTAAATCAGAACTTTCTATGCTTTCCTGGAATAGTTTGGCAGATAGAGCACTGAATTGAAATTCAAGGAGCACATAGTCTAGCCATGATTAGAAACTGTGGTGTTTATCACACAAGGGCTCAGGTTAAGAAAGGGAGTCAGGTTAAGAAAGGGAGGCTTATTGTCAGGATGTATATGGCTTGGGACTAAGGCAGGATGTCAGGCCTTAGTATGATTGGTTGCTTCATGTGATTAGTGTGTCTCTCTCTCATGAAATCCATACTTCTCTCTGCCACAGGCTTCCTCTTATCATGCTTGACTGCCCTGTCCCTTACACATTCTCTATGGATTTGCCAGTCATCAGCACCCTATTAAGTCTGGTGCCCCCTTCCCCTTCTTTCTTCACCTCCATGTAAAGACCAGGTTAGGGTCATTATCCTGAGTAGGGCAAACAGGATGTTGGGAATGGTGAATACCATGTGATGGGTATAATACCCCTGGGTACACCATTTCTCCCCTCTAATTCCAGTTTACCCATCTGTAAATTTAGTGGGCCATAAACCCAGCTTCTAGTCCCAGTGGTTCTATGAATGGGTCGAGATGTCCTCACTACAGGTACTAAGCCAACCTACCCTCTTTCCCTGGTTTCACTGGTCATGAAGACTCCGTGCACACATGCAGGGACACGAAGTGCTTGAAGCTTGTTCCTAGAGCCCATGGGTCATCACTGCTGTCCCTCAAGGGACCAGGTCCTGTGCCCACTTTGCCCCATCTGAGTCCTCAGCCTGAGCATCAGTCATCCACCTACCCACCTTTTTATTCACTCACCTGTGTGCCTACCCACTCACCCTCTGTCAGTCTTGCCTAGCATCAAGGACAGATTGGACATCAAGGGCATCAGCAGCTCACCCCTGTCCTAGTGTCTAACACTGATTCCCCAGTAAGAGCTTGCCTCATTCTGCTGCAGGACCTGGCTCTCTCATCACACTAGCTTGCTGAGGGCAACCTCGTGTCTTGAGTGGAGCATCTCTGTCCCTGCCAGAGTCTAGCCCTGGGGGAGGCCCAGATCAGGTGCTCAGGATTTGCATGACGAAAGGAGCTACAAGTGACTGTCACACTGCCTAGTTCAAGCCCTTAGATATCTGGGTGGGAAAGAGGCTCCCCGCAGTGAGCAGCAGATCTCTCTCTTCCTTGTAAAGTCAGCCCTCGGGGCCTACTCTGGAACCCCACAAATGAGGCACTGTCAGCTCTCCTCCCCTCCTCTACCTCAAGACCAGCTCCCTCCTGGCTTTGACATATCACCAGGCTCAGAGTAACCCAACTTAGTTCTGAGGGATCTAGAAGCACCCCAGATCCTCCTCTTTGCAAGAGGTTCACTTTCCCCAGAGCCGAAGCAGTTTCCTTCCTGACTACTATGCTGGGGAGAGGGCCCTCTTCTCAGCCAAGGGCTACCTTCGCATAAGGCCCCCAAGATGGAGGTGACTCTGGCCTTCCACCTCTCCAGCTCTGGCTCTTCTGAGCTTGGAAAGGATCCTGGGATGGTGACTGGACTTGAGGGCTTGGGTGACGCATTATCATGACAAGCAGCAAGTGTGCAGAGAACGAAAGAAAAAGTGGGAAGCACTCTCTTGCCATGGGGCAGACAGGGAGGAGGAACTCAGCAAGTGGCCATGGTTGACCACCAAAAGGTGTGCCCAGGCCAGGAGGATGGCAGAGTGGCCTGTGGAAGCCTGACTGGCTGGTCTGGGACTTCTTGATTCTGGGAGCATGGACTCAAGCTGCAACCAGGGATTGTGGGGCCATTGGGTATGGAAAAATGCCCAGAAGTAGCTAGTTTGGGACTGATAGACAATTCCATGTTAGTCCAAACTGGCTGGAGGTCTGGGAGCCAACATAGGCATTATGCAGGCACCTAAGGACAGCAACTTGTCCCTGGCCCAGGCGTCTGAACTACAGTGTGTCCGTAAAATCATGGTGCATTTTTGACCGGTCACAAGGAAGCAACAAAAGACGATAGAAATGTGAAATCTGCACCAAATATAAGGAAAACTCTCCCAGTTTTCCTATTATTTGGGTGGGAAAGAGGCTCCCCGCAGTGAGCCTCTTTCCTCATACCTATTCAGTGCAGTTCAATGTGGGCTCATGCACAGATTTTTTAGGGCTCCTTAGGTAGCTATCCCGTCTAGCCTCTATAGACTCGTCACTGACTGATGGCCTACCAGAACGGGATTTCTCCATCAAACTGCCGGTTTTCTTCAACTGCTTATCCCACCGAGTAATGTTATTCCTATGTGGTGGCGCTTCATTATAAACGCGCTGATATTTACGTTGCACTTTGGTCACGGATTCGAATTTAGTGAGCCACAGAACACACTGAACTTTCCTCTGTACCGTCCACATCTCGACTGGCATGGCTGTGGGCTGCTCCACTGTATACACTGTGTTACATCATCCTACAGAAACTGGGAGTGTTTTCCTTTTATTTGGTGCAGATTTCACATTTCTATCGTCTTTTGTTGCTTTCCTGTGACTGGTCAAAAGTGCACCATGACTTTACAGACACACTGTTTATCTGAGGATACTGCTCCTTCCCAAGCCCACACACATTCTGTTGAGCCTGCATACCCCTTTCCTGTACTATAGGGAGAATAAAGAATGACAGTCTCTCTGATAAACGTGGTCACCTTTACTACTTGTTGAAACCTGCTGTGAACCCTGAAAATGGGTAGGCCAAGCCTTAGGATCCCATTTCACAGACAGAGAAGATGAAGCTCAGAGAGGGAGGCCTTGACCATCCAATGGGGAAGGAGCATGGGGGCTTCTGGGTCAGGCAGTTGGATCCTACAACCACAGAGGCCCATCTTTCCTGGGGCAGATGACTTCATGAAGCAGAGCCGGGGCATGCTGCTGCTCTACAGCATGAAGAACCCCAGCTTTCCTGAGTACACCTTCAGCAGCGACAGTGGCATCATGTGTCTCGACATGCACGTGGACCACCCCTACCTGGTGGTGGTGGGCCACTACGACGGCAACGTAGCCATTTACAACCTCAAGAAGCCTCACTCCCAGCCCGCCTTCCGCAGCTCAGCCAAGACTGGCAAGCACACGGATCCCGTATGGCAGGTCAGCCCTGAACCAGGGAGGGAGGTGTGGGTATCGATGAGTAGTGTGTGGGCTCGGGAGCCACTTCGGGGAGGACAGGGTCATAAGCAAGGGGGTGGAGATGACAGGTACCATTTAGAGGTCAAGGAGCTGGGTATGAGAAGGGGCAAAGAAGTGTGGGTGAGAATCAGAAGGTAAGAGGGTCTGCAGTAGGAGCTGGGTCTACTGTCCCAGAGTGTAGTACTCCAGCCCGCTGGGAACTACCAGTGTCGCATGGAGAAACTTACTCAAGACACAAACTTATGTCAAGAGGAAGAGGCGGAGGCCTGCCAAGGGAGGCAAAGAAGACCTCCTGAATTTCCTTTTCCCTTAGCTTTTATTGATCAGAAGCAAACCAGTGTTAACAGGATTACAAGGGAGGGGGGCCAGGTGATAAGGGGAAAGAATGACTAATAGCCATTTTGCTGACATGGAGAAAGGGCTAATTTGGGTCAGTACATTCTTTTTCTTTTGCTAATTAACAAGCACAAAGGAAGGGGCAATCTAGAACCTCTAGGCCAGTGGTCCCCAACCTTTTTTGACCCACGGACCGGTTTAATGTCAGAAAATATTTTCACGGACCGGCCTTTAGGGTGGGACGGATAAATGTATCACGTGACCGAGACAAGCGTCAAGAGTGAGTCTTAGACGGATGTAACAGAGGGAATCTGGTCATTTTTTAAAAAAATAAAACATAGTTCATGCAGGAGTCCTGGGTTCGATTCCCGGCCAGGGCACACAGGAGAAGCGCCCATCTGCTTCTCCACCCCTCCCCCTCTCCTTCCTCTCTGTCTCTCTCTTCCCCTCCCGCAGCCAAGGCTCCATTGGAGCAAAGATGGCCCGGGCGCTGGGGATGGCTCCTTGGCCTCTGCCCCAGGCGCTAGAGGGGCTCTGGTCGCGACAGAGCGACGCCCCAGAGGGGCAGAGCATCGCCCCTGGTGGGCGTGCCGGGTGGATCCCGGTCGGGCGCATGCGGGAGTCTGTCTGACTGTCTCTCCCCGTTTCCAGCTTCAGAAAAATACAAAAAATAAAAAATAAAATAAAATAAAAATTAGAAAAATAAATAAAACATAGTTCAGACTTAAATACAAATAAAACGGAAATAATGTAAGTTATTTATTCTTTCTCTGTAGACCAGTACCAAATGGCCCAAGGACCGATACCAGTCCACAGCCCAGGGGTTGGGGACCACTGCTCTGGGCTAATTTTCTAAAGCTCATTCACAGGCATTCCTTTGTGTCTGCACAAAAGTCACTCATTCACACAGTTTCTTGGTGTTTGCATCCAAGAGACACTCACTCAGGGCTTTTAACTAAAGTTCCCCAATCCAAGTCATAGAGGGTTCAGGGTTAGATGGGTGATTTCCTATATCAGAGACCAGGCAGTGGCGCAGTGGATAGAGCATCAGACTGGGATGCAGGGGACCCAGGTTCGAGACCCCGAGGTTGCCAGCTTGAGCGTGGGCTCATCTGGTTTGAGCAAAGTTCACCAGCTTGAGCCTAAGGTCGCTGGTTCGAGCAAGGGGTCACTCAGTCTGCTGTAGCCACCCCCCACCCCCCAACCCCCGTCAAGGCACATATGAGAAAGCAATCAATGAACAACTAAGGTGCCACAACGAAGAATTGATGCTTCTCATCTCTCTCCCTTCCTGTCTGTCCCTCTCTCTGACTCTCTCTGCCTCTGTCACAAAATAAATAAAATTAAAATCAATAAATTAAAAAAAAAAAAAGGCCCATCTGTCTGCTAAGGTTCTCTTAGGTATGCTGATTAGTGATCCAGAGCCCATGGCTAGAAGCCTGACAGGCCTCTGTGAGTATGTTAAAGGCTCCAGTTCCCTGTCTGTGGGCTTCTTCAATTCCCCACAAGGCTCTCCTCTGCCATTTGAGCTAGATTTGGAGGAACCCCCAGACAGGGGTAGGTGCTGCCCATTGTCTGCCCTCTGGATGGGACTGTAAGGCCTGGTAGGCAAGGTCTGACCTTGAGGCTTCTCTGTAGCACCCCTCTTTTCCAGACAGACATAGAATGGACAGTTACCTGGACTTTGGGTCTAGATTTCACCCCGTCTCCCATCTTATTACACTGGGAGCGGATTTCATTTCATGGGTTCACTCTTGACGGTTCTGGCTCTGCAGGCTCTTCCTCATTGTGTTCCAAAGGTCCTCTTCTTTCTGAGGCTGTATACCCTTACCTTAGGGCAGGTCTGGGAGAGTCCAAGGATAGATTTTTGCCTAAGGTTGCTCAAGGCCTTTAGGCTCATCGGCAGTGCTGGGACTCTGTCTTCTCTTCTTCTGCCCTTTGCCTTGACACAGTCTGCAGTCAGGCTCTGCACCTCTGCCTCTTCTGGCCCTGAGCTCCCTGAGTCATGTGGACACATCCGCCAGGTACTGCTCTCAGGTCTCAGACAGGCCTGAGCAGAGGGAGGACTGTCCAGACATAGGGGACATGGTGCTCTTTCAGTTTCATCCTTTACTTAGAGCCAGGGTGGACGGAGAGAAGCACTCCACCCATTACACACCCTTCCCACTACTGTCCACCACAGCAGGGGCTAGAGCTGCAGCCGTGGGAGTGCTCTCTACTGAAAAATGCACCTCCTAATTCATTGCTTCCATGCAGAAATGTCTTGCATGAATTTTAAAGCCTATGGAGAGAAGAAAAGAGCTGCTTTGACAGGCCTGAACTAGCATCAGCCCTGGCCTTGATCTCAGATAGTCCAGGGCCAAGCATTGAGCATCTGTGGTTGGCCTGACCAGTCTCCTCAAGCCCAGGAGAAGGCAAGGGGCCAAGGCCAGCCACCCTGCTCCCACTCTGCTATGTTCTCTAATTCAAATAGCAGGTCGGGGAAAGAAATGGAGCATGCAGAAGTAACATCTTCCCTCTTACTGGGCAGGTGCCAGGGAGACTGGAACCCATCTGGAGAGGGGTGGCCTTCTGCTCTCCCACCATCTTGTCAGGAAAACAGGGCTGCTGCTTTACAAAACCGAAGACTCAGAGTTCTTGGCTGAAATCATGGCTTAGGACATGGGAGGGGCCTGCCTGTCCCTCACTTGTTTACTCACTTCCTGTTCCCTTGTTTCCCTCATTCCTGCCCCCCTCTTCCTCATTCATCCATTGGTAACTCCTCCCTGTTTGTTCCTCTGGGAGCTGAGGATGCTTAAAGGCTTGGTCTCTGGTAGGAAGGTAACCACAGACACAGGCTAACATGACAAGGCAGTATGTTATGGGCTACAGAGACAGGTTAATGTTCCTATCTTTCTCTCTCACTAAAATCAATAAATTTTTTTAAAAAAGAAGAAGGTGTCCGACAGGCAGTTGGCAGTGTGAGCCTGGAGCTTCAGTGAGATATAAAAGACATCAGAGTCTAGGTCCTTCTCAAAGGGACTGGGTCTCAGGGAGACTAAGAAGGTTATTTTGGATCATAAATGCCAGGCTGGGGGCAGAAGGACTTTGTTCTCTTGGTAGCAGCAGGGAGCCATGGAAGGTTTTGGAGCCAGGGAGAAAACTGTTCATGACATAGGCTACTTCCCCAGGAAGCTCGTCTGAGTAGCCCAGCCCTGTTCAGGCCCCACTGTGAAGCCTCAACTAGCAACGCTTTGCTAGATGTGTGTGTATGTGTGTGTGCGCATGTACACTGTGCAGCACTGGGAAAGTGGCAAGAAAGATGAATGAGCACCAGCTGGGGTCAAGCAGGTCTGCCCTAATCAGATAAGGCAGAAGAGAAGGGAATCTATTAAGCAGCTTCCATCCCCTCCCTACCACCTGCTTCCTGTGCATTCATTCATTCTCTTAACCCCATTTACCACCTGCACCCCACACATTTTTATTCCTAACCTTCCCACCTTCACCCCAGGAGCATGTGTGTGACTTGCACATACTTACACACATACTCACTTGCGAATGCACACACCACCCCCCAGTGGGCATCAGGCTGCTAAGTGGGGTGTGAAATACAATTTCCATGCATTCTGGCAGCTGCTCATTAAACACTTCCCTTTGTAGCTCCCTAGCGCCTCTTATAGCCTGGCCTTTGACACCCCCACCCCCTCCCTTCTTTAAAGGGACTACCTTTACACGGAAGGGGAAGTGGTCTGGGTGTCAGGGCTGGCTCTGACTGGTGTCCTGCAGGCTCCGTGGTGTTCTAGGCCTCCAGTGAAAGCACAAATGAGCGGCTGCCCTCCTGCAGCTCTGATCCTCCCATCTGGGTGGTGTTTGGGGAGGGGTTACCCCCCCTTCCCGCAGTACCCCCTAAAAGCCATGGTGACAGCAGTGATTACAGGCAGCGGCACTAAGTTCCTGTCCTGGGCCTCTGCTTGTGACAGGGGAAGGGACCGCTGTCCCAGCATGTGAGGTCTGGTGGGAGCAGGAAGATGGAAAGCTTTCGGCACCCAGCCCCTCCCCAGCTCTCAGGGCCATGGCTTAGCCCGGCCTCCACATCTGGCAACAGAAACTTGAGCCTCAAGCGTGTCATCTTCATAAGACAACAGCTCTGTCTCCAAAACACTTTCCCATATGTTTGCTTCTAGCCCCGAGAAGATGGGTGGGGCAGGATTATTAACCCCAATTTGCAGATGGAGAAATGCGGCTCAAGTCTGAGATTTGAAAGAAAGATTCTGGGAGCAGGACCTAGCGGTGAAGTGGAGGTGGGAATAGAGGAAAGACTGCCTAGAAAGGGAAGCCTGGAAGAGGGGATGAGGGGACAAGCAGGGAAGAGCCAGCTGTGGAACATTTGTACCCCAATTCCTAGGGTGATGGTGATAATGAGGACATTAGCTAACATTTATTGAACGTGTAATATATGCAATGTTCTGACCTAAGGGCTTCACATTTATTATCTCATTTTTCCCTTACAACAAACCTGTGCTGTTACAGTTCCTGCTTTATATATGAGAAAACTGGTTGATTGGGCCCTGTCCTTTCCAGGCCCTGTCTATGTAAGGAGTTTGAATTCACCCAGGCAGGGATTGGGCACTTCCAGACAAGCCAGTGGGTTAGAACAGTGCCCTGACTTGGCCCTGTTTCCCCAGGATAGTCAGGGAGAGAAGGATAAGAGAAACATAGATGGCTAGAAGGAGGGAGGAAGGCCCTCAAGGAGGGAGGAAGGCCCTCAAGGAGGGAGGGCCAATCCTAGGACTCTGGGAAATGGGCTTATAGAACTTGCTTCTGGACCTCAGATGGGTCTTAAGGAAGCCCTGCTCAGCTCACAGGCCCAACTCAACACCCTAACAGGGTCCCAGAGCTCACAGTTTGGGATGTTTCAGGTGAAGTGGCAGAAGGATGACATGGACAACAACCTTAACTTCTTCTCTGTGTCATCTGATGGCAGGATCCTGTCTTGGACGCTCGTGAAGGTGCCTGTTTCCCAGAAAGGGTCATGCAGGGGTGGACGGGGAATGGGGGGAGCTGAATGGAAAAGGGACTTCCCTGCCAGCCCTGCTGATCCATGTGCCCTCCCCATCCCTTCTGTGACTGCAGAGCGAGCTGGTTCACACAGATGTCATCAAGCTGAAGGTGGAGAGCAGCGCCACAGAAGGTGTAGAGGGGTTACAGCTACAAACAGTGGGTAGGAGCCTCAGCTCACTCACATGCAGGCCTGGCCACAGCACTCAGGGCCTGTGAGGGTCAGTGATGGTGGCCCTCCCCAGTACTGAGTACTCCCTCCTGCACTGTGCTGGAGCTAGGACTGGAGGTAATGGGGAATCCTGGCCCTGTCTGCCCAGGACTCGACTGTTTGCAGACCCTCCCTGTTTCTGCAGGTCCCATCCCTGTTTGCAGACCCTGTTCCTGTTTATGCAGATCAGCTGCTGTTATGCAGATCCAACTCTGTTTATGCAGATCAGGCCCCTGTTTACCCAGATTCGGTCTCTGTTTACTCAATCCTTACCCTGTTTATGCAGACTGTATCCCTGTTTGCACAGACGACGTCCCTGTTTGCCTACCCTGTCCCTGTTTACCCTGACCCTGACCCTGTTAAACTCAATCCCTGCCTTGTTTACCCAGGCCTCTCATTTCTGTCTGCAGAAGCTCTGGCCCTTTTCTGAGTCCCAACTGCTTGGGACCAGCGGCAGGCTAGAGGGCCAGTTCCTGCTTGCCTGGCTGGCCGCAGCCCTCACAGGGGCTGGGCTCAGGCTGTCCTGGGGGCCTTCTGTGGAGGAGAGGTGCTGGGAGCCTCCTGCCCAGGAACCAGCTCAAGTTGCTCTCTCTTCTCCCAAGGCTGTGGCACTGCTTTCGACTTCCACAGAGAGATTGACTACTTGTTCCTAGTGGGCACAGAGGAAGGAAAAATCTACAAGGTGAAGCAGCCTGGCCCCTGTGCCAGCTCCTTATAGGGCCACTTGAACTTGAGGACCCTGGAAACTTAACCTTCTCAACAGACCCTATTCGGACAGATCTTAGTGCTCATCAGTTCTAGAAGGCTTCTTGGGGGAAAAGAATGTGTTTCTGGAGCTGACTGGGAAGCAGAAAGAAGGGCTGCCTGCAGGAGAGGGGAGGAGGAATTAGAGGGTGACTTCAGCCTAGCCCAGACTTTTCCCTTCGGGCCCTCCCTCCTGCCCTGGGAGTGGAGCGGGTAGAGGTGAGAGTGGGAGTTTGGGGAGCTGGAACATTCTGGGAAGATTTCTTGGAGGAGATCTGAACTTGAGCTGAGCTTTGAAGGCTCAAACTAACAAGAAAATTTATCTCTGAATATCTGGTTCATTGCAGCCGGCAGGAGGGAACTTCATGGCCAGTTTCTGTAAGCTCTGTGTTAGTAGGTGAACATCCTTCTGAACCTCTTCATCCATCCAAAAATAGCTTTACTGCAAGCTTTTCTTAGGCTGAGATGCAGAATGTTAATTACAGGCAGCCTCCCGGGAGCCCCTGAGGCCCAGCCAGAGCTGGTCTGAATGCAAAAGAGGTCCCCACCCCCCTTCCACCAGTGGTGGCCCAGGAGAAACTGGAGAGAATAAGACTACTTAGTCACACTGTCTCCCGGAGGGAGGGCATAGGGACATGCTGGTCAGGGCAAGAAACCAGCTCGGAAATCATGAAATTGGGATTTGCTCCTGTCTCTGCATCCACTCTTACCTGGGCAAAGTGGGAAGTTTATCATTGTTGCAAGGATTCTGTCTATGGGATGCGGATAGACCCAGGGCTCTGTCTGTCTGTCCATAGGCTTTGGCCTAGACACAAGCTAAGCCGTATCTCACCCAGGACCCCCAGACCTACTCTACCTTGGCTCAGAGAGAAAAGGCCTTTCTGCCTGTCCCGGAATCCTCTGGGCAGACTACAGCACTTTCCCTCCCCCTCCAGGAAGGCTGCCCTGCCATGCCCACCCCAACCCCCAGGCCCCGAAGCCCCTCCTTTCTCTCCGGACTTGTGGGTGAGAAGAGCAGCTAGTAGCTTGGCCCCAGCATTGCTGTGACAGTGATGTGGGATAAAACAGGAGTCTCAGGTTCCGATCTTCCAGGGCCCCCAAGGAAGTAGTGGCTGCTGACCTCTTTTTCATGCCTGACCCCTGATCCCTTACCCAACCCCCAGTGCTCTAAATCCTACTCCAGCCAATTCCTGGATACCTATGATGCCCACAACATGGCAGTGGATGCTGTGTCCTGGAACCCATACCACACCAAGGTCTTCATATCCTGTAGCTCCGACTGGACAGTGAAGATCTGGGACCACACCATCAAGTGAGGGGCCTGCCCCTGGCCCTTCCCTTCCTCAGGCCCCACCCTGGGTGGGGCCTCTGGGCTCTAGCCCTGTGAACCCTCTGTGTCATGAGCTTTCCACCCTGCAGGACCCCAATGTTCATCTATGACCTAAATTCAGCCGTGGGTGATGTGGCCTGGGCACCATACTCTTCTACTGTGTTTGCAGCAGTCACCACCAATGGGACGGTGAGTGCCCTCTTCCCGACCCTGCTGAGCTGCTACTGGAGGTAGGGCGAGGTATCTTGGGGTCTTCCTCCTGGGAACACATCCTGTGCCCAGGTCAGGTTGGGGAAGACAGGATATAAGGACTGCCTGTGAATTCTCAAGGGCCAGGCCACCCAGGGCCCTGTCAAAAGAAGAATTGTTTATCCCATGAGGCCTTGAGGCGGGAATGGGGCTCTTCATCTTGAAGGAGAGAGCACTCTCGGGGAAGAGATGCCATGAGGAACAGTTATCTTCTCTGAGGCCCCTGGGCTGGGAGCTGCAGTGTAGCTAATACAAGCTGGATGTGAGGAAAAACTTATGAGTCAGAGTTGATTTGTGATTGAACTAGTGTCTAAAAGGTGGTGAAGTCCCCATCCCTGGAAGTGTGCAAGTTGAGTCTGAGAAGGAAAGATAGGAGTGGTCTGTTTCAGTGGTTTCCAGCACAGTCTGCCAACTGACAGTTGAAAACCCCTGGATTGGTGAAAGGCCAGCAAAAAATATTTTGTAAGAAAATTCTGAGATGCACACCCCTTTTCCCTGTGGACTTTGATACAAACTGAGAGTCACCTGCCCAAGTGATTAGGACAGTGATTAGGGCATCCTGTTAAATCATTCAGTCATCTTCTGCTGAAAATATGTTTACCAAGGGCAACTATGGTGCCTAGCTCCAGGGCAGAGCCTGGTGACTGCAGCCCCTGCTCTCATGGAGCTTATATTCTAGGGAGGGGAAAGAGACAAAAAACAACAATAACTAAATGCCCATAGTGTTAAGTGCTAGGCAGAGATTGAAAGATGATGATGTGCACACAAATGTTTGTAGCAGTGTTATTCCTAACAGTCAAAAGGTGGAAAGAACCCATCGGTTGATGAATGGATAAACAAAAGGTATATCCAAAAGGATTAGTATTCAGCAAACCAAGGAATAAAGTACTGAGACATGCTACAATTTGGATGAATCTTGAAAACATGAATTTTTTTTTTCTTTACAGGGACACAAAGAGACTCAGAGAGAGGGATAGATAGGGACAGACAGACAGGAACAGAGAGAGATGAAAAGCACCAATCATTAGTTTCTCGTTGCAACACCTTAGTTGTTCATTGATTGCTTTCTCATATGTGCCTTGACCGTGGTGCTACAGCAGACCGAGTGACCCCTTGCTCAGTGACCTTAGGTCCGAGCTGGTGAGCTTTTTTTGCTCAACCCAGATGAGCTTGTGCTCAAGCTGGCAACCTCGGGGTCTTGAACCTGGGTCTTCCGCATCCCAGTCCGCCGCTCTATCCACTGCGCCACTGCCTGGTCAGGCGAAAACATGATTAATGTAAGAATCCAGTCACAAAAGACCACTCCTTATATGATTCTATTTATACCATATCTCCCCATGTATAAGACGCACCCTTTTTCGAAAAATTTGGGATCTAAAAACTGGGTGCGTCTTATACAGTGGTTGTAGATTTTTTTACTTGTATTTCCTGCTTTTTCTCATGGATGAGGAGTTGTATGAATTTTATGATGAATAAAACTTAAATTCAATAACTTTATGTAGCCTGACCAAGCGGTGGCGCAGTGGATAGAGTGTCAGACTGGGATGCGGAGGACCCAGGTTTGAGACTCTGAGGTCGCCAGCTTGAGCGCGGGCTCATCTGGTTTGAGCAAAAGCTCACCAGCTTGGACCCAAGGTCGCTGGCTCGAGCAAGGGGTTACTTGGTCTGCTGAAGGCCCATGGTCAAGGCACATATGAGAAAGCAATCAATGAACAACTAAGGTGTTGCAATGCGCAACGAAAAACTAATGATTGATGCTTCTCATCTCTCCGTTCCTGTCTGTCTGTCCCTGTCTATTCCTCTCTGTGTCTCTGTAGAAAAATAAATAAATAAATAACTTAATGTAATACATTTTGTTTCAAATTTTGGGCCCCAAAATTAAGGAGTGTCTTATACATAGGTAAATACGATATTTGTCTAGATAAGCAAATCTATAGAGACAAAGTAGATTTGTGGTTGTCTAGGGCTGGGGGGGTCGGTGGGAGAAAATGAGGAATGACTGCTAATGGGTACAAGGGTTCTTTTCAGGTGATGAATATGTTCTAAAATTGGTCGTGGAGATGGTTTCATAACTGAATATACTGAAAACCAAGAGTTGTATACTTTAAATGGGTGAATTATATCTCAGTAAAGCTGTTGTATTTTAAAAAGAGAGAGAAAGTGAGGTAAAAAAAGGACTGGATGGCCTCTTAGGTTGAGCGGCCAGGGAAAGCTTCCTCGGAGAGGTGAGACTCAGGCCGAGAGCTGACTGACGAGAAAGAGCCAGCCACAGGAAGAGCTTCCTCGGAGAGGTGAGACTCAGGCCGAGAGCTGACTGACAAGAAAGAGCCAGCCACAGGAGGAGGGGGTGGCGACACTCCACAGGTGGAGACAGCTAGTGCAAACTCCCTGAAGTGAGACTGAGCTCCCTGAAGTGAGACTGAGCTTGAGGGGTTTCAGGAATCGGCAGGCAAGTGTGCCTGGGCCTCGTGAGCAAAGGGGAGGGCATATGAGATGAGAGTGGAGAATCTAGACTAAGAAGTCTGGATTCTATGTGTAGTACCTAGAGACCGTTGGAGGATTTTAGATTTTTTTTATAAAGGTAAGTCTGGCAGCTGCATGAAGAACGGATTGTAGTAGAGGGGCAAGAGTGGAAGCAGGGAGTCCAGTTAGGACACTGCCACAGTTGTCCAGGTGAAAGTTGATAATTTTATGGACTTAGGGCATGGTAAAAATAAGAGCAAACATTTGTTGATCATTTGTATGACAAGCACTATCTGAATACCTTACATATATTAACTAGTATAAGCCCTGATTCTGCTTACTAGCAAGTTAGGCTTAGGAGCTTCTACTTCCTCATTTATAAAATAGAGATAATAATAGAATCTACCTTATAGAATGGCTGAGGATTACTAGATTTTACAACCATATGCCATACTGGCCCAGAGTCTAGTACATAGTAAGTGCTCAGTAAATGGTAGTTGTTATTATTGTTAATTCTATATAGACTTAAATTTTCTCCTAAATGTTTTATTTTTATTTCTTCAACTATAGGAGAACCCCCCCTTTGCTCGCAGCTCCAGTGTGCTAGGCTTATTGTGTTTCCCAGAAAGCCCAGGGTGGTTCCTCTGAAGCCTCATTAGCCCCAAGTGTGCTGACACCCACCTCTCCACAGACCCACGTGTTTGACTTGTCCATCAACAAGTACGAGGCCATCTGCAATCAGCCCGTGGTAGCCAAAAAGAAGAACAAGATCACCCATGTGCAGTTCAATCCTGTCCACCCCATCATCATTGTGGGCGATGACCGTGGGCATGTCACCTGCCTCAAACTCTCACCGAACTTGCGCAAGATGCCAAAGGTATGCTTGGGGAGTTTGGGCTACCAAAAGAAATAACTCTCCAGGGTGGTAGGGGATGGGAGAAATGGGAGGAGCCAGGGGTGACCTGCAGGCTTGTGGCCTGAGAGACCCAGGGTAAGGGTAATGTAATGGCCCAGATGAGGAGCAGAGAAGCAGGTTTCTGGAGAGACAATGAAATCAGATTGTATATGCTGAATCGGGGTTTCCTGTGAAGCCGGCAGGTGGGAGATATTCAGTGAGTAGGTGACCACGTGGGATTGAAGTCTGGGGGAAGCGTGTGGACACCATTGGCTTATTTGGTGTAGACCAGGTCACCCAGGCAGGGCGCTTGGGTCTTAGTCACTGCTTCATTGGCTGAGCTTATACAGGGCTTCAGCTCCAATGGTCCCTGAGCTGGGAACTGTGGGTCCACACAGGGAAGAAAGAAATGAGCCGTGAGGAGGATAACTAGGTCAACAGCCAGCCAGGCAGTCCTCCTTTTGAGCTCTGGTTCTTTTCTGAGATCTCTAAGGATCTGGAGACCCTGCCCAGAGCCCAAGGGCCCCAAATACAGGCCACATTGCCCAGAGCTGCGATCTCAAAGTCTAGATCTTAGAGTCCAGGCTCAGACTTAAGAACCTAGGTTTTAGAATCCAGAGTGCAAGGGTCTAACTTAAAAATCCAGAGCCTAGAGCCCAGAACCCAGTCCTGCCCACTGGGTGCTACGAGTAGAAATGGAATTTGCTTTCTGCCAAATTCTGGGCCAGGATTGGAGCTGGGCCAGAGCTGGGTCAAGTCGCCCTAATGACAGTACCTCATAGTTGCAATTTGAGGCACTTACTATAGTTTGAGGCCAGGGCAGGGGCCTGTCTTTTTCCACAGCTGACACCTGCCCCTCTGCAACCCTACCAAGGCAGGGGCCACGAAACCATCCTTCTGGTGTTGGTCTGGTCTATTCCCTTCCATGGCCAAGGAGAGACAAGGGCTGGAAGTTTGGTGGGGCCTGTAATTGTAGCCAGCTGGGGGAGGGGGTGGGTTTGGCTATAAATACTCAAAAGGCTGCTAAGCGCCTGCAGCTGTGGCCCAGAGGCTGTGGTGGGCTGGGAGTGGAGTGGGGTGGGGTGGTCGGGTGTGGTCTGAAGTTCTTTGCTGAGCCCAGCGAGCTGGCCTCTAGGAGGGGGAAGGAGGCAGAAAAATTAGTGCAACAGATAAAATCTGCTCTTAATTTAGTGAGAAGAGAGACCCAGGCTAGATCTGGCAGAGCTGGACAACCCTGTGGAAGGGATGATAGTCATCTCTTGGGGCAGGGGTACAGCTGTCGTGTGGTAAGGGTGGTAGATCTGGATGGGACCTGCCCTGCCCACTCTGACCCAGGGAGGCAAGGATGTCCCTCAGTCAGTTCCAAATCCTCTCAGAGTAAGGGTCAGTCATGGCTGGGAAAGCTGGTTACTTATGTCTTTGAGGACCTGAGAACCTTGGCATTAGAGGACGACCTGAGCAAGTGACAGCTGAGAGCTGATACTTGGGTAGATTGAAAGTTCCTGTGAAATTACCATCTGACCCTATTAGTAGGCAAGTGATTAGTGCAAATAGCAGTTCCCTGGTCATCCTTCCTGGCCCTCCTAGGAGCTATAGCCCCCCCGTTCTTCCTTAGTGGGCTGAGCCACACAGTCCCAACTCCTGGCTAAGCGTGCTTCCCATGGAAAGCTTGTCAAACAAAGGTCAAGGACTACCTTACCTTAACTACTGTATATATATATGTGGAAAATTGAAGCTCAGAAAGGCAAGGGACATGTCCAAAGTCATATAGGGAGTTAATAACAAAGCTGGAACTAAGAGCCCGGTCCCTTACCTCCCAGGGGATGGGATGAGGCCAAGAAGAGAACATGAACTTAATTTGGGAGGGAGAGTGGGGAGTGAAAAAGACATCTTTGTCTTCTGCCTCGAGAGTATAGAGGTAAACTGGATCGTGGCAAAGGCACTGCCCACAAGGGAAGGGGAAACAGATTTGAGAGCAGGGGCAGGGGTCACACCAGGAGGAAATCAGAGCTCCACGTGGTGTCAGCTGCCAAGACGAGGCCAGGAAGGGGGCTGCTGGCCTTGCACTCTCTCCCACCTCACAGCTTGAGCTAGATCCAGGCTGGGCTCTCAGCAGGCAAAGCTGGGGCAGCTGCCAGTGAGCAGTGGGTACAGGTGGCTGAAGGCGGGGGTTTGGAGCAGAGAGAAGGCAGGAAATGGCAGCTGCCCTGGCCTAGCCCACACCCCACGGCCTGGACAGAAGGGAGGATAGGACTGGCACTGGTCTACCAAGGAGCTCTCAAGGCCTGTGAGTGACACACACCCCAGTGTCTGTTTTTCTGTGCCCAGCTTACCAGTTAAAGCATTAGAGTGCTTTGTGGGAAGAAATGAACAGTCATAAACTATGGATCTGTTCCTCCAAGGAACAGATCCAGCCAAGGACATCTAGAATCACATGGGACATCCCATCTGCCTTCTTGGGTCTCCTGACACCTTACCGCCACCCTAGGTGTGTCTCACACAGCAGGCCTGGCCCCAAATGGTACCCCACTCCCAAGCTGACCTAAAAGTATGCCTGCCCTGTGGTAGCACAGTGGATAAAACGTCAACCTGGAATGCTGAGGTCGCTGGTTTGAAACCCTGGGCTTGCCTGGTCAAGGCACACATGGAAGTTGATGCTTCCTGCCCCCCACCCTTCTCTCTCTCTCCCCTCTCTAAAGTGAATAAAAATAAAATCTTTAAAAAAAACGTATTAGAGTACTAGGTGAAGGGACCTGTGGTTTATTTACACCCCTCTCCCTTGCAAACACACAATTCTTAGCTCCTTGTTAGAACTCAGCCAGGCACCTTCCTGTGGGAAGGACCCTGTGTCCATCTGAGGTTCAGAACCAGATCTGGATGCTTCTTATAAACTTCAGCTGGGCCCTTGTGTCACCTAACCCGAGTTGGGGAAGGATCAGGTAGAGATCTAGAATCTAATTGAGCAGGGGAGGGGCAAGGCACAGCTGGAGCTGGCTGGGCAGAGGAGGTACTGCCGGGACCCAGGCAGCGGTGGCCCATTACTCACCATTCCTCCCTATATACTCCCCTTCTCCCCAGGAAAAGAAGGGGCAGGAAGTGCAGAAGGGTCCAGCTGTGGAGATTGCAAAACTGGACAAGCTGCTGAACCTGGTGAGAGAAGTGAAACCCAAGATCTAAGGGCCTGGCCTCAGTCCCTGTCCTATTTCTTAAACCCAGTACTTATAGCCCCTGACCCTGGTTATCAAGCCAGTCTTAGCACCTAATATGTGACCCCACCCCTGATAAGGTCCCAGCATCTGCCCTCAACATCCTGTTTTGGCACTCATCCCAGAACTTGGCCCTCATCACCACTACCCACTCCTACTTTGCACAAATAAACCTGTGTCTGGAAGCCCACACCCACCTTTAAGTTAGTTACTGCAGAGCCCTCAGGAAAAGAAGAAAATCTCAACATAGAGCCATAATTCCATTTATTATCCAGCAAACAGTGGGAGGACCAGTGGAGGGGCCCGGCCTGGACACCCTCCCATTATTGCCATGGATTCCAGTTTGCTTCCCCAACTGAGAGGGCCTAGAGGCACTCGGCCTAGGAAGAGGGTGGACCCAGCCCCTGGCCCTTGGGACGGAGCAGACTCCAGATGGCCCAGGCCCTAGCACCAACTCATGAACCCCTACCCTAGGCCTGTCTATCCAGGGCCACCAGAGCCCCTCTTGGATCCAGGCTGGCTAGACTCTGAGCTGCTAGGTCCAGCTCCAGACAGGTTGGACTCCAAGTTCTGCATCCCAGGCTGACTGGACCCTGGGATCCTGATTCCAGGCTCTGGGTGAGGTGGACTTAGGTCCCAGACTCCAGGCTAGGCCAGAGGCCTTCAGGGCTGCAGTAGGTAGCTGCCTTCATGGCTGGGCTTCTGGGGAGGGGGTGCCTTCTCAGGACAGGGGCCAGGGCTGGAGTTGGGGCTGGATTCGGACAGCGAGTCAATGTCAGCAGAGCGGGAGTGGCAGGCCCAGCAGAGAATGACCCAGAGCAGCAGCAGCAAGAAGCCTACCAGGCCGTTGCAGATGATGGCAATGAGGGCACCCTGGGAGATGGCTGCCCCCATGACGGGCAGCACCCTCAGACCAACACAGACAGCAGGGCTGGAAGCAGGGCTCTGTCAATGGCAAGGCCCATGCCGAGGCAGGACTCCGGTATCGCCGGCCTTTCCAGGAAGCTGTTCTGTCGCACACTCAACGATTCCTGGTCAGTAGCGATGTCCACCTGCAGTCCTGAGCCTGTGGGGAGGGCGTACAAAGTAAAGGAAAGGGTGGTGAGGAGGAGGGATGAGGTGAGGCCTAGGAGGAGAGGAAAGAAGATAGCCCCCTCTCACATCTTGGCTCCCTGGCAGAGGACTGGGTCCCAGCCGGCCCAAATACTCCACAGAGCCAACACCCCCTGCTCAGGCCTGGCTCTGGGCACCTGGAGGGGGTATAGCCACAGTGGAGAGGCTGGAGTAGGCAGCCCACATTTCACTCTCCTTAGAACAGGTGGGCATGTTCTGGCCCTGCCCACCCAGCGTGCAGCCCTCTAAAGCACTCTGGTGGGCGGGACCCAGGTAGCCCAAGGCCTTGGAGGATGGGGATTGTGACCAGCTTCAGCGTGGCCTGGATGCTCCCCACTCTCCCAACTCCAGCCAGCCAGTGTGGGAGACCTCTGGAGGCGCCAGCTCACACAGAGGGAACTTTGTGGAGGCCTTGGCAGGCATGTGTGGGTCTGTGTATCCAGGCTGTGTACCTAGGTGTGACCTCTTTGTGGGACCGTCTCTCTAGGTCAGGTGTGTGTCTCTCAGCTCTCTGAGATGTATGCCTCCGTTTACCCACCTCTGAACCTGTGCAGCTGAGTGTCTGAGTGTGTTGGGTGTATGTCTCGTTTCTCTCCCAGTCTATCTCTTTGTGTATCTCTGTACGTCTCTGTGTCTTTCTCCCTGTCTCTGTGTATATGGGTCTCTGTCTCTCCCTCTTTCTTCATGGCTGTGTGCCCCTCGGTCCCCCGTAGACGTGTCTCTCCCTTTTTCCGTGGGGTCTGTCTCTGTGGTTCTGTGCGTCCCTTTTGTGTCTTTGTGTCTGTCTCTCCTCCGGGCTGTGTCTCTGTATCTCTGTGTAAGTCTCTTGCTTTTTATCTCCTTTTCTGGGTCTCTGGTTCCCCGCCTCCGTGTCCGTGGGAGAAGGACCCCCTTACCTGAGTTGAGCCCGGCGCACACCCGCCGGAGGGTCCGGGGCAGCGAGATGCTGGGCGCCGACCGAGGCGCGGAGCCTGTGGGCTGGGGGCGCGGGAGGCGGGCCGGGCGACGTCCCCTCCCCCGGCCCTTCCCCTCGACCGCGCAGCCACCCCCGGCCGCTCCCGCCGCGGCTCGACCCGAACGGCCTCTGCCGCGGGCGGTCTGCGGGGAGCGGGCACCCCCTCCCCCTGGGGCGGCGCCTCCTCCGCGGCCACGGCCGCTAGCTAGCTGTCTTGGCGGCGCTCGGGCGGCCGCGGCAGCCCTGGCGCGTGGCTCGGCTGGGCTCGGCTGCGTTCGGGTGGGCTCGGCCAGGCTCGGCCAGGCTCGGCGGACAGCAAAAACAGCGGAGAGCCCCGCCTCCTGGGAGGCCGGCAGCCAGCGGCCTGTGGGGGGCGGAGCCATCTCCACGCCGCTACCGTCATTCAATTGGCTGGTTGCTGCAGACTCACGTGCCATTGGTTGTGTGCTGGGGTGGGGACTGGCCCGCCACTAGTGCGGGCGTGGGTCTGGGGGCGGGGATGGAAGGAGGGCTGAGACGGCTATTCAGTCTTGATCCTTCCCCAAGGGGAAGGGAGTAGGGGCGGCGAGGCCCGTCTACTTGCCGGGCTTTCTCGCACCTTCCACACTTGGAAGAGCTGCACACCTACTATCTGAGAAAGGCCAAAGCCTCTGTACCTCCATATCCGAGAAGACCACTCCTCCACATTTGGTCGAGGCCTTTGCATCCCCACACCTGGGAAAAGACTGAATCTCCTCATCTTGAAAACTCCTTATACTCCCTCACGTCCACTTCCATCTGGGTGTGGAATCGGCTTCCCCACTCCAGAATATCTAATAGTTGATTACATTCCGTAGCCCCAGCGAGTGTGAGCAGCCCTGCCAACACAGTTCTTTGGATACATTTACGGAGTTGCCACCCAGCATTGGTTGGGGTTTGTGCTTTGCGCTGCCATGGGGGAGCTTGAGACAAAGAGGAATGAGGTGTCCTGAGGGATGGCTCAGCCCTGGCTAGGATAGGCATGACTCCATCCTAGAAGCTCTCCTAAGGGGAAGATCATCTTGGTCAGGAGCCATCAGGTAGGCCTTCCTACCCTATCCCATATTCCTAAGCGTTTCGAGTTGTTCCCTTGCCTTACTCCATTCTACATATTCTCCATGGATATGCACATCCTGAAGCAATACCATGAAGACAGCGCTCCCAAATCCAGCCTTAATTTATCTCTGGAATTCTAAACTGGGATCCAAGTGCCTACCAGAATCAGGGTGGCATTGATTTCTGGTTCTGCCACTTACCTAACTGTGACTTTGGGCAAGTTATGAACCTCATTTAGCCTCAGTTTCCTCATCTGTAGAATGGTTATAGGATTAACTACCTCTCAGGATTGTAATTCACTAATTCACTTACACCAGACCAAGCACATTTCAATAAATGCCAGCTGACAGAACCCCAAGGACTACATGGCTAAGGGACCCCTTATTCACATAACATCCCTATAAATCCAAATGCTATCTTGAAAATGAGAAAGGGAAGGGTAAAGTAATCTGAAAGATGGAGTCATCCAAACCTTCTGACTTACTTAGAAGCTGTCTAAAAAATTTTGGGGACCTACTGAGTTTACTAGAGTGGATTAATTTTAGTTCCCCTGCCCCTGTTACCCAGCAGGGTCGAGGCGTCCTGAGCAAGATCGAATCAGTTCTAGGAAACAGAGCAGACTTATATCATTGTACATCTCTGTGTGATGTGAGTGAATTTGCGACCCAGCTGCAGAAGCTCAGATTTTATCTTGAAAACAGCAGGGAGCCACTGAAAAATTTTGGGCAGAGGATTAATGTGATCATATCCAGAAATTAAAAGGATGATTTTAGCTGCTGGGTGGAAGGAGGGGATGAAAGCATTTGAGAGTGAAGGTAAGGAGTAATAACAGGGACTGAAATGATGTAGGGGAGAAAGAATGGAGAAGATAGGAGAGCATTGAGGATATCTGAGATTTAGAAATTGGCAAGATTTAGAAACCTAGACCTATAGGATATAGGGATAAGAAAATCTGGAATAACTCTCAGATTGATGACTAAAGGTGTTGTGATGCCATTTACTGAGATAGGGGAACACATAAGAAGTGGTGAGTTTCAGCAGGAAACTGGGGTTGCGGGGGAGATGAGTTGTTTTGGATATGATGAATTTGAGGTACCAATTGAACATCCAACTTGAGATGTCCAAGAGAGTTGAGTAGACAGGTCTAAGTCTTAGGAGAGAAATCCAGGCTGAAGGTAACATTTTGTGAATTAACAGCAAAGGGTAGTAGTCAAACCAGAAAAGTGAATAAGCTCACCCTTGAAAAGTGAGAACTGGCTTAAGCAAAAAAGGTACATTTATTGATATAATCAGATACTGAAAACAGGGTTGCCTCAGGAACAACTGGAACTAATAGACTCAAAAGTCATTAGATTTTCTGCCTGACTGGTGGTTTCACAGTGGATAGAGTGTCAACCTGGGATGCTGAGGACCTAGGTTTGAAATCCCAAGGTCACTAGCTTGAGTGCAGGGCCATCATGAGTGTGGGATCAAACATGAGCCCAGAGGTCACTGGCTTAAAGCCCAAAGTCGCTGGCTTGAGCCTGACCAGGCGGTGGCGCAGAGGATAGAGCCGCGGACTGGGATGCTGAGGACCCAGGTTCGAGACCCTGAAGTTGCCAGCTTGAGCGTGGGCTCATCTGGCTTGAGCAAAAAGCTCGCCAGCTTGGACCCAAGGTTGCTGGCTATAGCAAGGGGTCACTTGGTCTGCTGAAGGCCCGTGGTCAAGGCACATATGAGAAAGCAATCAATGAACAACTAAGGTGTCGCAACGAAAAACTGATGATTGATGCTTCTCATCTCTCTCCGTTCCTATCTATCCCTCTCTCTGACTCTCTCTTTGTCTCTGTAAAAAGAACAAAACAAAACAAAAGTCGCTGGCTTGAGCAAGGGGTCACTGGTTCGGCTTGAGACCACTCCCCCCACCAAAGCACATATGAGAAGCAATCAATGAAAAACTAAAGTGATGCAACCACGAGTTGATGCTTCTCATCTCCCTCCCTTCCTATTTCTCTCTCTCCCTCAAGGAAAAAAAAAAGCCATTAGGTTTTCTTTCCACCTGTCATCTCTGTTATTTTCTGTCTCTCTCCTTCATTTCCTTCTCTTACCTTCACCCCAACCCTGTCATCTCTACCCCAAGACTGGCTTCCAGTGCTCTTCTGGTCCATATGCTGGAAATCTTCAGACAATCCCAAGGTTTAAAATCTTACTGTTGAGGATCCAACTAGACACTGGCTTCTTTTTCTTGGTTACCATTGCAAATTCCTCAGAAAGTACTCTGATTGGCTTAACTTAATTAGATGCTTAACTTGGGACCAATCAACTGTGGTCAAGGAATGAATGAGGATCAAATTGCCTAACATGACCCACAAGATAACCTCATGGACATTGGGAGGAGGGTGGGGTTCCCAGGAGAATAAAGATCTTGAAAAGGCAGAATGGCAGGTGTTCACTATAGTTTCCTCTTTGCCCAACACACATATTGTTTTCCTATATATATGATTCCAAAAATGCTCTCACCTACATAATCCAACCATCCCATATACATATGCCAGTGATTTCATTCCTCTCCAAAGAAGAGCAGCTCAGTGACACATCCAGCTATTGTTTCTGGAGGTTATCTCATAGGACTGATGTTCTTCAAATATAAGTTCTCTGGGTAATGTCCTTTCATGCTCTAGTTATTAAGGTCAGCTCTCTACAGTGTGTGAATATGACTTCTATTAATCCTACTACCCTTGTTTAAACTGTCTTTAACTATCCCCCCCCAAAACCCCATACTTTCTAATATTTAAAGATGGGAGAAATGAAGAGATAAAATTAAAAAAAAAAAAAGATGGGAGAAATGGAGCATAAAATAGATTTAAAAAGAAAGCACTGTACAGTGGTCACTAATCCCAAGCATCATCTTTATTTTTTGGCCACAAATAATAATGGAAATGATGACACTAGGACATCTCATGGCATCTGTTTGTTGACTATGTCTTTGGCTAAGGAGTTCCTGATTGGCTGCGCCAACCTCTTGCCCACAAGAATGAGATCCCTCATCCAGTGTTCTAAGAGCGCCATTGTGGAGGATTTCTCTGTGGAGTATTGTACTGATTAGTACTACACTTCCGGGTGGTGTCTTAGGGATTTTTCTGGGATGGAGCAAACATAGATCTGTGCATTGATGAGGACTGGGTATGGTTTTATTTTTCCTCCCAGATGATAAAGTTTTTTTAAAACCATAATCAACTGTCTGTTGGTTTCATCTGGGGAGAATTCCTTTTGCTAATAACATATTTCATGATCTTAAAGCACATATTTTTTCTATTTTAAAAAACTCTAAAATCAGAATATGTCTTTCAATTAATGGCATGTAATAGTTTTTTAGCCTGTTTTTTCTTCATAGTTCATAAAATAACTTGCCTCTTATAATTGATGGAACATGAGATTTATTAAATATAGTAATTTTATCAGTCAGAGTTCTTTTTCACAAATAATAGAATCCACTCTAGACAGTTGAAGCATAAAAGTGACTTGTTAAAAAATATTACTTAGCTCAGAATTGTTAGGAGGGCTGGGGAAATCGTCTTGAGGCTAAGTTTCTAGGAACAACACCCAAACCATACCACACAACCTGTTGAGAAACCACACCACTGCCATTCCAAATACTAAGCACCGAGAGTTCAATTTGATTGCCTACTTTATAAGCTCTATGGCACTTCTGTGGTAGGAACTCAATATTGCAACCACTGGGAAACCACCACAGTTACCACTACCACACCCAACAGCTGGACAGGTAGTACCAGCAAGAGCAGAAATCAAAGCCCTATGTTTAACCTGCTTTCTTCCTATATCAGTCAGGATTATTAGGTAATGCAGCAGTTACAGATCTTACTGGCTTAAAATATGCTGCTCAAAAAACTAGGGGATATTTCAAAATGAATATGAAGCGATAAAACATCCCCTAATTTTTGTGAGCAGTGTAACAAAGATATATTTCTTGCTCATGCTATAATTCCAGCCGAGTAAGAGGGGAAGAAGAGTCTTGCTCACCGTGGTCACTCAGGTATCTAGGCTGTTGAAGACCACCATCTAATGATGATGCCATCTTCTTGCTATGAACCAGATAGTTTGCTGTGGCAGAAGAGAGTGAGGAAAACCTATATTGGCTTCTGCTTACACTGCATTGATTAAAAATCTGCAGCCACACCTAAAATTAAAAAACAAGGGGTCCTGGCTGGTGGCTCAGTGGATAGAGTGTCAGCCCGGTGTATGGACATCCCAGGTTCAATTCTTGGTCAGGGCACACAGGAGAAGTGACTGTCTGCTCCTCCTCCCTCTCTCCCCCCTTCTCTCCCTCTTCCCCTCCCACAGCCAGTGGCTCAATTGGTTGAACCATGGCCCCAGGCTCTGAGGATAGTTCTGTTGGAGCGCATCAGCCTCAGGTGCTAAAAATAGCTCAGTACTGGAGCATTGACCCCAGATGGGGTTGCTAGGTAGATCCTGGTCGGGGTGCATACAGGGAGTCTGCCTCACTATCTCCCCTCCTCATCGAAAGAGAGAAAGAAAGAAAGAAAGAAAGAAAGAAAGAAAGAAAGAAAGAAAAAGAGAGAGAGGGAGGGAGAAAGGAAGAAAGGAAAAAAAAAAAAAAAGTGCCATCCTCCTGGTGCTCAGAAGGAGAGGAGAACCAGAAATATTGATAAACTTTGGTGATATTTACCTCACTCATATTCCTCATTTCCAAATTCAAGTTTCACATGGGGGAAGGAGCATGCCTGTAAACAAGCTGGGAATTTTAGTTGACTTCTGTACTGAGGAGACTGGATTTTAAAACAAGAATTTTCCAGCCCTGGCCGGTTGGCTCAGTGGTAGAGCGTCGGCCTGGCGTGCGGGCAACCCAGGTTCATTTCCCGGCCGGGGCACATGGGAGAAGCGTCCATTTGCTTCTCCACCCCCCCCTTCCTCTCTGTCTCTCTCTTCCCCTCCCGCAGCCAGGGCTCCGTTGGAGCAAAGATGGCCCGGGCGCTGGGGATGGCTCCATGGCCTCTGCCCCAGGCGCTAGAGTGGCTCTGGTCGCAACAGAGCGACGCCCCGGAGGGGCAGAGCATCGCCCCCTGGTGGGCGTGCCGGGTGGATCCCGGTCAGGCGCATGCGGGAGTCTGTCTGACTGTCTCTCCCCGTTTCCAGCTTCAGAAAAAACAAAACAAAAAAAACATAAAACAAGAATTTTCCCAAATAGAAAAACTATTTAAAAGGTGAAGGACATCCATGAATACAACATATTTCTAGCACTATAATCAACATTAGAATTTTTTAGAACTGTGTTCTCGGAATCTCCAGGTTCACCAGGAAGATACAGGGCCTGCCCAAGCTCTTGGAGGAGTGATTTCTCTTTTTTAGTGCTATGTCTAGGGGTTCTTTCAGTCCCTCTGACTATGACGTCTAGCTTCATTGGGAATCATTGGCTGGAGTGACAGGACTGGAAACTTTTCTTCAATCTGCCCTGGAATGATGCCCTTGCCTCACTCGCATTCCAGTCAACTAACCTTACAATGGGAAGCACCATCACATTTGCCTGACAGGGCAGGGCCATCCAAATGGGTGGTCTGCAAGCAATTAGGGGACAACAGAGTAAGGATTTAACTTGGATAAGGAAATGTGTTTCAATCTTGACCTCAAACTGCTAGGTGCCTTGCTGAATTGCAGAAGCTGAGTTTATTGGCTGTTCTCTAATGTTGATAGCCTGATTAGGAGGTTAAGAGGGCCTAGCAATGAGGATGGAGATATGCTGGAAGAGTCCGATTGGGAAACCCTGTGCATTGTCCCCACCCTACCTCATCTCTCTTTTCTCTCTCCAGACAAGCTATCTCTGCTTCTCCGATCCACCTAATAATAAATCCAGTTTCTGACAATTCTTAACTTTACAGCTTAAATCCAGGTACCCAACAAGATGTTGGCTCATCTCTTTTAGTTCCAGCTTATCCTTTTCAGTTCCATTTCCAGAATTCCTGGGAACTTGCTCTCATCAGCTTGACTTTGGGCAGATGCCATTCCCTGCACTGATGATCGTGTCAGGAGGAAAGACCATAAGATGGTGGCTCCCATGAGAACCATATGAATGAAAAATAGTTCCTACCAGAAGGGAGGGCAATTCAAACAAAACATAAAGTAATCTACCATACGAAGGGGCAATTCAAACAAAACCAGGAGGGAACAGTTTCGGGGAAGCCCAGGAAGGACAGAGATTCAGGTGGGAAGGGGCAGTAATCCAAAATGTCAAAGAGAGGTCCAGTAGTTTCTAGAAAAGGAACCATTGGACTTAAGAACAGGGAGGTTGTTGATTATCTTGGCAAGAAGTAGTTCCAGTGGGCAGTGGGCGGTGGAGATGGGATTGTGACGGACGCCAGAGTTTAGTAGTTTCAAGTGTGAGTAGTAGATGCAACACAGATGATTCTTTCAAGATGATTGACTATAAAAATTAGGAGGAAGAATAGATATGGAAGGATCAGAAGGATGTGGAGTTAAAGGAAGTTTTTTTTATTTCTAAACATTTCTTGTATTTTTTTTTCTATGTGGGTATGTTTAAGTATTGGTAGGCAGGAACCAGGAGAAAAGATATAATTGATAATTCTTTTTTTTTTTTTTTTTGTATTTTTCTGAAGCTGGAAACGGAGAGAGACAGTCAGACAGACTCCCGCATGCGCCTGACCAGGATCCACCCGGCACGCCCACCAGGGGCGATGCTCTGCCCACCAGGGGGCAATGCTCTGCCCCTCCGGGGCGTCGCTCTGTTGCGACCAGAGCCACTCTAGCGCCTGGGGCAGAGGCCAAGGAGCCATCCCCAGTGCCCGGGCCATCTTTGCTCCAATGGAGCCTCGGCTGTGGGAGGGGAAGAGAGAGACAGAGAGGAAGGAGAGGGGGAGGGTGGAGAAGCAGATGGGTGCTTCTCCTGTGTGCCCTGGCTGGAAATCGAACCCGGGACTTCTGCACGCCAGGCCGACGCTCTACCACTGAGCCAACCAGCCAGGGCGATAATTCTTTTTATTATTGCTTTCCCTCTACCCTGGGCTGCGCAGATCTAGGCAGGCAAGGATAGGGACGAAAGCTAAGGCCCTGACAGAAGGTGCACACCATTTCAGCTTTTCCCAGGCCACACTGGAAAGTAGGGCAGAGAGAGGAGGTGCCTGGCCTCAGCATCGGGTGACCCAGCAATCTGGGACTGCACTGTGGTCTATACCTAGACAGAAAGGCCTTTTGTGGAGAACAAAGAGTCCCAGAGCTAAAGCCAGTCTTCGGCAGGTGGGGGCCGGGTGGACACAAAGCAGCCACACTCTGGCACAGGCAAAGTTGCCCTGTGCTCCTATTTCATCATCTCAAAACTGTGCCTATTGCTGCCCCAACCCACCTACTTATTCCTCATCATCCCTGCCAAGCTGTCACCTCCTGTCTCAGTTCCACTTCCTCACCTCCCATCGCTTGTCAGCCACTGCCCCCACCTTCTGCTCTCACCCCCTGAAGCTGGGTCACCAAGGTCACTTTCACTTCCTTGTCATATCCAGTGAATACTTCTTAGTCCTTATCTCTGTTAGCTTCTTGGAAGCACTAAGGCTGTTGATTTCTTTTAGAAACTCTGTCTTCCCTTGTTTTCCACTCTCTCTGGGAACATTTATTTCTTCTTCTAAAACAACTAATGTTTATTAACTGCCTAGACTCCAGCACAGATATTACTCACCTGCAGGTAAGATAGGTCCATGGAACAGATGAAGGAATCCAGGCTCAAGGCAATCAAGGCATTTTTCTAAGGTGCCCATAGCAGCCACAATAGAGTCTGAAGTGAAACCCAAATTTGCTGCATTGCCCACCCTCTTCTCTCATGTCCTTAAGTGATCTCCTCTGTATTGGGGCCGCAGTGCCCATTTTTGTGTTGACAATGCTTTAACACCAACCCAGACCTCACTCCCAAGTCAGACTGGTATATGTTGCTGCTACTACTGCTGTAGTTATTAGATGAGCTAAGATTTTTGGAGTGTTTACAACATGGCAGGCACCATGATAATGTCTTTATACACATCATTTCATTAAATCCTTACAACAACCCTATAAGGTAGGTACTGTCTTCCCATTTTCTACTTAAGGAAACTAAACCTTAATCAACTTGTCCAAGGTCAACAGAATCCCAGGTTTGTCTGACCTCAGTGTCCATTCTTTTAACTACTGACCAGATGCTTTCCACTAAGAGGTCTCCTAAGCCTTACACTTGACATGACTACCTCTGAGATTGCCCCTTATTTGTTCAGTGACGGTAGGCTTGTGATTGAATATCTGAGCCATGAGCCATGGGTATTATCAACATTCTGCTACGCCTGTCCTTTTTTGCTAACTAGATGAATAAACAGTCCTACCATCTCTCAATCAACAGGGGTTATACAGGACTCTCCCCCCACCCTCTTCCTCACCCCACATTCATCATTATTTGGGTACTATGTGCTCTAAAAAGCACCATTTCACTGCCCAGACCCTAGTTGTTCTCCTGCCTGCTCTCAGGCCTCCCATTGTCGTTCGTTCAAAGCACCTCACTTAGGCCTTCTTGTGATCTCCACCACCAAGGGTTTCACATTCTCTTCCCTCCTGACCCTCCTCTGCACAGCCCCCAGAAGTCTTTCCCAAGCACAAATCTGACCAGGAGTTCCCACCCTGACACTTGGCAGAAGCCCCTGGCTTTCAAAGCCCAGGCAGCTGGCCCCACCCCCTCTGCAGCCTGTCCGGTAGGACCAACTGCAGGAAAGACCTCAGCCTCCCGGCTTTCCCTCCCACCCACCCCCTGCTCTTCCTCCAGGGGCAGGAGGTGTCTTCTGCCTCTGCAGTGCTCCCCTCCAACTGGTATGTGCTTTTCTGGTGACAGTGAGCCCAGTGGTGGGTGTGCTCAGGTGAGTAAAATTGGTAATGTTTCTCTATTTTATAAAAATTAAGTATATATGCTAAATAAATACATACTGCACAACAATGTGAATATACTTACTACCATAGAACTGTACACTTAAAAATGAATAAAATAGTAAAGCAAAACAAGACTAAGTGTAATTCCTCTCCCAGTGGAGTCAGTATGAAGGTCATTTTGTGAGCTCCTCAGCCCATCCTCCCCAACCATGCAGAGGTCCTGGGTCTTTAATGCTGTGATTCATGTGGTCTCTGCTGAGATGCTTAGATTGGGAGTTCAATGTTAAGGATCCTCCCTTCCCAAGCCCACCCTGCCCCCACTCCTAAGTCATCATTAGGGAGTGTTTGTGGGTCCCACCTGTCCATGCAAACACTGACCCCTTCTTCATTTGGACGGACTCTTTCGATTGCTTTGCCCTTTGTCCTCTCTCCTTAGCATAATCTCCTCAAGATGCTACAGCTTCTAGAAGATCAGAGTCAGGACGATAGATATCTATGGTTGACTCTGCCTTGGACCTAAAATCCTTATCCCAAGAGACAGGGAGAAAAAAGTCCCAGCCTTCTGCCTGAGACAGGAAAGGGAAGACTGTGGCAGCAAGTTATCCTGGCACACAACTCCTGCCTGAGGCAGTCAAATCCCTCCTGGGCAGAAATCAAAAGGTATCCTTCCCTGAAGATACAGATACAGACTATCACCCCTACACACAAGCCAAAAGCAGAGACACACATACATACAAGCAAAATCACTGTATACAGAAACAAGCCTACCCACAGACACAGACATGCACATGAAAACACACCTTTATAGAGATACACGTGTCTAACACTCACTACGTACCTATCATATATCCAGGAAAATACACATAAAGGAGTTCACAGGTCTCCATAACATACATACACACACACACACACACACACACACACACACACACACAGGTAAAACTACTGAGATTCACACAACAGCAAATGGTTTGGACCCATGACTAAAGAGAGAGGTCAGAGATAAAAGACACAAGTCAGTTTTCTGAGGTTGGGGGTGTGCATACGTGGAGGACAGGCTGGACAGAGAGTGCCAGGTAGAAATAGGGAAGGGAGGGAGAGACATAATAGGGAAGAAAAGAGAGTAATGGTGATTTATACGGTACCAACTGGTCACGTAGCCTTTATTTATTCACTTGTTCATTTAATAGTTAACAAGCTAGGCCCTTAGGAAGAGAGTCCTGTCCATGAGCAACAATAACGCAGAGTGGTGAGTCCTGTGATGAGGGATGCACTGCCCACCTCTGGGCAGCAGTGGAAGGTAGGCAATGTCAGGAAAATTTGCACCAAATATTGAACAAGTAGGAGTTGGAATGAAAGAGATGGATGGAGAAGTCAACTTGGGCCAAGGGAACAGCTCGTAAGGTTTCTGTTGCTGTTTGAACAAATTACCATACATTTAGTGGCTTCAGACAACACGAATTTCTTCTCTTACAGACTGAAGGTCAGAGGTCTGAAATCAGTTTTATGGGGCTCAAGTGTCAAGGTGTGGTCAGGACTGGTTCCTTCTGGAGGCTCTGATCAGAGAGTCAGTTTCCTTGCTTTTTCAGCCTTTAGAGGCTGCCTGTAGTCCCTGGATTGTGGGTCCTTCTTCCATTTTGCGATCTCTGCTTCCATTATCCCTTCACCTTCTCCTGTCTCTTTTCTGTTAGGGTGGCTGTGATTATTACACAGGGATCACCTGATAATCCAGGATAATCTTCCCATGTCAAGATCCTTAACATAGCTGCAAAATTAACATCCACAAGATCTGGAAATTAGGACACTGACATATTTGGGGGCCATTATTTAGTCTACCACAAGGGGGATGGTATAAATGACCATCTTCAAATATCCTCTAATGTAAATCTATATATCTTGTTATCCCCAGATTGAAGATTAGGGATCTGAGGTTCATGAAGGTAAGGTGATTAGCTTTAACCAAAAGAAACAGATGGCTGAGTAGTCAGATAGATAGATAGACAGATAGATATTCTTCATTATCTTTGTTTGTCAAATGTTACCTAGGAGAAATTGAGATCAGACTGAATTTTCCCCCTATGTGACTTGATTTTTATTTTTATTTATTTAATTTATTTATTTTTCCTTCTTTTCCAAGTGAGAGGAGGGGAGATCAAGAGACAGACTCCCGCACGCGCCCCGACCGGGGTCCATTTGGCGACCTCCAACTGGGGCTGATGCTCTGCCCATCTGGGACCATGCTTTCAAGGGAGCTATTTTTAGCACCTGAGGCAGAGGCTCCATGGGGCCGATGCACTCAAACTAATTAATCCATGGCTGTGGGAGGGGAAGAGAGAGAGAGAGCAAGACAGAAGGGGAGGGAAGAGGAGGAGAAGCAGATGATTGCTTCTCCTGTGTGTCCTGTCTGGGGATTGAACCCGGGACTTCCACACTCCAGGCTGATGTTCTACTGCTGAGCCAACCAGCCAGGGCCTCTCTCTTTTTATAAGGGGCCCAATATTTTCTTCTGCACCCAGGGCCTCAACCGACCTTAATCCGCCTCTGGGCACCTTAGTTGTTCATTGATTGCTTTCTCATATGTGCCTTGACCAGGGGGCTCCAGCAGAGCAAGTGACCCCTTGCTCAAGCCAGCAACCTTGGGCTCAAGCCAGTGACCTTTGGGTTCAAGCCAATGTCCATGGGGTTATGTCTATGATCCCATGCTCAAGCCAGTGACTCTGTCTGTGCTCAAGCCAGATGAGCCTGCGCTCAAGCCAGCGACCTCAAGGTTTTGAACCTGGATAGAGGCGGATTTAACGGCGGGAAACCAGGCGCATGCCCTGGGCCCCAACTTCTAAAGGGCCCCACAAAACCCCAACTTTACACTTTTTTCTAATGTAAGGGGCCCGATATTTTCTTCTCTGCCTGGGGCCTCAACTGACCTTAATCTACCTCTGAACCTGGGTCCTCCATGTCCCAGTCCAATGCTCTATTCATGGTACTACCATCTGGTCAGGCTAAATTAGTAGATCTTAATGTCAATTATTCTGTATCATGTTTTCTGTCATATGGAATGCACTTTCAATCTGATTATTCAGTTCTTCATTTCAGGGAAATCTTTTCTGTATTTCATACCTTAATATCTTTTTCCATTCCATTTTTAGAACCTTTACCTTAGGGCTGCCAACAATTATGCTTATGGTGGTTTGTCTTTGTCCTATTTATTAACGTCACTCTGATTACTTTAATATCTTTATCTTTGCCCATCACATTTATTCAGGATTACAAGCCTTTTCTATACAACATTCATTACCTTGATTTCCAGCCACACCTATTCTGTGTCTTTGCTGTTTCTAGTTTATTTATTACATCTGTAATGGTATTGCTTTGTTCCTTTATTATTTTTCCTTAGTTCTGTAATCTCCATTTTTATTTCATCCAAATTGTTTTATCATCTTGTCTTTGAGTTCTTATTCTCTTGATTTCATACTATAATTAAGACCCTCTATAACAGGAAGAACATTCCAGGAATCTGCTTTTATTCCTTTGATGTGTTTTCTTATAGATTGGGTTCTTTGTGTACTTTTTGTATTCAGTCTTCCTTGTTCCTTTTCTCTTCCTCTCTTTCTCCCTTCCTTCCTTCCTTTACACTTTCCCTCCTTCCTTCCTTTGAACCTATATTGTCCATGGTCTGTATGCCTGAAGGCCATGCCATTCTTTTCTTCTTACAACTCTACCATGGCTCACTTTATTTATTATTATTATTTTTTAATTTATTCAGTTTTAGATAGAGAGGAGAGAGAGAGAGAGAGAGATGGAGAGAGAAAGAGAAGGGGGGAGGAGCAGGAAGCATCAACTCCCTTGATCAGGCAAGATCAGGGTTTTGAACAGGCGACCTCAGCGTTCCAGGTTGATGCTTTTTTTTTTTAAACAATTTATTATTATTATTATTATTTATTTTTTACAGAGACAGAGCGAGTCAGAGAGAGGGATAGACAGGGACAGACAGACAGGAACGGAGAGAGATGAGAAGCATCAATCATTAGTTTTTCATTGCGCGTTGCAACACCTTAGTTGTTCATTGATTGCTTTCTCATATATGCCTTGACCGCGGGTCTTCAGCAGACCAAGTAACCCCTTGCTCGAGCCAGCGACCTTGGGTCCAAGCTGGTGGGATCTTGCTCAAACCAGATGAGCCCGCGCTCAAGCTAGCTCAGGGTCTCGAACCTGGGTCCTCTGCATCCCAGTCCGACATTCTATCCACTGCGCCACCACCTGGTCAGGCTCAGGTCGATGCTTTATCCACTGCGCCACCACAGGTCAGCCCCCATGGCTCACTTTAGCAGACCTCTCCTTGCTCTGAAATGTAGGTACTTGATTTCCTTCTCATAGTCTCTGGACCAGTTCTCTTTCTTTGGGAGCTATGGTTTGAAAGCTAGCTATTGCTTTCAACCCCCCCCCCCCCATTTCTGTGGCCTGAGGGTGGTTTGGCTGGGGCCTGGGTTCTGTTTCTTTTCTGAGGCCCTGTTAGCTCTATTTTTCCAGCAGGATGTGTGTGGGGGGCACATCCTATCTTGTAGGCTTTTTTAATTTTAGATTTTATTTATTGACTTTAAAGAGGAGCTAGAGAGAGAAAGGAAGGAGGAAGAGTGAGAAGCATCAACTTGCAGTAGCTGCTTCTCACATGTGCCTTGACCGGGCCAGCCCAGGGTTTTGAACTAGCGACTTCAGCATTCCAGGATGACACTTTATCCACTGTGCTGCCACAGGTCCCCCAACCTCAGCTCCATACCTTGGAAGATACCATGCCATGGCAGCTCTTCTTGCCTCTTCTGAGGTCTCATGAAGGATTATAGGGGCTTCTATTTACAAAGTTTTTTTTCCAGACTATTCCTAAATTCACTTATCCAATGGTCCTCGTCCCTCAGATTACAAGATAATAGCGAGAATCCTCAGTGTTTTGTTGACTCATATTTTTGTAATGCTATTGGGCATGGGGTGAGGAAACACAAACTCACTCATTGCGCCAGAATCTTCTGTTACTTCCCTTGGCTATCACATTTTTAAGGTTTATAAAAAGAATTTCCTTGTTTGAGTGGACTTGAGTTTGTAACAGCGTTTTTGTTTTGTTTTGTTTTGGCTTTTGCTCATGTTGTTAGTGGGGGGTAAGGGGATGGAGTGGTTCTGTGCCAGCTTCACTTTGCTGTCCTAACCCAAAGATCCCTAGCCTTGCCTGGTCCATACTTCTCTGGCCAAGCCCTTAGCAGCTCCCAGTCCTCAGTCCTTTCAAGACCCTGGAGTGAGGGCCGCCCACAGGACTAGGCCTCAGCACAGAGTAGGTGTTCAGTCTGTGGTAAAGAAGGAGCAGGGAGCCTAACCAGGTGGTGGTGCAGTGGATAGAACATCAACCTGGGACGCTGAGGACCCAGGTTCAAAACCCCGAGGTCACTAGCTTGAGTGGGCTCATCTGGCTTGAGCGCAGGCTCACCAGCTTGAGTGCTAGGTCACCAGATTGAGTGCAGGTTCATAGACATGACCTCATGGTCACTGGCTTCAGCCCAAAGGCTCTCTGGCTTGAAGCCCAAGGTCACTGACTTAAGCCCAAGTCGCTGGCTTGAGCAAGGGTTCACTGGCTCAGCTGTAGCCCCCCGTCAAGGCACATATAAGAAGCAGTCAGTGAACAACTAAAGTGCCACAACTACAAGTTGGTACTTATCTCTCCTCCTTCCTGGTCTGTCTCTGTCTCTCTCTCCTCTCTCTCTCTTTTTCTCACTGGGGGAAAAAAAAAGAGCAGGGAGTGTTTCATGAAGAAGGACCTTAAATGCTTCACAGTAGAGCATCCTGGCACAGCACAGCATGAACCAAGGTGTGGAAGTAGGAGAGATAGGAACAATGGTAGGGGAACAAGGCAGGGTTGGGGAGGGGCAGTGCTCGCTGAAGGAGTGCCCACTGAGGGGAGCAGGAGGCGGGGAGCTGGAGAGGAGGGAAGCAGGGCCTAGGCGAGCAGATTGGCCTGGGCGCTGTCCCTAGGTGTGAGCAAAGCTCTTAGCTCTTGTGTCTGGACTCTAAGGGAATACATGGTAGGCAGGGGCAGGCACAGGTAGGGAAGCGCAGATTCTGTCTCTCAGCCCCTCCCAGGGAACCCTCTCTGACTATCTCACCCCCATTCCCGCCCTGTCCTGGAGCCCAGACCATGCTCCTGCTCTCTTCCATGTAGCCACAGGTAAGGCCTGGGCCACGACCACATTTGGTATATTCTCCATCAAAGGCTACACCCTAACACATTACAGATGTGACCGTGGTCACCATGTCACTCAAAAACATAACTCAATTGTATACAACACCACAAACTAGCATGGGATGGCACAGTGACATGCAATTGCAGGCACACTTTGGATACTGTCTGCCTCCATCTCTAGGGCCTTTGCCTCTAATTCTCCTGAGATCTTGCTCTGCCCCCTGGTGGTCACTCCTCAAGCCACTGCCCTTCTGGAAGGACCCTATTGACCCCCTCTGGTCCTGATTCCCATCCAAAGAAGCATCTACCCTTGAACAGCCTCTTCTCTCAGACTGACAAGTCAGATCAGGCCCCCTTGAATCTACTCACACACAGATCGGCCTCCCCCATCAGCCTGGTGCTGTTAGACAAGGCCTTCTCAAATAAGTGACCAACTGTCCAGGTTTGCTTGGGACTGAGGGGTTTCCCAAGACTCAAGATATTCAGTACTAGCCTGACCAGATGGTGGCATAGTGGCTAGAGTATTGGACTGGGATGCGGACGACCCAGGTTCGAGACCCTGAGGTTGCCAGCTTGAGCTCAGGGTCATCTGGTTTGAGCAAAGCACACCAGATTGAGCCCAAGGTCGCTGGCTTGAGCAATGGGTTACTCAGTCTGCCGTAACCCCCCAGTCAAGGCACATATGACAAAGCAATCAATGAACAACTAAGGTGTTGCAACGAAGAATTGATGCTTCTCATCTCTCTCCCTTCCTGTCTGTCCATATCTGTCCCTCTCTCTGATTCTGTCTCTGTAAAAAAAAAAAAAAAGAGAGAGAGATATTCAGTACTAAAACTGAGAAAGTCCTAGGCAAGCTAGGACTAGTTGGTGATCCTGTTGTCAGACCCATGTGCCTTCAGAGTAGTCTGTCCTCAGACTAGACCGTTCAGACCCTCCCTAGATCGGCCTGTGCCCTCAGACTGGCTCTCCCAAACAAGCTCTCTTCAGCAGCATGTCCCAGACCAGCCTCCCTGCAGAGTAATCATGTCAGACAGGCCATCTCAGACCCACTCACCTTCAAATTAGCCTTCTTCATCAGAGTGGCTCTGTCAAATAATGCCCCCTCCAGCCTCTCCTCAGACTGGCTCTATCAGACTCCCCTCTCAGATCTCCTTCCCTCCTCTGCCCTCATCCAGAAGATAGAGGGTGTGAAGACTATCCCCCAACCCTTTCTGCCCCCAGCACTTTAGCTCTGCACCCCTAGACAGGCGCCACCATCTGAGAGTCAGGTTCAATAGTTCTGCACTATGGGCATAGTGAACATGTGGGCCTCAAAAATATAAAGACACAGGTGCAGGGTGCAGAGCTACAGACTGGAGCCAAACATTCTCTTCTCTCCGTGTGAGAACAAACTTCCTCAGAACCCCAGCCTAGGGAGTTAGTGAGCTCTCTAGCTCTGGAGTGTGCTTAGAGTTGCAGGCTACTCAGGAGGGATTCCTGCCTAGTGTCTCCCAACCACCTCCCTCTCTCCTTGCTGGATGCTGGAAGGCAGATGTGGAATGTGTGTGCAGATAGCCGCCTGACCAGGAGCAGGAATAAAGGGCAGGCACGTGGCCGAGAGGGGGCAGCAGAAGCCAGGACAGCCCCCAGCTCAGGTCAGGGAGGCACAGTGGCCACAGACTACGGTCTGGACCAGTGCAGAAACACACAGAGGGAGGCAAAGAAAGGGAAGGACTGACAGTGACAGCGTCAGGGAAGAGGCACAGAGACACAGAGCTGGAGATACACACAGCAAGAGACAGAGGCACAGAGACTCCAAGATATGGTGATGGACACACAGAGATAGGGAGAAAGGCAGAAAAAGGGAAGATTGAGAGATGGAGACAGAGAGACAAAGACAGGGATGTAGACAGAGAAGAGACGGCTAGAGAAACAAAGAGGGCAGCAGAAATAGGAGATGGAGACAGAGGAGACAGAGATGGAATAGAGACATAGGAAACACAAGAACAGGGACCAGGGACAAAGACATATACGGAGAAAGGAACAGATTCAGTGAGAAGAGGGTAGGGGCAGAGTCAGGTTAGCATTATAGAAATGAGTCACGGGGGTTCCTCATCCTCAGAGCCCCTTGGGAAAGCAAAGAGAACTAGTGAGCTGAGAGGTTGGGCTGCTATGCACATCGGGCCTGGGATCCAACTGTCTCCCAGCAGCGTTTTAATTCTCTGGATTGTGACTTAGCTCCAAGAAATGATGTCTATACTTATCTCCAGCTCCCCAGAACCACCATGGGAAATAGTGGATGTGGAAGAAAAACAGAGGCAGCAGCAGATAACAGTCAAGGTCCTTCAAGGCAAACAGCCTCTGTGAGGTCAAGGGCCAGGACTCCCAAGGAGAGATGACTCCAGGCCCAGGCCCAGTCTGGTTAGAGGCATGACACTGCCCTCCAGCCACTTTGAGTTTTAGGAAGGGGCTGGGTCTCTCTCTTGGGGTTGGGGGCAGGGAGATGCCCTAGTCCTCCTTTCCATCAGCTTCCAAGGCTCCTGCAGGCCTCCTTCCTCCCTCCTCCTCCTCCCCAAGCCCCACATAATTGCTTTCCCATGTTGCTAATGGAGGCCAGATTGCTGATGCCCAAGCCCTGGGTGGGCGGCTGGTAGGTCAGGGTTGACCAAGGCTCTCAGGCAGAAAGTCAGCCCAGACCAGAGATCCCCTAACTTCAGGCCTCCTACCCCAAGGACAGTAGAGAGACCCATTCCAGGAATACAATGTATTTGCCAAGAGCTGCTGGACCTGAGTGCAGGTTCACGCTCGAGCCACAGCTTGCTGGGACCAGATAGACAGGCAGAACTGGGGGCCCAGGGTACAGAGGCAGCTCCACAGCCACTTATCAGATGTTCACCCTGGAAGCCTCTTCCTGTGAACAAGGAGTCAGGTACTCCCATAGCTGCCTATTCAGCTTGAAAAGCCCCAGGCCTTTCTACTTTGACTTTAGGCCTTTGCTTTCCATGGGGTCTCCCACCTGGAACACCCCTCTCCTCTAGTCTGGCCTGTAGGAGAGCCAGTCACCTTCACTCTGAGCCTCTCACCCGGCCCCAAGTCCTGTCCAGGACTGACTCATCAGGGCTGAGGACTATGAATCCTCTTCCCAGAGCATGACCCCAGGCAGGCCTGCTGAGACCAGTAAGGAACGTCTGTCTCTGGACCCTGCCAGAGGAAAAGGATTTGAATTGGGGTGCGTGTGACATGGGATTGGGGCTCAGCAGAGGTGCGGTGTCAGTGCCTGCTGTGGGCAGTGTGCGCCCAGGTCCATGTGCTCATGGCCTTGATCTACTTCTCTCCTCTTGTCCCGGCTCAGAACAGGGCCATGCGTAGATCCCCAGCTTGGAGCTTTCATCTACCCCTTTGCCCCTACCCCCATTCAGAGCTGCCTATCAACTTGGGTCCCAGACCTGGACATTCTCTGCTAAGGGTCCTCAGTGAGGTAGCTTCTACAAGGAGGGCCAGACCTGAGCAGGCCATTGGCAGCCAGGTGCCCCTCCTCTGCGGAGAAATCAAAGGGACCCTGGAGTCCCAGTTGAGGAACTAGAACGGTGTGTGTGGGGTGTGGAGAGGGACTGAGCCTCTTTGGTTGTAAAACCAAAGGCTGATTGTCCTCTGCTCACACTGAGTCCTGTGATCTAACCCCAGGGTAAACCTTGGACTCCACATTTCAAGTCCTGAAGCACAGGCCTGATCCCTAGTCAGAGTTCAGGTGGCCTCCTGCAGGTAGCCTGCCTGCCCAGGCCCAGGCCGCTCTGCACTCAGCCCTCTGACCTGATAGCACCTCCGGACTGTCACTTGGATGGCAGGGATGACAACCACTCCCCAAGCCCCAGGATGAAGTCTGGCCTCCTCATCCTGTGTCAAGCCCTGGCCTAGGTACTCAGGGAGGGCAGCTCCGGAGACGACCCTTGCTAGGCGTCTGCCCCAAGCCTCCAGGACTGACTGGAGGCCCCATCTGGTACCTGCCTCACTGGGCCCCTTACTCCCCACCAGTCTTCCCTTGACCTCCAGGCATCCTTACCCTCCAAAGCAGCAGAAAGCCCCAAACCCAGACACACGTGCCCGAGAGCTGGACTGCCTCTCCCCACCTGTATGGAGAGACTTGTCTCTCCAACTATAATTTCTTCTTCCTCCAGGCCTGAAAGAGGAGGGATCCTTGGAAAAGATACCCTCCCAAAACAGGTCTGTTCCAAGGACTCATGAAATGGTGACATTTAATGAGAACCCCCCCCCCCACTTCCCACCCCTCTATATACATCTATAAAAAATTCAAATACAGCAAGTTACCATTGAGTCAGACTAGAAGGGACAGACAGGGCATTAAATACTGTGGGGTAGGAGCAGGGAAGTGGGAAGATCGTACAAAACAGGAGCAGAGGTGGGGGACTGAAAAGTATGGGCACTGGAGGGAGGGGGATGGCTGGGCCCCCCCAGTGTCAGGAGCTTATAATCTGATGGTGGCAACAGAGACCCTGGGACAGACAGGAGGCTAGGGCAAGAGGAAAACTTGTGGGTGTGACGGGCTCCCCTCAGGCTCCCCAAGGGCTCCTGGGAGTCGCTGGCGTTGGAGGGTCCAGCCCAAGGGGGTAGGATGGGGTGGGGCGGTCTTTGGTGGGTAGGTTAGCTGCATGGTCCTCCTCCCCTGAGGGAGGGCGGAGGGCCGCTGTGGTGTGGCAGGACTAGGGGGTGGCAGGCCCGGGCCTGCCGGGGTCTCTACAAATTGTGTCTGAAGAGAATGCAGAAGGTCCTCCTGCCCGTGTGCAAAATAGAAACCGGGGTCTGCGGGTTCAGCTCCGGCCTCCTGCTCCTCTGCAGGTGCGCTGGCATGTCCTCACGGGATGCCGGGCTCTGGGGAGACAGGGCAGGGCTGTGAGGGGTAAGGGTGGGGCGGGGATCCCCTCAGGCTCTCCTCTGCTGCCCAGCCTCACTTGATTTACCAGATCAGGAGATTGCTGACAGTGGCAGCAGCGGCAGCCAGGGCCAAAGCGACAGGGACACTGATCAAGAAGGGCGCTGAAGGTCCTCCGCTGCTGCCCAGGTCCCTGGGGTCACAGATCTTCGTGGTGGGTGGGGGTGCCAGTGAGCTGGTGGTGCTGGTCGTGGTCTCTGGGGAACATTGGGGAAACTCAGGGCAGGTCGGGGCTAGAGTCCCACCCAGATCTGGGCGTTCAAGAGGAGCACTGTTCTTGCTTCCTGTGTCAGACCAGTACTACGTCCCCCATCAGACAGCCCTGCCTCCGCTCTCAAACATGCCCTGCCTCCCCCATCAGGCAGATCCTGTTTCCCCCAAGGCTCAGAGATGACCCCTCTACCCAGTGACCTCTGCCAAGAACGTCCAGACAGCAAGGAACAGGAACAGCAGGGTCTGGGCAGACAAATGGAACTGTGGCAGCCACACAGAATGTGGAGACCCTGGGGCAGAGGGTCCAAGTCCCAGGAGGAGCTAGAGGGAGCAGGTAAAGCCAGGCAACAGTGCAGGCTGAATGAGAGCACAGGGGGCAGGGGCTGGCTTACCTGGAGCCTGGGCCTCGGTGGTAAGGTGTCGTGGCTCCTCAGTCCAGGGTGTGGCGTGGGCGGCCACGCTCCAGTCACTCCACGTCCCGATCTCGTTGTCCTTGGCCGCCACCTGGATGATGTACTCCTTCCCAGCATAGGCGTCCGTGATGGTGTGTGCAGTGCCGTCAGACAGCTCCACCTGCAGCCAGACCACAGGGGTGGGGGGACACAGGGAGTCAGAAAGGTGAGGCATCCCCAGAGGAAGTGAGAACAATTCTGGGGAGAGGAGAGTGACAACATCGCTTGACCAGGCAGTGGCGCAGTGGATAGAGTGTTGGACTGGGATGCCGAGGACCCAGGTTCGAGACCCTGAGGTCGCCAGCTTGAGCGCAGGCTCATCTGGTTTGAGCAAAAGCTCACCAGCTTGGACCCAAGGTCGCTGGCTCGAGCAAGGGGTTACTCGGTCTGCTGAAGGCCCATGGTCAAGGCACATATGAGAAAGCAATCAATGAACAACTAAGGTGTCACAATGCACAACAAAAATCTAATGATTGATGCTTCTCATCTCTCCGTTCCTGTCTGTCTGTCCCTGTCTATCCCTCTCTCTGACTCTCTGTCTCTGTAAAAAAAAAAAAAAAAAAAAAAAAAAAAAGTGAAGACATCCCTGGAGGGAATGAGGACTTCCCTCGGGGAGAGAGGGGATATTGAGAATAGTCCTGTAGGGGAGTAAAGACATCTCAAGGAGGAGACCCCTCAAGGGAGGGAAGACGGTCCTGAGGAGAGTAAGAAAATCTTTAGGGTGACTGGAAGCACCCGTAGGGAAGAATAAGGAGAGCTTTGCTCAGTGTTTGGACTCTGCTGTAATCCCACTCAGTCTTAACCCTCAGCCTGAGACTTGACCTTAGTCCCAGCCTGGAGGTGATAGGAGTAACAGGTGGGAGAGGATGGCACTGTGCTCTCTTCTCTCATCAGGAAGCCGCTTAGAGGGAAAGTTACAAACACAGACATGGAGCCAGGCTACCTGAGTCCAAATTTTAGCTTCATTCCCTACTACCTAGGTGCCCGGGTTACTTAACTTCTACAAACCTTGCGGCCCCCATCTGTAAAATGGTGTTAACGATCTATCTCATAGGGTTGTAATGAGGACTCACACACACATGGTAAGCACCAGACTTCAGCCAGCTCTGCCATTATCATGAGTTCCAGCTTCGCGCTAGGGTTCCCAGATGCCCGGTGCACCTACCAGCCTGGCCCCAGCTGGGCCTCCCCTACAAGAAGGCCTCAGTGTGGTTATGGCCCTGCCTGAGGCTGAAAGGAGTTGGGGGACAGCTCCTGGGGAGGGAGAGGACAGCAGAACAGCTGCTCCATTTCCTCCTGGAGGCATCCCCCCCAAAGCTAGCCTTATCCTGCTGGTCTCCCCCCATACTCCAGGCTGGCCTGCCTGTCCAGCTCCCCTCCCAGGCCCAAGCTGGGCTCTGGTTCATCTCAGCGGCACCCGCCGGCTCATTAAGCCGCCTCGTAAACAGGGGCAGCAGGCAGAGGCGGCAGAGGAGGGGGCTGCTCTGGGCCACGTCTGGCCTCAGGGCTTTTTTGGTCCCTGTTCCAATCTCCCCCACCCCACCCCAGAAAACTGGGGTCTGGGCTACCTGACCAGACAGGCTGTGAATACATGCATGCTTGTTTATGTGTACTTGTGTGTATGCAGCTGGGTGCAAGTGGAGTGGGAAGCCCCTCCAATTCCCTGTGAGTCTGTGGCCCTGAGGTGGGAGCCACTGGTAAAGGTCAGGGTAAGGGTGAGAGCCATTCTGAGCTCAGACCTGAGCTTAGTGAGTCCTACTCCCAGCTCTGGAAGATCAGTGGATCCCACAGTCCCTCCTCTCCTGGAGTTGGGCTCCACCTCCACCTCTGGTCCTGCGGCTCCCTTTTGCTCTGCAAAGACTTCCTCTGGCTGAGCAGCCCCAGCTCCTTTAGCTCCTTCTCAACAGGATGTGGTCCCTAGTCCCCTCCCTGTCTCCCAGACCTACGTGTGTGTGTCTTTCCCCAAAGGGAGAGAGCCATGGGAAGCAGATCAAACTACCTCCTCCTTGGTGGGCTTATGGTAGGCACCATACCTCTAGGAATACATCACAGAAGCCCAACATCCTCTGGCAGCCTTATCACTTAGGCCTGGGCCCTTCTTGCTAGATTGTCACCAACTCCTTAATCCACTCCCTTAAGAGAATGTACCCTCAATTGGCAGGAATTTCCTAGTGGCTGGCTTCAGCCTCACCCCTGAGTTCCCCATGCAGTTTCCCGGCCTCCCCGAGTTAGGGCCAGAGCAGAAGACTCCAGGAAGGGGAACCCAAGCTGGGTCCCAGTATTCGCCTCCCCCTTGTCCATGGACAGACAGCTCAGGCCTCATGGTGCCCATTCTTGTGCCATTCCTGGCCTGTATCTCTCATTTCCTCCTGAAAACCCAAGTGATATTTTTCTCTATTCTCCCCTCTGTACTCTCACCCCCAATTATACACCTGCCTCTCTCTAAGGTCAAGAATTAGGGAGAGTAGATTCTATTCAGAGCAAAACTCAAGTTCAAAAGAGCCATAAACCTGGCCAGCTGCACTGCCAATGAGACGTGGAACAGAGCTGGCATGTGCCACAGGCCACACATATTCTCGCTGCAGAGCCACGCATACTTTGCCCTGCCCACCTCAGTGTGGAGATCTGCTCTGCCGATGGTGGAGGCCAATGCATGGTTTTGCCATGTTAGTCACATGCATGTATGGTGCATGGTTCCTCCTGCGGACCACATGTGTGTGTGCATGTACCGTGTGTGTGGTGGGCAGTGTGCCAGGTCCACTGCAAGGCGTGTGCGCCGCGACGTGCGCAGGGCTGCTGCCTGTAGCTCGTTAGCGGGGGAGGGGGGCTTGTGAAACTAGACCCTGGTTATTAGCAATGCATTAGGCGCGGGCAGCTGGCCAGGCGGGAGGGACTCCGGCCTCTGTCAGGGAACATGTGAGAGTATGAGCAGCCTTTGTGGAGGCCAGGCCTGCAACCCGGACAGGCGCCCTGGAATCGAATTACGCACTTTAAAGGCTATCTGGAAGGGGGGTATGAGGAGATGGGGATGGAGCCTGGTGGACTCAATGGGGATACAGGTTGGTCCCCAGGTGCCAGCCTGAGTTGCCCCATGAAGCACCCTCCCAGTCCTAGCTCAACAAGAACTCACGGGCCATATGGAGTACCCACAATTCTATGGACCTAGGGCTCTCAAGGAGAGAGAACCTCAGGTGTACCCCAAAGTCCTGTCTGCTCCCCAGAGCTCTGAATCACAGCTTGATTAACATCCCAGACCACAACTTAACCCCATACTGCCCCTTGTCCATTGCTTAGTTCCTAGCCCAGGCCACCTTCTGACCCATAACCTTAAGCTGACCCCTAAGTCAGATCTGACTTCGGAGCCCAGACACTAGTCATGGCCGGAACTCACATCCTAAACCAAACTTGGTTCCACTGCCTAATTCTAACCCCTTGAACCCACCTGTGAGTCCTTGAGGACAGAGACTGTCCTGGCCCTTGGGTCCAGCACAGGCCCAGAGACTGGGCCAAAATATGAGGAAGATACCTACTTAGGGCTGAGAGCCAGAAGTAAGGAAACTGCCTACCCTGCCTACCATTCTCCTCCCAGCATTTCTCTCCACAATTCTGGGGAGCCACTAAGACAGATGTGTTCCCAACTAACGGGAGTCTCTGTGAATCCCTAGGGGCCTTAGATCCGGATACCCTCCTCAGCTCCATCCTCCTCTCAGGCCCAGCTGGTGCCTTCTCCCCTTGGAAAGCTTCTCTGACTGCCCTCAGGCTTTCTACTGGCACAGCTACCAGTGGGGACACAAGTATCTCCCATGCCTGGTGGCTCTGATTCAGGCAGTTGGGGCCTGGGTAGGGTAGGTTAGGGCACTCACATGCTGCCACTGGTCCAGGATGAGGGGTCGGTAGCGCAGAAAGAACTTGAGAGGAAAAGATTCAGGGTCGGGCCAGGTTGAGGGGGTCTGCCATGTCACCTCTAGCCGGCGAGGGTTGCTGGGCACTGGCCGGGCTACCACATTTTCTGGAGGATCAGGCTTCACTGTTCAGGAGACATAGCTTCATTACCACACTAATCTCTGGGAGCAACACGACTTCCTCAACTGAGCCTCCACGTCCACCATGTCTCATCACCAACCACTGTCATCATCGTCATGGTAGCCATCCCTCTTCTCTGCTGTCAAGCCTGGCAACCCCATTAATAACCATCTCATTACTTGAACCTCTCACATTCCTGCTGTCATCAATGACTGTCATTATAGTCGTTGTCACTAGTTCATGATGTCAATATCCCAAATTTCATCCCACCATCCCAACCCCATTCTCATGAATACCAGTCTCCCAGTTACTGAGCCTATGTGGTAGCTCTCCCAGCACCCCCATCACCACCTGATCACCCCCCTGCACCACATCACACACTCCCCACCAAGGCTGCCTCTCCACTTCAGCTTCTCCATTTCCAGACTGAGACGTGGCCTCCCTTGGAAGAGTCTGGGTTTGAAGCTGCTCTATGGGTCAAGGTTAAAAGACAGCCTACAGGTACTGTAGATGTAGTCCAGAGGTAGGCTGAGGATCTGATGGGAACATATAAAGGCCTCGCTCATGTAGAAACAGTCTGCCTGGGGGTCCAGCAACAGGGTGGGGAGGCAGGCAGAGGGTCTGACTTGGAGTAAGAGAAGGCAAGGGGTCTGGCTGGGATGGAGCAGAGATAGGCAGAGGGTCTGGCTGGGATGGGGGTTGAGGGGAGTGCAGTTATCTGTCCCAGTCCTGTCTCCTGTTCTGACACCTCATTCATCACAGGCCGTAAGGAAGCTATTAGTGCGTGGGGGGGTGGAGGCTGCAGCTGCACAAGGGTCTGGCCCAGCCTGCCCCCCTCCCCCTTCTGTATGCTGCGAGAGCCAGGAAGATGATGGGAAGAGCTGCTGGAGAGGTCTCTCGGCCCCTGCAGGTGAAGGACGTTCACTCAAACGTTCACAGGTATATACATGCCAAGCATATCTGTACACGTGTATTTACATTCCACATATACCTTGCACACATGTGAACATCCCACCAATGCTCATATACACCTCTGGCACATGCCCACTTACACAGTCCCACTGAAGTATGCAGCAGGAACCCTCCCCCACTTCCCACGCACCGATAGTGAACTCGTCGAAGGTGATAGCTGTGGCGTTGTGGCCCAGGGCATTGCTGACACTTATCGAGACCTTGTACTTGATGGTGGAGAACAGGTGCATGTAGCGGATGTGGCAGCGGTTCTTGAGGGCTGGGTCCTTCTCACAGACCATAATTTTGGAGCCGTGCCTGGGGAGGGGTGCGGCCCAGGCACTGTTATTAACATCAAGGGTCAGGTGGGGCAGAGGTTGGGGGAAGGTCAAGCCAAAGGCTGGGCTAGGGTCTGGATTGTGGGCTGAGGGTAGGGGAGGTACAGGGGAGAGGTTAGAGGTCAGAGCTGAAACCAGGTCACAGGCACATCTACTCACAGCACAGTCACATTGAAGGTGTTGGGGATGTAGGTGGGGGCAGGCAGATGCCAGCTGCAGTAGAAGCCCTTGGGGTAAGTGTTGGAGCGGCAGCTGAGCACAGGCTCCCGTGGTGGCACTGGAGGTAAAGACAGCATGATCAGGGCATTCTTGGAGTCCCCAGTCCCTTGTTCTAGTATGGGGACAGGTGGGCCCCAGAACCCCAGCTCTCCCCCTCCAACCCATCAGCAATGCCAGAGGTTGGGGGGGGGGACTGTCAGCGAGGGTCTGAGGCTTCCCAGGCCACAGAGAGCCAGATGTTTAATTAAAGAAAAACAAGGGCTGTAAGGAGAGGGAGCCCCCCCCCCACCTGCTCAATGGAGGCAGGAACTGTGGGGAGCAGGGGGCTGCGGGCCTCAGCTCATCAATCACAGGATGGAGGTGATGTCTGGGGGAATCAGCCCAGCCCCACGTCTCCTGCCACACTGTGTCCATTCCCAAACTGTGCAGCAGAGGCCAAGGGGAGTCTGGTTGCTAGGGTGATCAGGGTGTGCTCCCTGGAGAAGAGCCACCCCAAGCTTCCCCTCAGTAGAGAATGAGAAACACAAACACAGGCCTGGTGGTTCCACAGGAACAACAGTACTGGGTGGCTGTTCACGTTTGTATCTGTGCATGTCTGCATGCCTGGGTATATATGTTATATGTGTCTGGGTATGATATAATAAGTGACCCACAATGGGATGTAGGTACCTGTATAGGTGCATCTATGTGCATGGCTCTCAGAGTGTGTCCATAGGTGACTGTGTGTCTGTGAACATGCCTGTTGAGAGGAAGCTTGGTGTGTATCTGGCCCTAGCCCTAGTTTCTTCATCATAGATCCCTTAAAAAGCCCTTGACATGGTCAGCAGCTGGCTTCACTCTGAAATAGGGAGGCCCAGAGAGGGAGAGAGACCTGCCCGGGGTCACATAGCAAGTCAAAGCTGGGACTATAACCAAGGATGGGAATACCACCTACATAACCACAAATATACTTGGGAAGTCTTTTCTGCTGTTTAACCACATTCTGGCTGCGATGAACACTTAGTCCAGCTGTCCCACCCTCAGGCGCTGGGTAAGGCGTGAGGACAGCCGGCTCAGGTTCCTGGAAGGAGGCAGCTTCTGTGATCTGACCCAGGCAAGGAATGTCCTCGGTGGCTCCAGGGACACTGACACCTCCCTCCTATGCCCCCCTCCCCCCCTCCCCACCCCCTGCCTGACAGGTGGACAGGAAATAGGAGGGGGGCAGTTCAATAAGCCAGGGACAGTGAAGGGGAGTACATGCCTATGCTTGCTGAATGGCCATGGTGACACACGGGGAACTGTGGGTCTTTATCCACAGCGTGCACACGACTATGAGTGACTCTGTGATTGCATGTACATGTCCAGTATGTGTGAAATATGTATGTATGTTTGGGCTGAATCCCAAGGACGCTGTGTGGCTTTGCAGCAGGAGAAGGGCTCCGAGAAGCATCAGGAGAGCTTGGGTCTATTCAGTGTAGTGGGCAGAGGCAGCTGCATGCCCCAGACCTGCATGGGAGAGCCAGAGCCCGGCTGAGCCGGCACCAGGGCAACCTGCCGTTCACCCACTGCTGTCTGCCTCCCCTGGAAAGTCTTCCTAGCCCTGTGTCCATCTCCTGTCTGTTCCATGTTCATACTGTATGCCTCCCATATCCCTTCCCTATCTGCCCAGGGGCACAGAGGCGTGGGGGTAGGGTGGGGGGCGGCCAAGGACACAGGAAGTGCCCTGTGGGGGCCTGTGGGCCAGGCCAGGCCAGAGTTGTTGGCAGCCACACCAGAAGGAAAGGACATTCCGAGGTCGCTGAAAAGCTTCCACTCCTCCCTTCTGCTACCCCCCCCCCCCCCCGAGCTTCAAAGGAGAAGGGCGTGGGGGTAGGGGATTGAAGCCTGCAGAGTCAGCTCCTTGCCACCTGGGACTCTTAGGAGGGCAGAGCGGGCCATGGCACTAAACTCACAGACCCCCTCCCCCAACCAGCCTCCTCATTGACCAGCCTCCTTCGTTCCTCTGACAGTCCTTCCCCCTCAAACCAGCCTCCCCTCCAGCCCCTCCCCCAAGTTTCCCCCTCTAACTGGGCAGGTCACCGAGGGCTGGGGGGCCAGGCAGGGCTTTGTCTGTCATCCGGCTACTCCTGCCTGGCGCAGGGCCCTGAGTGAGGAAGGGCTTGGGTTTCCTGACAGGGACCAGGTTTCTCAGAGGGAAAAGGAGGAAAGAAAAACAAAGAAAAGGAAGAAAAGGAGTGACTTGCTGCAGCTGGAGCCCAGCTGAGGGGCCGGGTGGGCGGGGGTGGGGGCGCTGTGAGAGAACAAGTGTGAGGCTGGGACAGTGTGCGATCAGGGGCCTGCTGCGAGCGCACTGCGGGTCAGGGGAGCAGCAGTTTCCTAAGACATGCGATTGTGAAGCGATGTGTGCAACTCTGAGGCTTCATGTGTGTGACAGAGTCTCTGCAGTCGTGGAACTGTCTGATTGGCTATGTGTGACTGAATGACTGCGTGTGTGACTCAGGGAGAGGCTGTTCGAGTTTGAGACTATCTGTGTAAAGCTGTGAGGCTGAGGTATTCTGGGAGAGCATGTGTGAGTGTGCCACGATGTCTGAAACACAGTGACAGCAAGACCACATACCTGAGACACTGTATACAGATGGAGTTTAAGTCTGAATGCATTTTTCAAATCAGGTATGGGAAGGTGCCCAAAATTCCAAGTGTGTTCACACAGATGCACTGCACACCATGTGAGCACGTTAGAAAAGTTTGCATGCATACATACCACAGTATCACTCTCTGGGCACACGAGTGTGTTCCTGAACGCCCAGGCATCCCGAGTTGCCTCTTATGGGGATTTCTGAGATGTCCAAGTGATGCTGTCAGCCAGAGGCAGGATGTCTCTGGGTCCCATGCGGGCCCATGTGTGCGTGTGCATGTGTTCATGTGCCCTCACTGGCCCGGGGTTTGTTTGTTTTCCTCCTAATTGGCTTGTTTTTCCATGTCCATCCCACCAAACCGCATGTTTTTCCTCTCATCTCGCCAGCCCGCCTGGGCTGGAGCCCCCGGCACGCACGAAGCCTGCCTGCTCGCCCAAAGAGGAGGAGGGGCAGGCTGCCCACACCCCTGGCCAGCCCAGATCAGGCTGGGGGTAGGGATCCTTCCAGTTCTAGCCCTGACCAGGCCCCACCCAAACTCCTCCTCCTGCCTGGCATTCAAGGGCCACGGCCTGTCCCAACCTCATTTCATGGCACCCCTTGATACACTCCAACTTCAGGACTCCCAAATGCCCCCTTTCTGCCTCCTACAGGTTGCTCCTTCCTTCCCAGCCAAACAGGGCTGAGGGCAAAGCAGTATAGAACCAGGGGGTCCGGAGCTCCCATCCTGACCAACCAAATACAAATTTAAAAAAAATGGATAAGGAACTGTCCAATTTAAACTTAAGTCTATTAATCTCTGATTTGTTCTAGCTTAAAATCAAAATAACACTGCATCAGCTGTGTCTACTAAACAAAAAACTATTAAAGGGAACCCTTTGACCCTATTTCCTAATGTGTGTGGGGGGGGGTCCTTTCATCATCCTGGGCAGGGGATTCCTCGAGCTGTTTGTGAGTTTCCACCTGAATGCAGGAAGGTGGATTAAGAGAAAGCAATTCAGGGATCAGTCTGATTAGCAGGACTTCCAACAGAATATTTTTATGACCAGGTTGCCATGGAAATAGAGAAATAAAAATCGTATATGTTTAAGATAAACATTAAATAATTTTTTGTTTGAATGACCCACAAATCAGGGGTAACTCTGTCCTGTTCTCTGAGCTGGCAAGAAGGATAATTTGATATCGAGTGTTGCCAAACTCAGTCTCTTGTTACTAATAAAAAGTGACTGAGACAATCATGATTAATGTCCCCTGTTCCTCTGACCAGCTCTTTAGAAGGCAATAAGGCAGTAAGAGATAAGTACCTGTTACTAATGCTACAGCCAATTCGTGGCCAGATCTGCTCTGACAGGCAGGCCGGGGGAGTGGTCAGGCCCTGGGTTCTGATCACAGCATGGTAGCTGCGGGCATGTCCTATGGGTATGGTCTATAGCCATTCCTTCTAGACCCAATTCCCCTCAAAGAAGATCAAGTTGTCAGGGGGCTCAGGGTCACCAAGGTCCAGCCATTACTGCCAACTTTGTCCATCTTGAAGATGTGTGGGAATCAAACTGAGAAGTCAGGAGTGTAAGTACAGTGCCAAGTTGGCCTCATCCTTCTTCCATGACACTAAGTATATGGCCTCTCTACCCCCACTCTCATCCTTCCCACCCTGGTAAGAGCTGGGGGAAAGGCTGAGTCCTCCACTGCAGGTGGGTCAGGGAGGACACCCGTAGGCTGGTCCTGCATTTTTAGACCTGGCCAACAGGGATTACTCCACCCCTGGTTTGCAAGTAAGCCATTTGGTTAGGAACATCATCATATCAAAGGCTTTTCTGTGGGTAAAGGAACATCCCCACCAAAACATTATTTCCACGCCTCCTCTAGCCCTACTGATGGGTTAGTGTTTTTGTGGAGGACCCTGAGCAATCCTTTAACCTAACATTTCCCATGGTTGTCCACACCAATTTCCTGACAACAGGGCAAAGGCCTGCTCCCAGGTCTCTCAAGCATCTCTCCCCTTGGTAGCTGCCAGGGGGAGTACAGAAACCAGCTTCAGATAGTGGAGTACATCACTCAATTGGCATGAGGCTAGAGAAGCTTGAATCTTTGGCTCACGGAGAGAAGAAAACTGTTTTCTGAGTACTTATTCTGTCAGTGGAACCTCTGGCTGGGATCTGGGTGTCAACCCTCAACAACACTGATAACCTTAGCCTTTCAACTTCTCCAAATTCCTCTTCTGAATCCCACTCACCTGGGCTTCCCTGTACCTTCCTGCTGGCTCCTTTTCCTCGTTGTGGCTTCTCTCCATCAACCCCTTATAAAAGGATGGTCTTCGGGCTCGTTCTGGCTCCTCTTCTCTCCTCATCCCACAATCTCTCCTTTAGCCATCTCATCCCTCCCTGGCCTTGATGCTGACAAGTCCCCACATTCCCATTGCTAGCACAGACCTCTCCCCTGAACCCTAGGCCTTCAGATTCACTGACTATCAGCCATCAACTCCTGGCTGTTACCCAAGGAGCCCAACAAATGCATCTATAACAGATATAGGTGGTGCCACAGATCTGTCACCCATACCCACTGCTGCTTCTGCAGTTATTTGCCTAAGAGCTTTCTCTGGCCACTGAAGCCTGCGTTGCCTGCCGAGGCATCAGGCCAAAATTACTAGAGAACTACAACATCCCTGCCCCCACCCAAGGAGAATCCCCCAGCTAAGGATGGACAGGAGTTGGTGTAAAAGCACCCAAGCTCCCTTACCCCTCTGGCAGGAGACCTCTGAGATGCATGTTCCGCCTGAGCCCAGATTTAATGGCTGATAACTCTTTATTGACTAACTTAACTTCCTTTTACTATCATTTTCCCATTCCCCTATGGTGTTTCTATCACCTACCAAACAAACTACTTGCATATGAATTCTCATCTTGGGATGTGATTCTAGGGAAACCCAAAAGACAGTGTCCAAAGGGAACATACTATCTTACACTTGAAGATAGCCTCCTATCATGTCTCTGTTGTAGTGATTGGTAACACCAGGTGTCTTGACTCCTCTTGCTCTCTACTCTCCAGTCCTCCTCCCCACCTCCAAGCCATCACCAACTCCTGGAGGTCTAATCACCCCCTCTCAACTTCCTTGACTCCATGCCCTGGTCCCAGGTCCTCATCATCAATCCTGCATCCACAAACAGCCTCCTTCTCCTGCCTGGCTTTGCCCTATCCAGCCTGCTCTCTTCACCACAGTGGAAGGAATCTTTTAGGACTGTAACCTGATCTTGTCATTCCCTAGCTTCTAGGACAGGCATGGCCAATATACGGCCCGCGGGCCAGATCCAGCCCGCATAATGAGTTTATGCGGCCTGCGATTAAATTTTTAATATGCTCCGCTACTTTAAAATCTCAGCTACTCAGAAGCGGAAGTGTCTTTGTTATTGGAAATTGAGATATTTAAGAAGATAGTGATACGCGGAAAAGAATTCCAATAATTGGTCAAATGGATTTGCGATACTTTATTTTTAAAAATAATTCCATTATAAAGATTTACAACTTTCGTACTCATCTGTACTTGATATGAAGTGTTTGACGTTTAGCGGCGATGTGAAACCCACATTCTTTTAGGCGGAGTTTGCCAGTGCGCACCCAAGGTCAAACAATTCGTTATTTTTGTGGTCAAGTGTGCTGAATCAAGTGGCATTGTAGCATAGACAGTAGCTGCAGTTGATAAATGAAAATGTGTCCAGGCTGTTTGTAAAACGAAATAATTGTTTTATTTGCGATATAACCCCTTCAAGCTCATTCTATTAGTTAAATATTGTTTCGATTGATTGTGATACAGTTTGGATATTTATACGGTATATAATTATATTTTTATTAAAATATTATATATTAAAATTTTTTCACTCACATTTATTCATAAACAAATTACATAATAAAATTTTGTTTGCTTAAACGAATTATTTTTGTATTTAACATTTTTTAATTTTAATATTTCGCCTGGCCCGTGAAAAAAGTTTTCTTTCTAATCTGGCCTGGCGGCAAAAACTGTTGGCCATGCCTGTTCTAGGATCATGATCTGCCCCTTGCCTCCCTTCCCCCATTTCATGCTCTCCCAGCCTTGCAGGCCTACAGTCACACTGCTCTCTGCCAGAAATAACTTTTTCAATGTATTTTCCAAATCCTCTAAGTCTCCACATGCCTCCCACTTGAGGAAGCCTTCCTTCTTCCCTGTGCCTTCCCGAGTGCCCACACCTATACCTAAGTAACCACAGATCCCACCTTCCCCATAAGGCCCTCATCACCAGCCCCGAAGAGCACAAGGTGGAATGTGGCTGCTCTTGCTCCAAGCTGAGACCCCAGGATTACTCCTCATCAGGCCCCAGGAGGGCCATGACCCGCCAGCCCTCCTCCACCCATCTTGTCATAGGAACAGGATTTCAGGATCTCAAAGACCCTGGGGAAGGGAAGGAGAGATACATGTGCAAAATACCCAGGGGTCTGGACTCAGTGGGCAAGACTTGGCTAGGAGCTCAGAAGAGTAGGTTGGGGTGGAATCAGAGAACAAGGGTCAAGGTGATACAGCCCTCCTCCCTCCACCAACAGGAAGGGGACTGGATCCAGGCCAAGGGTCTGGGCTTCACTGATAACCCCTTTGAGTGAAGTAGGACATCGGATGAGGGATTGAGAGCAACACTTACAGCCCACATGTAGGAGAACTTGGTGGCGCGGGTGCCAGGAGTCATGGTGGAAGCAGGCGTAGAGGCCGCTGTGGCCCAGTTCCAGGCCACGAAGCATGAGCTGAGAGCCATTGAGCAGGTCAGGGGCCAGGTCTGTCCCGTTTACCCGCCACGTCACAGCTGCATCCCAGTTGGCAGTCCCACATGGTAGAGTCACATCTGAGCCCAGGCGCTCGTACTGCACGTGGGGTGCCTCTGTGGGGTTGGGGAGGGCACAGAGCAAAAGTCACAGGTCCCAGCCATGCCCAGCAACCAGAATGTGCAAGGATGACAGCCTGTGAAAGTGCACAAGTGAGGAGTCCAGGCCAAGAGGCTCTGTTTCTAATGTTGTGTCTTGGGGAGATGAGGAGTGTGCACAATGTCTGTGGCTGTGCAAGAGTACAGGTATGTGTCTCTAAATTTGTGTGTTTGTAAATGAGCATTCTTGAGTGTGTGTGTGTGTGTGTGTGTGTGTGTGTGTGTGTGATAGAGAGAGAGATTGCTGGGAGGTATTTTAGAACTTGGCGAAAACCCAGTTCACCTCCAGTCTCTAGGTTCTCTTAAAAAGTTTTCTTGACCCCCATGACCCTAACCTCTTACCACCAACAGTCCCAGGCCCAGTCACTGACATCTGCTACCCAGGCAAACTGGAGCTGAGGGGCCCCATTCCTGGATTCCTTTCTCTGTCTTCCCCATCTGCTTCTCTTCCCCATCCTTATCTCTTTCTGTCTTGCCTTTTTCTCTCTCTCCTACTCTGGCCCCCCTAACAAGCCCCCCCCCCCCGCAACCAGCCATCCAGGGCTTGGGCAGCAGCAGCAGAAGAGAGAATGGACCCGGTGGAGGACCAGAGCCCTAGGGAACTGCTGGCAGCTGTCAACTTTGTGAGGCAGGAACTACTTGGGTTGGGGGTGGGGGAGTGCTGGGACTGAGGGAGCTCTCTGACCATTCCTCTCCTGCCCCCAGGAGGGGCCTGTCAGAGCCAAAAGCAAACCCCAGCCCTGGCCTCGGCAACCCAGGCGTGATGGACAGTGCCCAGGAGACTGGAGTGGAAGGGCGGGAGGGAGCACCTGTCGAGAGGCAGTGCTAGATGGGGGAGACATGTGGGAAGGAGAAAGTCCCAGACACCCATCTACAGACACCAGCAGAGAAACAGGCATGGAGGGCCTGGAGATGCAAATCTGTTCTCTACATCCTGCCCCCCAAGTCTGGGAGGACAGATGCTTTCCTGGTCCCAGCCAGATCTGTGGAGTGAGGGTGGGAGGGGAAGAGGGGGAGCTATCTGGGTGGGGGGCTGCGGGATCCCTCGTTAACACTCGCTCAAGTCTCCCCTCAGAGAGCTACCCCACTGAGTTGGGAAATTTTCAGAGGCAGTTTCTGTTAACGAGCCAATTAAGTTGGGCCAGTGGCCTCTTAATTAGACTTGTTAACACCACCAGAACGGCAGGGGGTAGGGATCCCCTATGTCACAGCCAACCCCTTCCCTCTGTTGAAGCCCCCTCCCCAGTGCTGCTTTTCTCTGTGCTGGAACATCTGTCCCTGTTTGTTGCCCCTGTCAGGCTCCCTGTGCTGGGGCTCTCCTTGTCTCTGGGTCTCTCCATGTCTCCAGATCTCTCCCCGGCTGCTTGTCTCTGTCTTGCCCCTCTGTAAGCCTCCCTGTCCCTGTCAGAGGAGAAGGAAGCAGGAAACCCAGCCAGCCCTGACCATTCGTCTGTGGGGCTGGGACCAGCCGAACAGAGGATGAACAGGGCGGAAGGGCGGCGGCTGGGGGCCTTGGAGGCCACAGCTGTGAGGCTGGACCAGAGACTGAATGAGGGCCTCCCCCTGACCAGAGGCCCAGTGTCCAAGGCTCAAGCCATAGAGCCCCCCCAATCCATCAGTCCTAGCCACTTAGCCCCCCTCCAACCTCCCTTCCAAAAACCTGGAGCTTCCAGGAAACATGCCAAGCCCCTCTCTCTGCACCCCACCCCCCAGCAGAGACTCTGCGTCCAGCTGCCTGAGGAGGAGGCTGGAAACTGACCGTTGGGGAGGGGGTGTGGCCATCATGGTCCCAGCGGCAGCACATCAACACTGACCAACAGCAGCTCAGAACTAACACGGACGCAGGATGGCCCTTCAGTCCTGGGGAGCAGGTACAGCCACAAGAAGAGGAAACAGCAACCCAACAGCACAGCAAATGTAATGGCAGTGGGGTAACACTTCCCCACTGTGCCTTATCCACCTCACAGAGGACATGGAAACACAACCCAACGACAATGACAAACCAACGACGTTAAGGACAGGGCAAGAATGAAAAAAATGACAACACAATGTCAGAAGAAAACTATAGGCTACAAGGCACAGGCAGAGGGGGGCAACATGACATGACAATCACACAGTGTCACACTGCTACAATAACACAACAACAGTAATACACACAGCCATGAAATAACCCCAAAGATGGCAGTGATTTAATCCTTTGTCTCGGGACAGCTCTCCTCCCACCCCAAGGGTGCCCCTACTGATGTGCTGTCCATTTCAGAAATTAAATCAAACAGCAGGAGGAGGATGGGGTTCTTGGCCCTGACGCGGTGACAAATGCTCTAAAGGAATCAGCTGTGAAAAGGTTGTTAGAAGCCAGGATGAGAGACAGAGACAGGATGAGGTCATGAACACAGAGAGCACAGAGGGACAGGACAGAGCTGACAGCTCCCTCACACCTGCGCACACAGGCTCACATGGGGACCACATGCCGGAAACAGTCCCCCCGTGCGTCCTAAGCAACTTCACATCGCCACACACATAGGATGAGGACATCATCACAAAGAACAAGCACACACAGGACAACTGTCCATAAGGTCACAGCCACACAGGGACACTGTCTCACTTCAGGGGTAGTAACACCCGATACAAGATCACATGCGTACACGGGAAGGGCACCACCACCGAAAGGCACAGTTACATATGGGAACGTGGTTTCATATATGGGAAGACAGTTTAAGAAGGATGCAAACACACAGACAGAAACACAGAGAAACTATCACACATGGGGTACAGTCTCAACCGTGACACAGTTCCACAAAGGGCACGATCACACAGACAATGTCACACCAGGGGACAGCACAGAAAGACGCAACCACACAGAGAAACACACTCAAATAGGTGCCTTGTCTCACCCACACAAAAACACAGCCTAATACACAAGAACAGTCTAACACACTCACAGAGATGAAGCCTTGGTCACATGTGGCTCTGGTTTATGCACAGGGCAGGGACCAGGCCAACAGTAGAGACTACTGCAGACCTAGGCGAGTCAGGTCAGCACAGGAGCCCAGGGCAGGCTGACTACAGGCAGGAAGTTGATGGGCTGGCCCAGTAGTGGTCCCTCTGGTCCCTGCCCATTGGGGAACAGCTCTGGGCAGGTCAGGCTCTTTGGGTCTCAGTGTTGGTATTACAAGGAAGAAGCTACAGGAATCTCAACCCACTGCCCCCCTTGAAGCCACAGGCTTGAGGGTGGCAGAGCTCAGCCATCAGGGTCTGCTCCGTGCCTGGGCCTCAGAGATGCCGTCACCTTCTCTGCCTCTACCCAAGCCAGCTGAGGTAGGGTAGATAGTGCAGACCACATCCACATGGAAGCTCCCTATTCTTGGAGCCTCCTTCGAGCAGTTTCGAAGTCAGCCCTTGTACTGATGTGGCTGTTTGAGGTGCTGCCTCAAATGCAATAGAAGGGCTGGTGGTCAAGTTAAGAGGGTGTCTGTTTCCCAGTAGGGGTGCAGCTCCTTGCCCTGCGGGCTGTGAGTAGGTCTCAGCCCTCACTGGACATTGGTAGGGGAGAGCACAAGGCTGCCAATGGCACTGCCTGAGTAATCCCTGCGTCCTCCAGCCATTTCATTCCAGCTGACTGACTGACCAGCCCATTTTCTTAGTGCTAGCCCTGCCCCATCTTGTCCTCAGTCTACCATCTCCATCCCTATATTCCCTCTAGGATAAGGGAAAGCATTCCATTCCAGCCTACTGTCTCTCAGTGTCTCCCACTGAATGTCCCAAAAGGCCATAGGGGAATTTCACTAAATACTGTACAGGGGCCCTGGCCCTAGTTGTCCCTAACTCTCCTCCCACCCATCTGTACCCCACATTCATCTTGGTGGAAAGAAGGACAGATCATCTCAAGCCAGAGATACCACAGTATGAAACCAACCAGGAGGGTCAGACCAGGTGGTGGTGCAGTGCATAGAGTGTTGGCCTGGATGCTAAAGAACCAGGTTCGAAACCCCAAGGTCACTGGCTTGAGTGTGGAATCATAGACATGACCCCATGGTTGCTGGCTTGAGCCCAAGGTCACTGGCTTGAGCAAGGAGTCAGTGGCTTGGCCAGAGCCCTCTAGTAAAGGCACATATGAGAAAGCAATCAACGAACAACTAAGGTACCACAACTACGAGTTGATGCTTCTCATCTCTCTTCCTTCCTGTCTTTCTGTCTGTCTCTTTCTCACCCAAAAAATAAATAAATAAAAGAAAAAGAAACCACCCAGGAGGGCCTGGAAGACTATGCCTATAAGACAACATCAGTGGGTCACCCTGCATATCGGTGTCATATGACTCATGTCTTTCTAGGTATTCATGGGTGATAATGCCAGCTTGTGCCAGTATGTGGCTCCTGGGTAGGTGCAGCTATGCCAAGGAAAGGTCATGCTTAGCTCTGAGAGGGGGTGGGCAGGGATGCCCCCTCCTCCCACCCAGCACTCACCCTGTGGACTGTGTCTCTGAGCGTAGACAACGGCAGTAGCGGCAGCAAGCACAGCACAGCAGGCCCATGGGACAGGAATGGCCATCTGTTGGGAGAAACAGGGGCAGCAGGGGAAGGGGCAACATCAGCCTAGGCAGGAACCTTCTAAGGAGCACCGCACCCCCTCTCAGGCAAGACTGGTAAATCCCAGCCCTAGGGCCAGGGCACCTTGACCCCAGATGCCCTTCTTAATAGGGCTCAGGATCCTCTTTCAAGCAATAGAAAAAACATTATTGGCATCTGTACACAAAGGTTTGCTAAGATGATAGACAGCAACCTATAGTGGTTTGTTGTTCGATAAGGCTGCTAGCTGCAGAATGTAGTCAACTGTGAATGAGTGATAGAACATTGGTAATGTTAGGGCCATTTTTCTTAAAATATATATATAGATAGATAGATAGATAGATAGATAGATAGATAGATAGATACACACACATACATATATTTATATATATAATCTTCACTGATGAGGTTGGCTAATTAGCTATAAACATTGCAAAAATGAAAGGGTAATGTTTTAACTTAGTGGGAGGTCTATACTTCTCCAAAGTGCCTTGGTGTGCTCCCGGGGAAAGAGCCCCAAACCTGGATGCTCAGGAGCCCCTCAGATTTTCTCAGTGAGCCTTGCCACTGGGCTCCGGGAAGTTCATAGCAGCAGGGTACCAGAGCAAGGGTCCATTGTGACCAAGGTCAGATGTGGGCTTTTGCTGTAGTGTGCACCAATGATCAAGAGAAGAATGAGGGATTTTCACATATAGGTCCTTGTCAGGGATCCCAGCCCATCCTTTACCCTAGCCACATGCCCCAGGAGCCTGGGTCCCACAGCCCAGCAGATATGCATCATTGTCTATACACACTCATATGGGTCCATAAAGTACACTCAGGACATGACCCCAGAACCCAGAATGGATCCAACTGCCCCCTACTCATTGTCTTGCTTCCTGGAATGGGTCTAGCAGTTCCTTTCCAACCCCACCTCAGCACATGCTCACACCTAAGAGCAGAAAAATAACTATTTCCTGCAGAAAAGGCTGCAAATATTATTCTTCCAACCCAGTCTGAGGACAGGGGGGACTGTCAACCAGACAGAAATAAGCATACAGAGAGCAACACTGTCTGACACTCAACCAAACCCTGCCTGTCAAAGGTGTAGCCAGACACACAGCAAAGATACTAGCCAGAGATGCTGCCAAAACAGCTAAACAGAACCCCAAAGAAACAGCTCCACACAGATAGAGTTAAGACTGGGAGACACAGCCTGACCTGTGGTGGCGCAGTGGATAAAGCGTCAACCTGGAAATGCTGAGGTCACCGGTTCAAAACCCTGGGCTTGCCTGGTCAAGGCACATATGGGAGTTGATGTTAATAATTAAAAAAAAAAAAAAAAAAAGACTGGGAGACACAATCAGACAAAGCCAGAGAACAGGTGATATACAACCAAAGGACCCACCAGAGACACTGTAAAAAAACTCAGTTACATGTAAGCCAACATATAACCAGAAAAAAGAGCAAGAAGCACAGGCAGAAAAACCATCAGCAACACAGCCAGAGAACCAGAGACACTGTTAGAAACCATGCCAGAGAAGCTTCCTGACACACAAGCAGAGAAACACCAGAGAAACTGATAGACACAAATAGGCATACACCCAGAAAAACAGCTAGAGAGAGAACCAGAGATGCAGCCAGATGCTCAGTCAGGAAGTATCCACACCACTAAAAACACTGCCAGGGACACTCAGACACAGACACACTGCCAAACACAGCCAGAGCCACTGTCAGAAATACTGCCAGAGAAACAGCCAGAGACACTGCAGACAGCTAGAACAGGAGACAAATGTGGGTGTCAGCCTGTAGGAGTGGGGGGTGAAGTTGGAGAGAACCGGACTTCTGTGGGCTCATCAATGGCAGAGGGCTCCTGTCTGCCTGTTGCTATACTCGCTCCTCACCAGGCGAGTCCCATCTGCCCTGGTTTTCCTCTAGCCACAGCCCCAGGTGCTCTGACTGCCCCTCCCTGGCACAGCTCATCTCTCTAGGTCCCATGTGCCCTTGGCTGCCGGTCTCAGGCCAGTAACTCCTAGAAACTTAGCTACCACGTGACCTGGCTCGTAACCCTCAGCTACACCCCCATCTTCAGCTACTCCCCAGGTCTAGGAGGTTAAGACAATGGCCAAAGTCACAGTCAGTGGTAGAAGGGCCAGGAAATGAACCCAAGACTGTTTGAATTTAGAGCTGGTGCTAGAGAAAGACAAAAGCTTGTTCTCCAGCTCCACCCTTGCAGGTAGCCCTCAGACCCTCCCCCACCATCTCTGCCATCTGCCTGTCTTTGTCTGCACAGCCAGGAAGATACTCCACCTCACTGCCACCCACTGCCCACCACATGGGAGTAGGAACCTTGACATGGGGAGGCAGCTGGGCAGACAGAGTGGATGGAGATTATGTCACAGGATGGGAGGAGAGGGACCAGGTGGCCCTCTGCTCCCAGCTCCTTCCTGGTCCCAGTTTGGGAGGCAAGGCGGGGCTGTGGAAATGACCTGGCATGGCATGGCATGGGTATACATGCATACAGGCACACACACACACACACACACACATTTGGGCCCCCGCAGGGGGAGGAGTGGCTTCTTCATCAAAGTCGCCTCCATCAGCCCGATGAGTTACTGTAAGGGCCGGGCCCTCGGCCAACCGGGGCTGCAGCCATGAGAGACGGGCGCTGCTGAGAGCAAGCACTGCAGAGAGTGGGGGATGGGGTACCAATCACAGACACCGCATGGTTTGGGACACTCAGAAAAGGAACACTGAGGCAAGGAGAGAAGGAAAACCATGAGTGGAGACCCAGAGGGATAAGAAGGGACCAAAATAGGGAGAAACAGAAGAGATGCAGGAAGAGAGATGGGGAGCATAGGAGATGGGCGGAGAATCAAGGGCAGAAGGAGAGACAGACCTAGAGAGAAGGAGACACACTGGCAGGGTCTCTACGCCCACCCAGCTCCTCCAGTGTGAGGGATGGTGTCAGAGCAGCAGTCCTGGCAAACGTGAGACAAGAAGAGCAGAGCCTTCCTGGGGACTGTAGGACTCTCTTTGGGGACCCAGAAGCCCAGGCCCCAGGGAATAAGGGTGGACTAAAACCCCACCCCATCTCTGTCCTGCAAATGCAGAAAGCCTCAGGCCAACTGCACTTGCCCCTTCCCTCAAAAGCCCAGCTGAGTCCACTCCCAGGTAGGACAGCTGAGGCCAGAGGCATCCAGGCTACACCTCCACGCTGCCTTAGCTCACCTCAAGCTGCCCATCCCAGGGCAAAGACCATCTTTCCCAGAAGTTTTCCAAGTCCACACCCCATGGTTCTGGGATAGATAAATCCCACAAAGCCCCAAATAAGGGCCATGCAAACTGACCCAAGCTCCCCGTAGACCCACTCCAGGGGCCAGCCTGGCTTCCAGCCCCAGTTCTGGAATGAGGAGGGAACAGAGGGCACCTAAGTAGCAAGAAAGAAGAACAGAGCCCAGCAGCCCAAACCCCTTGTCAGCACAAGGAGCCCAGCACTTCTGACAAGAATCTCCGAGTGGCATACACACACAGGTGACACATCAAGAGTCAAATCCTACCCTGGCCGGTTGGCTCAGTGGTAGAGCGTCGGCCTAGCATGCAGGAGTCCCGGGTTCAATTCGTGGCCAGGGTACACAGGAGAGGCGCCCATCTGCTTCTCCACCCCTCCCCCTCTCCTTCCTCTCTGTCTCTCTCTTCCCCTTCTGCAGCCAAGGCTCCATTGGAGCAAAAGTTGGCCCGGGCGCTGAGGATGGCTCTGTGGCCTCTGCCTCAGGCGCTAGAATGGCTCTGGTTGCAACAGAGTAACGCCCCAGATGGGCAGAGCATCGCCCCCTGGTGGGCATGCTGGGTGGATCCCGGTCAGGCGCATGCGGAAGTCTGTCTGGGTGCCTACCCATTTCCAACTTCAGAAAAATACAAAAAAAAAAAAAAAGAGTCAAATCCTGGGCCCCCAACTTACTGTCACTGCCCTGCTGTGACACAAAGATATCATTACACATTGCTAACAACACTCAGTATAAGTAACACAGTTGTACAGTTGACAATTGCACACGGGTGTTGACAAGTCACTATACTGACAAGGATGCAGTGACAGTCACATAACAATAACACCAACAAACAGGGCAATACCTGTTGACACTGACATAATCATAGTGACAGTGACTTCAAAATCAAAAATGCAGTGAAACTGACAGTCACAAAGAATAACAATGACAGTGATATCCACAGTGCCATAGGAATGTTAATAAGACTCAGTAACAGTCTACAGTAATGCTGGCACCATGAAGGGTGACAGTCACCAGCAGTGACAATGATAGACACAAGTGACAGACTCCAGATCAGGAACCTCAGTTATCTAGCTTCTGCGTCTGGCTTAGGATCAGCCCCAGCAAGGTCCCAGTTGCCCTTCACCCCCACCCTCAATCGCTGATCAGGTGAAGGCAGAATCTGAGGAAGGGGAAGTGCGTTTCAGAAAGCCCCAATTTATCCCTGCAGAAGCAAGACAGTTCAGGTTACACAGCCCAACATGGGAGGTTGTATGTTCGGAGCTTCAGGGTGTTGGTTGGTGTGGGTGTGCTGACGGTCAGGTAGGCTCAATCTGGCCTGAACAATGAATGAGCAGGGAGGCCCCAAGTGGTGCCTCCAAGAAATTGAGATCCAACGAAGTTCACTGGGCTGGACTGCCCTCACAGCCCAGGGCTGGGTGAGGTCAGAAACATTCATCTGATGGAGGGCAAATGGCCCATGGCAAGGCCAAGGTGACATCTCCACAGCTTCCAGGCCCCCTTGGAAACCCCAGACTTCAGAATATGTGTGAATAAGGAAAAGGCACTCTGTCCTGGGGCCTTGTCCCCTTCCCTTCTGCCCCCAGCAGCCCTAGAGAGCCTGTCTGGTGAATGAGGCAAGAACTCAGGACAGGACACGGCATGAACTGATTCAAAGGCTGGAGGAACTCTGGAGGCCTCAGAACTCCAGAGGAATTAGAGTGGAGTAAGGAAGAAAGACACCTACACTTGGGAGATGGAGAGAAAATGAGAGACAGCAGGGGCAGAGAGAGGGACAGGGATGTGGTGGGCAGGGAGGAACAGTATTGGCTGAGAGGGGGCCTGGGAGACAGTCCTGGCTGGCGGGAAGCTCCAGGAGAGGGAGGAGGGGTTGAGGCCAGGAGGCCCCCGGATCCCACCAGGACTAGGCAGCCTGGACCACGTGGGCGGTGGGGGCGGGGGCAGAGGCCTGGGCCGTCCAGAGGCTGGTGGGGGGTGCAGGCTGGAGGGAGGGCTGGCCCCTGGCGGCTGGCCCGCAGGCCCCCCACCAGGGAGGGGGTGGAACCAGGTCAGGGGCCAGTTCTTGGGCTGGGGCGGCTGGCCACAGGGTAGGCTCCCACTCCCTGCGGCGTCTCTCCCTCCTGCGTCTCAGTCTCTGCTCTGGCTCTCCTTTCTCTCTGGATCTAGACCTGGCCTTCCTCTCAGCTCTCGGTGCCCCCACCCCAAGGGGCACTGGACTCAGATGCCATGCCTGGGCTCCGGATTCAAGCCCTATCTCTTCCTAGGATACCACAACCCCACACACTCCAGGAGAAAACCCCAGTGCTCAGGGGATAAGACCCCACCCAAACTTTGGCCCCCTCCTCCCCACATAGAAGGGGGCAGGAGAAGCTGAGCACCCGTGGGAAGGGGGGCCAGGAGGGAGGCAGGGGAAACAGTTCCCCAGCTCCAGCCTTTGGCTGAGGTTGTGGAAAAGGAGGCAGCTCAATATGAGTGAGTTGGGGGGTGGGTATCTGCACCTGCTGCTGTGACCTCTGCAGCCGGAGATGGGGGCTGGGGGGGGGGGGACGACAAGATTCCGATGGATTTTGGCAGCAGCCTGAACTCTGAGTGCTCAAACCCCCTGCCCCCAGCCTCTTGCACCATAGGGACCCTGAGATCAGCATGTGCATGCCCTGCTGCACACATGTACGGGTGTGCTGTGGGGAGAACCTGGGGCCCGCCCATGATGGGCCTGGCTGGGCAGCTGGAAGGTGTCCTGAGGAGGTGGGAATCTGAACCCCACAAGCCTGTGCCTACATGTGGAGTCCCACTCCAGAGCGGGCTGCCTGGTGACCTGACATGTGCTTGTAGGTGAACCTACATGTAGGCCTGTGTTTAAGAAGCCCTCTAAGTGCAAAAGGCCTGGGCTTCTCCCTCAAAAGTCAACTGATCCAGCCTGGCCTGTGGTGGTGCAGTGGATAGAGTGCCAACCTGGAACACTGAGGTTGCTGGTTCGAATCTCTAGGCTTGCTGGGTCAAGGCACAAATGACAAGCAAGCAATGAACAACTAATGTGAAGCAACTATGAGTTGATACTTCTCGTTCCCCTTCCTTTTCTCTCTGTAAAATCCATAAATAAAATCTTTAAAAAAAATTAAAAAAAAAAAAAAGATCAACTGATCCAGCTCCCTGCCTCTCAAATGGAAAGCAGGAAGGGACAGATAAATTCCTATCCTCCCTCTGGGCATATGGGCTCTAGAAGGCTTTGCAGAACCTGAGGCACAAACACCAACTCCCCCATCCCTTAACCCCAGTCCAGAGTCCCCTCTGGCTTCTAGAAGAGTGAGGAAGATCCCTATACCTAGAAAAGTCCCACACACCAGTCAGGTTAATTCTGTGAAGAATAGGCTGCTCCTCTTGGAGGGATAGAATGCTGCAGCAGGAGGTTAGACAGCCAGAAGAACTCCATGAAAGGTGGGGGATGGGCAGAGAAATGGGGTTGAATGAGACTTCCCTTAGCTGATGGGGCAGAGGGCTCGCGGCAGATGAAGCAGCAGCAGGATGGAGGTTTTAGGGCCTTCATGGAGACAGAAGGGACAAACTAGCTTTCGAGACTTGAGGGCTGGGACAAAGACCTACTTGCCCTAGCATCTCCCACTACACGCCACCCCTACCCCCATCACAGCTATGGTGTAGACACACCCTCAAATACATGCACAGAAGCCTATGCTTGTAAGTTTGTGTACACCAAATAAAATGGAAAGAAAAAAAAAGCTTGTACACACACACCGGGACTGGGGAGGCAGTGCATGTGAAGAATTGGTTTGTAACAAAAAGAACTGAAGATCATTTTTCTAATAGAACCAGAGTTGACTGGGGGGATGGGGGAAAGACACAGAACTTTAATTGTCTTTGTGTAACAAGGTCCTGTTCTCTCTACCCCCCCCCCCCAACATGCACGTACACTGCACACACTTTGAGGAAGCTTCTGGTCTGCTGGGCAAAAGCAAGCCATCCTTCCTCCCCCTTGCTCCCCTCCTCACAGTGGGGAAGCCAGAGCAATCTGTTCCTGATGGGTAAACACAGGCATGAGTATGCACACACACATTCTCACACACACACCAGCGATTCAGGGTCATATCATACCCAGTGTTCACTCCACCCAGAGTCCTAGCACACACTTGGGCTCTCATGACCACCCTGCAGAACTCCCCAAAGCCCCCACCTCCACATACACGCAGCCACAGCTTTAAAGACACACCCAAAAACCTCTTGCAGACTCTGGCACTCAGAGTCTACCATCATGGCCACATATCACAGCCTCCCACATGGACACCCGCTGCCACAGCCCCACACACGCTGGTGTGCATGCACACATGCATTACACAATCACACACACAAACTCTCACACGTGCTCACTCAGAACAGTGATGGTCTCACATATGGATACCATCACACAGAACAGTTGATCTTCTACACAGATACCATCGCATCTCCAGAAACTCAGAGCTCCCCGGTCACCCTCAGCCCCTCACACCCCTCTATTCCACAGGGGGAAATACTTAGATACACACTCAGGGTAATGACTCTATCCTGGAACCTGGGGTTGCCCAGGTGGTGCTTGTGGGGAGCGGGGGGGTGTGGGGGGGAGAGCTCAGGATAGCCTAAGGCCAAAGGAAAAGGGAAGGAGGAACTCCACTGGTCCCTAAAAAGTGAGTAAATACATTATTATTCCCTAGGCCAGCGATTTTTTAACCGTTTTTATCTCATAGCACACATAAACTAATTACTAAAATTCTGCAGCACACCAAAAAATATATTTGTTGACCATCTGACCAAAAAAATAGGTATAATTTTTATTAATTCACACAGAATGGCTATTGTGCTGGCTGTTGTCATTTTCTTATTTGTCAACCTAAGGGAAAAAAAAGGTCAGTGCCCCTGACTAAAGTCAGGTGTTGAATGTTTTAAATTCTTGCTCTAGTCAGGTGGTTCTGTGGTTAAAGCATCGACCTAGCTGCAAAGGTCATGGGTTTGACCCCGTCAGGGTACATATGAGAAGCAATCAGTGAGTGCACAACTAAATGAAATGAGTTGATGCTTCTCCCCCCCCCCCCCCCATTTCTCAAATCAATGAAAAAAAATTTTTTTTTATTTTTGCAGCACACCAAGATGCCATGGCCAGGGCACACTGGTTAAAAATTGCTGCCCACGTCAGACCTGTGGCAGCGCAGTGGATAAAGCGTCGACCTGGAAATGCTGAGGTTGCCGGTTCGAAACCCTGGGCTTGCCTGGTCAAGGCACATATGGGAGTTGATGCTTCCTGCTCCTCCCCCTTCTCTCTCTCTGTCTTCTCTCCTCTCTCTCTCCCTCTCTCTCTCCTTTCTAAAATGAATAAATAAATAAATAAATTGCTGCCCTAGGTGCAGCTACTTCCTTCCCCAACCACACTTTCACCAGCGTCTGGGAATGATGGGAGCTCCAGGCCGGACAGAAGGGTGAAGAAGCCCCTGAGTGCAGAGATGGTGACACTGGTAGGAGTAGAAGCCAGGAAACCCCAGAAACCAGCTTACTCCCTAGGCCCCCACTGTCTCCCTTCCCCCTCCCCTCTTCTCTGGGATGAGGATCAGCAGTAGCTCTCAGCCTAGCTATCTGCTGTGTGATCCCAGCCTCTTCACAAGCTCTGTGCCCACAAGTGTCTACAGGGCACCCAAATGTCAGGCCTGGCTGCAGGAGGGGAAGGAAGGGGAAAGAGATGGGGGCCTTAACCTCAATTTTTAGCCAAAGCACTGTCATCACTGTAAGGTTCAAAGAGAGATGGGGATAGCACTGACCAAGCTGGTACTCCCCTAAGTAACCACTGAGAAGAAAAGAACCCTAAAATGTCTTTGGAGCCTGGGGCCCTGTGCCTCGCCCCACCCCCCACTCTTCAACACAAGAAAACACCATGTTGCTGTCAAGGCAGAATGGAATCTAGGCTGTGCTGGCCAGGTCTCAACCAGGAAAATGCTGTTGACATCCTCACCACTTGCCACTCCAGGTGTAGCTTGGACCCTGATGCCCCATCCTAAAGGGAGCCTGGCAGGGCCCCATAGAAGCCAGGCAGGGGAGCAAACACCAGGCAGCAGGACCTAAGGGAAACAGGCAAGGAAGTCCCATAAAGCCAGGTGATAGAGACTTGTGGAAAGCAGGCAGTGGGAACAAAAGAAATCGGGCAGAAGGGTCTAGGGAAATTGGGTGACAGGGCCCAAAAGAACATAGGCTGTGGGGGCCAAATGAAACCAGGCAGTGGGGACTAAAGTTAGCTAGGAGGTGGAGACAAATGAGGCCAGGCAAGAGGCCCACAGGATGTGAGGAAAGAAAGATATCAGGAGCTCATCCCCTCTGTCTAGATGTCACCCCCACACCCTAGGCCTCTCTCTCAGTAGCCCCCTTCCCACCTAGGTGGTGGTCCCCTCCACCAGGCCAATGGATACAGTCAGAATCCCCCCCTCTCTCAGAGGCCTGGTCCAGTTGCAGCCAATGGGCCCCCAGCCCCATCCCTGAGACCTCAGGAAGTCCCAGTCCCTCCCACCGGCTGCAGAGGCAGGGGGGCTTTCGCGGGGGGCGAGGGGTGGAGAAAGAGAAGAGACAGCTTGGCAGGGGGACCGCTCAGAGCAGCCGCGGGGGGCGGGGGGCGGGGGCCGAGGAAGGAGCGGGAAGCGCCGAGGCAGGCTGGCTGGCGAGCGCGGGCGGGGGCGTCTCGGCGGCGGCAGCGGAGGTGACAAGTTCTGCGGCCCTGCGGCAGCGCGGCCACTGACCTGTGTCCCCACGCAGGCGCCCTGTCGGTGCCTCCGGCGCTCCGTGGGTCCGCCCGGCCGCCTGCGGGCATCGGGCCCCAGGGGCGCGGGGCTAGGGCCCCAGCGGCCCGGGCCGGCCCCGGAGGCAGAAGCTACCCCCCCTCCAGAAAGTCCTGGCGGGCGGGCGAGGGGCCGTGCTGAGCTGCGAACGAGCGAGGCGGCCAATGGGCCGGGAGGAGGGGAGGAAGGAGCGCGCCGCGAGCGAGCGAGCGAGCGAACCCAGCGAGCGAAGCGAGCGAGTGAGGGACGGCAGGCAGTGAGGTCATCCTTTGAATCTAATTGTCTGAGTCAGGAGGAGATGTGGCACTTGATGCAGCGGGAGGGGAGGGGGAAGGGACCCTCCCGGCTCTGGGCAGGGGGGCCCTCGTCGAACTCAGAGGCAGCCGGTGCCTCCCGGACCCTACCCAGCACCAAGCTGCCTCAGGCCAACCCGGACAGACCCTTGACTGTCTCAGGACTGACCTCTGCTGCCAGGGGGAATCAGTCCCACACCAGCCCCAGAGAGTTGGCGACCTTCCTACTCTCTGGGGGTGATGAAGACCCCCTCCCAGGCCCAGGTCACCTCTCTGTATTTCTGAGAGTAATGGGAAGCCCAAACCCATGCTTCTGCCCTCTGAAGAGAAAGGGGGAACTTCAACCAGCCTTCTAAGTTATTCTGTTCCCCAAGTTTCTTCTCAGTGGAAATTTGGGGGAATCTAGACATTGAACCCCAGCTTCCTGTCCTCTGAGAATATTAGTGCAATGTCAGCCCGTCCTCCAGTTATTGCAGCATCAGGACCCCTACCTGACCCCATAGTCTTCCTATTCTTCATGCCCCACCTTTCAGGAAGGGCAGGAGCCTATCCAGACTCTTAGGGAACTGCCCAGAGAACCAAGCTGCTCATGTGGTGGTGGTGGTGGTGGTGGGAGGCGGCAGCTGGTCCCTGGGCCTGTCAGGTGTGTACACCCAGGCACGCAGCCATGAGCACATGCACACATGTGTACATACACACTGGGGGGGGGGGCACCAGGCAGCTGGGATGCTCACACCAAGGGCCACACACACCTCCCCTCACCCCCATGGGGGAGGGGTGATAAATATTTCAGGGGCTTTTAGCTCTGAAGGGGCTGAAGCTGAGGGAGGGAGGGGTATCCATGATGTCTGATTAATGGGGTTACAGGCTTGGATCAATCCGTCCGCCCGCTGCTCCCTCCTCCTCCCTCCTCCCTCCCTCTGCCTAATGCGCTTTATCAGGAGACGCTTTTCTGACTTGGCAGCGTCGGGTGTTTTAAATAGACCCATTTAGAGCAGGGGTTGGGGGAAAAAGGAAGGGGGGAAGGGAGACAGAGATTGAGACAGGCTGGGAGACAGAGACGAATCAGAAGAGAGACAAGCTCAGAAGAGAGAGACTGGGAGAAAGACAGAAGGAAATCCAGAGACACGGAGATAAGAGACAGGATGAGACTCCCACAGAGGCTGAAATGGGGGGGGGGGAGTGATGGGAGGCCAAAGGAAAGCCAGGGATTGAGGAGCAGAAAGAAAAAAAGAGACAAGAGACAGAGAGAGGAAAGGAGCCACTGGCAGTGGGAGAAACCCAGAGAGAGGCTCTCTGCAAGGGCTCAGCGCTAGCCTGGGAGACAGCAGATATCTGTTATTTCCAAAAACAGTTTTTCATCCACTTTGTTAAATTAAAAAGCTGTTTTTAAAGTGGAGCTGGAGGTGCTGCTGGGGAGGGCGGACAGAACGGCCAAGTCCTCCTTCCAGCCTCCTCAGCCTTCACAGAAGCTGCTTCAGCCTGCACCCCCTGGGAAGGGGTTCTCCGGCTCCCCTGCCCTCTGAGATCCTCTGGGATCCCTGGGGACAGGGTCAGGGCACCTGAGCTACTGTTCATTGGCAGGAAGTTCTTCCTGCTGTCTGGCCTCAGTCCCTCCTGCTTCAGGGAGCCCATTCTCTTGCCTGACTACTAGCCTGCTCTTCTTCAGCCCCTGTTCCAGCTCCCTAAGGTGTTCCCAATTTAGGAAGAGGATTATGTATCCTCACAGCTCAGGAGCTCAATTTCCCAACAAGCCATCAGACTCCTCCCAGGTGTGCCCTGTATAAATATTTATTATCTATTATTGTGTAAATCTGAACTTCTATCAGATGCCCCACTACATGTCCTTCAGTCCCTGGGAACAGTGTAGATGGAAGCTTAACTCTACAGCCCTCTGGAGCCTCCCTTCCTCCTCTTCAGAACCCCAGCCCCATTTTAAGTCTCTGTAATGGTCATGTTTCAGCCTGGGATACCCCATCTCATCCTGAACAACAGCCCAGTCCCAGTTCTGAAGAGTCAGTCCCACAACTCGGGACGGGAAAATGGCCAGTCTGTTTGGGAGCTGAGATGAAAAGCTCGGCTGGCCTTTGTGGGCCTCTGGCGGGTTTTGGACAATAGGCCCTTCCGTTCCGCTCCAGTGCCTCAATTCCTTGAACAACCCACCCCCGGGCTGCCAATCCAGGGGCCTTGCCTGGACTGAATGAAAGGCAAGGAGAGTCAGGCCCAGCCCTACAACCAGCCCCAGAAGATTTTGGACTTTGTGACCTCCCATACTATCTCCTCCAAACTCAGCTGCTTCCCCAGTCAAGCCAGAGAGATGCTTTGGGGGCAGAGAGGGAGCCTGACAATGAGATAGAAACATACTCCCATATCTGGAATCCAGTACCCTCATGCAGAACCTACTTTTCTGACCTGGCTTTGCTCTGGCCTGTGTGACTATGGGTAAGTCTCTCCCCCTTTACAGACCTGTTATAAGAGCACGGAAAGCCTCAGGAGGAAGAAGACAGGGGAAGAGAAATAAAACATCTCAGGCCCTCCTTCACTCGTTTCCCCAGACCTATAGTTCCAACCGCATCAGCCTGATGGCCTAAGACTTACTGCCTCACCTGGATTCCCAGCACATACCTCTTCACCACTGGCTGCACACCGAACACATCAATGTCCTCCTCCTCCCAACCAAACTCTTCCCGAGACTTCAGGGTGGATGATGTGGCAAGGCTGGATTCTAGAAAAGCAAAGGGCACAAATCAGAAGTCTCATAGGAGCCACAGGACTTAGTCCATTTCAGAGCTTTTTCCATACTCGTTACCCATTGTAAAAAGGGGAGACTGAGGCAGGCAGCAGAGAAGCATCTAGAAGAAGAAAAGTTGGGAGTAATCCAAACTCCATCTGGCACTCCTTGCTGACTTCAGGTTCTGAACCAGAGGGGCAAAGGGAGGCAAGAAGCCAGTGGCTGATACCACAGACAGATACACACTCATAGTTACCCACAGACCATCCAAAATCTCCACACAACCAGTTCACAGACACAAGTACCTCCATATCACACGGATTCTCACATGCATACTTACAGAGACACATGGCCACCAGCAGAGCATAAACACCCATCATCTTACCATCTTCTTCCTCTGCCTTATCACCACTCTGATTTACTGAGCATCTATATATTATGTGCCAGAAACTGTTAGGCACTTTATATACATTATCTCATTTAATTTTCTTGACTTTTCCATGAGGTAGATTCTAGTTCTATTCACATTTGACAGTTGAAAAAACTGATTTTCGGGTAAGTTAAGTAATGTGCCGAAGACCACATAGCTGATTAGTTCCAGGACACAGATCTGAGTCTTAGTTCCAAAGCCTTTCTGCTGTACTAGTTTGCCTCTGCAGATCTCTCTTACCTGCACAGTGCAATAATAATATAGTAATGGCTAACACTTGTTCAGAATCCAGACACCATGATAAGTACTTAACATACATTTTTGCACTGAATCATCAGGACAATCTTTGGAGGTAATCCTGTTGACATTTCACAAATGAGGAAACTGAGGCTCAGAGAACAAAAACACCTTGCTTGAAGTCACACAACTCATAGGTGGTAAGGGAGCTGGCCTTGTACTCAGTACTATCTTGAAAGCCACTAATGCTTCTGTGGGTTCCAGTCACTTAACGAAGCCTTCCCCTTCTACAAGACCCCAGGAGATCCTCAGGGTCCAAATGCCCTTTTGCCCCAAAAACTAGTTCCAAAGGCATGATGAGGTATCTAAACACATACTCATGAGAAAGGGACTTCATGTCATCTAACACTGCCCAGAGATGCAGAGAAGCCACCAACTAGGGAGAGATGGCCAGAAACTAAAACAAGGTGTTAGAGACAGGCTGACTGGTGGTAACAGATACAGACACACCAAGAGATAAGCCCAAAGTGAGGGAGGCAGAGAGGAAGACAGAGACAAAGAGACACACACCGAGCCAAACAATGACACAGACAGTGGGAAAAAAGACAATAGAGGGAGAGCAGGGCACAGACAGACATGAAAAACCACAGATCACACCAACATACACAGACCCAGAGACACATATAGAGCCTTCACAAGGAAAAAAACTGTGAAAGCAAACAAGTCTCAGGCCGTGTGTTGTGTGTTGGGGGGCAAGTATGCAGAGTCTATATCGCTACGTAGATTACACCAGCTGCTTCCAGCAATTTCATCTGATTAATAATAAATGCCCCATAATTACAGCCACTCCCCCAGTCCTTTTTCCTGTTTTTTGTCAGCTGCTGCCAGGCCGGCCCCCGATGGACCCCATGGCCCCCTCCATCCTCACCTGCTGCCTTCTAGGAGGCTGAGAGAACATGAACTGATGGGGGAGGCCAGACTCCCAATCTGAGGGGGATTACCCATCTTTCAATCTTAGATTAATGCCTTCTGCCTTCAAGCATAAGGTCACCTCCCTTAGGTCTTACTCAGAACTCTCTCTCTACCCTTGGTATAACCTGTGACTCTTAATACAATCCGGCCTAGGGGCCCAGTCTGAGATGCAGAGAGATGAACTCTGAACTCCCCTTGCCCACTCTTTATCACCCACTGGCTGAAAGAAGTCTCCATTCATAAACTTCCCCTAGCCTTGGAACCCCACAAGCTGAAAGGAGGAAGGGACCAGGACAGGGATCCCCACCCTGTCATTACAACCCAGGCAGCCCCAGAGTATTTGCCCACTTGTGTGCCCTCCCGCTCTGGACAGTTGGGGCCTCCACCTCGCATTCCTGAGCCGCCCTCCCCACCCGGGTCCACCTCCTCCCAGGCTGCCCACCCTAACTCTCCAAGGCAGCTCTATCAGAATCAGCTGCGGGTTTGTGCTGATCTGTTTCTAATCGCTGGGGCCTGGTTCACGCTTGCCCCCCCCCCAATATTGATTCCATTATTTGGAGAGTCATTGACGTCAGGGGCCTGGATGGGTGCCAAAACCGCCTTTTCTCTGGGCCAGGGCCCAGCCCCCAGCCCCTCAGCCCCGCCAGCCCACGATTTCACGGAGGGGTCCAGAAAGGTCAGCTCACCGATCAAGATCACATGGCATCTGCCTTCAGAGGCTGGGCTCTTTTTACCTTTTTGGGACCACTGTGCAGCTCCCTTTTCCTGCAGAGAGGGGCTACACAGAAGCCTGGGAGTGAGCAGTCAGGTGGGGGGCCTATAATAAGGGGTATACAAGAACCTCATTGGGACTTAGCCTTCAGTGAAGGGCTTTTAAGAGGTAGGCAGTGGTTCAGAAAAGTCTAGTTGGGGCAGATTTTTTTCTTTGCCACACACTTACTTTGGAACATCCTGAAACTGGACTTGAAATGGATATTATTGACTACTTGATTTTTATATCTGATATCAGGTGTATCTCCTGATACAGCTCAGAAGGAAGTTCTCTGTAGTGTGGGATAACAGATTACCCTAAATGTTGCCATAATTTGACTAACTGGCACCACTAATTTTATAAGTCTTTGTTTTACATAAAACAAAGGTCCTGTCTCCTGTGCATCTCCTGCCCATGCTGCCTCAGTCTCCCCACATTCTCCAAGTCTCTTCTGGCTCTGTGTCTGTCTGATCAAGATGCAGCCGCTGCTACACCAGCCAACACTGGCAACTCCTAGGCTCTGGTTGGACAGAGTATTTTTAGGATCCGAACCCTGCGTTCTCAGACTGCCATTAATAACCAATACAGACAGTCTGTGGTGCCCACAACAGCTTAACAACCTCAAAGCCCAGCCTCAGAGGCTCAGAGATGGGGTCCATTGCCTTGGCTAGAGTCCAAGAAACCCAGACCTAGAGAAAGGGACATGCTCACAACCCGGGGAGAGAAGGGCTTTCCCACTTTCTGAGAAAGCCTGAAGCTGGGGAGAGAACAGAAATAACCTCCAACTTCTGCCACAAAATCAGGGTCATTGTCCTGTTCCAGTCTAGACCTTTTAAAGGAAGAAGCAGTGTTCTTTGCTTCCCTTCCCTAAGTACAGGGAAGTCCTTCCTTTAGTCTAGCCTGCAAATTACTCTGGTCCTTTGACCAAATAGAGGTATACAACAGAGGCTATTGTATACAGTGGATCTCAAGCCACAAACCCCAGGGAGTGACCTCTCCCTGTGGTTAATTAACTGGCACCACTAATTTTATAAATCTTTTTTCCATATAAAACAAAAATCCTGTCTCCTGTGCATCTCTTGCTCATACTGCTTCAGTTTCCCCACACTCTCCCAGTCTCTCCTGTCCTACTCAATGATTCGTTCCTCAACATTTATTGAGCACCTAATCCCTCACAGGCACTATGCTGGGAATTGGGGTTACAGTTCTAACCATGAGGAGCACTCAGTCTAGTGGGAGAGAAAAAGATGTATTGTTTAATCAACACAGCCCTCCTACTGTGTACCAGGTCTGTGCCAGGGGCAGGATACCATGGGGATCAAAGCAGACCCAGTTCCTGTGTTCCACAGAGCCATGGGCAACCACTATGCACCCTTTCTGAGTGTTGTAAGGGGAAAGTATAGTGTACGGTGAGGCATACTGACTGCCCAGGTCTGGAAAAACCAATCTTCCTACAGGATTGATGATCCATCAGTCCATTCCTAAACCCCAGGACCAGCCCTTGCGCTGACCAGAGCCACTACCAAAATCTAACTTCAGTTCCTTCCACTATAGGTCTGGCCTCAGCTTCTGGAAACTGGTTCCCCACAGTGGCAGGGTCTAACTCTGTCCTCACATCTGCCCCAGCTCCTCCTTCCACCTCTGGCCCCCTCCCCACAGCTTCTGGCTCTGGTGACCCCCAATCCAGTATGACTCTGTTCTTTGGGGGGCTCTCTGCTCTCTGGGGGGACTCTCTGCCCTCTGCAGAGGCAAAGCAGGCTGATGACCTCAGTGCTCTTAGCCTACAGAGACCACTTGCCTTCCCAGCTCCTCTCCACAGGAAGCCAGGAGCCCTGGTGGGTGTGGTCACCCAGGGTCACAAGCGTTTACACAGCTGATGTCCCATAGCCTGTCTGGAAGAGGGGTCAGCTCTCTCTTCTCAGCCTCCTTGCTCTCTGGGACCCCCCCCCCAAACCAGGCACACATGGTCCCCCCCCAACCCATCTGCATTTCAAAGAAAATCCACTCCATATGTTTCTGATTCATTTACACTTCAACTCGCCATGGGGGGACAGAGAGCAGGGCGCCTTGCCTCCAAGACCCCACCCCCATAGGGGGGCTGGAGAGCATGTGTCCCCTTCAGGGACAGGAAGCACTTACAGCCAAGTCATCTGAGCCTGAGAGCCTGGTCCTGACTTCCTGGGTTCCCATGGGGTGATAGTGCACCTCAGGCACCCCACCCACTGGCCCCATAGTAGGAGGGCATGTAAAGCCCAGGCAGTGTCTCCAAGGCAGGTGGAGTCTAGGATTGGTTGCAACCTAACCCAACACAATCCTACCCCATCCCCAGAGCTATGGTTCTTTTGAGGAGTGGGGAACCCTGGACATTCCCTGGAGACAGGACAAGCTGCTTAACAGGCATTCCAGGAGACATTGTGAGCTATAACATAACTTGGCCCCTACCCCTCTCCAGCCAGGGCAGAAAAAAGAAAGAATGGGTTCCAATCTAGTCTCTTCCTTCAGTTACCTTCTCAGTGTCTACCACTTCCCTTAGAATCAGAGATTCATCTGACCAGATGGTGGCGCAGTGGATAAAGCGTCGGACTGAGCCCTGGCCGGTTGGCTCAGCGGTAGAGCGTCGGCCTGGTGTGCGGGGGACCCGGGTTCGATTCCCGGCCAGGGCACATAGGAGAAGTGCCCATTTGCTTCTCCACCCCCACCCCCTCCTTCCTCTCTGTCTCTCTCTTCCCCTCCCGCAGCCAAGGCTCCATTGGAGCAAAGATGGCCCGGGCGCTGGGGATGGCTCCTTGGCCTCTGCCCCAGGCGCTAGAGTGGCTCTTGTCACCGCAGAGCGAGGCCCCCAGAGGGGCAGAGCATCGCCCCTGGTGGGCGTGCCGGGTGGATCCCGGTTGGGCGCATGCGGGAATCTGTCTGACTGTCTCTCCCCGTTTCCAGCTTCAGAAAAATACAAAAAAAAAAAAAAAAAAAAAAAAAAAAAAAAAATTTAAAGCGTCGGACTGGGTTGCAGAGGACCCAGGTTCAAGACTCTGAGGTCACCAGCTTGAGCGCAGGTTCATCTGGTTTGAGCACAGCTTCACCAGTTTGGACCCAAGGTCACTGGCTTGAGCAAGGGGTTACTCAGTCTGCTGAAGGTCCACGATCAAGGCACATATGGGAAAGCAATCAATGAACAACTAAGGTGTTGCAATGCGCAACGAAAAACTAATGATTGATGCTTCTCATCTCTCCATTCCTGTCTGTCTGTCCCTGTCTATCCCTCTCTCTGACTCTCTCTGTTAAAAAAAAAAAAAAAAGAATCAGAGATTCAACACCCTGAAAGGGTCAAAGAAGCCAGAGGTCTACCCCCTCACCTCTCCCATTGTAAAGATGACTGGGATGGAAGAGATGGCTTGGGAGGACTTGAGTCTTATTCCCCCACACCTGACCCTCTCTACCACAGAAGGAATTGACCAAAACTATTTAAGGGGAATGTGAATGAACAAGGCACATGGGAGATTCTAAGGGTACATATCCCTGTACCAAAAAGCTACTCAGACCTTCCTTCCAAGAGCCTAGTCTCTTTACTTCCTTGGGAAAGTAAAGGCAGAAATGTTTAACTGGGTCAGTGTTTACCACCACCCTCTCCATCAGCCCATTACCCAAGTGAGCGATTTGAGCACACATATATCCCCTCCCCACCCCACTGACCTTTCGACCTTTTGAGGGGACAGATCTTGAAGCTTTCTCTATTCCTCAACCCAATTGCCCTGATATATACCAAAACCAAAAGAAAGCATGAACTCATTTGAATATGAGTTCTAAATTCCACTTAATACCAGTGTAATACCACAATCCTAGTGTGCATTTGGATGTTTGAGCCCCAGGATAAAAGTGTTATGATGTGATTCTAAGTGTGGACCCCAAGGTCCCCATGTGAATATGAAAGACTCAAGATGAAAGCAATGAGTCTGAGTGTGAGCACGAGGGCCCTAGAGCAAGTCTGAGTATAAGCCCCCAGATGGAAGGGTGAGTTTAATGTAATTGCCAGGGATATCAAATTGAGTGTGAACTTCAAGATGGAAGTATAGGTTTGATTGTGAACCCAGGTCCCACTGTGCATCTGACTGTAAGCCCCAAGACTAAAGTGTGAGTCCCAGGATTCCCACATGAGTCAGTATAAATAAGCATCAGAGTCCTAGAGTAAGTGTGAATGTGAGCCCCTAGACTTAAAGGCATTCTGAATGTGAGTACTGGGGTTCATTTGTAAGTCTGAGTGTGAATACTGGGTCCCTAAGTGATCCCAGGATGGAAGTGAGAATCTTGCGTGTGATCACTAGAGTTCTAGCTTGAGCCTGAATGTGAGCTCCAAGATGAAAGTGTGAGTCTACAAACCCATGTCCTATGTGAGTCCTCGAATTCAAATGTGAAAGGTCCAAGTTCCCCGTGCGAGTCTGAATGTGCCCCCTAGTCTTAATGTGACACTATGAGCCACAGGATGTAAGCGTAAATGCAGTAAACTCCAGGGTCTTAGTGTGAGTCCAATTGTGAGCCCTAGGACCCCAGTGAGATTCTGAGGTTTCAATGTAAGTCTTTTTTTTCTTTCTTTCTTTCTTTCTTTTTTACAGAGACATAGGGAGAGTCAGAGAGAGGGATAGATAGGGACAGACAGACAGGAATGGAGAGAGATGAGAAGAAGCATCAATCATCAGTTTTTCGTTGTGACACCTTAGTTGTTCATTGATTGCTTTCTCATATGTGCCTTCAGCAGACCGAGTAACCCCTTGCTCGAGCCAGCGACCTTGGGTCCAAGCTGGTGAGCTTTGCTCAAATCAGATGAACCAGCGCTCAAGCTGGCAATCTCGGGGTCTCGAACCTGGGTCCTCCGCATCCCAGTCCAACGCTCTATCCACTGTGCCTGGTCAGGCTCAATGGAAGTCTTAACCAAGTCTGGATAGTCACATGAATCTAAGTATGAGCCTAGACTCCCAGTGTGATTCTGAGTATAAACTCTAGGACTGAAGTGTATAGATGGGAATGAGCACCAGAATGTAAGTGTGAATCTGAGTGTGAGTTCCATTATCCTGATATAATTCTGAGTATGCATACATGTGAATTTAAGTGTCCCAGTGTGAATCTGAGGATGAATTCAAGAAGTCTTGAATGTGAACTTTAAATCCCTAGTCTTTGTATAAGGCTAGGGTTCCTGGTGGAGTATTAGCCCTGATGGAGTGTGAACCTTAGTTCCACATCACCATTCCTGACCAGGAGCTCCAAGAACCAGTCCAGAGGATTTGTATGGGTTTTAAAAGTGGAGACAGAAAGGAATAGTTTTTTGAGACACACAGGACCCTCCATCCCCAGTCCAGGCAAGCCCTACAGCCATAGGACTATCCAATTGTTGAAATCCCATCCCCACATATGCTAAAGTACACTATCACACCCAGAATTAGATACACAAAAATATACTAAGTGTTTCAGAGCCCCTGGACATACAGTAATTATAGATGCACAAACACACTCAGCATTTCAGACTCCCACCATTTCATTGATTACAGCCACACAAACACCCCCAGTGACACAGACACAATTATACCAAGTATCACAGGCAAAACAACTAATGTTACAGACACACTCCTAAAGAGGCATGCAGACACACACCCAGTGTTGCAGACAAGCTGCCAGCCACACAGACACACACAGACGCTTCTCAAAGAGAGACTAGACGGAAAGAGAAAGAAAATCCTGAATTTTCAACAAGGCGTGAAATAGTCCTGCCTGCCTAAAGCTACTGAAGGGGGGAGGGGGGCAAGGAAGCGGGCCGCGTGAGAGCTAGACGCAGGAGGAGAAGCTCTGGAGAGGAGAGGAACCGAGGAGGAGAGCTGTCCGTCTGGTGACCTCCCCGCGGCCCAGCCCCCATGCACAAGAGATACACTACTCCGAACAACACAGGGACACCCAGGCCGGCTTCCACAGAGCCGCACTGGAGGAGACACACACGGGCAGACTCACAAAGAACCGGTAATACATCATAAGCGGACTCACACGGATACGCAACACTGGAGGACTTACAAAGAAACACTGGAGGAGACCTACTACGTGGAGACAGATCCAGGCATACGCATGAGGGAACCACAGACAGGCTCACGCTCGCTCACACACACACGGATTCACACGGACACACAGACACTGGCAGACGCGTCTGTTCACACCCCTGGGCGCTTTGAAGTACAGATTTCTGCGGGAGAAGGAAACTGCCTCCGAGCGCGCGGGGGTCACTGCAACCCCCGCTCCGGAATTTTCCCAGACCCCGCGCGCGCTGCTGAGGGGTGAGGGAGAACAGGGACTCTAGGGCAATCAGCCCCGGCCACCACCCGCAAGCCGACCGTCCGCCCCTACTACCACCACGCCCAACCCCCGCCTCCCCGGTTTGCCCCGACTTGGATGGGGGGGAGGGGGCTCTTCTCCTGTGCCCTGGCCCCGAGTTTGCGGGCAAAGTTTCCTGTGAACTTTCCTGTCCCACCCCCCGCCCGTTTGCGGGGCCACACGTGCCCCCCCTCTTCCCGTGCGCACGAGGGCTGCGGGTCTGTCGGTCAGTGGGAAGGTTTGAGGGTCCAGCAGCGCTCGATCCGTCGCGGGGTACTCACCGCGCCCTCGGACCGCCGGGGCTCCGCGCCTCGTCCTTCTGTCGCCTCGGGCAGGGAGATAGGCAGGGAGCTAGGGGCTAGCACCGTTGCCGGATCCTGCCGCCGAGCCCTGCGCCGCGCGAGCTGGAGCTGGAGCCGCCGCCGCCGCCGCCACCGCCGCCGCCGCTGCCGCCCGCTCTGCACCGGCTCCTCGGCGCTCGGCGGCTTTAACCCCCCCATCCTCCTCCCTCCTTCGCGCGCTCCCTCCCTCCTTCCCTCGCCCATGTGACCGCGGGCGCCCGCTCGGCCGCGCGCACCCTTGCTCCCCTCCCCCTCCCGCCTTGTCTCCCGGTGCCTCCGCGGCCGCGCGCCACGACCCCCTCCTGGCCACGGCACCCGCGCGCCAACGCCTTGGCCCGCTCCCGCGTCTGACACACGCAGCCCTCTCGCGCGGGCACACTCACCCTGCGCGCAGGCCTGTGAGCCACCCCTCCCCAGTCGCCTCGAGCTGGGATGCGCCCCCCCCCCCCCCCACACCAGCCGCTGACACACTATTTGCCCACACGGGCATTCATGGCCCCCTCACATTCGCTCTTTCTCGGGAACGCCCTCAGAACGGCTGTGATCCCCGCGCTTCACGCGCAGCCCCGACCACGGGTCTCAAAGACGCGCGCGCGCACATACCCACACCCACTCCACCGGATCCCCTAAGGCCGCTGGGCGCGCACCCATCCCCCGGGGTCGCTCATTCGCACTCACTCTCTCACTCAGCCTTGGCCAGGTTTCTGCTGCTCACACTCCCGTACGTTCAGGGCCTGGCTGCCTTGTATGACACCCTGGCACACCCCAGGCCAACTCTAGGGGCCCTCCCGCCAGCATCTCCATAAGAGGAGTGTGAGCCAGAGTGCCCAGACCCCACTTTGAGCAGAGGAGGCCAGCCCTCTCCGCCCCTCCCCTATTCCTACCGCCCCCAGAAATACACACACACCCATCGCGTGGCGGGAAGGGGGCTTCACGCTCCTGGGATTCGGAATGGACTAGATCGGGGGCCCAGGTCTTCGCCTCCCACCAAATCTCCGGTGATACCAGCACAACTACCTTCTCCTTCCTCGTCCCCGGACACATGGCCTGGGAAGAAACCTCCACTGGTGTTAAGGGAGTAGGGAGGGTGCTCCTTCTATGTTTGGACGGCACGCGCGAGTTTGACACCGGAGGTCAAAGCTTGGACGTTCGAAGCTTGGACCTCTTAAGGGCGGTGTGCTCACTTCATAAACCCCCGCACCTCGGGTCTGGCTACAACATAGGGGGGATTAAGGTTAGACAACCCGATCAACTTCTGAGGACACGCGAGAACGCAACAGTAAGGGTGGATGCCAGAGGCGAAGTACAAGTGGTCCACTCCCATCTCCACCCCACGAATTTTTCACCTGACCTTTGACCCATAATCCCTGTGCCTTGCACCTCCAGGGAGCTGCTCCACGGCTGGAGGCGGGAGAGGAGAAGGAAATATCTCACTGTTGCCTCACGCCCTTCCCCAGCAGGCTGCCCAGAGCGCCCGGGCCCTTTCCCAATAAATGCCTCAGGGACTCCCATTACGGAGGAAAAACCTTCCCGCCACAGTCCGGGCTTTTCACTTTCACTTCCGTGGCTGCAGAATCCCCTCAGTGCAACCAGCAGGGGTGAGCGGGGCTGAGACTCAGAGAGGGCCGGCTGGGGGACACACAACAAAATAGTGGCTCCCAGCTGAGACCAGCCCACCCCTACCCTCTGTAGGTGTCCCCTATCTGGCCTCTCCGGACCCCCCAACTTCAGGTCCCTGGGCCGCAGACTGGGAGGAGATGGTGGATACCAGGAAGGAGCTGGGATCGGGGGCAACAGAATCTTTGAGGGGAGGGATCAGAAACTGACTCTTCCCCTGTACCGAAACTGGGCCTGGGCGTCATTGGGTACTCAAGGGGCCGCCCCTCTTCTGGAGGGAGAGCAGGAGTCGCGATCGGCGGGTCGCGGGTGGGCTGACTTGACCTCGGGATCCTCCAATGTCTGGGGCTCAGCCTCTTTCTGCCAGGTTGAGAGCAGTAGCGAGTTCCGCCTAGACCAACGTCTCCGCTTAGGGACGCGGGGGTTGCCGTCGGCAATGCCTAAACTCGCGGGTGCCGGGGCAACCGGGGACTGGGAACCAGACATATAGGTGTGTCAGAGAACTAGCAAGGACTAGAGGCGCACGTCGGACGCGATCCCGACATCTTTCCAGCTGCAGTTCCTCCCGGCGTAGCACCCAGCTGCCGCAACCGCGCACGCTTTCCCGGGGCCGCAGCGACATCTGGCGGATGATGGGGGACGCGCGTTCGCCCTTTGGTTGTGGCTTCTGCACCGAGGCAGCGCTCGCCTAGCAAACAGCCAGGTTACGGGCCCCCTCTCATTCCGGCCACCAGCGCCTGGCCCAGAACCGATTCTCCTCCCACCTGAGCTTGGCAACAGATTACTTGTGGATTTCTGCTCCTGCCACTTGCAATGCCTTATCTACATACGAGCTTCGGAGCTTTCTAAGCCTACGTGTTGAATCATCCCGAACCTCACTGAGGGCAAAGCCAGGCTTCTTAGAAGGGGCTTAAAAGCCCTTATAGGATCTGATCCTGTCTCCTTTCCAGTTTTATTAGGCGCCCCTATCCCAGGCCTCCCCAGTTGCACCAGCCCCCTTCTCTCCTGGTGCATTTATCCTTAAGCTAAATGCCAGTTCACCGACACCCCACCCCCAGTCCCTCCTCATCTTCACTATGCCTCTTCCATAAGGGGCAGCGGGAAATAATGCCCCCAGTTCGGAGTTCTAGTGCCCTGAAAGTGATGGTAATCCCAAATTTGATCATCCTAGAAGGCCTAGAATTGGGGAAAGTTCTTGACTTTGAGTCCCTTGAGTTTCATACCCGCCATTAAAGAGGGCTCTGTGGAAGGACTTTTGGCTCCACCTTGGCAGGTGGAGGACCTAAACTTGGACCACTTCTCACCCCCCTACTTCCTCAGGAGTCAACTATGCCATCCTCAGCCTTTGGGTAGCAAGGACCCTTCCCTGTTCCTGTTGATGTGTGTCCTCAGGAAGGAGAGCCCCTGCCCCATGCCCCACCTCCTCCCATGGTCTACCTTTTCCAGTGCTGCTTCAGAAAAGGTGCTTATTTCTAACCTGCTATACCATCAGAAAGTTCCTCCATGGGGCGCATACCTGCTACCCAGTCACAAACACTCACACACAGGCTCTGTGTCTCTCATACAAATGTCAAACTCATCATCATGTAAAGTCACACACCCAGTTTCAAAGAGTCAACCGCCTATATTTAACCTCGATGTAGCACTCTAGGAGTCAGGGTCTTCCGCTTGAGACTGGGAACTACAGGTCCCAGAAGAGACGAACTCCCAAATTGCACGCTTATACACAATACCTACACAAAGACAGTCACACAGCAATGTACTCAGTCACACTGCATGTCACACAGTCTCACATGCAGAGTCACACACTTTTAATCACACAAAGTCCCACACTGGGGTTTGGCCGAACGGCTGGCTCCGGGAGGTGGTTATGTAACGCCCTCACAGCCCCCCCCCCTCGCTCCTCCTCAACACCACCCCCCTGCTTCCTCACGCAGTGCCAGCGCCTGGGGCGGCTTGGCCGAGGCCCGGGAACAGCTCGGCCTCGCGGAGGCTCCAGGCGCCGAGAAACCCGATCCTGACACAGCCCTAGGCCGAGCAAGGGAGGGGGGCCAAGAGCACCCCCCCCCCACACACACACACACACACACTCAGGGTCCAGCCCAGTCCCCCTGGGATGACTCACTTCCCATCCTTAGACACCTCCCAGCACCATCCTGGGACAGCACCTATGGACCACTCACAACACCCCCCTCCAGCAGTACCCCTTCTGGAATCCTATCATCTGGACATCATCCTAAGTGTGCCCTGACCTTCCCACCTTTGGCACCAGAAAACAGCAAGATGCCCTAAAGGTAGAGAACGGGAGAGGGCTGAAGCCATAATGGGATAATGTAAACATTCAGCCTGGAATTGCCCCTAATTCTCTGGAGCTGACTCTTCCCTCCTCACTAGAGTCCTCAAAAGCCACCCTGATAGAAGGAGGTAATATCACTCCTTCTCCAGGTCCCCCTCAGATCTGCCAACTGCTTCCAACATATTCTCTCAGAATTCTAAATTATGTGTAAGATCCAAGGTTTCTCCTCCTTCTCTTTGACATCCTTCCTTCCTCCTTAGTTGGAAGTTCCAATTCTAGTCTAACCCCAATTCCTCCTGTTTTGCTAAGAAGGAAGTTTGAGGGCAGGCAACCTGAGACATTGGGAATAAAATACCCAAACGGAGGAGGGATTAAGGCCCAAGAAACCCCTAAAAGTCAGAAGTCTAAAAGAAGGGGAGAGAACATCTATGTCCACCTTCCAGTGTAACCCCCACCTAACGCTGCAGCCCAGACTCTATTTTTTATAATAGCTTTTGAGTATTTGCCTGGACTGCCGAGGCCCAGGCGAAAAGGGAATTTCCCCTTGTGTTCTCTGTTAATGAACAAAACATTTCATGTTGAAATTCCTCCTCTGCCCCCAACTCAGTGTCTCCAGGGCCCCCAGCCTGACCAAGCAGGGGTACCACTAGGAGAGAAATAAAAGAGTAAGGGACAGCCACCAAGGGAACTATACTTATATTGGGGGGCATATTTTTTCATAAATATAATGAGGGTGTCTTTTTTTTCACATTTGGCTAAAATTACCCACTCCTGTGGCAGCTTCCCAGAAAGGGCGGCAGGAGGGCGGGCGAAGCTGTCCCAAGGACCAGGACATGGCCCCCCTCTCCTGGGTGAGGAGCCTTCCCCAAGTTGTTTTCCTGGTCTCTTCCTCTTGGGTATTTTTTTGATTATTAATCACATTTTCCATCTGCAGACTTGATCCAGACCCCCTCCCCCTGGGGTTAGGGCTGGACAGAGGAAGGTGGGGCAGCCTCTAGGAGGATGAGTTGGGGACAAGATGGGCAGTGACCCTTGGTTTTGGCTGACTTGAAACAGGCTGTCAGTGGCATGTCACAGATCCCATTCTCACTATCCTGGTACATAGTAGGACTTTAATAAACACAAGTGGAGTGAATGAATGAACAAGTTTGCAGCTTTCACAGAACCCAAGTGGTAATGGAAGGCAAAGCCCTTGGAGTCCACCCCCTTATGCTACATATAGGGAAACTGCTCAGAGAGGAAAAGGCACCTGCCCAAAGTCACACAGCACAATAGTGCCAGGGCCAGAGCAAAACCCCAGGAGTGCTGATGGTTCCCCCATTCATCAGGCACTCAGTAAATATGTATTGATCACCTACTGTATGCCAGGCATTGATCTAAGTGATTGGATACAGCAGTGAACCAGACAGACAAAAATCCCTGCCCTTTCAAGGATGTAAAACAACTAGAACTCCACACACTGCTGATGCATGTGTTGATTGGTACAACCACTTTGGAACACTGTTTGGCAAGATCTGCTAAGCTAAATATATGTATACCCTAAGACCCAGCAATTCCACTCCTAGATATATACCCAAAATAAATTATTGAAGAGTTCAGCAAGCATGTTTTTTTTCCCACCAAGAATGTTTATAGCAGTTTTGTTCATAATAGTCTCAAACTGGAAACAACCCAAATGGATGAATAGATGATGGTATAGTAACAGCAATGGAAAAGAATCACCTATAGCTACACACAACAAAAATGGATAAAGCTCACAGAAAATGTTGAGCAAAGAAAAATAAAACCAGACACAAAGAATACATTCTGCCTGACCAGGCAGTGGCGCAGTGGATAAAGCATCAGACTGGGATGCAGAGGACCCAGGTTCGAGACTCCGAGGTTGCCAGCTTGAGTGCAGGCTCATCTGGTTTGAGCAAAGCTCACCAGATTGGACCCAAGGTCGCTGGCTCAAGCAAGGAGTCACTCAGTCTGCTGAAGGCCCAGGGTCAAGGCATTTATGAGAAAGCAATCAATGAACAACTAAGGTGTCGCAACGAAAAGCTGATGATTGATGCTTCTCATCTCTCTCCATTCCTGTCTGTCTGTCCCTGTCTATCCCTCTCTCTGACTCTCTCTTTGTCTCTGTAAAAAAAAACAACAACAAAAAAAACATTCTGAGTGATTTCATTAATATAAAGCTAAAAAACATGCAAAACTCATTTATGGTGATAGAAGTTGGAACTGCAGTTACTATTGGGGGGGGGGGTGTCCAAGAGTGTACATACATATGTCAAAAACTTGAGCTGTGCACTTAAGGCTTGTGTACTTTACTATTTCCTCTGCCTAAAAAATCATTAAAAAATCTCTGCTCTCATGAGACTCACATTTTAGTCAGGGAAGATGGATACTAACCAAAATAGGTGATTATATAATTTGTCCATGTGAGAGTACAGTGTCAGACTCCATAGCCCCCTTAGGCAAGAAGTGACAGCCTAAATGTCACCCAAGAGAAGCCTAGATGAACCCCTTTGTCCTCTCCTATAGTGCCATACTCTTTCCTGATAGTAATTAGTGTGTCATTTAGCTACCTAGTTACTTGTGGTGCCTATGAGCTCCATGAGGGCAGCCCTACAGACTCCATCTTCAGAAACCTTGAGCTGGGTCTTCCATAGAATAGATGCTTCTAAAATTTGAAATAGGTTTAAATAAATGTTGAATGAATAAATGAATGATGCAAGCAAGCAAGCAGGACAACATTGACCTGGGGGAGTAAAGTCCCAGGGTACAGGGGAGGAAGACCATCTGGATGGTTCACAGCCTTGAGAAATGGGAAAGAGTTTGGTATCCAGTAAGGGATTAAACAAAGACCCAGAAGGCTGTCTGAGTGGCTCAGAGACCACATCCTGAAGTATCTTCAGTGCCAAGGCCATGCAGGCATGGAAAGGCACAAAGCAGGTGAGGAACAGACCCAATTTTTGTTTTAGAGAGTTTATTGAGGATGCTGGGTAGAGGCTGGTAAGAAAAGCTAAGGCTAGAAGTGGGGCCGCCAGGGAGGAGGCATTTGCAGTGACCCACAGGAGAGAGCTTTCCAGCCTAACCTGGGGCAGGGCCATGGGGCTGAAGATAGAGGACAGGGCTTTGGAGGAAGCACTCAGATTATTCTTCTCCATCTGCTCCCACAAAGCCTGGAGGAACGCTCATGTCACTCTTTACACAGAGAACAGGCCTCCTGGACATCTTGTTCATGTCTGCCCTCCCAAGAACCTTCCCCTTGGGTGACCCTGGGGTTTGGATTAAACTTGAAAAGAGAAGCAGATAGTCAGGAGGGGATAGAGAATTCACAGGGGGAGAGGCCTAAGGGACAACAGGGAAACTAAGATTTAAGGGACTATGTGTCTGAAGATGGGAAAAGGGGCATGGACTTGCAAATCACAGATGCAGTTTTTCATTTTGTGTTGCATAAATCTGCATGAAACTAATTCCTGCTCAGAAGCATAAAGTCCCTCCCTTCCTCCTTCCCTCCTTTTCTCTTTTCCTTCGTTCCCACCCCAGTGGACCCTGATCAACCTCACACTCAGTTTGTTGTTGTTGTTGTTGTTTGGTTTTTTTTACAGGGACAGAGAGAGAGTCAGAGAAAGGGATAGATAGGGACAGCCAGACAGGAATGGAGAGAGATGAGAAGCATCAATCATCTGTTTTTCATTGGGACACCTTAGTTGTTCATTGATTGCTTTCTCATATGTGCCTTGACCGCGGCCTTCAGAGACCGAGTAACCCCTTGCTCGAACCAGCGACCTTGGGTCCAAGCTGGTGAGCTTTTTTTGCACTCAAGCTGGTGACCTCGGGGTCCCGAACCTAGGTCCTTCTGCATCCCAGTCCAACGCTCTATCTACTGCGCCACCAACTTGTCAGGCACACCCAGTTCTTCATGGAGGAGGCATATGCCTTCAAAGGACTATCCTTTCTGGCGCCAGCCCAGAGTCTGATCCCTGTTGATGTAGAGCTGCCTCCCTAATAACGGGGTTGGGATTTCCAAACAGGACTAACACTAGTTGGCTATGTAGCCCCAAGAATGGCTCCCTTCCTACATCTCCCACAGTTTCATTCCCAACCAGCCTGCACTCTCCTGAGACAGGGGGAGAGGGAAGACAAGAGGCTCTCAACTCGACTGGTCACACTGCCCCTCACATTCCTGAAACTTTATCATTGTGTTTCAGAAGAAGAAAAATTAGAGATTTGAAGACAATACCAGCGACACCCAGACCCAGGGAAACAGACAGAGGCAGAGGGGGAGTCCAAGAGAGAAAACGGAATTAAATTCAGTTTAATAGATATTTATTATCACCTACTGTGTGCCAGGCACAGAAGGAACATTGTGTACAAAAGCACAGATGACTCCCAGGCTTTTGGCATGAGTGATTGGGAGATGATGATGCCATTCACTGAACTGGAGAGAGTTGGGGGCTTGACATGTTTGGTTGAGGGTCTGTGGGATTATGACCAAAAGGGGGAGAATGGGGAAAAGAGAAGCTGAGAGAGGGCTGGCTGGTTGGCTGGCTGGAGGTATGTTGTCCCTGTCCAACAGCTCCCAGTGCCCACCAGACCCTCTGTACTAGTGCTGGTTGCGTAGGCATTCATCAAAGTCTTAGACTGACCTGGACACTGTGAGGGTGCTGGGAGATGACAAGATCAAGAAGCAGGGAGAGAGTGTAATGAGAGGGAGGGGAGAAAATGACTGTAGCCGAAATCCTGGGAATCGTGAGTAAAAGACAGAGAGGTACAAAGAGAGAAAGGAGTCAGGGCTGTCAAAGGACCAAAAAGAAGCTGGTGAGGCCACAGAAAGTTCTGGGGTTTAGCATCCAGGAGTAGGGTGGGACCAGTGGGACCAAGCTGGTGCTACAGAGCTGGCTGATGTATACCCTCCACTAGGGGCTTGTGAGCACAGTGTAGGCCCCTCCTTTCCCAGCCTCCCAGCTGTTCCAGAGCCCTGCTTGGTCTAGGGTCCTCTCTCAGCCAGGCACAGGGGAACAAGAGGATAAAAAAGCTGCCCTGCCCCCAGACTTCTATCCCTGATCCATTGGTGTCTGGCCTTCCCAGGAGGGGCCTGAGCCTTCCTCTAGCTTGGGAGCCTGCAGTGGTCAGGGAACCCTGGGGGCCCTGGGGTTAATTGAAACCAGGGCTAAGACATTAGAAACCATAACGATGACTCCCCAGCTTCCCCGGATAGTTCCTGGTTTTCTTCTCACCCTGATCCTTCCTGCTGCTGACAGCTCAGCTCTCAAGGCCCCCACCAGTTGGGCCAATGACCTTCCTCCCAAAATGAACTAGAAGAGGCCTCCAAACCAGATGGGGCCCAGAGCCAGCCCTCACGGACCTCTCCTCTGCGCTGACAACCTCATTGTACATTAGGTTATCTCCCCCATATCGAAGTTGTCCCCAAATTCTAATCTTAATCCTTTATTTCAGAACCTATCCTAGGGGGTTGAAGTTAGACAATAGAAAAGATTTCTCAATAGTGAAAGAAAAGAAAGAGGTAGGAGATGTGGGGCAGGAGTACCTCTCAACTAGCCGGTATGGGGAAGAAAGAATGAGTCTCAAAGCCTGGGCCCACCAGAACAAGGTGTTGGCTGGGCTGGATCTAAAACATAAGTAGTATAGACTGTACACCAGGTGGCAGGAAGGAGGAGGGAATTCTGTGGCCTACAGTTCCCCTTTTCCATCTCTCTCCTGGTTCTTATGTCTTTTTCTATCTCTCTCTCCCTCTGTGTCTCTCTGACAGAAAGGACAGAAAACATGTTTGTCAGCCTGATAGGAAGGCCCTCCCCCTTCACAGCTGTCTAATGATTCCAGGATTTCCAGATTCCCCAAGAGTGCTGGTGTGAGAATCTGTCCCTACCTCTCTGCCTCTGTATCTGTCTCTCTCCTTGGTTTTCCAGTGAAACCAAAGGGTTCAAATACCTAACTTTACCACTTTATGGCCTCAGGCAAGTGACTTAATAATGTCTCTGTGCCTCAATTGCCTCAGGAGTGAAATGGGATCATAACAGTGCCTATTTCCTAAGCCTTTTGTGAAGATTCAATTAAATGAGATAATCCAGTCAAGCGGTTAGCAGCAACCAGGTGAGTACTCTGCCAGCTCTGGCTTTCTTCCCACTGATGTCTGTCTCTTCTCCGTCAGTCTTTCTCCTCCTCTTCTCTATCTACATTATCCTCTGCCTTTCAGTCTTTGTCTCTCTCTCTACCTTCCTCCTGATCCTTTTTCGCTCCCTCCATCAGGCTCTGCCTGAAGTCCCCTTTCCCCCACAAAGCCTTGTCTGACCCTGCTCCAACCCCATTGACACAACTGGTCCAGGAGGAGGGGTGGGATGTCTGGGGAGGTTTTTAATTCAAACATGGAATTCCTGGAAGCAAGATCCTGCCCAGGCCTGAACATGGGTGAATCACAGTGGATGGTAAGAGTGATTGTGTCTGTGTCCTTTCTGGCAGGGAGGAAAGCTGGGGGCTCAGTCTGGCAGCTTTTTGGAGAAAGAGGGACTTGCCCTGACTGCACTGACCACCCCCACACCTGGGCCCAAGCCAGACCCCCCATCTCCAATGCCTGTCTGGAGGTAAGGTAACCTGCTCAGAGTCCAGGACCAAAAGGGGAAGCCCCCCCCCACCTCTACATACGATGATTTACCTGTCCTCAAAATACTCTGGCCCACCCTCACCCCAAGTTGTGCTCTGTGCTTCCCATACCCAGTTCAAACCTTGTGTGGAGGCATGCTGCCTCTATAGATCCAGCTTCTCTTGTCTCTCTCTATCTCTATTTCTCTTAACCTTGATCCATGATTTTGGCAGCTGCATATGCTCTCCATCCCCAAACTAAAGCTAGCTGCCAGGGATAGGAAACTATGAGGTTTGAAGAATCTTCTTTTCTTCACCTGGACCAAAGAGCCTATTCTTGTGTGAGTGTGTGTGTGTGTGTGTGTGTGTGACACAAAAAGTCCAGATGTCATTTTCATATCACTGTGGACATGTGAAGGCAGAGAATGGTGTGGACTAGGTGCTCTAGAACTGTACAGCAAATGAAGGAATGGCAAACAAAGGACCCCCAACAGGGAATTGGATCGCTGAGGCTGCAGCAGGCAGGAACATGGGTAGACTGTGGAAAGGTTCCTGCTTGACTCTGGCTCAGCAAGGAGTCTTCTCTGGGGGCTAGGATTGGTCTCAACTAGCCCCAGACACCCCCATACCTGGGCTGCAGCCAGACCCCTCACGTCAGCCCTTGGGCAAAGGGCCAGATATGTGAACCATTAAGACTCACCTCTCAGTTCCCTATTCCTGACACAATGACTCAAGGTGCTCACCAGCTTCAAGGAGGAATCCAGAGAGGGAGAAATACTAGGCAGGGTCACACAGCAGGTAGAAGCTGAGACAGTCCTGGTATCCTTGTGGCCAGCCTGGGCCTGTCAGAGCCATCCTGTGACAACACTGTGATAGGGGCCAGACATGAAACAGAATTTTATGTGGGGAGAGTACCTAGGAATCCTTGAACATGTAGGCTGCTGGGCCAGGGTTGGAGCATCACATTAGGCAAGGCAGATATGCAGCTTCCTGTTCTTCCCATCACATAGAGATAAGCACTGGGATAAGAGGTTCAAAGAGACAGAATCAGAGCAAAAGAGAGGCAAGAGAACCTGGGAGAGAGACCAAGAAATAAACACAATCAGAGACGGAGTCAAGCACAAAAATAGAGATATAGAGAAAGAAAGATGTGAGTCAGAGACATAGAGACAGGGAGATGCGGGAGGGAGAACTATGGAATGAAAGACACAGACAGAGCTAGGGAGACACATGAAATCAGAGAGAAACAGTGTCTGAGTCACAGCACAACAGTGACATGGAGTCAATGATAGACAAAGACAGAGAAACTCAGAGATTTAAAGACAAAAAAACAGGAGAGAGAAATAGAGACAGGGCTAGAGACAGAAACAGAGACAAAGCAAGATCAAGAGAGGCAGAGATATGGAGAGAGAGCAAAGCAAAGGGAGACAAAGACAGGCAAAGAAAGAGATCAAAACAGCAGGAACGGGAAAAGCAAAGGACAGAAGATAGTCTTCTTTTCTCCAGTCTCTCCAGTCTGGTCTCCCCAGGGCTTGGGCCCCCCTTGATATTCTTTGGTTTCCATAGTAACAGGGAGGGCAGCACCAAATTTGCATATATATTTACATCCTTTCTTTCTGCATAATTCAACAGGTTCTGTGCATATTCATGAGACTGCGAGTGAAGGTGACTCTCCCAATCCCTGCTTAAAACCTGGCTATGGTGCCCCCTTCTTGAAGTGCATGGTCGTGGCTCCAGGCCCTACCTCACAGGAGGCCCCAACTGTTCCTGCCACACCCTGCTAACAATATTCCCCCCTGCTCTCCAAACAATGCTGTGCACTTTCTTACCTCCAGAGCTTGTTCAGGTGATGCTCCTCTGCCTGCTGGGGATGTCTTCCCTCAGCATTAGTCCTGCTAATAGTACACATGCATGCATGCACATACCCACATGCATGCTCACATGTGTGTACGTATGAACTCTGGTGTAGGGAGTGACCAATGCTCACCCAGGTTCCCTGGTGGAGGATGCTCCTAAGTAACACTTCTTTTATTTATTTATTTATTTATTTATTTATTTTTTGTGACAAAGACAGAGAGAGAGACAGAGAGAGGGACAGACAGAGAGAGAGACAGGAAGGGAGAGATATGAGAAGAATTAATTCTTTGCTGAAGCACCTTTGTTGTTCATTGATTACTTTTTCATATGTGCCTTGACCAGGGGGCTCCAGCAGAGCGAGTGACTCCTTGATCAAGCCAGTGACCTTGGACTTTAAGCCAGTGACCTTGGGCTCAAGCCAGCGACCATGGAGTCATGTCTATGATCCCACGCTCAAGCTAACAACCCTGCATTCAAGCTGATGAGCCCTTGCTCAAGCCGGCAACCTCAAGGTTTCAAACCTGGGTCCTCTGCATCCCAGTCCAACACTCCATCCACTGTGCCACCACCTAGTCAGGCCTAAGTAACACTTCTATCTGGGTGTTTGTCAAAGAAGAGTGCATGAAAGGATCACTGGGGTGTAGGCTGAGCTTAAGGCTGACAGGCCTGCAGAGAGAAACCTAGGACACTGTGGCCTCCAATATGGAAACTGACGGACCGTGGTTCTAGCCAGACTAATCACAGCTGGAATAGTCAAAGAAGCCTCAGGAACAGAAGGACTGAGGTGGTTCAAATGGTGGAGGAGAGGGTGCTAGGACCAAGAACTCTTTCAAAATGCCAGGCTTTGAAAGGTCTTGTGGCGAGGAGTGGCTTATCCAGGGTCTAATCCAGCCATAGTTTTGGCTTCATCATCTCCCCGGGGATCCCTATGGCAGCGTCCTCACTGCTCTTCCTGCCCTGTGCCCCTAATCCACCTTCAGCACTGTAACAGCCAGAGCTATCTAATTTTATATAACATATCACTTCTTTCTGAAAGCCTTCAGTGACTCCATTGCCATAAACATAAAGTGCAAGCTTTTTGGACAGGCACTTAGGCCCTTCTAGTCTGGCCCCCACTCACCTCTGAACTTCATTCCTCATACTCTTGCCTTGAACTTCAAGCTCCAGGATCGTTTCTACATTCCTCTCACCTCTATGTCTTAGCTCATGCCTGCACTTTACTCAGAATGTCCTTTCCACTTTTCTCGAGATAATAGAGAAACATCGCTTCCTCTTCCTTGAAGTGCTGCCTGGACGAGGGCCTCTGAAATCCTGCAGTCTAATGAACTTCCCTAATCTCTGAAATCATCACACCAATAGTGAAATTATCTATATATGTGGTTTGTCTTCACTAGGCTAGAGGTTCCAAGCCCAGTGACAATATTGGTTACATTGTGGGTGATCATTAACTGTTTGTTAAATAACTGAGAAGTCACTGAACTGAGGGCCAAATTTTAAGCCTAGCCTAGCTTTTCCATCTTGAGGCTCCTGGGGGCCTCTGCAAACTCGGCAAAGGGAAGGGATGGGCTCTCCCTTTGGGAATGCTGCCACCTCGTGGCCAGACTCAGAAGGGCAACCAGACATCACCTTCACAAGGCAAGAAACAATGTGGGAAATGGAGGTAGGTGCCCTATAGAACCAGGCCTGATCCCTGAGTTCCAGGCTGGAGCTGATCCATACAATACAAGGGAGTGGGGAGGCAGGTCCTGAGGAGTGCTCAGGACCTGTGCCCAGCACTGGTGTCCTTTGGACATTCTTGATCAGTTCCAAGCAGACAGAATGACAAGAACAAAGGCTCAGTGGCAGAAAAATCTCAAGAGGCATTAGTGTGGCCAAAGCCCAAGGTCTAAGGGAACCAGACCAAAGAGGGGCTGAAGCATAACAGTGACCAAGCAAGAGGGTCCTTTTAGGCCATCCAATGAATAAGTTTGGTTCTTGTTCTCTAATCTGGGCCTGGGGAGACTAAGGGAGCAGAATGATAAATCTGGGTGTGGCCACACACTTGGAGGCTCACTATTCATTCACTCACCCAGTATTATTTATCAAGCACTGACTATATTCAAGATCCTTAGGTTACATTGGTGAGTAAAACAAAGATTCCTGCCCACTCAGAGCTTACAGTCTCATCAGGAGGAGACGGACAATAAATAAAACACTAAAAAACAAACAAAAACACCACTAAAGAAGTAAATTATATTTAAAAGGAAAAAAGAGCAAAAAAGATAGGATAAGGAAGTTCAGAAGTGCTGACTGCAATTTATTTTATGAGACAAATCTGTGTGTGGGAAAGCATCAATTCACTGCTCCAGTTAGTTGTACACCCATTATTTTTTTCTTTTCCAAGTGAGAGGAGGGAAAATAGAGAGACAGACTCCCGCATGCACCTGGACCAGGGTCCATCTGGCAACTCCCATCTGAGGCCAATTCTCTGCCCATCTGGGGCCATGCTCGCATCCAAGCTATTTTTAGCACCTGAGGTGGAGGCTCCATGGAACCATCCTCAGCTCCCAGGGCTGATGTGCTCAAACCAAATGAGACATGGTTGCAGGAGAGGGGGAGGGGGAGGGAAAGGGAGAGGGAGAGGGAGAGAGAGAGGGAGAGAGAGAAAGAGGGAGAGGGGTGGCGCCTGACCTGTGGTGGCGCAGTGGATAAAGCGTTGACCTGGAAATGCTGAGGTCGCCGGTTCGAAACCCTGGGCTTGCCTGGTCAAGGCACATATGGGAGTTGATGCTTCCAGCTCCTCCTTCCCTTCTCTCTCTGTTTCTCTCTCTCCCTCTCTCTCTCTCCTCTCTAAAAATGAATAAATAAAATTAAAAAAAAAAAAAGAGGGAGAGGGGTGGAGAAGCAGATGGTTGCTTCTCCTGTGTGCCCTGACTGGGAATCAAACCTAGGACAAACACATGCTGGGCCCACGCTCTACCACTGAGCCAACCAGCCAGAGCCAGTTATATACCCATTGATTGCTTCTCATATGTACCTCAATTGGGGCTTGAACTAGTGCCCTTGGAATAGAGCTAGAGCCAGAAACCTCAGTGCTCTGGGGGGGAAGCTCTATCCACTGTGCCACTGGCCAGGGCCATTGTCTGCAATTTTAAATGTCATTGAGGTGACATTTGAACAAGGACTTGAAGGAGTTAAGGAAATAACCATGGTATCTGGCAGAACAGAATTCTAAATAAAGGGTACAGCCACTGACTTGGTTTGGAGGAGAGCATGGGAGACCAGTAAGGAGACTATTGCAAGATGAGAAGCACAAACCAACAGAGATTGAGACTGAACAGACCTAGGAAGCAAAACTGGCAGGACTCAATGCCTTCTTGGATATGGGAGGTATGTAACTCCTCCAGTCTTACAGTATTTTTTTTTCTTTTTTACAGAGATAGAGAGACAGAGAGAGGGATAGACAGGGACAGACAGACAGGAACGGAGAGAGATGAGAAGCATCAATCATCATTTTTTCGTTGCAACGCCTTAGTTGTTCAGATTGTTTTCTCATATGTGCCTTGACCGCGGGCCTTTAGCAGATCCAGTAAACCCTTGCTCAAGCCAGTGACCTTGGGTCCAAGCTGGTGAGCTTTTGCTCAAACCAGATGAGCCCGTGCTCAAGCTGGCAACCTTGGGGTCTCGAACCTGGGTCTTCCACATCCCAGTCCGACACTCTCCACTGCGCCACTGCCTGGTCAGGCAGTCTTATGGTATTCTCGAGTCCTCACTATACATGCCACCTCTAAGGCAGCTAGTAAAAATGCTCAGTACACTCCATCCTGGATGACTGTATCACCTACCTAGATGCTCCCCCACAACCCTAACACACATACTACAACCTTCCCTGGCCTCTAATTCTTCAACTTCATCACCAGGGACTTTTCCTCCAGGCCACCTCGCTATTCACTCTTACAAACAAGTCCTGTCATCTCCTAAATCTCTCAAAGTCATTGACTCTTCCATTCCATCCTTTAGCTACAGCTATGGGTTGAATTGTATCCCTCCAAAAAAGATCAATTAGGCGTTCAAGTCCTAACCCTTAGTACTTCAAAATGTGACTTTATTTGTAAATAGGATCTTTAGCTGAAATGAAGTCATTAGGGTGGGCCCTAATCCAATATGACTTCTGTCCTTATGAAAAGGAGAAATTTGGACACAGAATCAGACATACACAAAGGGAAGATGAGGTGAAGATGGATGACTGGAGAGATAATTCTAAAAACTAAAAAAGCCAGAGATTGCTGGCAAACCAGAAGCTAGGATCAACTGAAGGATTTCCTTAAAGATTTCAGGGGAAAATGGCCCCGCTGATACGTTGATTTCTGATTTCTAGTCTCCAAAACTGAAGACAGTAAATTTCTGTTCCAAGCTACCCAGTTTGTGATACTTTATTATGGTAGCTCTAGAAACTGATAGTTATAATGTCCTCTCCTAGTTCTCTCAACTACTCCATCTCACCAAACATTTTTTAAAGGTTTTATTTATTGATTTTTTAATTTTTATTTTATTGATTTTAGAAAGAGGAGGGAAAGGGGGTAGGAGCAGGAAACATCAACTCATAGTAGTTGCTTCTCGTTTTGCGCAAGCCCGGAGTTTCAAACTGACGACTTTAGCATTCTAGGTTGATGCTTTATCCACTGCACCACCACGGACCAGGCTCACCTGATATTTTCACAAGGGTCTCCAGGCCACCAACTCCTGCTCCTTTCTATCTTCACTTCTTTCCAGACCCAGTTTGGATTCCTTGGTCTTCCACTATGTGCACTCTCTTGCTAGTCTCCTCACTATTCTTTCATCATTCCTGCTTGTCTTAACCTCAGTTGAGAATGCAAGTGCTTTCTGAGTCCTCACCTGTCCTACGGGTGCTCCTGGAGCTCATAATCCCTGACTGATGACCCTACATTTTCATGGTCACCAGCCTCAACAGGGCTTTTAACCCTGCCTGGCCATCTTCCTGTTCCTTCCTAGTTATTTCTTCCAATTGCAACAATGGTCTCACCGGCCTCCTCACTGCATCTTTAAACTCTCTTTCCCTGTTGGCTTCCTCCATCAGCCTACAAACACACTCAAGTCTCTGCCAACTCATTAAAAATAAATAAATAAATAAATTTCTCTCTGTAGTCTATATTCTTCTCAGCTATTTATCACCTCTCTCTGCCAATTCACAATGTTTTTTTATTATTAAGTGAGAGGCAGGGAGGCAGAGACAGACTCCCACATGCGCCCCCTACTGGGTTATGCTCTGCCCATTGCTCCAGGTAACTGAACTATTTTAGTACCTCAGGTAAGGCCATGAAGCCATCCTCAGCGCCTGGGGCTAACTTGCTCAATCCACTGAGCCATAACTGTGGGGGCGGGAAGGGAGGGTAGAAGAAGAAAGAGAGAGAAGGGGAGGGGTGGAGAAGTAGATGGTCGTGTCTCCCCTGTGCCCTGACTGGGAATCGAACCCAGAACTTCCACATGCCGGGCTGATGCTCTACCTCTGAGCAAACCAGCCAGGGCCCAATTCACAACTTTCTGAAAGAGTTGTTTAGAAATGGCATAACCGGCCCTGGCTGGTTGGCTCAGTGGTAGAGCGTTGGCCTGGCGTGCAGAAGTCCTGAGTTCGAATCCCGGCCAGGGCACACGGGAGAAATGCCCATCTGCTTCTCCACCCCTCCCCCTCTCCTTCCTCTCTGTCTCTCTCTTCCCCTCCCGCAGCCCAGGATCCATTGGAGCAAAAGATGGCCTGGGCGCTGGGGATGGCTCCTTGGCTTCTGCCCCAGGCGCTAGAGTGGCTCTGGTCGCGAGAGCGATGCCCCGGATGGGTAGAGCATCGCCCCCTGGTGCTAGTGCCGGGTGGATCCCGGTCGGGCGCATGCGGGAGACTGTCTGACTGCCTCCCTGTTTCCAGCTTCAGAAAAATACAAAAAAAGAAAAAGGAAAAAAAAAAAAAAAATGGCATAACCACCTGACCAGGTGGTGGCGCAGTGGATAGGGTGTCTGACTGGGATATGGAAGACCCAGGTTTGAGACCCTGAGGTTGCCAGCTTGAGTGCAGGCTCATCTCATTTTGTTTTTGTTTTTGTGTGGGTTTTTTTTTTTTTTTTTTTTTTTTTTGTATTTTTCTGAAGCTGGAAACAGGGAGAGACAGTCAGACAGACTCCCGCATGTGCCCGACCGGGATCCACCCGGCACGCCCACCAGGAGCGAAGCTCTGCCCACCAGGGGGGGCTGCTCTGCCCCTCGAGGCGTCGCTCTGCCACCTGGGGCAAAGGCCAAGGAGCCATCCCCAGTGCCCGGGCCATCTTTGCTCCAATGGAGCCTTGGCTGCAGAAGGGGAAGAGAGAGACAGAGAGGAAGGGGGGGGGGTGGAGAAGCAAATGGGCGCTTCTCCTATGTGCCCTGGCCGGGAATCAAACCCGGGTCCCCCTGCACGCCAGGCCCACACTCTACCGCTGAGCCAACCGGCCAGGGCCTGTTTTGTTTTTTTTGTTTGTTTTGTTTTGTTTTTCCTTTTACAGAGACAGAGAGAGTCAGAGAGAGGGATAGACAGGGACAGACAGACAGAAACGGAGAGATGAGAAGCATCAATCATTAGTTTTGCGTTGCGCATTGCGACACCTTAGTTGTTCATTGATTGCTTTCTCATATGTGCCTTGACCGCAGGCCTTCAGCAGACCGAGTAACTCCTTGTTCGAGCCAGCGACCTTGGGTCCAAGCTGGTGAGCTTTTGCTCAAACCAGATGAGTCCGCACTCAAGCTGGCGACCTCGGGGTCTCAAACCTGGGTCCTCGGCATCCCAGTCCGATGCTCTATCCACTGCGCCACCGCCTGGTCAGGCAGGCTCATCTGGTTTGAGCAAGGCTCACCAGCTTGAGCCCAAGGTTGCTGGCTCCAGCAAGGGGTCACTCGATCTGCTGTAGTCCCCTGGTCAAGGCACATATGAGAAATCAATCAACGAACAACTAAGGAGCCGCAAAGAAGAATTGATATTTCTCATTTCTCTCCCTTCCTATCTGTCCCTCTCTCTGACTCTGTCTCTGCCACAAAAAAAAAAAAAAAAAAAAAGGCAATGGCATAACCTTTTCTAAAAAAATATAGCCCTAGCCATGTAGCTCAGTTGGTTAGTGTTGTCCTCATACACCAAGGTTGTGGGTTTGATTCCGTCAGGGCACATACAAGAATCAATCAATGAATGCATGGATATGTGGAACAACAAATGGATGTTTCTCTCTTTCCCCCTTCCTCTCTCTCTCTCTAAAATCAATCAATAAAATATATATCAAAAAAATAAAAAAAATTATGGAGGCAAAAACCATACTGCAGTGGCTTAAGAATAGAGTAAGAAGTAAAAAAACTGAATTGGCAATTATATACAACTCTTACACTCCTTCCTAAGCTTACTCAGGCTTTCCGATCTCTAAAGGCCTCACTGCCCTCTGCACCCTCCCCGCATGTCCCCCTGTAGGCCCCAGTTGGGCCCTATAGAAGCCGAGGAGGGAAAAGGCCCCAACTTACTAGCCATCCCTCCCTTAGCCTATGGCCTATTTCTTGATTCTCTGAGTTGGAGACCAAGTTCTTCCCAAGGGATTTTGATTCTAACTCAGTTTCTCTCCACACTACCCCCGTCATCATCCCGGAGATCCCAGGTGGTGCTCTAATGATGAGCTGCCCAACCGGGAGCCCCTTCTAGGACTCTCAGAGCTTGTGATGTCACCTTACAGAATCACTCCTTCAGTACAGGTCACCTGCTTATTCCCCATGATCACTTTACCCTGACCAGTTGGCTGGATCAGGATGGAATGCTGAGCCAAAGATCAATAGTCTGCAAGTAGCCTGGTCCCAAAGCCCTGGGGACCAATGACATTTGAAGATCTGTTGATGGTAGAAGACACATCAGTGGAGACACTCAGAGAAAAGGCAATATGCAGAAACAAGAGGGAGCAAAAACAGGGAGGGAGCAAAAATTAGCCACAAAAATAGAGAGGTGTTAGGCAGTTGCTGATAACACACCTTAATTACCACCATAGCATCTAGGGGTATACTGGATGCTCCACGACTCTCTGCATTTGAGACCTGGCTGGGCAGCTGCTGAGTTTTCTGTCTCTCCTCTAATTGCCCCTGAATATCACCTGCTTCACCCTCAGGGTCTTCCACATCACTGAGCAACCTACCTTAGAAAGCAAAGGATGATGCAGTGTTCAAAGTTGACCACAACCTGCTGGCTCTACGGTCCCCTCATCCCTGCGCTATTGAGGCCTCAAGTCCTGTCCCCTGCCAACTCCAACTTGCCCATCTCAACTCCTCCTGTCTCTACTTAGCCACATATCACTTCAACACTCAAAATGTTGAGGTCACCCTGCTACATGAGCTCAGAAGAGAACTTTATGCTTTCCTGGTGACTGGACCCCCAGGCTACTAGATACATTGGAGAAGACCTCAAAATCCGGTGGGATGGCCCTGGCCGGTTGGCTCAGCAGTAGAGCGTCGGCCTGGCATGCAGGAGTCCCGGGTTCGATTCCCAGCCAGGGCACACAGGAGAAGCACCCATCTGCTAATCCACCCCTCCCCCTCTCCTTCCTCTCTGTCTCTTCCCCTCCCGCAGCCAAGGCTCCATTGGAGCAAAGATGGCCCGGGCGCTGGAGATGGCTCTGTGGCCTCTGCCTCAGGCACTAGAGTGGCTCTGGATGCAACAGAGCGACGCCCCAGAGGGGCAGAACATCGCCCCCTGGTGGGCATGCTGGGTGGATCCCGGTCGGGCACATGTGGGAGTCTGTCTGACTGTCTCCCCATTTCCAGCTTCGGAAAAATGAAAAAAAAAAAATCCGGTGGGAAGACTTATTAGAGATTACTTCATAAGTTATACACATATACCTAACCACTACACTGTACAAACTAATATATTGAACGTCAACTGTCATTGAAAATAAAATCCAGCCTGACCAGGTAGTGGCGCAGTGGATAGAGCGTCGGACTGGGATGCGGAAGACCCAGGTTCGAGACCCTGAGGTCGCCAGCTTGAGCACGAGCTCATCTGGGTTGAGAAAAAAAAAAAAAAGCTCACCAGCTCGGACCTAAGGTCGCTGAGCAAGGGGTCACTCGGTCTGCTGAAGGCCCACAGTCAAGGTACATGTGAGAAAGCAATCAATGAACAACTGAGGTGTCTCAAGGAGAAACTGATAATTGATGCTTCTCATCTCTCTCTGTTCCTGTCTGTCTGTCCTTATCTATCCCTCTCTCTGACTCTCTCTCTGTCCCTGTAAAATAATAATAATAGAAAATAAAATCCAGTGGGAGACCCAAACTGCTCAACTGTTCACTGAGTCTACTACTACCCACAATCCTGCTCTGATCCCTGCAGCTCTGTCTTCCATTGTAATCTTTACCTCTCTTCTCGGGATCCTGACTTGATTTTGGTGAATATGAGTCTAAGGCCAAGGTGAAAAAGAAAATGAGCAGCAAGGGCTTAAAAGGCAAAGATGAGACCTGGAGGGGAGACGTAAAATTAAGGTGTTTTTAAGATTTAAAAAAAAAGCATGTTTGTAAGCTGAGTCATTATTAAGCAATTAATATTTATACAGCTCTATATACCCAGGTGATATCTAAGAGTTATATGTGTGTATTTCTACATTCACTCCTCAAAAAACTCTATGAGGTAAGCAATATATCCCCTTTTTTTTTTTTGTATTTTTCTGAAGCTAGAAACCAGGAGAGACAGTCAGACAGACTCCCGCATGCGCCTGACCGGGATCCACCAGGGGGCGACGCTCTGCCCACCAGAGGGCGATGCTCTGCCCCTCCGGGGTGTCGCTCTGTTGCGACCAGAGCCACTCTAGCGCCTGGGGCAGAGGCCAAGGAGCCATCCCCAGTGCCCGGGCCATCTTTGCTCCAATGGAGCCTCGGCTGCGGGAGGGGAAGAGAGAGACAGAGAGGAAGGAGAGGGGGAGGGGTGGAGAAGCAAATGGGCGCTTCTCTTGTGTGCCCTGGCCAGGAATCGAACCCGGGACTTCTGCACGCCAGGCCGACGCTCTACCGCTGAGCCAACCGGCCAGGGCCGCAATATATCCCATTTTATGGATGAGAACACTAAGGCACAAAGCAGTCACTTACTAATAAGTTAGAGGCAGAACCAGGATTCAAATCCAGGCAACCTGGTGCCTACAACCACAATCATAACCACAATATATGCTTCAGACAGAGAAAAATGTCTCACCTGGCAGAATCCCTAAACTAGCCCAAAGCACATGGTAGACCCACCCAGAGGTCAGGTTACTGCTTGAGGCTAATGACTCTAGATCAGTGGTAGTCAACCTGGTCCCTACCGCCCAATAATGGGCTTTCCAGCTTTCATGGTGGGCGGTAGCAGAGCAACCAAAGTATACACAAAAAGATAGATTTAACTATAGTAAGTTGTTTTATAAAGATTTATTCTGCCAAACAGCGAAAATCAGACATAAAGTACTTGGTAAGTAATTATTATTATATGCTTTAACTTGCTGTAACTCTGCTTTATAAATTTTATAAAGTAACATTACTTCCCTACTTTATAAATCGCCATTACTGTGGAACCAGTGGACGGTTAGAAAATTTTACTACTAACAGAGATACAAAAGTGGGCAGTAGATATAAAAAGGTTGACTATCCCTGGGCAAGATCATCCCAGCACTAGCCTGAGCCTACTCTTCCTGTTTCCAACCTGTGAACTCCTAGGGGACAAGGGTAGAGACTGCCACCCCCTTAATCCCACCTCCACACAACAGGCTGAGCAGAGGGAGGCTTATCACATGAAACTGGCAGAATCTTTATTTCCTAACACTCCCTGGCCTCTGTCAGAAGGCAGATCAGAGGCACTGTAGATGGAAGGCAGAGTACACCTTTCTTAAGCATTATTCCAGAACCCAGCTGAGATCCCACACCTGTCATTCTTTGTAGCATCCCTTTTCCATATGCCAGAGGGAAAGGGAATCAGAACAGGGAGTCCCACTTCTGTGGATTCAAATCTTGTTGGGGATGTTGAGCAGTAACATAGGCTTCTCAGAGAAGGCACAGTCGTCCTAGACATTCAGGCTTGGAGAACAGCTTGGTCAGCAGGTCTTCAGGACCGGGTATCGCGAGCCTTTCTTCGGGGTCGGGGGCCACAGCTAGCGCTAGAAGTGGTGCCCAGGCCAGGGGGTGCCCCTGGAGGCTGGTAGCCACACTCATTGGGGTCCAGGGGGTCCCGGCTGAGCAGTACCCACACTGAAGGTACATGCCGGCGCACTGTGAGGGGATCTAGGCCCGTGTCCGGTGACGTTGGTACCCAGCTGTCCTCTGTCTGCAGGAAGCGTAGCTTGGTAAGCTGGTGCAGGCCTGGTACACGCCGCTTGACAATCTCAGCACAGCTGACAGCCTTCCCTGCAGCCCGGCCAGAACCTGAGAACACCACATGTCTTGCACTGCCGCCCTCCAACCGACCCAGCGCCAGCCCCAGCAAGTTGCGAATTTTGCTGCCATCTCGGACGCGCATCTCCAGGGTATCAGGTGGTAGCTGGGGCATTGGGGAAGGCGCTGGGAGTTCCACAGAGCCAGTTTTACGGTAGTGCTCCATCCTGCTTGCTGTTGCGCTGAATCTCACTGCCCACTGCAGAGAAGTGTCAGAGGAATGGTTGGCAATGTGCCCTAGGCCATCCCCCACCCTGGCTCTCCAGGACACAGCCTTGCTCCTCCTCCCAGACTTTCCAGCAACAAGACATATTTCCTCACTCTCACCTCTCACGACAGGAGCCATGCCTGCCTCACCTTGGGAATGGCTGTACCCCATACAACCCCATCTCCCTGGACAGGGCCATAACCCTCCCTCCACCCAAGGCTGAGATAGAAGCAAATTGCCCAAACGCTGGGCTCGTTAAAATAGGTTCAAGCTCCCTCAGAGGGGGACATCTCAAGCTCCCTAGGACTGGGACCAAGGCTCCCTCATCTTGAGTTCCTTAGGACAGGGTCTGGGCCCTGACCCCAGACTCCCTGAGAACACTGGGTGCTCCTCACCTCAAGCTCACCAAAGACAGGGACAAGGCTCCCTCACCTGGTGAGGGACAGGGCCAAGCCTCTACACCCAAAGCTCCCGAGGCAGAGACAAGAGCCCTCATCAAAATGCTCTCAAACATAGAAATGACCCCGCCATCGCCCAGGAATCCCCAGGACATTGACAAGCATCCCTCACCCCAAGATTCCCAGGGTTACCTCCCCTAACCCAGGTCACTCAGAAACTCAGCAGACGCTTGACGCGGAGGGTTGCTTGGGCCAGACTGCCTCCATCGCCACGGGCAGCTCCCAGTGTCCCGCCGGCCTCTCCTGCCGCCACCCTCACCTCCAGGAGACCCCCAAACCCGCGAGGTTCTGGCTCTCACCGCCGCAGTTAAGCCCCCTCAAGCTCGACCCAGAGCCAAGATGGCGCGCGGGCCGGGAGCGCGCCGAGACCGCGGAAGCGCGCATGCTCGGCGGGGCGGGGTCGATAGCTGAGGGGCGGGACCTGAGGGGCGGGGGCCTCGGGGCCTCTGCCGGAAAACTGTGAAAAAGTGTGAAAACTGGGACGTCTAGGAGTGAGCTCAGCCTGGATGTCCAGAGTCCAAAACCACACGCTCAATCTATGCTGTACCGCCCTGGGGAAGGAGCACTCCTATTGGGGTGGAGAGAGCCCTGAAGTGGAGAGGAGCGGCCATCAGAGGAGTCCCGCGTCAAAGGATGGGAAGGATTTGTCTCTAAGAAGATGGCAGGGACTGCATGACTAGTTCAGACACCGCAACAGTATAGCTGAACCTGCCGGTTTCACTTTGGACGGGGGCAATAGGTTCCGTTTGGAGGGGCTGCTGCTGCTTGGGCGAGAGTCTTGGCCACCGTGTTCTGAGTTTCGACCTCATTCGGTGGACACTGGCTGGTCATGGGGTGGGGGAGCGGTCATCAGGGGCCAGTCAAAATAGTTCGTGTGCATAGTTCACTCTGGCTGCAGTGAAGGAGGGGGTGAGGCAGGGAAATCGGGCTGCAATCGTTGGTGACTCCAGGCAGCTGGGTCCCAGGGATGTGGCCACGGAGACACATCCGGTGCCCGACGTTCAAATGTTTGTTAAATGATTTGTTGAAAGAACCAGATAAATGGCAGTGGGAATGGAGAAACGTAAATTAAATTGGGAGATATTAGGAGGTAGGTGAGGTGAGGAGCTGGCGACTGTTTGGACAGAGGAGGAAAGTGTCCAGGATGACTCCCAGTCTGACTTAATTCGTACAAGCTGAATTTGATATGCTTGAGACCGCTCACGTGGGGTGACATTGGCAGGTCGTTGAAAAGGGGTCTGAAATCACAGCATTCCCTGAGACCACAAGGGGGCAGCAAACACTTCGTGGGTCTAGTGCCAATCTCGGCTCTTTCTCAGCTTCCTCCTTCTCATTCCCGGACGGGTCCCCACCGCGCCCACCCCTTTGCCAAACCCCTGTATCCGAACCTTTTCTGGACTCCCCTTCTCGGCTAGTAGCACCAAGAAAGCTACCAACTGAGAAACTTAAGGGATCCTCTCTGCCTTTGTACATGTTACTCCTTGGTCTCTCAAAGACCTTGCATATCACCCTCTAGGGCTGCCTCTTCAATCCTTCCCTTGTGTCCTGAAGGACCCTATACCCACCTGGTGGGACTGCCCTTTTCCTTAACTCTCACAGTTAGCCTGGGTAGGGCAGGAATCAGATGGTCCCTGCCTGGCATGGAATCTGACACAAAGAGGAAACTTGGTAAATGTAGGATAAATGGATACATAAGTGAATGTTCCACTCATATCAATCAAATGAGAGCATTTGTCCTGAGAGCCCTACACCTCCCAGAAAGCCAGACCAGGATGAGTATAGCTTCTGGTTCAACCACTAGGAAGGTTGACAACTCTGCCCTCCACCACCCAATCCTCACCCTCATCCCCATCCTACACCAAGAAGCTGGCACACTCCTCCAGAGATCTCTCGTTTATTGTTACTGAACTAGGACACTAGCGGGGAGGGTTCAATGAAGAAATTCCAAATAGCCAGACCTGTGAACTCAGGATCCCACCTGAGTATGGACAGGTAGGCTGTGAATCCCATAAATATAGAGCTGCCTCTGCCCTGTTACAAGTGCAGTTTGGCACAGGGCCCTGGAGCCTGGTTGCCCTGGCCCTCCCTAGGATGGGGAGCAGCCATCATTCCTCCGCTGGCTTTACTTGCTTGGCGGCTTCTAGCTGGCAAAGTAGCTCATCCCACTGCACAAACTGCTTGGAGAGAAGCATTGTCTAGTTGCAGGTCAAGGTGAAAACAGGAGTCTGAGTAAGGTAGTGCAGATATTTTGAACCTGCCAAAGGGGGCGGGCAGGAGAATGAGAATAGACATGATGCTGGTTGGGATGGGATGAGAGAAACAGAGATGGAACAAAAGTACAGGGTTTTGGACAGCACTTCTCAGGAGCCTGGCTGAGCAGAAAGGATACAGTTTTGTTGTATTCCTCCAAGAGAGCCTTGGACTCCTCAGTGATCTCCACACACTGGTCCTGTGGGGCCAAGGTATGGCAGAGAAAGGAATTGAACAAAGCCACTACTTCCCATTAACCTTCCTGCATCTTCAGGGACCCTCAATGCCCTCCTCCCCTCCCCTCCAGTAGAGCCTAGATAAGGTGATGTTTAACCTCAGAGCTAAAAGGAGCAAATTTCTAATGGGGTACTTTTTTTTTTTTTTGTATTTTTCTGAAGCTGGAAACAGGGAGGCAGTCAGACAGACTCCTGCATGTGCCCGACCAGGATCCACACGGCACACCCACCAGGGGCCAATGCTCTGCCCATCCGGGGCATCGCTCTGTTGCAACCAGAGCCACTCTAGCGCCTGAGGCAGAGGCCATGGAGCCATCCCCAGCGCCCAGGCCATCTTTGCTCCAATGGAGCCCTGGCTGCGGGAGGGAAGAAAGACAGAGAGGAAGGAGAGGGGGAGGGGTGGAGAAGCAGATGGGTGCTTCTCCTGTGTGCCCTGGCCAGGAATCGAACCCGGTACTTCCACACGCCAGGCCAACACTCTACCACTGAGCCAACCAGCCAGGGCTCTAATGGGGTACTTTGAGGCTCCAAGATGGTTACACTAACAGCAGTCTTAAGGCTTATGGAAAGGGAAGTGGACCACATATTTAAGGATTCATTTCCGCTAGTATATGTCTCCTCCTACCTTGTCCCCTATTTCTGAACCCTTTTTGAATTTGCACTTGAGTCTGGGAATAGTGGGGAGGGGGGTCCCAAAACAGCTCCTCCCCCCACAGTCAAGGACAGCCATCCTCAGTGATTTTTTTTTTTTTTTTTCTGAAGCTGGAAACAGGGAGAGACAGTCAGACTCCCGCATGCGCCCGACCGGGATCCACTTGGCACGCCCACCAGGGACAAAGCTCTGCCCACCAGGGGGCGATGCTCTGCCCCTCCGGTGCATCGCTCTGCCGCGACCAGAGCCACTCTAGCGCCTGGGGCGGAGGCCAAGAAGCCATCCCCAGCGCCGGGCCATCTTTGCTCCAATGGAGCCTTGGCTGCGGGAGGGGAAGAGAGAGACAGTGAGGAAGGAGGGGGCGGGGGTGGAGAAGCAAATGGGCGCTTCTCCTGTGTGCCCTGGCCGGGAATCGAACCCGGGTCCCCCGCACGCCAGGCCAACGCTCTACCGCTGAGCCAACCGGCCAGGGCCCTCAGTGATTTTTTGATACCTCCTAATATCAACCTTTTAGTGTCTCAGAATAGCCCTACTTTGGGAGGCAGAAGACCTGGATGTGGCCCTAGGCAAGTCCCTTACCCTTTCTAAGGCAGACAGAAGATGAAGGATAAACCCCCAAGTTTCCCCTGGAGCTGGTATCAAGGGAGCCTGACACTATTTCTCCAGGCAGCAGGGAGTAGAAGCCCACCACTTCTTTACCTTCCAGTCCTCTCCCCTCCCATACCTGCTGCTGGATGTGGATCTGGGCCAGGCGCTGCAGGCAGGCAGCATGCTCAGGAACGGCTGTAAAACACAACGCACACTGCCCAATGATGCTTGTGCCTTCCCCCGGGACTGCTCAATAGTCTATTAGGTCTTTGGCAGGATTAGAGTATTGAGTGAAGAAGCTAAACAAACGCTAGGCTTCATCGACCGCTGCAGCTAGAGGTGGTGGTGGGGCTCCCTGCTCACCCCAGTCTTACTCTAGGACCCAAAAAGGAGGGTAAGACAAAGGCTCTTAGGAGATAAAACCATGGAGTCACCAGAATTGCCCCATTCCCCAACCCAGTGCTGTAAGCAGGGAGAGGTAAAGAGCTTTACCTATCATGGGATCTGTTTCTTTGCTTTTGGCCCAGTGGGACCAGGGCTGCCTGTCCTAGGGAACAAGGAGCCTGCAGGGGGGCTGAAGATAAATGCCAGTCCCTAAGCTGGCTACCTTAAATCCAACACCCAAAGCCTTGGCCACCACTGTAGGCCCAAAGCTTAAGGCTGTAAGATGCTCAGTAGGTAACTGATCAGTGGTAGGGAGGGGGAACTTAGAAAAATACCTCCAGAGACAGACAAGATGGATATCTGGATTCAATTAAAGTCACTGTCTGCTTGTCAAAACCCAGGCATAGAGGCTGCTTTCAGCAGTGTGGCAGAAAGAATTCACACACAGTCACATACTGGCCAGAGACTCTTAGAGTAAAATCTAGAATCTGCAGCACCTTGAAGGACAGATGCTAAAAGATGGGGTAAAAGGCAAAAGGAATTCCCAGAACTGGGACGCTGGGTTTACACTACTGTCCTTAGGCCCAAATTGCCTGGGATTCTGAAACTGAGCTCTGTGCTCTGGCAATTTTAATCCCAATGCAGGAGGGAGGTACCCCCAGGGTAAAGACAAGGAGCAGACCCAGCCTGAGGTCAGGAAACCTGAAGCATAGGGAAGCCCTGCCCACCCCCACCCCCACCACTCCCCCGCCAGCATAGTGGAGAGGTACCTTTGATATGAGCACTGTCCAGCATGGGCACCAAAGCCTCCACCTGCTCCAGGAGTGCAATCTGGGAGAGGACAAACTGCTCTTCTGAGGTATAAACAGACAAAATAATCACAGCGAGGTGAGTCTGTGCACTGCTACTCTAATGCAAGAGGATGAGAACCTGGCAGGGGAGATGCCTGGGTCCTGAGCTTGGGGCAGCTACTCTGCCCATTGCCCCCTTCCCTAGATGCACATTTCCCCATTCTGCCCCAATTTCTCCTGAATCCCTCGGGTCTGACCCATCTTGAGCCCAGAAAGCCTCTAAGTTTCTCCAAATCCCACTTTTTGCCAAATTTTAACTTGAAGGCCTCTTCCTCTGGCCTCCTATCAACAAATTCAGTGAGCTCCTCTGAGGAGACAATATTTCAGACTTAGGTCCCCATATCCAAGGACTGCTTGGGAGGGAAGGTCTGAAAGAGGAGACATGTGGCAGACTGCCAAGCAGGTTCTGCTCAGTGGCTCTGGAGAACTGGGACAGTAAGAGAAAAGACAAGTAAGGAAAGCATGGCCCTGCACAAAGGATTTCAATGGTTGCAAAGAATGGGAAGGGCATTGAAGAAGTAAGGACTGTTATGTCAAAATTTGGAGGCAAGAGTGCTTGTCAATCAGCAGAGGAAAACGAACTCATTTTGCTAAACTGCAGCATGAGGAGCACAGTAAACAGAACTGGATGGGAGGGTAGATCCAGCAGACTGCAGAAGGCTTTGAATGGCAGGCTAAGGATTTAGGGTTTTATTCTAGTAAAGAGAGAGAGATAGAGACTGAGGTTCTAAAGCAGATAAAGTAGAATGTTGAAAAAGTGTTTTGGGGCTATGCAAGAAGGGGAAGACTGGGATCAAGAAGAGGACTTAGGAGACTGCAACTGTTCATGTGTGAGGGGATAAACACTGAGGCAGTAGTCACAGGGAGGCATGGAAAGGCTGGACTCAAGTCAGTGCAAGAGATCTTCTGAACTTGATGTTTGGGCCATAGCAATGGCTTAGGTACAATCTGGTTCACCACTGTATATCTCACACCTAGAATAGTCTAGATTATAGTAGATGATCATTAAACATCTTTTCAATGAATGAACATACCCAGGTGCTTGGCAAACCTTATCTTATGAAGTAGTTAACTAACTGATGAGCAGCCATTGCCTAGAACTCTGAAATCCCAGAGCTTTCTCAAATGAAAAAAAGATGTTGAAGCCTGACCAGTGGTGGCACAGTGATAGAGCATTAACCTGGGACACTGAGGACTCAGGTTTGAAACCCTTAGGTCACTGGCTGAACGCAGGCTCATCTGGCTTGAGCCCAAAGGTCGCTGGCTTGAAGCCCAAGGTTGCTGGCTTGAGCAAGGGGTTACTGGCTCAGCTGGAGGCCCCTGGTCAAAGAACGTATGAGAAGCAATCTGCCTGACCTGTGCTGGCACAGTGCACAAAGCATCAACCTGGAATGCTGAGGTCACTGGTTTGAAACCCTGGCTTGCCTGGTCAAGGAACATACGAGAAGCAACTACGAGTTGATGCTTCCCGTTCCTCTCCCCCCACCTTTTTCTCTCTCTTAAATTAACAAATAAAATCTTAAAAAAAGAGCATGAAGCAATCAATGAACAACTAAAGTGCCGTATCTATAAACTGATGCTTCTCATCTCTCTCCCTTCCTGTCTCTGTCTCTCTCTCCTACTAAAAAAATAAAATAAAATAAATAATGTTGGTAAAGCAATAATAATGAAATGGAACAAATATAACAATATATTGTAATAAGTTATGTGAATGTGGTTTCTCTCTCATTGTACTATACTAACCCAATTTGAGGCACAACAGCAAAACTAGCACAAAATTTTCTTTTTTACCATTTCACAGAAATATTTGTTCTTTTTTTTTTCTTTCTTTTTCTTTTTTTCGAAGTTGGTAACGGGGAGGCAGTCAGACAGACTCCTGCATGCACCCAACCGGGATCCACCAGGCATGCCCACCAGGGGGCAATGCTCCGCCCATCTGGGGCATCGCCCCATTGAAACTCTTCTCTCCCAAATGCAATGTCCTCTGCTCCCACCCTTTCCTAGAAGCTCTCCTGTCTAGTGAGCAGAAGTGAGGAAGGTTCTAAAGGAAAATCCTAGAGGCAAACCATTAATAGGGCATTGGAGTATCTCCCACTGTGTCTAGCACCATGGCCTATAGCTGGCTCAGAAGTATACCATACCCAATGTCTACTAGAGAACCACAGGACCGCTTCAGGCCTCAGCCCAGATGAAGGCCAGAATTCCAGAAAGCAGCTTCCAAGGCTTTAGCTATTAGGACTGGCAGGGAGGCCATCTCTGTGCCCAAATTCTCCCACAACCTATATCCCTAGATGCTTGTGCACACCTGCTAAGATGAACTGCAGCTTAGAGGCATCAGGCATGGCAATGCGGTCAATGTACTCAGGATCCAGGTATTTGATCAGGTCTTCAACTAGAAAAGTAGCAAGATGGAAAATGGAATAAGGTTGAATAATGGGGATCTGTTTTATGGAGAATATTGGGGGAATAGTCCATCTTGGGGAGAGCCTTGAGTGAAGAGCTAACACACACAGTGTCCATTATCCGGCGTCTACCAGGGCCCCTATCCCCACTTCCCTGTTGCTCGCCACTCATCACCTGCTGGCTGACCTCAAACTTTACAACTGGGAGCATAATTGCCTCCACCACCCTGGGGCCCTTAGTATTCCCATTGACCTATGTTCACCAAAAGTGGACGACCCCTTGCCCCTCAGTGTCACCAAGATAATCCAGAGCTTTATCTGACGTCTAGTTACTGACCAGGTTTCTAGCTCTGACACAATCAGAGCCAAGGCTGGGGCTCTCAGTGCCTAATTAATTTCCTGTCTCTGAACCTTGCTGTGGAAATCCCATACCCCTTCTCCTTTACCAAAGGGATCTTTCAGGCAGAGCTCTTATCCCATAGCTTGGGGTACCGTCATGGGCTTGAAGTTTAACCATAAACTAGAAAGCACACCCCCAATTCACCACATCAGCAGATAAATCTCTTCACATTCTATCCCCAAATGGTGACTCCAGTGATCCAGTAGGCCAAAGAATCAGGGCCGAGTCTCGGGAAGCATAGGCATAGAAAAAAAAGACAGGCAGGCACCCCACAGAAACACTTACTCTTTTTGTACAGAATCTTCACCCTCTCCCTCTTGCTGGCAATGTTCCCCAAAGCTACCTGCACCTTGACCAGGCCATCAGTCACCTGTAAGAGGAGTGAAAGTTATTTCCAAGTGGTAAAACACTCTCATTCTCTCAGACTCGCAAATCTCTTTGCCCCAGAAATCTGGCTTGCTCAATTTCTCTTGTATTAAAGGAAATGCGATTCCACCTTCCAGGAATCCTCAGTGTGAAGAGGAAGATAATTACATACTCCTTGAGGAGTTTCAAGTCTGACTGGGTCGGGGCATAATTAATTATTTTAGAGTTTATGAGGTACTAGCATATACTATATATTCCCCGGTTCCTACCCCCCTAACTGAACCTACCTATACTTTAAGGGCAGAGGGTGATGAATTCCAATGTTAAAGAGCTGAATAGATGGAGAGGCAATGGAAATAAATGATCTTACTCAGGTTTTAGGATAGAGGGTGAGGAGTGCCAAAATTTAAGGTCAAACACATGGGGAGGCAAATAAGACTGAGCAAAGCAGCCAGAGAGGTAGGAGGAAAACCAGGAGGGTTAGCATCATAGATGTCAAAGGAAGATAGTGTTTTTGAAAAGTCAGTTCTCAAATGAGGCACCATCTGCTAGTGACAACTAATTTCACAAGAGTGTACAAACCATTACCTCTGATACACTTAATTCCACGGTATTCCTGACACTCCAACTCCAGTAAAAGATCTTCCCATAGTAAAGAAGGGATGATAACAGAGCTTCACAGTTGTCAAAATTCAGTAACTGGTGTGGAGTGCCTGTCTATATTGAAACACCCAGTAGCCAATCGCTTCCCCTCCTAATCATGGTCCTCTCAGACCTCACCTCGCACCCCCTGGAACCTTTCTTATGCACCTTTTCTCTGCTTCCTCTAAGTCCTACAGACCTCTTTCTGCACAATTCATTTAGCAATTAATTACACAGGGCTCCATGACGTCTCCTCCATTGTGGATTTCAACTCTTACTGAAACTCTCATTAGTCAGCTTTCCGATTATGTCAAGTCTCCCCCAACGAAACCTCGAGGGCAGGGACGGAGTCTTAGTCATATCACATTGAGCCCACTTCAAATTGCCTTAATAACCAGCAGTTCCCTGCATGTCGTGGTCCCCGCGGGTCCAATATGCTTCGGGAAGTCTCGGACTTCTGTTATTTCAAAGGCCGGACTACGGGTGACGGGACTGGAACGGCATCCATCCCGAATCCGTAGCCTGTAGATCGCCCTTGCTCAGCCCCAGAAAAAGACCACTGGACCCAAGATCGCTCACCTTCCGCGAGCCGCACGACCCTCCGGGTCCATACACCCAGCGCTCCAGCTCCTCCACACGGGTCTGTAGCCGCTGCACATCAGTCACAGCCGCCATAGTTGTGCTCTGCTCAGCTGGGGAATTGCCAGAGGGCGGGACGTCCGGCCAAACAGAGAAGTTTGGCCAATCCCAGTGCACCGGCGCAACTCCATATAGAAAGTGACGTCACGATTCAGCCTTCCGGAGCCGGAAGTGACCGGCGGGGCGGGCAGAAAGTGTCTAAAGCTGCCTGGTTACCTAGGCAACAGCCACCTGTCAGATCCTACACTGATTTCCAGTTCCTGCTTGTCAAGATAACCTTTACCTAATATCAAAGAAGGTGCCCCATCTCATTCCCCGAACTTGCGCATATAAATACACCCATTATTCTAGGATTGGTTCATTCCCGTATATCAATATGAGGCCCTGTGAAATACCATAATCTTTAGAGTCTAAAAAGTTCAAGCAATTAAGTGCCTTGCCTAGGGCATTCAGTACTATAGTGGTAGAATCAGGATTTGAACTCATGCAGTCTGATTCATGAGACCAAGCTCTTCTACTCTCATGGACCTTTGCTATTCTGTCTTCCCTCTGAGAACCCCTGTCCCAACACAGTTTGTATATACCACACAATTCCTTTCCAGCGCCCAGATCCAAAGAAGAAGAAAAGACATTGGGGGGGGGGTACTGCAGCTTTATTATCCAGATGTGACCTGAGGAACATCTCCTTCACAACATCCCAACCCAACCCTTCATCTGACTCCTGAAGAGAACCAGGTCTGAATCCAAGAGGTAGGGTCCTAGAGATGATATTGACACAGGGGGGCACATGAGGAGATGATGGGGGTTGCTGGGGCAGGACTCTTTGGTAGATGCTGCTGGAGTAGGCCAGAGAGGAAGTGCCCTCCCTTTACAATGAGGTAGATGTAACATCAAAAGAAAACTCTTTGGCTTCAAGTCCACATGGCATAGGGGTGAGGGTGGGGGTCACTTCCCAGGTCTGAGCCCTAGACTGGACCCTCTGAAGAATCAAGGTGGAGGGAGTGTCTCCTGCCTCCCCCTCTGCAATGGGTTGCAACTCTTAATTGCAAGTGGGAGCTCTCAGGGTGAGGTACTGGAAGGGGGCCCTGTAGAGTTTGGCGGTACAGGGTTAGTTGGGTCCTGGGAAGCTGGCACAGGCTGGCGGCGGGCAAAGAGGATGCCTGGCAAAGGCATAAAGAGATGGTAGAGGGAAAATACAATCAGGAGGGGGTAGGGAAGAGAAACAGAAGAAGGAAACAAAAGTTAGTGACCTGATTGCTAGAACACCACACACATACCTCTACCACAAGCCAATGAGGACAAACACCTTGGGTCAGTTAGAGACTCCTATGCCAATACAGATACTCTCAAACAGATAAACAATAAATATTTACACATGCCTTAGACCCCATGCCATGTAGACAGTACCTTTAACCCATGACAGTGTAGCAATCCACTGAACCCTGTATTACCCATGCAAGTTTGAATGCCCCTGAATCTCATGCCAGTAGAAAAAGTCTAAAATCCCCATGCCAATGTAAATACCCCTGACCGAATGCCAGTGTAGATAGCCTGCAGTACCCATACCAGTGTAGACCACCCCGTTGATCTCTAGGGCCATGTTGATACTGCTGATACCACTGCCTGCCAGATTGAGAGGCCCATCCAGCCGCTCTTCTGTCCAGGAGGGGGAAGGGGAGTCACATTTTTGGGAATCAGACTTCAGACTTACAAGCTCCCCTCTTCATCCCTATAGACAGCCCCCATTCACTTCAACCCCACACCTGTAATCACACAGTTACTTATTGAGGGGCTATCTGCCCCACCTCCAATGCCTGACAGCTGATGGGTCTGTCCTCCTACGGTGCACAAGCCCAAAGCCCTATCAGCAATTAGCCCTTCCTCACCCCTTAGGGGAACCTTGCCACGAGTCAGGAAACTGGGGGGTGCTCCAGGTCGAGGTGGGTCAATTGGCCCCATCAGCACAGCCCTCTTCTCTGGAGGCTCCTCTGGTGCCAACTTCTCCCTTGCAGATCCCAAGGCCAGGCCCACAGGTCGAGGGGTTGAAATCCCACTCTCCTCTGGAAGAATAGGTCATTCAGGTCCTCTGGGCCAACCAACAATCTCTGCTTTTGGTTCTCCCCCAAGGCCCGGGACCAAGAAGCGTTGGTCACCTAAGCTTAAGCACCAGGTTCAATTTCCATTTCCATCTAGAGTCTCAGCCCAAAGGCTCTGAAACTGGAGAGCCCAAAGGGCCTATATGTTGGTCCAAGACAATTTGGAGGATTTCCTTGTTCTCAGTTGTTAAAAAATACAAACAAAGTGTAGAATGGAATTAACTCGGATAAAGGACCTTCGGCCCTGTGCCATAGTACCCCTTATTCCAGAGCTCTCAAAGCTTCATTGACCCCAAACCTCAGGACTCCTAAACTTCAGAGTTCATCAAATCTTAGTGCCTCATCAGTCCCTACCACCCCATACCTCAACGCCTCTCACATTTTAGAGTCTAGATATTTTAATGTTCTGTATATCTCAGTGTACCCCGAGGACTCAGCGACCCCCAAACCGCAGCCCCAACCCCTCACACCTTTCTTAATGGGGCTCGGGCTCAGCTGCGCGCAGGCGTGTGCCGGAAGGCCTGAAGCTGAGAGCTGGGCAGGGCGGTTGCCAGGAGTGGGCGCCGGCAGGGCCGAGCCAGGACCGGCGGCCGGGCCTGGAGTGCCCCGAGGGGGTGGCCCTGCCAAGCCGAAGAGCGGGGTGGCAGTGTAAGCCTGACGACGGCCCTCGCGCCGGTTGCTGTCGATGGCGGCTTGGAGCTCCCCTGGGGAGCTGAGCGCCCGCGTCTCACACTCATATGGGTACAGGTACTTCATGTACCTAGGGGAGGACGGAATATGTGAGCAGAGGCTGAGCCCCACTCTCAAGCCCTACTCCGGGAAGCCCGCCCAGGGCCCGCCTCTCGGGCCTTGCCCCACCCTGCCCCTCCCTCCCGCCCCGCCCCGCCCCGCCCCGCCCCCAGCCTAGTGCTCGCGCGCCTGGCCTTACTGGGTGCGAAGAGTGAAGGCGGCCGACGTGATGGTGGTGGGCAGGCTGAGGCCGCGCGTGACCTCCCGCCACACCTTGCGGTTGATGACTTCCACCAGGCCGCCTTTAGCCGTCACTAGGCGAAACAGCGCGTACAAATCCAGCACCTGCTTCGCCATGATGGGCACGCGGTTCACTGGCGTCCCTGGTGGGGGTTGTGTAGAGTCAGGACAGGAAGACTTAAGACCCAGTCTGCGGGCATCGTCAGACACTTAAGGAGTCTGCTGCCTGGACGAGGCCGGGATACAAGGTGGGCCCTCGAGAAAGTAGGGGAAGAGGGGGGTTGGGAGTGCTATTCTAGGCAGACCCCACAGAGCTCCAAGAAGGGACAGGAGACTAGACTGGGGGTAGGCAAACTTCTGTAAAGGATCAGATGTTAAATGTTTAGGCTTTACAGGCCAAACGGTTCTTTCAGAACTACTACTCCACTCTGCCATTGTAGTCTGAAAGCAGCTCTGCGGCTGTGTTCCAATAAAACTTTATTTACGAATTCTGAAATTCGAATTTCATTCTGGAATGCTATTTGTCTTTTAGTTTTTTACACTATTTAAAAATATCATAACCATTCTTAACTCGCAGGCTGCTAGATTTTGTCCTCAAACTTTAGTTTGCCAATCCCTGGGGTAGACCGTGGGAAGGACTTCCTGACAGTGCTGAAGAGCCCGACTCCCTAAGCAGCAGCCGGCGGTGGCTGCCTGAGGCTGAAGGATTGTGGACAGGAGAAGAAGCAAGCCCTGCCTCAGCTTGCCAACTCCACCGCAGCCCGCGCCTCCCCCGCCGGCCAGCCCTGACAAAAGGGCCTGTCTGCGCTGAGCGATGGGCCCCAGTTAATTCCTTACCGATCCCGTCCCCTTCCGCGGCCGCCTTTGGACCCGAACAATTAGCTGCGGCCTGATTAATGGGGGAAAATTATCGGCCCCGCGAGACCCCCCTCCCCGCTGCAGAGGGAGAGAAGGGAGGCAGGACTCCAGGGAGGCAGAGCTCTGGGCCTGGTGGGGGAAGTCTAGAATACGCTAAGAGCACCCTACCCCAATCCCCAATGGAGGGGAGTCATCAAGGAAGGGGCTGGGAGGGTACACTGGGACCAGAATGACCAGGTCTCCCTGGGGAGCAAAAGGATCTGGGGCCTCACTGAAGGTTTCTGGTTTGGAATGGACTTGTAATGGGTGCTGGCCTGGCGTAGGGGTCTGAGGGACTTTGGCCAGCTCCTGCACTGGGGGGGGGGGGGGCGGGGGAGGCATGCCGTCTAGTTAATTAGCAGCTTATCAGGCCACACTGGAGTGAGTTAATTAGCTTTGTAGAGAGAGATAATGAGTCAGTCTTTGGACACATGAATCTGGGAGAAGCCTTAGTGATGGACTACCACCCACCCTGATCCCCTCCTGGACCCTTCTTGCATTCTCTTTTAGCTCTGAAATTTCTGGAAAGGAATTCCTCCTCCTGCATAGCCCCAACTAACATGGTCCTCAGCCTACCCCTTGAGAAGTCCTTCCTTCAGTCTAATCTTAGTCCTTCTGCTATAGGGCACATTGGGTGTCCCCTGCCTGAAGCAAGGGGAAACTAAGGAGAGACAAGGCTGGAGGAAGGATCGGGGCAAGAGGACCAAGGCATTCTCAGCCCCCTAGCCTGGGAAGGCCCCTGCACCAGGCCAGCCCCCCACCAGCTCTCCTTCCCACCCTCCCAATTGATCCCACACTCATTAACCTGCCAGTGGGCTGGCCACTAATTAATTGCTGGGTGGAGGAGGAGGGCAGGGTCAGAGGTTAAAGATGCTATTGAGGACCCAAAGGATAGGTGCTGCCATGCTCAGACCTCTGTAGAAGGGACCCAACCTGGGGACCAAACCCTAAAGTCTCCCATCCTCAAACCTCATAAATGGGGGTCCTTCCCTTACATCACCCCACTCACCCCTCTTCTGCATGAAGCTAAACAGGTCATCCAGAAATTCCTTCCTCTTGGGGTCTGCATCGAGCTCGTACAGCTGGGGAAGGACTGAGATCATTTTCCAGCTCTGCTTACCCCTCACCCCCTGGGACCCCAACTCAGGTTGTATCCTGAATAAGGGTCCCCAGCTAAATGGGTAAGTAGGGTCTGAAATGTGGACTCCCAAACATTAGGCTCTTTTCTTCTGGTACAGATAAGGGCACTTTTTTCTAATACACACAGAGACCCCTTACTGGCTAGTAGTGCCCTGGGCAGATCAAACCACCCATCTGGGGAGGAGGGGAAGAAAGGACGCCTTGGAGGTTCATCCTGCCCTGCAGGGCATACACAGAGTTCAGAGAGGAAGTGAGGTTGGAGCTGTGCTCCACAATTAGGAAACTGACAGATATATCTGAGGCATTCATTTACTCTTGTTCATTCCTGCAAGGCTTCTAGCTGTTGCCATCTCTGTGTGCCAAGGCCAGGGGTAATGACTCTAACCACCCCTCAGCCACGATGGATGCTCAGAAGCTCCTGGATTGAAGCCTGGGGCCCCTCAGCCCACCTTCTGGTCTAATCTCCTTCAGGGACAGTAGCCTGCCCACTACAGGAGCTGCCACAGAGGCAATGGCCTTGTACCACTGAGGACCTGTGGAGTCAAGACTTGAAAGGCCCAGAGGATAATTCCACACATTCCTAGTCACCTGGAGCCCCATCTCTAGCATCACCTTCTACATACCACCCAGGAGGAACAATCCCTGGGGTAACAGTCTTTTACCCAATAGTAAGGGTTCCTGAGTAACACCTATTGATGACATTCTATTCCTCAATAAGAAATCTCAGTAAAAAATACCCATGAATAACAAACCTCAATGATTCACCTTTAGAGCTATGCTCTCATAGGAACTGAGCCCTAAGTCTTATATGGATGTCCACAAATTACACACTCTCCAAGTAATAGTCCCCATACTTATATACCAGGAGAAACAGCCACTAGAGACCTATCTCCATAGTAGCAGAGTACTGAGTAACACTCCTTTTTATACTAATGTCACAGAGTACTAACCACAGATGAACACTTCTGGAAAATATCCTAGACCAATACCCTACAGGTAACACCACCAGAGTAGCACACCTGGAGTCATAGCCCTACAGAATACCTTCATAGTGAGTGGCTGGAGTAGTGCTTTACAGTAACATCCAAATGGGGTTTGCAGGGAGGAAAAACTCAAATAGGGCCCCTGAGTAAGATCCTGTCATTCTCAGCTGCACAGACCCATTAGTCACACTGTGCTTGTGGCCATCACAGGCTGGGAATTGTCACTCATAGAACGCAGGCCAGCAAAAGGATTTGGATGGGGGAATGTGACAGGGAAGAGATGAGGAGGATATCAGCTTGCCAGAGGAGTGGCAACCTCCATTCTGCTTCCAAAGACAGAAGTAGGCAGCCCCAAACACCCCACTGGTTGCTGAAATATAATCTTGTGACTTGATATGTGAAAAGTTAGGGTAGGATGGTGCTGGCATTGGAATCGCTAGTCCCAGGTGCTCCTCCCTCAAAAGAATTCTTAAAGGTCTCTACACCCCTCCTACTTTCCCTTCCAGCCTCACCAAGAGCCTCCAATCTGTCAGCCTCCATGTTTCTGGGTGTCTTCTGAACCTCTTAATGTTTGCCTATGCACTTCTTTCTGTGTCTCTGGGTGCCTGTCTCTCTCTTCTTGTCACTATCCTTCAGACTTTCCACTGTCCCTATCCAGGTCTCTGTGTCTCTGTCCTTCCATCCTGTAGAGGGCAGCCGGGGGGGGGATAGTGGGGGGAAGGCTACCAATCACCAAGCTTTGCTTTTTGTCCAGAGAGGAAGAGGGGAAGGCCTGACATTGAGGGGGTCCTACCTGCTTGAACTGTTCCTCATAGGTCCATTCATGGGGATGAGGTCCAGAGGGCTGGCTGGAAGGTGAGCTGGGGCCCCGAGTTCCTGGACGATTCTCCTCAGCTACAGCTTCTTCTCCCTCTTCATCCTCTTCAGTATCCTCCTCGTTATCAGCTCCAGCCTCCCCCAAGCCCCTCTCACTGGCCAGCACAATCCGGGGGCCAGGCAGAGAAGCCCGTGGTGGCGGTGGGTGTGGAGGGGCCAGTGGCACCACCGCCTGGGCCAGTCGAGCTGCCTGCTGCCTCTGCAGGGCTTCCATGACAGCTTCCAGGCGCAGTCCCCCCGCTGGTGGGGGGGCTGGCACCAGGCGGGGCCCCGAGGAAAGGGCCGCCTGTGGGGGAGGGCATTATAGGTGTTGAGCCCTGCTGCCCCCACAACCCCCAACACCAGGGGAAGTGGTCATAGATTCAGGGAAGTGCAGGGGGCGCATATGGAAAAAGACAGAAAGATAGCTTTCCCAAAGATTGACAGAGAGGTAGCAAGAGCAGGAGAGACAGAGCCAAAGAGACAGAAATGGGCATTGACTGAGGACAGGTAGAGATTGAGCAGATCAAAGAGGGTGACAAGGACCAAGAAACAGAGAAAGATGAGGGAGAGTGAGAGAGGCAATCCAACAGACAGAAAGAGAGAGAATGACAAGATGTAGAAATAGAAATGGAGATGGGACAGAGACAAGGAGAGAGAAAGGTAGGGAGAAACAGAGACTGAGATGGAGAGAGACAGAGGTATCAGGCAGAGACAAGAATGGAGAGATAGAGGGAAAAAAAGAATGGAGAGATGGCAAGAGATGAGATTGATAGAGATACTGGATAGAGAGACAGCGAAGGTAAGAGAGAGAGGAGCATGAGATAAATATCAAAGACCTGAGTGATAGGCAGGAGAGAGAGAGAGAGAGAGAGAGAGAGAGAGAGAGAGAGAGAGAGAATAAGTGAGACCAGGATTGAGAGAGAATGGGAAAGACCTATGCAGCAGGAGACAGAGACAAGAGAGAGATCAGAAAGAGACAGGGCGAGACAGTAAATAGAAGGGAGCAGACAGAGAGACAGAGGGAAAACAGAGAGACGCAGAGAACTAGAACCAAGGAGGCGCAGGAATAGAGGGCGGCGGGAGCAGAGCCCGGGACAGGGACCGGACCGGGTGGGCAGGGGACGGCGGGGCCTCGACGCCCGCTCTCTGGCTCTCGGCACCCCGCGGCCGCCCGCACTCACCATCCTGGCGCGGCCCGCTGCCCCCGGCGTCTCCACGGCTCTCCCTCTGCTACACCCGCTTCTCGGGCGGCCCCTGCCTCCGCTCGGTTCCCCACGCGGGGTTCTCCGCTGTGCGCTCTTGACGCCGTGCGCTCCTCTGACAACCGTGCGCTCAAGCAGCTTCGCTGGCGGCAGCCGAGGGGGCGGGACCCGAGCGGGGCAGGGCGGGCAGATACGCGGGGAGAGAGGCCCTGGTGGGCTCTGGCGCTCCCAGCCCCCCAACAGGTGTCTCCCCTCCACACAGCCAGCCAGTTTCGAGGGAGGGGCTCTGGGGAGCGCGGGGAACCCTGCAAAGGAGAGTGAGGATTCTACCGCCACTGGACTCGGGACCAGAACCCCATCCAACCTCACAAGTCTTGCCCCCCCCCCACACACACACACACTTAGTGACTGCCTGGCATTCACACACAAACAGCTGTATTCACACACCAACATACCCTGTCACAAGTTCAGGCACACAGCTGCCCTGATTCACATGCTGAGTTACATGGGCATTGCAGTGCCAGTGGCCTGTGATCACTAAGGGGAATCACTCTGCAGGATGTTTGGGTGAGTGTAGAGGACCTGGACATATCTGAAACTTCTCTCCATGCCTTACAGGTGCTGTCCCCAACTGCATGCATGCTGCAGTTTGCATAATATGTGCACACGGTGGTAGACTCACACCTGTGTACACACACTTGGAGGTCTCTGCACTGACTCCATACCTGCATCAGAGTACACATGCTCCACCAATATACACAGCCACACATTTTAAAAAGCTCTTTTGATGGTCTATTATGGACATGTTCAAACATATATACAAAAAGAGTGAAGAGTATAATGAACATTTCAACAGTGATCAGCATTTTGCTCATCTTCACACACATCCTTCCAGCCATGTGTGTGAATCCTGAGTCTGTATCTCCCGACCCCTTGAACCAACTGATTTAAGCCTTACCCTACCCTGTTATCACTCAGATGCTGAGATGCTGTTCCTTATTTTGGGGGTGCTGATGGCAGGTCACAATTCCTCTTCTGAGCAGTCTGAATCCCACTCCTCTCTGGCATTCTCATACATCCCCCAGTTTCTTCCTGTATGCAAGGGAACTGACCTACCAAAAGTAGGAGGGCCACACGGAAGTGATGCCAAGTGTGTGAGAACAACATGTGTCTGTAGAGGTGACACCTGGCATGGATGAGACACTGCTATGTCAAACCCAAATCCAGCTTGGGGGTCATCCTGATCTCATACCCAGTGAGGTAAGTTTCCTCCCAGGGCCAAGATTACCCCAGGAGACAGAAATTCAGGTGTGACTTTTGCTTCTTCTCTCCTTCTCACACCTACATCCCCACCCTCTCCCAACCAGTCCCCTCTTCTCAGACCCAGCTTGCCCTGGCCTTGCCCACCAGCTCTTCTCACCAGGATGACGCCCCTAACCCCTACCTGCTCTCCCTGTCTCCAGCCTCTACCCTTGTCCCCAACCCGGCTCCCACTGCAGCACTAAGGTCTTGTTGTCTTTGGCCCTTCCCTGGCCACAGTGAGGCTCAGTACTGCTCACAGCTTTGGCTCACTCCAGTGCTCTCTCATTCAGATTTCAGAACTGAGCATCAGACCCCTTCTCCATCAGGAAGCCTTGGTGATCCAGTCACCTTAAGTACTGATGCCCCTACCACATAGCTTTGTGTGGTCCTGGGGCAGTCAAGCCCCTTCCTCTGCCCAGCCCTCTCTAAAGCTGGAACCACAGAGGGGGACATCACTGAATGTACAGAGGCAGACGGACATGCCCTGGGGGTCTCCTGGGGGACTAGTGGGCAGACGGTAGAGATTTGTGGAACTCTGTTCCCAGCTTGTTCCTTTTTCCCCACACAACTTCCCCAGGCTGCTCAGAGAAGAGGTACCTGGAGAGAGCTGGACGGTAAGATTCTTCTTGGAGAGGTAGGAACTGGCTTGGGGAATTCCAGTTCTGAGGGTTTGGAGATTGCTTTGCAGGAGTTTGAGGGGAAAGAGAAAACGGGACTGGGAAGATACTCCCGAAAGAAAAAGAACCAATCAAACATAGGAAACCCTCTTTTGGAATCTGAGCCACAAGAGCTACAACTAGAAAGGGCTGAGGGGAAGGAATAAGCCTGACTGGGATCTGGCTTGTTTCTCTTCATCTGTGAAGAGAAAATGCTGTCTCTCACACCCACATATAACCCCTATCTGATCCTGTACCTCAGTGGTCCCCAACCCCCGGGCCATGGACCGGCACCGGTCCGCAGAGAAATAAATAACTTACATTATTTCCATTTTATTTATATTTTTTAAAAATGACCAGATCACCTGACCAGGCAGTGGCGCAGTGGATAGAGCATCGGACTGGGATGCAGAAGGACCCAGGTTCGAGACCCTGAGGTCGCCAGCTTGAGCACGGGCTCATCTGGTTTGAGCAAAAGCTCACCAGCTTGGACCCAAGGTCGCTGGCTTGAGCAAGGGGTTACTCGGTCTGCTGAAGGCCCATGGTCAAGGCACATATGAGAAAGCAATCAATGAACAACTAAAGCGTCGCAATGCGCAATGAAAAACTAATGATTGATGTTTCTCATCTCTCCATTCCTGTCTGTCTGTCCCTGTCTATCCCTCTCTCTGACTCTCTCTCTGTCTCTGTAAAAAAAAAAAAAAAAAAAAAAAAAAAGACCAGATTCCCTCTGTTACATCCGTCTAAGACTCACTCTTGTCACTTGTCTTGTAAGTTCGACAATTATATTTAAAAATACCATAGTTTTGGCCCTGGACAGTTGGCTCAGTGGTAGAGCATTGCCCTGGCGTGCAGGAGTCCCGGGTTCGATTCCCGGCCAGGGCACACAGGAGAAGCGCCCATCTGCTTCTCCACCCCTCCCCTTCTCCTTTCTCTCTGTCTCTCTCTTCCCGTCTCTCTCTTCCCCTCCCGCAGCCCAGGCTCCATTGGAGCAAAGTTGGCGCAGGCGCTGGGGACGGCTCCATGGCCTCTGCCTCAGGCGCTAGAATGGCTCTAGTTGCAGTGGAGCAACGCCCCAGATGGGCAGAGCATCGCCCCCTGGTGGGCGTGCTGGGTGGATCCCGGTCGGGCGTATGCGGGAGTCTGTCTGGGTGCCTCCCAGTTTCCAACTTCAGAAAAATAAAAAAAAAAACAAAAAACAAAAAACCACAGTTTTTATGCCAGTCACATAATTTTATTTTGTGCATTTATTCATCCCACCCTAAAGGCCGGTCTGTGAAAATATTTTCTGACATTAAACTGGTCCGTGGCCCAAAAAAGGTTGGGGATCACTGCTGTACCTCACAGAGACAAAGACAGACACAGACCTAGACTGTCAGTCTTCCAACACATATTTACTGAGCATCTACTTTTAAGTCAGGCACTTAAAAGTGTTGGACACAGGAGCAAATAAAGTTCTTATAATGGCATAATTCTACTGGGGAATAGGGTCAGATGGTGATAAGTAAAACAAAGAGACATAAATCCGGTCAGGAGACTATAAAGGGAAGGGTGTTATCAGTTATTTATCAATGTGTAACAAATGACATGCAAATGCTTAAAACATTTTTTTAATGATTTTTTTTAAAGAGACAAATTGGGGGCATCGATTTGTTATTCCACGTATTCATGCACTCACTAGTTGACTCTTGTATGTGTCCTGACTGGTGATTGAACCCAAACCTTGGCTTATCAGGATGATGCTCTGATCACCTGAGCTACCTGGCAAGGGAAACAGCAAACATTTTTTTATCATACTTCTGTGGATCGGGAATTCAACAGTTGCTGAGCAGAATGGTTCTGGCTTACTGTCTCTCATGAGGTTATAGCAAAAATGTTGGCTAAGGCTGCAGTCATGTTGACTGGGATGGGAGGATCTACCTCCAGGTTGGCTCACTCACACGCCTAGTGGTAGGAGACTGTTTTCCTCAGGTGGACCTCTCCATGAGAGGACTTCATGCCTGAGTGTCCTTCCAATATGGCAGCTGGTTTTCCCCAGAGTGACCCAAGAAGAGACTAAAGAGACAGCAATGCTTTTATGGCCTAGTCTTGGAAGTCATGCACTGTCACTTCTGCCATACATTATTTGTTAAAAACATATAACAGTCCAGCCCACATTCAAGGGTAAGGTAATTAGGCTTTATCTTTTTTAAAAAATTTTTCTTTTATTAATTTTTAGAGAGGAGAGAGAGAGAGAGAGAGAGAGAGAGAGAGAGAGAGAGAAGGGGGAGGGAGGAGCAGGAAGCATCAACTTCCATATGTGCCTTGACCAGGCAAGCCCAGGGTTTTGAACCAGCGACCTCAGCGTTCCAGGTCAATGCTTTATCCACTGCGCCACCACAGGTCAGGCTAGGCTTTATCTCTTAAAGGGAGGAATATAAGAAATTTTATGGAGGTATTTTAAAATGACCAAAGAAGGGCTGCTAATACACAAATGTTAGGAGAAGTACTCTAAGCAGGAATGGGGGGAGGTGGAAGAGAGTTATGGAGATACCTAGAGAAGAGCATTGCAGGCAAATTAGCAGATACAAATATCCTAAGGCAGAAGTTTGCTTGCTGTGTCATATGAAAAGCTAGGATACTGGGCTAGAACAGGGTGGCTGAGGTGAATGGTCAGGTATTTGGTCAGAGGTAACATGGGCCATGGAGTAGGTTCCCAGAGACAGTGAAAAGACTGAATGAGATGGGAAGCTATTGGAAGTGTCTGAGCAGTGAAAGGCTGGGTCTGGCTATTGTGTAGTGGATGCTCCACACAGCATGCAAGCATGAGGACTAATTAAGCCATTGCACTAATCCAGGAAAGAGCTGATAGCTTGGACCAGGATGGCAACAGTGGAGATGATAAGGAATGGTTAGATTCTGGATGTTCCAAAGATAAAACTGGGCCTGACCTGTGGTGGCGCAGTGGATAAAGCGTCGACTTGGAAATGCTGAGGTTGCTGGTTCGAAACCCTGGGCTTGCCTGGTCAAGGCACATATGGGAGTTGATGCTTCCTGCTCCTCCCCCCTTCTCTCTCTCTGTCTGTCTCTCTGTCTCTCCCTCTCTCCTTTCTACAATGAATAAACAAAGATAAAACTGATAGGATCTGCTGATGCCCTGAATATGGGATGTGAGAATAAGAGGTATCCAAGATGACTCCATGGCTTTTGGCCTGGACAGGTGGGTAAATGGAGGTTATCTTGAACGGAGACAGTAAAGACTGCAGGAGGTACAAAATTGGGAAAAATCAGTTTATGTTAGACATTTTAAGTTTGAGATGCCAATTGGACAACCAGGTGGAGATGTTGGCTGGCAGATATATGAAGCGGATATCTGGAGCTCAGAGAAGAGGTTTAGACTGAGACCAGGTATAGATGGTCCTCAAGGCCCAACCGCGTTGTTGCAAGTAGCAGGATTTCCTTTTTCACTGGCTGAATACTATCCCATTATAAATCACATTTATCCTTGAGGGCATTATGCTAGGTGAAGTCAGAAAGACAAATAGTTTATGTTCTCACTTATTTGTGGACTCTAAACACTCACATACAAACCTCTTAGAAACAGAACAGATTGATAAATGCCAGAGGCCCAATGTAGGTGATTTGGGTAAAGGTGGTCAAAAGGTACAAACTTCCAGTTATAAGAGAAATAAGTCCTGGAAAGGTAATGTCCAGAATAGTAACTATAGTTAACATTACATATTTGAAAATTGCTAGAAGTATAGATCTTGAGGCCCTGGCCAGTTGACTCAGTGGTAGAGCATCTGCCCAGTATGTGGATGTCCCGGGTTTGATTTCATGCCAGGGCACACAGATGTGCCCATCTGCTTCTCCCCCTTCCCCCTCTCGCTTCTCTCTCTCTTCTCCTCCCCTCCTGCAGCCATGGCTCCATTGCAGTGAGCTAGCCCCAGGCTCTGGGGATGGTTCAATGGCTTCTGCCTCAGGTGCTAAAAATATGGCTCCAGTTGCAATGGAGCAAGGGCCCCAGAAGGGCAGAGCATTGCCCTCTAGTGGGCTTAACGGGTGATCCTCATCTGGGCAAATGCGGGAGTGTCTCTGCCTCCCCTCCTCTCACTAAAAAAAGAAAAAAAAATCTTGAAACTTCTTTTTTGCTTGTTGTTGTGTGGTTGTTGTTGTTTTTTATAGAGACAGAGTCAGAGAGAGGGACGGACAGGAAGAGAGATAAGAAGCATCAATTCTTCGTTGCAGCTCCTTAGTTGCTCAGTGCTTGCTTTCTCATATGTGCCTTGACCAAGGGGCTACAGCAGAGCCAGTGACCTTGGATTCAAGCCAGAGACCTTTGGGCTAGAGCCTACAACCTCGTGCTCAAGCCGGATGAGCCTGCATTCAACCTGGTGACCTCGGTGTTTCCACCCTGGGTCCTCCGTGTCCCAGTCCGTCACTCTATCCACTGCACTGCCTGGTCAGGTCAATCTTGAAAGTTCTTATACAAAATTTATTTCTCTGAGAGGTTCTAGAGGTTAACTAAACTTATTGTGGTAATCATTCCATAAAATATACATATATCACTGTTATACAACCTAATGTTTTATCAATCATATCTCAATAAAACTGGTGGTGGGGGAGACATATAGATGTTATTTAAAGTCTTGAAATAATTGAGATCACCTGGTTAGGGTGTAGAAAAAAGTTTGAAGGTTAAGTCCTGGAAAGTCAACAGAGGTTGAAAGTTAATATCTAGCAAAGGAGACTGACCCACGGTGGTGCAGTGGATAAAGTGTCAACCTGGAATGCTGAGGTCACCGGTTCAAAATCAGGACTTGCCCAGTCAAGGCACATGTGAGATGCTATTGCTTCTCGCTCCTCCCCTGCCTTCTCTATCTAAAATCAGTAAAAAAAAAGAAAAAAAAAATCAAGCAAAGGAGTAGTGTACTGAAACCCAAGTGTTTATATATATATATATATATATATATATATATATATATATATATACAATATATATATATACATACATATATATATGATTTTATTTTATTTTTAAGATTTTATTCATTTTTAGAGAGAAGGGGGAAGAAGCAGGAAGCATCAACTCCTCTATGTGCTTTGACCAGGCAAGCCCAGGGTTTCAAACCTGCGACCTCAGCATTCCAGGTTGATGCTTTATCCACTGTGCCACCACAGGTCAGGCAGAATCCAAGTTTTTAAGAATGATTGTTTTTTTTTTCTGAAGTGAGAAGCAGGGAGGCAGACAGACCCTCACATGCACCCGATAGGGATCCACTGGCATGCCCACCAGGGGGTGATGCTCTGCCCATCTGGGGTGTTGCTCCGTTGCAACCTGAGCCATTCTAGCGCCTGAGGCAGAGGACATGGTGCCATCCTCAGTGCCTGAGCCAACCTTGCTCCAATGGAGCCCTGGCTGCGGGAGGGGAAGAGAGAGACAGAGAAAGGAGGGGGAAGGGTGGAGAAGCAGATGGGCGCTTCTCCTGTGCGCCCTGGCGGGGAATCGAACCTGGGACTTCTACATGCCAGGCCAACGCTCTACTGCTGAGCCAACTGGCCAGGGCCTTGAGTGATTGTTATCAAATGAAAAGTTGAGAATAATTCTGAGCTTTGCAAGAGATGGAAGAGGACCCTGGGACTAGTTCCTATGTGGGAGAAAGGGATGACAGGGGAGTTGGGGCATTCCTGATAGGTGTAGGATAAGCCTTGAGGCAGAGCTGGGTTACAGGGTGGGAGTACTTGTGGCTTGACTTTGCAACACATGATCCATGGAGAAGCCCCTGCCGGAATCTGTCCTGACCAATATGGTGTATCAAGATGGCCATCTTGCCTGGGCCTCACATTCATTCAGAGCCACAAATTTACTTGTGATGTCACTTACAAATGGTTATACAGTCTCCTATAGCTTTTTTTTCATTGGAATGTCAACCTAATTTTTTTGAAACCATGCGCCTTTCATTTTTAATATACCAGCAATACTAAGAGTGGTCTGGCCTTACCCTCAGAGCAGGGCTAGGAGGAGGAGACAGTGATGCAAATAGGGCACAAAATTTTAAAAGGGCAAGTGTAGCGACCTTGGGAGTCCCTAGGAGTTCACCTTAGGGACCTCTCTTGCCTCACACTAGTTCCAGCCCCATCTAACTCAGACACCACCAGATGGTGTCTGCTGCCCACCTGGGAGCATCCACAGAAGTGAGGGGTCCTGGAGAAGGCAGACTGGAGAGAAACTCCTGTTGTTGGGGCTTGACAAGGTATGCTGGAAACAAACACAAAAAAGCAGATGGGCAATGACTAGGCCTCTTTCTGCTCAAAAGTGGGTGCACACTGCCATCTCGTGGCCATCAGGACAAGATTCCCAGGACTGTTTTCTTCTTGGGCACTCTAAAGTATTATACATACAGCCAGTCTTATAAACTCAGAGAGGCCTTCTTGATGCTTCTCATGAGTTAGCATGTTTTTCTGCTGCTCAGATAAAAAAGAAATGGAACTAACTGTTTGACAGATCTTTATTAACATAGACAGATGGACAGAAATGCAGCAAAGGCAGTGTCTGAAAGCTGTGATGGGGGTGTGTGTGCGTGTATGCAGAAAAGGCCTTCTTTCTAGGATAAAAGGGACCTTGACCTCGGCATTCTCCACATTCTTCTGATTCCCCTGCTGACTTGGTTGCTGAGAGGGTGAGGGACAGGCCAGGAGGGCACTTGCATAGCAGGGGAATAGAGAGCAGGGGTAAGGCATATGGTGAGGACAGGGAAATCAAGGGAAAGGGCATCACAGCTGCAGGTGAAGGGGGCTTCTGATGAAGGCAACACCCCTTCTTCCTCACCCCCTTCTCCAAGTGCTGCTGGGTTGAGGGGTCAGACCCAAGCAGAGTGTATAGCCACCTCCATCCCTAACCCCAGAGCCATGACAGGGTAGGGAAGGTCTGGAAAGGTCTGAGTTGATGAGTCAAGCTTGTGTTATGTTTGAACATGACTGGATGCCTTGATATATATGGTGCTCCCTCTTTAGATGGGTGTGAATGCATGATGTTGCTGTACACATGGGATTCAGTATCTGAGTGTGTGTCCCGTATTTCCCATAGGTCTCTATGTTTGGTGGTATAAGCATGTGTGTCCCTGCTTGTGTACCAGAAACTCAGTATCTGTATTGTAAGTAGGTTTGTCTTTTCACATAGGCTCCAGCGAGGGGATGTGTGCGGGTCTGCCCGCTTCTGGCCATCCACAGGTCCTCCTTTAGGCCTGGCTGGTCAGGGTTCTTGGCCGAAGAGGTAGGTAGTGAGCTCAAGCCGGAGGCCTCGGGCATAGGCGCGAAGAGTGTAGAAGAGGGTGAAGAAATCCTGGGTGCTGAAGATTGTGTCAGCCAGCGCGAAGGCCAAGGTAGATGGGATGACACCCCGGCCATACTCCACCATCCATGTGTTTGGCCCCCACTCCACAGCCGTTGCCTCACCAGGACCATGTATCACTGTCTCCCCTGGGGGACAGGGAGCATCCACATGAGGAGCCTAGCCCTGCCCTTCTATTGCTGCCATCTTCCTGGCCCATAGGCTATCTAGTGGGTAGGGGATGAAGAGAGAGCTTAAGGAAAGGAAAAGGCCTGATTTCACTGGCCAGTTCACTTATCTGGAGGGATTAGAGGCCAAGAATGACTCCTAAATTTTCCTCTGTGGCATTCATTACCTGGGTCATGTCCTCATTTTTGGGGAAACCATGGAGGAGCAGTTCACTTGACCATGGGTCATTGTACAGGAGTTTTGGAAGTCTGCATTCCTAAGCCTCAGTCATGTCAAGCAGAAATTTAGCTAAACTTCGGCTGGGTCCATGTTAGATAGAGAGGGTGATTATACAACTTGTAAGGCTTTCTGAGAAATGTACCTTTAATTACAATGCCTGCTGTGCTTGTAACACTCAACCTCAAACTTAGTTGGAAGCCTAAACCTCTACTTTTACTCATTATAAAAAAGGAAAACAAGTCTGTTTTGCTTTTGGGGATATGAGAGCATTTTGATTACCCAACTGCCTCCCCAACAATTGCTGGAATACAGGAGTAGTAAAACAGTGTCTTAGATAAAAATCAGACATTAACAGGAAGCTGTTATGTTTTTTTTTTTTTTTTCCCATGGAAAACAACAGGGGCCCTCAGCCCTGCCTTGCCCAAACACCTGTAGCTTATCTAGGGGGTAGGGGAGCCAGGGGTAGGGCCCCTCAACGCACCACTTTCCCATGCCATGGCTCTCTCCCCAAACTATGGGCATCCCAAAATGAAGGGACTCCCTTCTCTGACAGAACTTTCCTACCCACCTGGGTAAAAGACCTCACTTTTGGTAGTGCCTTCTCTCCACTGGTGGAATGTGCCAGATATTATGGTGTCCGAGATCTCAGCCCAATAGCGTCCTGCAGGACAATCAGATGGACACCGAATATCAGGGTATCCGCGCCATCACATGGCCTGGCCAAACAGAAAGGAGGGCATGGGCCCTTGTACAGCCCCAGCCTCCCAGTCCGGCCCGCCGCCAGCACTGACCAGAGTGGCCGCCAGAGCCGAGCGCAGTGCCGAACAGCAGCACGTACTCGGACAGTGAGGCATGCAGAAGGCACATGGCGCCCATCCAGCCACCCGCGTTCACGAACACCCACTGCAGTTCCTCGTCAGGCAGCACGTGGCCTGGGTGCAGCCGCCGCAGCTCCACAATGAACCGAGAGAAGGCCAGCTCGTGGTCCAGCCCTGGCGGGGGCAGAGGAGTAACACAATTAGGAACAACACAGGTCCTAATCTGGGGAACGACGCACCCGGAACCCCTAGCTCGGCCCGGGCCTTCCCAGCCCTCCATCCGTTCATTCGCTGGCTCACCCGCGTACTGCCGCGCCAGCTGAGCGATCTCTTCGCGCTGGAAGACGAAGCTCTGCGTGCCCAGCCAGAGCCAGACTACCTGGGCCAGCACGGCCGCGGCAACTAGAAGTAGCGCAGCCCACGCCCACCGCCGGCCCACGGCCCACTGCATCCCTGCGGGAATCGAGACGCAACGCTGCACAGAAGAAACCTGGAGCCCGAAGTTACGCTTCCCACTGCCTCAAAGCCAGTAGCGCGCGGTCCAGGACTCGTTACCCCGCCACCGCCAGACGGCTCTCCCTGGCCAATCGGAACTGTTCGGGCACCCGGGCACCGCCCCCTCGGGTTGTACCATTTCCTCATGGGGGAGCAGGGAGGGCCAAGGGAGTGAGGCGGCGCCGCGCGCAGAAAGTAAATGGGGCGGTTCCAAGCTCTTCTAGCTGCTCAGTATTAAGACGTCAAGGTAGGGTCTGTCTGAGCGCCATCCTACGTGGGGCTAGGGGTTGCTGGCGGTGAAACCCAGAAAGAATGCCCCCCTGGCCTCACTGACTGGTGAAACAGGTCAGCCCGGAAGCAGAGCCTTCCTCCTGGATTTGTAATTCTTAAGGCCCGCCTTTGTTAGCCCAGAAGATGGAAGGGCTGCATTTGAATCTCCTGATGTTACGGAAGGCTTTCTGGAGGCGGTGACATCTGAGCAGTAGCTTTAAGAGAGATGGGAAGGTCCGGATGTACCATGATTGAGGGTTCGATCCCCGGTCAGGGCACATGCAGGAATCAGCCAATGAATGCATAAATAAGTGAAACAATAAATTGATGGATGTTTCTTGCTCTCTCTCTCTCTCTCTCTCTCTCTCTCTAAAATCAATAAATAAATAAATTTAAAGAGAGAGAGAAAGAGAGATGGGAAGGGAAGGGCATTCCAGCATTGAGACCTACTCCAAGAGCAAAGGCATTGAAGAGAGAGACAGCCTGGGTCTTCAGTGCCTACAATTTATTCTTCCTTGTGTAGCACAAAATGTGAGAGGAGTCCCATGTAAACCAACTGAAAGTTATGGCAGGAGAGTGATAAAGGAATAGAAATGAGAGAAAAGAGGCAGCACAGTGCAGTGGTTAAGAAAGAAAGTGGAGGCCTGACCTGTGGTGGCGCAGAGGATAAAGCGTCGACCTGGAAATGCTGAGGTCGCCGGTTCGAAACCCTGGGCTTGCCTGGTCAAGGCACATATGGGAGTTGATGCTTCCAGCTCCTTCCCACCTTCTCTCTCTCTCTCTCCCTCTCTGTCTCTCTCTCTCTCCCTTTCTCTCTCCTCTCTAAAATGAATAAATAAAATTTAAAAAAAAAAGAAAGAAAGAAAGTGGAGCTGGATTGACTGGACTAAAAGCCTGGCTGCTGTCACCTACTAGTTGTGTGATCTTGAGCAAGTTACTTAAACTCTTTGTGACTCAGTTTTCCTATCTGTAAATTGGAATGAATAAAAAGTACCTACCTCGTAGTACATACCTTCTTTGTGATGAAGATTAAATGAGTTAATATTTATAAAGTAATTAATACCTGGCATGTAGTATCATATGTGTTAGCTACGTAAATAAAACACAAGAGAACTGGAAGAGCATGGCCTCACATATGAGAGTAATAAAATGGATGGCACAGTCAAATATAATTGAGAAGTCTTGCCAATAAAATTATGGGAAATGGTCATTAGCTTTCTCAATAGGGGCATGCAGCCAGATTACATTACACAGTCTACTCTGTAATTGGTTAAGGCCAGATGATTATGTTCTAGCTAATGAAGTATAGGCAGAAATTATGTATACCACCTTCAGGTCTGGTGCCTAAAATCTGAAATTTTTACATTCTTTCTCTTCTCTGATATATTATTATAGTTATATTGAATTAAGTAATTAATGGAAAATTCTGAGTGCTGTATAGGACAGAGCTCCCCCTCTCCTCCATAATGGACTGTGGTGCTTAGCCACTGAGTTTGGGGGTTATTACAACAAAATTACTTACCCTGACTAATACAGGGCAAAAGACATGTTACAGTGTACTATGCATTAAATGTAGAGGCTTGAGAGTTGAACTGCTTTTTGAGAAACTTGGCCAAGAATGGAAAGATAAAAAAGGGATTATCTGGAGGAGATTGCAGAATTGAGGAACCTTTTTTTTTAATTGCCTCTGGCTTCTGTGATACTCCTGAGCTGACCATTCTCTAAGAACCCTGAAAAGCAGAGACTAGTCCAAAAATCTGGCCTCTGCCCACCTGTTCCATTCAGAGCTCTCTCGGGCTATCTAGGTCTGCAGCTCCCCTATTAGGTTTTTAGAACACGTTTCTAGCACACGCTGTTTAAAAAACAAACAAACAAAAAACCTGAAGTGTCCTTTCGGCCTTGAAGAGGTTCAGAACAGGACTCCCCAAAATATACCACTTTGGCATGTGAATTATTTTGAACTGGCGCTGATCAAGATTCTGTACACTCACAAAAAACTTTTACCTCTTCCTTAAAGAATTTAAATTTGGCCTGACCAGGCAGTGGTGCAGTGGATAGAGCATTGACCTGGGCGGCTGAAGACCCAGGTTTGAAACCCTGAGGTCACCAGCTTGAGTGCAGGTTCACTAGCTTGAGTGCAGGGACACTAGCTTGAGTGTGGGATCATAGAGATGGCTCCATGGTTGCTGGCTTAAGCAAGGAGCTGGCTCAACTGGAAATCCCTGATCAAGGCATGTATGAGAAAGTAATCAATGAAAAAACTAAAGGGCCACAACGACAAGTTGATGCTTCTCAGCTCTATCCCTGCCTGCCTGTCTGTCCCCCCCTAAAAAAAAGAGAAAAGAATATGTATTTGAAAAATACTGGTATAAACCTTAGGAACATATTATTGAATGTAAAAAAACCCTGCCTGACCAGGTGATGGTGCAGTGGATAGAGCATTGGACTGGGATGCGGAAGATCCAGGTTCCAAACACAGAGGTCACCGGCTTGAGCGTGGGCTCATTCAGCTAGAGCACAGGCTCACCAACTTGAGTGTGGAGTTGCTGGCTTGAGCATGGAATCATAGACATGACCCCAAGGTTGCTGGTGTGAGCAAAGGGTCACTTGCTTTGCTGTAGCCCTACTGGTCAAGACACATATGAGAAAGCAGTCATTGAATAACTAAGGTGTGGCAACAAAGAATTGATGCTTCTCATCTCTCTCCCTTCCTGTCTGTCCCTTTCTCTGACCCTCTGTCTCTGTCAAAAAATAAATAAATAAAAAAATCTTAGAGGAATTTAATTTTGAGGCCTTGCCTGTAATAAGAGTTATTACCGGCCCTGGCCAGTTGGCTCAGCGGTAGAGCGTCGGCCTGGAGTGCGGGGGACCCAGGTTCGATTCCCGGCCAGGGCACACAGGAAAAGCGCCCATTTGCTTCTCCACACCCCCCCCCCTCCTTTCTCTCTGTCTCTCTCTTCCCCTCCCGCAGCGAGGCTCCATTGGAGCAAAGATGGCCCGGGCGCTGGGGATGGCTCCTTGGCCTCTGCCGCAGGCGCTAGAGTGGCTCTGGTCAAGGCAGAGCGACGCCCCGGAGGGACAGAGCATTGCCCCCTGGTGGGCAGAGCCTCGCCCCTGGTGGGTGTGCCGGGTGGATCCCGGTCGGGCGCATGCGGGAGTCTGTCTGACTGTCTCTCCCCGTTTCCAGCTTCAGAAAAATACAAAAAAAAAAAAAAAAAAAAAGAGTTATTACCAAAAATAACTTTTCATGACCTATTTATATGGCAGGGCAAACTTCTAGTTACTGAACATCTACTTTTATCTTGTAATGACCTTCTTGCTCTCTCAAGACCCAAGGTGCCTTACCTCATTCTTAGCTCAGAATGCTGTATATATCTCCTTTTAGCATTCTGTCTCTGAGCCTCTCACGTATGTGGGGGTCTCTGACTTTCTCATGTCATATGTACATATGTAATTATTTATTTATTTATTATTCAAATAGAGGAGGGGAGAAAAAAAGAGACAGACTCCTGCATGTGCCCTGACCAGGATCCACCTGGCAAGCCCACCAGGTGGTGATGCTCTGCCCACCCGGGCGTTACTCCACTGCTCAGTAACCAAGCCCTTCTTAGGGCCTGAAACGGAGGCCATGGAGCCATCCTCAAGGCCTGGGCCAACTCGCTCCAGTCAAACCATGGCTGCAGGAGGGGAAGAGAGAGAGAGAGAGAGAGAGAGAGAGAGAGAGAGAAGTGAGAGGGGGAGGGGTGGAGAAGCAGATGGGTGCTTCTCCTGTGTGCCCTGACCGGGAATTGAAACTGGGACTTCCACACACCAGGCTGACACTGTACTGCTGAGCCAACCTGCCAGGACAGTACATATATAATTAAAGTTGGTTATTTTCTCTTGTTAATTTGTCTCTTGTTGATTTGCTTATTAGAACAGCTTGAGAATTTAGAAGGGTGGAGGAAAGATTTTTTTCTTCCCACAACCTTAAGAGGGTTCTAAGAAAGGAGATTAAAGGGTTGAGGGTCACAGTCACCTTTCCTAAATGTCATAGAAGAGATCACACCTCTGGGATCTTGGAGGGAAAGGGCTGGGTAGGCCCTATCTCAGCCATTCTCCTCTTCCACCAAAATGTGACCTTGGGGAGACACAGATTCAGGAGAGGTTTGACAATAGGACCGAAGAGATATTTCTGAAGAGGTCAGGAATTAGTTGGCATGATCTTCGGAATGTCACTGAAGCACTAGTGTTCTTTTTTTCTTTTTTTGACAGAGACTCAGAGGGAGGGATAAATGGGGACAGACAGACAGAAAGGGAGAGAGATGAGAAGCATCAATTTTTCATTGCGACACTTTAGTTGTTCATTGATTGCTTTCTTATATGTGCCTCGACCATGGGGCAACAGCAGACCAAGTGACTCCTTGCTCAAACCAGCAACCTTGGGCTCAAGATGGTGAGCTTTGCTCAAATCAGATGAATTTGTGCTCAAACTGGCGATCTCAGGGTCTGGAACCTGGGTCCTCTGCGTCCCAGTCCGACGCTCTATCCACTGCGCCACCACCTGGTCAGGCGAAGCACTAGTGTCCTTGAGAAAATGGAGCTGCCTCCAAAATCTAGTCACTCAAACAACAAAAACAGCTGAGAGAGTAGAAAAGTAAATCTTCTGTCCTCCCTTCCTACAACTCCCCACCATTAGCAGCTAGTGGGACAGGTAAAACACCCCATCCCTATTTCTCAGCTCTCTGCTTCCTGCCCCCTACCTGGTGGCCTTTTCAGATTCTAGTCAGAGGTTCCTAGGGCAGAGATTAGATAAATGACCAATGACCTAGTTTTTGAATCTGAGCTGCAAAACACCTGGCTTAGCCTGGTCTGGTTCGGGGAAAGGGGCCTCCTTGCTCCTCCCTAACTTCTAGTTTACTATTTTTCCGTGTTGAGTGTCACCAAACTCTCAGGGGTAATTCTGAACAGAGGGAAGAGACTAGACATTTGAGTGTAAATTCTAGCTTGGACACTTGTCCTTTGGGTGACCTTGAGGCCTCTGTTTCCCACTATGAAATGGGGAAGATGTTCAGACAATGTTTTATGTCTCTTTAAAAGTGCCAGGGGAGAAATTAATTTGAATTTTATTCTAAGGTTAGCCTATTGGTTTGATCCAAGGAAAAGTTGTAGAAGGGAATGGGGGTGTAAACACCCCTGATCCCACCTAGACAGATGGTGGCTACATCTACTGATAATGTTGTCTTCCCTACATTTTCAGATTTCTTATAGCCCTCTTACCTACCCACTTCTTGTGCTTTTGGTATGCGCATATGAAAGAGAGAGAGAATTATGTAACAAAAGAATGTCTAAACCTTTAAAAGAGTTTTTTAAAATTTTTATTAATTTTAATTTATTAACATGGATTCAAGTGTCCCACTCAATATAACACCCTCACCCCCTACCCCTGTGTCCCCCATTTTACCCCCTTTGCCCTCTTCCCCCTAACTGCCTCCTTCCCCCTCTGGGACTTGCTGTCCTGTTATCTGTATCTATGTGTTATGTATATATAATTTCATTAATCCTTTCATAGAAGAGTTTTATAAGGCTTTGTTTGACCCTAATTTTGAGGATGTGCTTGGAAGCAAAATCTCAACGATTGAGAAAATGCTCTGGAGAATGGCAGTTTTGTAGCTCCTTTTAGGCATTTAGGATCAAGGGAAGAGATGTGAGGAAGCTACACTAAATACATTGGCGGTAGATTAAGGAGGCAGGAGAAAGCAAAGTGGGGAAAGCTCTAGGACTGGATAAAAAGCAAAATGGAGAAACACATATTTCTTTTATATTGGTGGGTACAGGATAGTTAATAATTAACATTTATAGTGCTTAGAGATGGTATTCCCGGAACAAGATAACCATGAGGTGTTCAGTGGTCTTATGCTCTCATGCCTGTGGTTATGCCTTCAAAGAGTCTAGAAAAGAAAATTACTCTGATATTTCAAAGATATGTTATCCTAGATGTATATGGACATTGGACAGAGCTCACTTAAGGTAAAGATCAACCTTTACCTGTAGACCTGGGACATGCTTACCTGCTATGAACTGTCCAGTTAGGAACTTGTGATCAGACCATCTTGTGTAGTTACTTTCAGTCACTGAACTTGTTAGGCCTCTGAACTTGTCAGGTTTATTACATAGCCCTCTCCCCTTTTTTTTTTTTTTTTTACAGAGACAGAGATAGACAGGGACAGACAGACGGGAACGGAGAGAGATGAGAAGCATCAATCATCAGTTTCTCGTTGCGAGTTGCGACTTCTTAGTTGTTCATTGATTGCTTTCTCACATGTGCCTTGACCGTGGGCCCTCAGCAGACCAAGTAACCCCCTGCTGGAGCCAGCGACCTTGGGTCCAAGCTGGTGAGCTCTTTGCTCAAGCCAGATGAGCCCGCGCTCAAGCTGGCAACCTCGGGGTCTCGAACCTGGGTCCTTCCGCATCCCAGTCCGACGCTCTATCCACTGCGCCACCACCTGGTCAGGCAGCCCTCTTCTCTTTTAAAGATTTTATTTACTGATTTTTCTTTTTTTTATACCCCTCACTCAAAGTCAAATTGTCTTCTGTCACCTTCTATCTGGTTTTCTTTGTGCCCCTCCCCTCCCCCACCCCCTCTCTCCTTCCTCGCCCCCTCCCCCCGCCCCCTACCACCCACCTCCCCACCTCCCCACCTCCCCACCTCCCCACCTCCCCACCTCCCCACCTCCCCACCTCCCCACCTCCCCACCTCCCCACCTCCGTTGCCATCACATTCTTGTTCATGTCTCTGAGTCTCATTTTTATGTCCCATCTATATATGGATTCATATAGTTCTTAGTTTTTCTGATTTACTTATTTCACTCCGTATAATGTTATCAAGGTCCATCCATGTTATTGTAAATGATCCAATGCCATCATTTCTTATGGCTGAGTAGTATTCCATAGTATTGATATATATATACCAAAGCTTTTTTTTTTCTTTTTTTTTTTTACAGAGGCAGAGATAGACAGGGACAGACAGACAGGAACGGAGAGAGATGAGAAGCATCAATCATCAGTTTTTTGTTGCGACACCTTAGTTGTTCATTGATTGCTTTCTCATACGTGCCTTGACTGCGGGCCTTCAGCAGACTGATTAACCCCTTGCTTGAGCCAGCGAAGCTGGTGAGCTTTTATTTTTTTTGGCTCAAGTCAGATGAGACTGCGCTCAAGCTGGCTACCTCGGGGTCTCGAACCTGGGTCCTTCCACATCCCAGTCCGATGCTCTATCCACTGCGCCACCACCTGGTCAGGTTGTACCAAAGCTTTTTAATCCACTAGTCCTCTGACGGACATTTGGGCTGTTTCCAGATCTTCACTATTGTGAACAATGCTGCCACAAACATGGGGGTGCATTTCTCCTTTTGATTTTTCTTTTTTAAAGAGAGGAGAGAGAGAGAAAGAGGGGAAGAGCAGGAAACATCAACTTGTAGCAATTGCTTCTCACACGTGCCTTGACTGAGCAAGCCCACAGTTTTAAACCAGTGACCTCAGCGTTCAAGGTCGATGCTTTATCCAGTGCACCTTTACAGGTCAGGCTCATAGCTCTTTTTATTCAGTTACTTAGCTCTATTTTCCCAAACCTGTTTCTGCTGACGTGAGGATGGTTATAGGGTAGTACCCACTCCTCCAGCTAATACTTGAGATTGGGGTTCATCTGAAGCAGATCACCCCTCCCGCCAAGTCTGACTCTCCTCCACCATAGCCATTGAGCAGGTAAGTGAAGTAATTGTGGATCCAGAGCTATACCTTTACTTTGCCTGTAACCTTCATCCCGTTTAGGAGGGCAGAGGCCATACCTAACTTGTGCACATAGGGGCATCACTTTGCATCACGTGGAGCCTAGGTGCCTAGCACAGGGTAGATGCTCAGTACATATTTGCTGAACGAATGACCAAACGAATGAGTGAAGGCAGTAAAGAAATCTTGTCAGCGTCCTGGATCTTCAGTAAGCAGCTTTCACAGAGGATTTTTCCAGGGTACTGACTTTAACCCTGAAGTCTCCAAAGTCGCCCTTTACAGTTCTAGGTTGTCCTGAGCCCCGCCCCCAGGTGGCCGGTCCGCCCCCCAGACAGTCACGTGCTGAAGGCTAGCCAATTATCGGGGTACGGGCGGGGTTGACTAGACCGTGATGGGTGAGAGGCGGCGGGACAGAACTCCAGAGGATCCCCCAAGGTGGTCTAATGTCGCGCAGCGGATCGGGTCCTGAGCAGCGCCAGCAGGCATCAGAGGCGGAAGCCACCGCCACGACTTTCCTGGCAAGCGGTAACTTTAGGGCGGCCGGGACTCGCTGGAACGCGCAGCCGAGCCGTCTCCTTCCTTAGGAAGTTGTCGTCCGTACCCTCAGGTGGGCGCGCCCACCCGGTCGGGCCCCAGCGGCGAAGAGACACACCCGTGTTGGGTAGCAGGCTATTTGACGCTGGGAAAGCCCAAGTCGGGTTATTTAGCTCTGGAGATGGACAGGGCCGAGAGGGTGCCTCAGAGCTTGGGCCTGCTGGTGGGTGAGACACATTGACGAGGTGGACGGAGAACTTTGCTGACTGATAATGGCTTTTTGCCCCCAGAGCATCAGCATATCCGCTACAACCCGCTACAGGATGAGTGGGTGTTGGTGTCAGCTCATCGCATGAAGCGGCCCTGGCAGGGGCAAGTAGAGCCCTCACTTCTGAAGACAGTGCCCCGCTATGACCCCCACAACCCTCTGTGTCCTGGGGCCACACGGGCCAATGGAGAGGTAAGCCTTTAGATCTTACATCTGTATGCTGGGTCAGGGGAAGTAGCTTCCCCTTAGAGCTACCCCTCACCCATAGGGTGGTGGACTTCCTTCTGGGTCCTATCTTATCGTGTCTTTTTGACCCCAGAGTGGGCCTTCCCCACCCTCTTGTAGCCTGTCCAGCCATTGAAGCACCACATGACTGGTGGTATGGGGCAGCAAATGCTTCTAGCCCATCCTTGTCTGTAGGTGAATCCCCACTACCATGGCACTTTCCTGTTTGACAATGACTTCCCAGCTCTACAGCCTGATGCCCCCAATCCAGGTAATTGTTTGTAGCTGCTGTTGGGGGGAAGGGAAGCTGGACTCCTTGCAGTGACTTCTGTTGCAGAGAGTGATACTCCTTTGTCTCAGGTCCCAGTGATCACCCTCTTTTCCAAGCAGAGGCTGCTCGAGGTGTTTGGTAACTATGGATTTCCTCCCCTGTAACCTTCAATCCAGGGCCTAGATTGAGTACAGGGTTTGGACCTTGCCCCTAGCACATCCAAACCCTATATTTCTGTCATCCCTCCCTCCCTCCCTCCCTCCCTCCCTCCCTTCCTCCCTCACCACTTAGTAAGGTCTTGTGCTTCCATCCCTGGTCGGATATGACGCTGCCACTCATGTCAATTCCTGAGATCCGTGCTGTTGTCGATGTGTGGGCCGCAGTCACAGAGGAGCTGGGTGCTCAGTACCCTTGGGTGCAGGTCTGTGAGATTGCCCCCTCCCCTGGATAAGCAGAGAGGGGGCGGTGCTGCTTTTGTTCTGGGAATTGGCATTCTTGTTTCCACAGGGTATGGTTTGGAAGGGTTGACTTGGTGTCTTTTTGGCTCCCTACTTCCCTACTTGATAGATCTTTGAAAACAAAGGAGCCATGATGGGCTGTTCCAACCCCCACCCCCACTGCCAGGTAGGTGTGTCAGAGGCTCCAGTGCATTTCTAGGCTGAGTCTAAGCTAGCACTGTGCAGAGGGGAACTGGAGTAAGAGATGGGACAGAGGGAGTATGCTAGTGATGTGGAGGCTTGGGAGTGAAGGACCTGCCATTTTTCTTTCTCCTACTTCTTGATAGGTATGGGCCAGCAGTTTCCTGCCAGATATTGCTCAGCGTGAAGACCGATCTCAGCGAGCCTATCAGAGTCAGCATGGAGAGCCCCTGTTAATGGAATATGGCCGCCAGGAACTGCTCAGGAAGGTGGGAGAAAGCTAGACCTTGTCCCTCACCTGACCCCAAACAACAGAGGTGTATGAAGAAGGGTGAAAAGAAAGTAGCAGAGAGACTTGGTAGGAGCCATTGCAGTAATCTAAAGGAAAGGTGATGGTGACTTAAACTAAGGTGATAATGGTGAAGGTGATGAGAATCCATAAGATTCTGAGTATACTTTTTCTTCTGCTTTCTTTGTTTATTTGCTGACCCCTTACTCACTCACCTTGATGACCTCATCTCCATTTGGTCTGCTCAGGAACGTCTGGTCCTAACCAGTGAGCACTGGTTAGTGCTGGTCCCCTTCTGGGCAGTGTGGCCCTTCCAAACACTGCTGTTGCCCCGTCGGCATGTGCGGCGGCTGCCTGAGCTGACCCCTGCTGAGCGAGATGGTGAGTCTCCCAACTGGAACTTTGGGGACAGGCTCTGGATAGGGGTTGTTCTTATTGGGCCAACTTCTAGGCCACAGGCTAAGAGCCAGGCTTTGATTCCAGATCTAGCCTTCATTATGAAGAAGCTCTTGACCAAGTATGACAACCTATTTGAGACATCCTTTCCCTACTCCATGGGCTGGCATGGTAAGGCTTTTTGAGCACCCATATCTAGCCCCAGTATCATTTCTGGGCTCCTGTGGCCCAGCCCAGTGGATTGCAACCCCCAGCAGGCCTTGGAACTCTTGCTGGGGGGAAGTGTTCAGAGCAGAATTGCTGGGACTAAGGGTGGAGCAGGAACATGGTGAAAATGTGTCCCAGTGTGCTTTCCAATGCCTGATCTGCTGTCTGGCATAGAATGCTGGGGAATGTAGTTTTCAGGTACCTAGCCTGATTGAGGGGTAGGGATTGGGCTCCAGAACTAAGAAGGGCCCTTTCCAGCCATCTCTGCCTTCTTATCAGGAGCTCCTACAGGATCAGAGACCGGAGCCAACTGGGACCACTGGCAGCTGCATGCTCATTATTACCCTCCACTCCTGCGCTCTGCTACTGTTCGGAAATTCATGGTTGGCTATGAAATGCTTGCCCAGGCACAAAGGGACCTCACTCCTGAGCAGGTTAGGACTCAGAGCACTCTGGGTCTCCCTTTCTTTTCTATTTCCTCAAAGGATCCCAACAATCATGACCTTGAGAACCCCCATAACTTGGGCATTCCTAAGGACTCAGGACTGCTCAACTCCTTCATCCTCTGATTGTTCCAACATCCTTATCACCAGCCTCTTGGTCCCACAAGCCCTCCTTTGTTTTTCCTAGGCACTCTGAACTCCATACCACCATTCTGGGCAGCTCTTACCCTCCTTCTTCCCCTTTCAGGCTGCGGAGAGACTAAGGGCACTTCCTGAGGTTCATTATCACCTGGAACAGAAGGACAAGGAGACAGCAGCCATCGCCTCATCACACTGACCCCAGAGCCTTCTGAGAGAACCAGGGCCGAGGGTTTGGGCAGATGTGGGATCAATAAAACTGCGCTCCTCAAACTTTAATCATATATTCTACTGCCAGTGAACTCTAACTCTCGGGAGTCTGGGGTTAAAGGCTGAAGGCACAGCTCCAGCCCAGCTTTTCTTTGCCCACAGGTGTGCAGAAAGCTTAAGGATAAAAAACCTTCCTTTCTAAATCTCTGAACAAAATTAATACTCAGTGTTATGTGTTGTCTATGAATTCTTTTTTTTTTTTTTTTTTCATTTTAGAGAGGAGGGGGAGAGAGAGAGGGAGAAGGGGGAGAAGCAGGAAGCATCAACTCCCATATGTGCCTTGACCAGGCAAGCCAGGGTTTTGAACCGGCAACCTCAGTGTTTCCAGGTTGACGGTTTATCCACTGCACCACCACAGGTCAGGCTATGAATTCTTTTACTCCTAAAGTAACAGGCATTCCAGTTTGAGAAAATGATTAAAAATCCTGTTTTCTTGTCTGTGGCTGAGGCTTTGGAGAAGGTCAGAGTCCCTCTCACCACCACCTCTAGGGTGTCAGCTCATGAAGCCTGGGACTGAAGGTTTGGTGGGGAGCGGGTGAACAGATCCTGGCCCAGTGGTCAGTGGCCAGACCCTGGGCTGCTGGCCAGAACCCTGGCTTTGTGAGTGGCTGCAGCTTGGCTCTACTCCAGCCCACAGGGGCTGAAGAAGTGTGGGTAGGGAACGTGTACGTGGCTTTATGTCTTTGGCTTCTCCAGACTCCCGCTTGCAGCATGTATGTGCAGGCTCTCCAGACCTCTGTTGCCCCTGTGACTCAGTTATTGCAAAGGGCAAAAAAACAACTCTGGGAAGAAAGGGGCTGCCAGAGTTAGGAGTCCCAGATCGGAAGGATGGGATGGTTCTTGGAGTGACCCTAAGTGTACCCCTGCCCCTCTGGACTTGTTTCCTTGATAAAACTCTTACTATGTGTGAACAATAGGTCACACAACCCAGGCGACTTGATGTCACCTAATATCAGTATCCTCCAGACTTTTAGGTGAGGACAGGGCTTGTGAACAATATAAGAATAGCCAGAATGCTGTTTGTTTCCATTCTTAAGGGAATTGAGTCTCTGGGAGAGGAAATCATGCCGAGGCCAGACAGTGGTGACCTGGCCCAGGAGAACCTTGGCTGCCTGTCATCCAGTCCAGGGTTCTTTCTTCCTTGAGAGGGGAATGGTCTGTGACTTGGAGTGTTAATCCTGGTCTGGAAGGAGCTCAAATAGACATGGTACACGTCTTCCTTAAGCCCCCAGTGACTGGAGTGGATGGGAATACTGGATGGTGGTTACTTTCTTCAAGTGTGGGCACACATGCATGCATGCGCTTTGATTGGGGGCATTTGGAATCATCTGGGGAGTTTCAGACAATACTGATGCCTAGGTCCAGTCTCCAGAGCTTCTAATTTAATTGGCTTGGAGTGTGGCTTGGCAGTTTTAAAACTACAATGTTCAGCAATGCCCTTCCTTATCTGGAGTCAAGGGTACCTTCAGCTTGTCCAGTCACCTGCCCGGTGGCTCCTGAGTCACTGAACTTAAGGCATTGTTTGTGGACAGTAGGTAGGGAGAGGGGCCTGAAAGATTCCAATGCTACTGTCCAGGAGGACAGGACTTCGGGAAAGGAACCAGGAATACGGCCCCAGACTCTGTCCCCTAGCAGCTCCTCAGTCTGGACGGGACAGGAAGTGTCCGGCAGAGGTGGGGGAGGAGGTGATTGGCACTTGGAGGCTCCAATGGGTCGAAACCCCCCCTATTTCACCACTTTCCTTCCATTGGTGCCTGGGCGGAGCCACTCCACAGCGGGGCCCGGGGCAGGAGGGAGTAAAGGCCGGGGCAGAGGGCGAGGGCGGAGGGCGCTGGCGGCGGAGGCCGCGGAAGGTGAGGCCTGCTGGGGCCCTTGGGTGTGCAAGAGGAAGCCTTGCCAGGAGAGGGCCAGCAGGGTGGTGTACGATGGAGGGCTCAGTGACTGACCGACTGTCAGTGCGTGTGCCACTGTGAGGCTGTGGGTGATGATGTCTGTGCGGCTCCGCAACTGTGTCACTTGTTACAACTGTCAGATAATGTGACTAAATGTGTCATTGTGTATGCGGCTGTGCAAGGGATTATGTGAGTATCTGTCAATGTGAAGTTTTTGGTGAGAGACTGGGTCGTGTGTGTGTGTGTGTGTGTGTGTGTGTGTGTGTGTGTGTGTGTGTGAGGGCCTGTGACCACATAAGGGAATGTGTTTGGGGAAGATCTCTGTGGGGTTTAAGATCGTTTCTGCCAGTATGAGAGTGGGTGGCTGGGTTTGTGTACACCAATGAGTGACTTCAGGAGTAGTAAAGCAAGAGTGAGATTTGTACTATGTGCGTGTCCTGGGTCCTAATTGTCAGACCATGTGGGAGTGGAGCTGTATTTATATCTGGGGTCCCACTTCAATAGCTAATGGGACTGACCTTTCTTAGTGAGTGTCCAGCGTAGGCAGACCCATCCCCAACACTCTTGGAGGGATCCCCTCCTTTCTGTGCTTAAGGATCCCTGTCACTGGTGTACTGCTTCCTATTTTGTTTTCTTGTCTGATAGTTTTCTTGTATTTCTTTTTCTCCCCCTATTACTCTCTTTCTAGAGCTACGGTTCTCTTGTGTCTCTTCTTCACAATTTTGTCTGCCCAGATCTCTGTGTATCTGTTTTTTAGTTCTGCCTCAAGTTCTTTGCATCTGTCTCTGTATTGCTCTGCCTGACTCCCCTGTTCACCTTTGTCTCTTTGACTACCTGTTGTCCTGTAACAGTGATGAGATGTGGGATCTGCTGGGTTAGAACTCCCTGGAAGACAGGGCATAAACCACCATGAGGAGTTGTGTTTAGGAAGTGCTGTGACCCCATCCCAGAGGTGTGATTGTGGGAGGAAGGGTAAGATGTGAGTATTGGTCGGTATGAGTGTGTGGGTATGTGTAGATGAGAGCTCTGAGTCTGAGTGAAGATATCTGAGTATGTTGGTGTGACTGTATCTGAGAGTGTGTGTCTGAGGGTAAGTGTGGGGTCTTGTGTATCTGGCACCAAGGGACCAAAGGCATTTCCTGGTGCTGGGGCCCAAAGAGTAGGAGTAGAGGGGGTGGTGAGAAATGGCTGGAACATCCAGGGGAAGGATTGGCTTTTCTTTATATCCCCCAACCTGGGGCCTCCCTTCCCCTCAAAACACAGCGAGCTATCCCCTAAAGAAATCTTTACTGGGGAGTGGAAAGAGTGGGAGCATGAGTATGTATCTGAATTTTTATTTGATTGTGTCCATGTTTGTTCAAGGGAGTATCTTTTTGTTGACTGTGCCTAGTGAGTCCACACATGAATGTGGCTGTGTTTGGCTGTGTGAAAACACAGGGAATCTATTACTGATAGGGACATAAGCAGCCCTCCTTTCCCTCTTGTTGGCCCTGGTTGCGTTTGTGGCTTCCTTTCCAGACTGGGGGGGAGGCCTCTTCCCTTCCCCGGGCCTCGGGTGGGAGGAGGGTTGGAGGGGAGGAGAGAGGAGAAGGGGGAAGAAGAAGGAGGGGGAGGGGGCTTGGTTATGAGTGGCTGAGCTCCAGGGCTTAGAGGGGCGGGGCAGGGAAGGGGGAGGAGGGGATGATTCTGGGGTCTCAGAACTGTGGAGCTGAGACGGGTGCTGTAGCTAGTGGGAGGAAGTCTTGGAGGCCATGGACACTTAGCCACTGGGATCACCGAGGTAGGGCGGGGCTGAGCAGGGTGAATGTGGCTGGGAGGCCAGGGGTGAGCCTCTAGATACTCAGAGAGACACACAGACACATGGAAGCCCCTGTTCTGCTCTACTGGGGAGGGGTCTGTACTCTACCTCTTCCGAAGCACCAGCCCAGGGCCCTCTGTCCATCTCCTCCTACTCCTGTTCCCGTGGCCACTTCCCCACTGCCTTGCTTCCTTCTGCTTTTCCCCATCCAGAATCCTCTCCTAGCACCCTCCGAATCCCATACACACATAGTTGGTTACTTCCTCTGCCTTCCTGAATTTCTGCTGCCCCAGCTCAGCCTTCAGCTCACAATGAGCCCCACCCCCACCCCCGTCCTGGTCCCCAACCATCTCCTGGTCCTGTGGACCCCACCTCAGACCCCATCCCTGCACACTCCCAGCTCCTCTCAGCCTCCTTTCCTTCCCCGCCACCCTGTCTCCATCTGCTGGCTTCTCGCCTGCCCCCAGCCTCTGGCAGCAGCCAGGGCATCTGGATCTGCTTAACTCTACAGCCTCAGCCTGCACCCTAGCCCCATCCAGCCTCATAGGCTGGAGACCAGCAAGACTCCAGAGTCAGCCCAGATCAGTGGCCCAAGGAGCCAGAGCAAGGAGCCAGGCAGACCCAGGCGAGAAGAGGCTTGGCAGCCAGAGCAGGGCTAGGCCTCCTGGCAGGAGTATAGGGTGGGTTTAGTCCCACCATGACAGCTCCAGGGTGATGAGGGCTGCCTGAGGTCAGTCAGAGGCAATGATTAGCCCTGGGCCAGGTGGACACCAGGATTTCCAACAGCTGGATTGGAGGGGTTAATAGGAGTAACTGAGCTGGTGCTGGCACTTGGTGCCGGGGGTGGGCGCCAAGGGTGGTGCAGGGGGGTGGTGCTGGCACAGTCTGTCGCCTCCGGCTTTTGTTCTGGGCCCTAAGCCCAAGACTGAGATGGAGAATGTGAGGGTGTGTGTCTGCATGTGCATGCATAGTTCTGTGTGTGTGTGTGTGTGCACATACACACAGCCTGGGGGTGTGTAGTGGAAAGGGGGAACTTAAATCAGATCCCCCAGTGATTTCTGATATTCTTGGCCCACTTGGTACCTCATTTTTGCTCCTAAAAAGCTCCCGTTTAGAAGAGAAGGAAGGAGGCCCCAGCCTCTCATCTCCCATCTTGGGGCTGGGGGATTGCTGAAACTGCCTCTCTCTCCCCACAGATGAGCAGCAGCTGCTCAGGGCTGAGCAGGGTCCTGGTGGCTGTGGCTACAGCCCTGGTGTCTGCTTCTTCCTCCTGCCCCCAGGCCTGGGGTCCCCCAGGTGAGACCCTGCTGTGTGATGTGCCATCCTCACTGTGGCTTCCAACCCATATCTAATCTGTGACCCCTCCACCCAACCCCTGACATTCAACTTGGCAACATCTGCTCTCTACCCTGTCCTCTGATCTCTGTCTCCAGATTATAACATGATACTCTGACCCAATGACCCTATTCGGGACTTAAAAGTCTGCTTTTTCCCAATTACTCTCATAAAGTGGGGGGTTTGGGGAGAGGGGAAGGAAGAGCCCCTCCTCAGAAGTGCCCTCCACAGGAGTCCACTATGGACAGCCTGGAAGGTCCATAACGCTGTGTTGCCCTGGAGTGACTGCTGGGTAAGTGCCCATCTGCCTGCTGGGGTGACACTCATGACCCTTTCTTGACCCTGCCCAGCCCTCATGCCCCTTCCCATCCTTGCCTCTGTGTCTGTAATCCTCACTTTTCTATATGTGCTAATTTTCAGACCATTCTTATTCAACAGAAAATTTCAACCAACATGTACTGAGCACCTGCTAAGTGCCTGGTCTGTTCTACAGCAGTATACAAGCCAGGCAAGATGTCAGCCCTCTCAGAGCTTACATGCTAGTGGGGCAGACAGACAATAAGCAAATAAGAATCTTGCCAGGTAGTAATAATACCTGGCAAGGTGGAAAATCAAAAGAGAGTGCCCTGGGAGATGATAACTGAGCGGTTCTTTTCTATTGGTAATCAGGAAAGACCTCTCTGAGGAAGTAATGTTGAAGCTGATTTGTGAGGTCAGGAAGGAGGCAGCCAGGCACAGGTTGAGGTAGAAGCATTCCTGACAGGAGCCAGTACAAATGCCCCGAGGTGAGGATGAGCTGGACACTGTTAAACAGAAAGATGACTCGCTGGACAGGATGGGAGTGTGCTAGGTAATGCGGGAGCAGGAGGAGCTGAAGAAGGAATGAAGGCAAGGGCTAAATCACTGGGGGCTCTGTGAGTCAGCAAAAGGAGTATGGGTTTTATTGCAAGTGCAGTGAGAAGCCCATGGAGAGCTGTGGCATGGTCTGACTTACTCTTGAAACCTTCCCTCTGTCTATTATCACCTCATCTCATCCCTAGGGCCCCTGTGTCCTGGTTTCGGGACGAGGAGACAAGGCTGCTCCAGGGACCTGACTCTGGGCTAGGGCACGAACTGGTCCTAGCCCAGGCAGACAGCACTGATGAGGGTACCTACATCTGCCGGACCCTGGATGGTGCACTTGGGGGCATGGTGACCCTGCAGCTGGGCTGTGAGTTGAGGAGGGTGTGTTGGGTGGCAGTGATGAGACATGGGGCTCCTGAGAGAATCAAGTTCCCAAGTAAATCCTCTGAGATGGAAGGACTGGGGACTTCTCAGTCTATAGCTGTGCCCTCTGCCTTTAGACCCCCCAGCCCGTCCTGTTGTCTCTTGCCGAGCAGCTGACTATGAGAACTTTTCCTGCACTTGGACTCCCAGCCAGGTCAGCGGTTTACCCACCCGCTACCTCACTTCCTACAGGTGTGTTCATGGTGGGGTGTGTAGATTTATACATTTGGGTATGCCGGCACAGTATGGATATGGGAGGCTGGGAGGGAGGTCCTGAGGAGGCCTTAGAGAGAGGGAGGACCCTCTTTTCTTTCATGACCTCAGTTTTCCCTCTCCCTGCCAGGAAGAAGACAGTGCCAGGAGCTGATGGCCAGAGGTAGGACATGAGGGAGAGGCTGGTGGGCGGTGGGGGATCCGGCTGGATCCCACAATGTGTATTTCCAAAGCCAGAGACCACATCCTCTCTCTAGGATGAGTCCATCTACAGGGCCCTGGCCATGCCCACAGGACCCCCCAGGGGCTGCCCGCTGTGTAGTCCATGGGGCAGAGTTCTGGAGCCAGTACCGCATCAATGTGACTGAGGTGAACCCCCTGGGGGCCAGCACACGCCTGCTGGATGTGAGCTTGCAGAGCATATGTGAGTACCTACCCTAGAGTTCCCCCAGACCCCCACCACAGAGACTCCAAACAGACTCCAGAGTATAGCGAACCAACACAGAACTCTCCAGAGCTCCAAAGAGTTTCCTCCCCACAAATACCCACCACCTCAGCACATAGATTGCCCCCACGGAGATAAAGAAGCCAAAGAGGTCAGAGCTCAGGAGGCAAGGCTACCTCAGCCTCTAGAGGCTGCTGCCACTAACCCCTCCCCACAAATCCTTCCGGGCTGCTGAGCCCCAGAGCTGCCTCTCTGCTTCTAGGCCCTGTGCTGAAGGCAGCCGTATCTCAAGTTCCCTTGTCTAATGGAAGTCATTACTGGCTTCTCCTTCCTCTTGTTCTGTGTGTGGGATGGGGCCTTTAAAGCTCTGGCTGGAATTTGGGTTAACTTATCTTCTTCCTTGGATGGAAAGCAGACTCACTCTTTAATCTACTCAACAAACCTTTCAAAAACCTGTCCCCAGATCTCAGCTCATTTTATAATAAGGATGACAGACAGGTCCTGAGCCTAACGGATGATCAAGCTTAAGATTTCCCCAACCCCTTGGAAGTGCCTCCCTCAGGTACCTTTAGGCACACACCCACCATCCCTTGGGAGGTGGTGGGTAAGGGATGGGTACCTGTCGCCTGCCTGCCCTGACTTTGTATCTCCACCACCCTCAGTGCGTCCTGACCCACCCCAGGGACTGAGGGTAGAGTCAGTACCTGGCTACCCTCGCCGCCTGCGTGCCAGCTGGATGTACCCTGCCTCTTGGCCCCGCCAGCCCCACTTCCTGCTCAAGTTCCGGCTGCAGTACCGTCCAGTGCAGCATCCTGCCTGGTCTACAGTAAGCCTGGAGTGTGTCCCAATTTGGGGCTGTGGGTTCTGTCTCTGGTTTCATGTTCCTGGGTGTTCTGCATGGATTTCTGGCACTGGCAAGTCATTGAAGACTTGTCACCTCCCCATAGAGAGGGCTCTCCATGGGCCAGACTATATGCTGGGTGCTGGGATTGCAGCAGGGGCCAATCCAGTGTTTTTCAACCACTGGTCTGTGGACTAGTGCCGGTCTGCCAGAAGTTTCGGTTTGCCAGAAATTTCGTGCTGGTCTACAGGGTGGTTAACTCTTTTGCAGACTGGCATGAAATTTCTGGCACACCAGCATTGGTCTGCGGACCAGCGGTTGAAAACCACTGTAATAGACCAAGTTTTGCCCTGTGGGGCTGTAACTTTGATGTAAGCCTATCTGTGGGAAGACAGCAGTGACTTTTTAAGAATAACTCTTCTAGGAAAAGAAGTGTCTTTCACCCAAAGGCATATCCTCATATACCCAGATACAAAACACTCATATATACCCAGATACAAAACACTCATATACCCAGATAAAGATAGTGAATTCCCATCTTTGGAGGTGCCAGTGATTGGCTGCATCATGTCTGGGGAGTGGCCGCCTCAGCTAATAACCAATATTTATTGAGTGCTGTTTGCACACCAGGCACGAAGCTACGCATTGTACATGAATTATGTCATTTAGGTGTTTTCACTTCTATTTTACAAATGAAGAAACTGAAGCGGCCCTGGCCGGTTGGCTCAGCGGTAGAGCGTCGGCCTGGCGTGCGGGGGACTCGGGTTCGGTTTCCGGCCAGGGCACATAGGAGAAGCGCCCATTTGCTTCTCCACCCCCCCTCCTCCTTCCTCTCTGTCTCTCTCTTCCCCTCCCGCAGCCAAGGCTCCATTGGAGCAAAGATGGCCCGGGCGCTGGGGATGGCTCCTTGGCCTCTGCCCCAGGCGCTAGAGTGGCTCTGGTGGCGGCAGAGCGACGCCCCGGAGGGGCAGAGCGTCGCCCCTGGTGGGCGTGCCGGGTGGATCCCGGCCAGGCGCGGGAGTCTGTCTGACTGTCTCTCCCCGTTTCCAGCTTCAGAAAAATACAAAAAAAAAAAAAAAAAAGAAAAGAAAGAAAAAAAAGAAACTGAAGCACAGAGAGGCCCAAGGTTACCTGATAAGTTTTAAACCCAGGCAGTCTGACAGCACAGTCTATTTATATAACCATTATGCACTTTTGTCTTCTAAATACTAGGTGTAAATCTGACACTACCAGCCAGGCTGCCTGAGGCCCCCATAGCTCTACCGGGCTGACAGGGACAGGATGGGAAGGAAGGGTGCTCTTTGCAGATTGGGGCTGGGGGACAGGCAGGCTCAGCGCTTATAACCTGGTTAATTCGGTGATGAACCATCTTCACTGCCAGGTGGAGCCGGCTGGATTGGAGGAGGTGATTACAGATGCTGTGGCTGGGCTGCCCCATGCTGTGCGGGTCAGTGCCCGGGACTTTCTAGATGCTGGCACCTGGAGCGCCTGGAGCCCTGAGGCTTGGGGAACTCCGATTACTGGTGAGAGAGAGCCAAGGGAAAGGGCAGAGACATCTATCAGCTGGACAGGTTGGCACGAACAGGGTTGCATGGCACAAGCCCCAGCCATGTGGGCATGACAATTGCTGCCCCAGGCTTCAGCCTTGAATGCCTGCAGCCCTGTCCTGCTTAAACCCTGCTTCTCAGCCTCCACCCCTGTTACATCCCCAGAAACTGGCTCTGCCCTTTCTGGCTCCTCTTCCTATGTACCCTTGTGTCCAAACCAGACCTGGCTTTGCCTGGCAGGCCCTGCCTCTGCCCCTACCCAGTGTGGACAATTCTCTTCAGGTCTTCTCTCTCTTCAGGGGCCCTGCCAAAGGAGATACCAGCTGGACGTCAGCCACACACACAGCTGGAGGAGGAGCCTCTGGTGGACAGTCCTGCTCCCTCACGGCCCTCTCTCCTGCCAGATCCTCAGCCACTTGGTGAGCTGGGGTAGATGGGCAAAGGTGGTAGAGGATGGGAACGTCCTGGAGAAGGGGGCACCAAGTTTGGTCAGGTTCACTCTCACAGTGGTATGTGACCGCCCCTTCTCAGTCCATAGGGACCCCCTGGAGCAGGTGGCTGTGCTAGCATCTTTGGGAATCTTCTCTTTCCTGGGACTGGCAGCTGGGGCCTTGGCACTGGGGCTCTGGTAAGTGACTTGTCATTGGCACCACAGTCTCTGTGATCCCACACGGATTCTCTGATACTCATAGACCACACCCTTTCCCGCCCCTCATGTTTTCCCACTGAACATGTCTGATTCTGGAACCACTTTCCCTTCTTCCCCTCAACTTCATGATTCTGATTGCTCTCCTGTCCCTTTACTAATAAACCCTTTTGGAGGACACTGAGATGTTCCACATTATCAAGAAAACAGTTGCCTTTTTATGTTCCAGGCTGAGGCTGAGACCAGATGGGAAGGATGGACCCCCAAAGCCTGGGTTTTTGGCCCCGATGATTCCAGTGGACAAGCTTCCAGGTGAGCAAGACCTCCAGGAGGTTTGGACTTTGAGATGTGTGCCCTCAGTTTAGGTGTCTGGGTTAAGAGCCAGAGGCCCCAGTCATTGTAAGGGTATTGGGAATCAGAGTTGGGTCTCTTCATTCTTATGATGTCTGGGCTCAGGGATGGGTATTTCACTCAAGTCCCCGAGCTCAGAGTTGGGTCCCTTCCCTCTCTTGCAGGGTATTGGGGCTCCTAGATGAACTCCATCTTAATTTTTAGTGTGTTAAGTTCAGAGCTGGTAACTCTATTCTTGTGGTATCTGAGATAAGACCTGGGTCCTCTCCCTCATTCTTGATGTGCTTTTGTCCAGAACTAGGTTCTCTTCCTTATCTTCAGAGTGTTGGGTCTCAGTCAGAGCTGGGGTACCCTATTCATCCTTGGAGTGTTAAGCTTAGAGCTGGGTCTCCTCCCTCATACTCAGGGTGTCTGATCCAAGATTCAGACCTCCTATCTCCCTGATTTGCCTCCTGCTTTTTCTAGGAGCCCCAAACCTGTAGAGGACCCAGGAAGGCTTCAGCTGATTCCACCTAAAACTCTGTGTTGCTGGTGTGGATGGATGGACAGATAGAACCCAGGCATCACTGTAGATCCTCATGGGAGGAGGTGTCTCAGCTGAAGTTTTGTTTGGACTCTGTGTTCTAAACTTGCCAGATGAAAGGAGCCTGGACCTCTGATTTTATCCCAGAATTAGAGGTCTACCAGCAAAATGTGTGTAGATGTGTATATGTGTCCATGTGTATGTGAGGTAGAGAATATGTATTCTCTGCGTGTATGTATGTAGATACTTGGGGAGTGTGTGTGGGTCCTTGGCTCTTAGCATTGCCTTGGTGGGGGTTGTGGAAGTATGAATAAAGAGAATGAGGATGTTCTTTTGTTTACTGACGTGTCTCCCGGCTTCAGATTCAGGGCTCACAGGAGAATGCAGAGAACTTGGAGACCACAATCAGAGACTGCTTTATTATTTGGCTATTGGTGATCCTGGCCCATTTTCCCTATTGGCCCAAAATTCAGTTTGGGCAGAGTCCCCTGGAGCCTCCTCCCTTGGCACTTAAAACCACCGAGCCAGGCTGTGGTTCTGTGGATGGATCCAGATGCTGTGTTGAGACAGATGAAACCTGAGAAAGGAAAGGTCCAAGGCCATGGTCATAGTTTGGAGACTGGGTTAGGGTCCAGGGATTGGGGCAGAGGCCAGGTGACAGCCTGAGTTGGCATTAGAATTAGCAGCTGGGGCTGGGGTTGGGGTCTGCATCAGGGATTGGGACTGTCAGAGTGAGGTGTCAGTATTAGGGGCAGGGTCAGAGCTCACACAAAAGCCTGGAGGTGACAGTCCCCATCAGCCTCCTGCAGTTCCACCCAAGTGACCTTCCTCAGTAGCTTGTTCAGGAGTCTCTGTTGGTAGAGCTGAGTACAGTAGGTAGTTTTGGGTGGCAGTAGCACTGCTAGGGAAGAATGGGTCCATGTGTTCAGAGGGCTCCTGACCCAAAACCTCTTCATCAGATAGCTGGAAGCTGGATTTCCTAGGACCCTTTTCCCTTCATCCCATTCACCCAGATCCCTGGCCTTCTAGACCCCCCCAAGCGCTCACCTGCTCCAGGATCTGGGATCAGAAGCAACTATAGCACCAGGAGGCTGACGGTGGGTGAGGGCCCTTTATGCTGCTCAGCCTGTATACTTCCTTCCCTCTCCTCCTTCTCCCCTAGCTTTTATCTGGGTACCTTTTACCTGGGGCACTAGGCAAGTCAGAGGCAGGTGAAGACGTATGGCTAATCCTGTCACACTCCTAGGCCCTAGTTACCATAGACCCCTTCTTCTTTTAGGACTGCCATTTTCCATGGGCTCCTAAGTCCTAGGCAGAGAAGCTGGGGAGAGGGGTGGTGCCTGATGGGACTGAAAGTACAGTGACTGAATAAGGGCACCCAAGGATCCTCAGTGGCATCCAGTGATGGACATTTATACCCACAAAGTCATAGCTACATTCACAGTCACATCTCAATCACTTGATCAATCTCACATGGTCAGACAACCACAGACAGAATTATACAGCCCCAGTTATATTCAAAGTCCCACTTCCACACAGTTGTTTTCACAGTATAACAACTGTGAAAATTCTAGTGAGGGAGTTGTGGGTGGAATGGGACGAGAGGTCAAGCCAGCACCAACTTGCCTTCATTTTTCCCTCACAACTTCCTACCCTAGCCTGCTTGTCTTATCAGGAGAAATTGTTGGGAATGAGTGTCTAAAGCAGGCACTTCTGGCTGAGGCCAGTCACATTCAACTAAGCTGGGGAAGGCCTGTTTTGGTGATATTGGGGGTGCCTTGGAGATGCTGAGGTGGGGGCTGCTTTTCTTAGGAAGATGAGACAGGGAGGAAGGGTAGGGTGGGTAAGGAGAGCAGATGAGGGAAGATAAAAATGTTTTGGTGCCAAGTTGCTATCAAACAGGTAAAAGAACGAAGAAATCTTATTCTGTTTTTGCCTAGTTTTGTCCCAGAAATGCCAGCCTCTTGCCAAAAGGGCCTGGGGTTTCCAGACTCAATCCCTGGCTTATTGAGACATCAGACTCAAGAGTTCAATTACTTCTTTTTTGTTCTATTCAAATTCCAGCCTCTTTCCACTGTGGGCCTGGAAGAACATTCCCCTTCTCCACCCAGGTCCAGTAACACCCATCAAGAACCCCCACACCCTCTGCATCCCGTTTTCTTACTAAAGCCCCAAGCTCCCATCTACTTCTTGTCCCTTCTCTCCTAATCCTATACTCAGCCCTCCCCATTTCCCCTCAATCCCCAACTCAAAACGCCTCCTCCAGTCCTTTTCAGGAAGCTGAGAACTGCCCAGGGTGGGGGCAAGAAACTAAATTTAGTGCTCCTGGCACCTGGAAGAATTTCCCACTCTTGTTCTAGGGATTTTAAACCTCAAATTCTGCTCTGTGTTTGAAATGTAAACTGAGTCATAACCCAGTAATCAAGTCCTTATCTGGTTGTTGCAGGGGTGCTTTCTGCAGCATTTTCCACTGTGCTACCTTCCATGGGGCAGGACTTGTCTTGGGATGGGGATTCACAACTTTGCTGGGCATCGTGTTCTGCTGCAACAATCTGGAAGGACCATCAGCTCCAAGAGTAAAAATTAGTCCCCCTCAGGCTGAACAACTGGAGTTTCTCCCTCCTAAGGTGAGGCTTGAAGGCCCTTTCCTGGAGTCTGACTTGTGGATACTCAGGAATTCTGACAGTTTCCCAGAGAGGTATAGACCCAGGGCTGGACAGGCTTCCTGATGTAGACATTGTGATAAAATGGCTCAAGACCCCAGGTCTATTTTTTTTTTTTTTTACTGAGACAGAGAGGGATAGATAGGGACAGACAGGAACGGAGAGATGAGAAGCATCAATCATTAGTTTTTCGTTGCGCATTGTGACACCTTAGTTGTTCATTGATTGCTTTCTCATATGTGCCTTGACCGCGGGCCTTCAGCAGACCGAGTAACCCCTTGCTCGAGCCAGCGACCTTGGGTCCAAGCTGGTGAGCTTTGCTCAAACCTGATGAGCCCGTGCTCAAGCTGGTGACCTCAGGGTCTCAAACCTGGGTCCTCTGCATCCCAGTCCGACGCTCTATCCACTGCGCCACCGCCTGGTCAGGCCCCAGGTCTATTTTTGAAGGTTGCCATAACCCAGAGACATTTTGAACTTCTAGTACCAGAGGCCTTAGGGTCTCTCCCACCCTCTAGTCTGGACTTGTGCCCCAGAGCTTGGGTGCAGCAACTGAGGTGCCATCGTCTTGTCACAGACCTCCATGAGCTGTATGTCTGTCATACATTTTGTGGTCTCTATTAGACCTGTCAGGCCAGTCCTGAGAAGGCAAAAAATGAATTCTTCTGGGCCTGCACCCATCTCTCCACTTTGTCTTCTCCACAGGTAAGGCCAAGTCTCCTCAGCCATAACCTGCTGCGCAGGGGTAGCCCCAGGCTAAAAGTTAGCTTTGCCTTCAACCCACAAACTGGTCTGTCTCTAACTTAATCCTTTGGTACCCTTTCTGGTGCTGGAATCAGTTTTTAATTGAAAGTAGGGCCTGACCTGTGGTGGTGCAGTGGATAGTGGATAAAGCGTTGACCTGGAATGCTGAGGTTGCTGATTCAAAACCCTGGGCTTGCCCGGTCAAGGCACATATGGGAGTTGAAGCTTCCTGCTCCTCTCCCCCTTTTCTCTCTCTCTCTCTCTCTCTCTCTCAATCTCTCTCTCTCTCTCCTCTAAAATGAATAAATAAAAAAAATAATAATAATAAAAAAAAGAAAGGACCACTGAAATCCCTGACTCCTAGCACTTTAGGAGGTAGTGGGTCAAGTAGGTGACAAGACAGGAAGGAATGACAGGGAACAGTGGCCCTTGGATTCTTCTAGGGAGGTAGCAAGAACTGCTAGATGGTTTGATGTTGAGTGTCTTTACGCTTGGGATCAGACTGGAGGACCTGGAAGTTGGGGTATTAACTATAGGGAAAGACCTCCAACAGGTCCAAGTCACTCCCCTGTGACAGACTGAGGAAGGCAGTTTCTAGGACTCTTCCCCTCTTCTCACAGCCTCCTTCCACAATTCTGGGCTTAAGATATTTTAGTTCCACTTCCAAGAAAATAAAATTCTGGCAAAGTCTCGGCTAGGAGGAAGGCGGTAGCAGAGAGCTGGGGTTGTGAGAACACTTTAGTGTGAGAATAAGGTTGGGAGTAAGACCAACCCAGGACTAGTTTCTTCCATAATAAGGTACTCACAGTGATGAGTGTGTATGTAAGGGAGGGGAGCGATGGGTATAGGGTTGAAAGTCAGTCACTGATAGTAACGGGGGCCTGACACTGATGAGGGACCCTTCGGTATAACAGGGACCTGGACATTGAAGGGCACTCTGTTGAGAAGAGAGGCCTTGTCAGTTCAGAACACAGCCAGCATGGAGAGGGGCTCCCAGCTCAAACGACGGCAGCGGCGACACAGGAGGGAAGCACAGTGGCTGCAGTTTAAATCTTTAATACACCGGCTGGCTGGGCAGTGGCAGCGGGTGTGCGGCGGGGGAGGCCGTGACCCGAGCGCTGGGGAACAGGACCCAGGCCGCTAGACAGACAGCTCATCAGTCCCCGCAGAGGCTCTAGTTTCTGCTCCCGGGGGTGTGCCGAGCTGTAAGGCAACCCGACCTGAGGCTGGGCGGGGTCTCCCGGATTCTCCCCGCCCTTGCCCGCCCCTGCCCGTCCCGCCGACCCGATCCGTCCTCCGAGACTGAGCCTCATCCATGCCCTGGAAGGGTCCGCGGTTTCAAAGCCTCCTCACCTCCGCTCCCTCCGCCACATGCGCAGCCACGGGAAAAAGTAGAAGCAGCCCCAGTAGATCCTGCGGAGAGAAGGTCGAGAGCCGCGCTGGGCCAGGAGAAGTTGACCCCATACACTCCTCGGACACCACCCCGAGGCCCCGCCCCTTAGAGGCGGTTCTCTTTACAGCCCACGCCCCTTTAGGGGCCCCACCCCGCTGGCTCCTCCCGACCCCGGGAATTCGCGCCCTCCACCCACCCCGGAGCAGCTTCATCCTCCTCCGCAGAACCCCGCCTCCACTCACTCCTCCTCTGCCTCCAGCGCCACCTCGTATCTCCTCAATCCCGACATGTCCCGGGCTCCGAACGTCTCCTGGGAAGCAGAATGATGGGATCAAGGATTTCCTAACACCCGATCCCCTTCTCTGTCATTCTCAGGATCAGCCTGACTTGTTCTCAGGTAACCTGAGGCAGGCACCCCCGGGAAGACTCAACTGCCACATCGGGGAGGGGGAGTTGGGGTTGAAGATTTTGGAAGCACTAGACGTTAAGAAACTAGGAGGTCGGTCACCGCAGGGTTCTGAGGCATTTAGGGAGTCAGGGTGAAAGGCTTTGCGGTCATGGGACTGGGATATTTGGGGCCCCGGGTGAGGATTTTCGAGGGCTGGGGTCACCTGGAGGGGGGCTGAGGGGTCGGCGCAGCCTAAACTCCGCCCTCCTTGGCTCCACCCCGGAAACAGACCGTTACCGTTACGTCACAGGGACTCCGTCGCGCACCAGGGGTGGGGCTTGCCCATTACCCGGAAGGGGCGGAGTTACACCATTTCTTCAGAAGAGGCGGAGTCAAAAATGTCAGGAGGTGTATTACTAAGGGATGAAGTCGGGGTTTATTAGTAAGATGCGAGGCACTGGACCCTATCTTATAAAGATGGAGTCAGATTTTGGAGTTCTATCCTGGGAAACGGAGACTTTAGTAATAGGCAGCAAGAAAAGAGCTTTGGGACTCTGTCCAGTGCTGTTTTCCCCAATTCCCTCTCCTCCTCTCAATCTCCTTGGCTTCTGTGCTGACGATTGCCTTTCTTGTCTGCCCAATTCAACTTGTATGTCCGTGGGCTAAGGAAGAATAGGCCTCCAGAGGGCCCAGTCTAGACAGGCCAGGCTATGGAAATACTTCTTGACTGAGTGGACTTGGCAATCACTTAATAGCCAGAGGGTCACAGTTTTTCCTCTCTAAGTTGTGACCTACCTTCCTATGATTTTTGTTCCTACAGTCATTAAATCAACAAATCTTTATTGAGTGCTACATTCAGGCGCTGTGCTGGGCATGGGGAGACAGCAGTAAAGAAGATCGGCACAGTCTCTACCCTCAGAGGACTTATCATCTGGATTGGAAATAGGAGGATTGAAAGAGACAATCAGATCATTACAATAAACCTGGAAGACTGGCTAGGAACAGGAGAGGATGCTGTGGCTGTGGTAGAGCCCAGAAAGAGCAGTTAGCCCAGTGTGGGAAGTTGGAAATAGCTGCCCAGTTGGTCTTTGGAGGGAAGAAGGGAGCTTTGTGGCTGGACTGTAGGAGCGAGAGGGACCAGAAATGAGTGAAGTGAAAGTTCTCTCAGGCTGAGGTGTGGAGAATGGATACATCTACTCTTTCCCCCCATCCTACCCTTTCTTACTCTCATAACTGCCTTCCCCTGCCTGGACCACAAACAGACAAGTGACAGATCTGTGGGTGCCGTTTAGGTTTTACTGGAAGCATTGCGATTTAGGTATGGAAGGGAAACTGTGACCCTTGTTCACACTCATATTCACACTCATACTCCAGGCCCTGCCTAAAATGGGTCAGGTCTGGTGCAGAGAAGCTGATGGTCTGGTTCTCTCTTCTGGACCTTGGTTCCCCAGGGTGGCAGTGATTCACATCCCTTCACTGAGATACAGGGCTCTCTCTGGAGCTGTCGTGGGCTAACTGCTATGGCACTTGGTCTGAGGGAGGAAGGAGAGGAAAGGTCATGGGCTGGAGTCTTAGAAAGGGACTCAGAGACAGTAGGCAGGGCTGGGAAGGTCGGGCTTGCTTTGGCAGTTCTGCAGTCTCCGGATGATGCGGTCCACCCAGGGCCGGTCTAAGAGTGTGCAAAACTGGTGATCCCTCAGCATTGTAAACCCGGAGTCAGAGGTCAGGAAAAATAGAGCAGCTCTGGAACTCAGCATCCTGGAAAGCCTGTGTGTGTAGGGCAGAAACTGAGGATCACATCTAGGAACTTGTTTCAGGGGCTTCAGTAAGAAGAAGAGTAAGATGGTGAGCATAGGCCCCAGTGAAAACAGAGGTCTTTGGAGAGGAAAAGACTCTCTACTCCCCACTCACAGGACAACAGTACCCTGTAACCGTCGTCGAGGAGGAGATGGGAACAAAAGGCACCGATAATGTTCCTAGGAAATTGGTATTGGTTCACTTAGAGCCAGGGATGGGTGGGTATTATTGTTAGGGCTTGAGGGTCTATAGGTGGGAAGCTCACAGCGCTGACTAAATTCAGGATACCTGTGTATGCCATAGCTTTAGTGTTTCTCCTCTAACCACGTGCATTGTCCTCTCTTCCTCTGGAAATGAGGCTAGAGGAGGCAGAGCCTCTAGTGAGAAGCACAGCCAGATGCCCCTGGACCCATTGAGGCACAGGCACATCTATATCATATAAGTACATACACGGGACACAGGCATACCGCACCACACAAGCCCATGTATAGATTGTATAGAATACACACAATGCACAGATATACTCATGGTACACAGAGACACACAAACAAGGGTACAGCCATTTGATACATGTATACTCTCAGATTCATGGACACACTTGGACCTGAGTGTGGACTTGACTTAGAGTCCCCTTCACAGACTCCCAGATCTCTGTTGAGCCCTTCATCTTGCCATTTACCTCTTATCCTTTTCAGGAGAGACCAAGAAATCAGTATGCTGAGGAGAGGAGTGGTGCTGTGCAGGAGGCCATGGAGGACGAATAGAGACAGACAAATGTGCAGAGTCTTTGGAAGTAGCAAGTGTGTGGGTTACAGGAATCTTTCAGCTTGTGTGGAGCCTTTATGAGACTGAGACTAGATGAGAAAGAGTGAGCCAAAGAGGGATAGTGAGGGAATTCATGATGGCCCTGTGAGTGTGTGTATGAGCCTGAGTGAGGCTGTAGCTATCACCTATTTATGGCCCCCTAAAGCTTTTGTTTATGTCCAGAAACTTCTTCCCTTTTGTTGTATAATAAAGAATTTGACTGACCTTTGTCCCTGCTTTCTGCGAGAGAGACTAAATCTTTGGAATTTCCCAAGTAATAAGAGTTTCTGTTAGCCTGACCTGTGGTGGAGAAGTGGATAAAGCATTGACCTGGAATGCTGAGGTCTCCAGATCAAAATTCCAGGCTTACCTGGTCAAGGCACATATGAGAAGCAACTACTATGAGTTGATGCTTCCTGCTTCCCCCTTCTCTCTCTCTCTCTCTCTCAAATCATAAATAAAATCTTTAAAAAAAATGTCTGTTATTTATGAGTTCCTTGGGTCACCCTGAGTTTATGCTAAGAGATGAGATGACAGAATGGGAGCTGGTCACCAGAAAGACCAACTGTGTTCTTGGAGAGTTGTGGCTCTGAGCCAGTCCAACCTCTGAGGAGGGGAGGGAGCTAGAGGTTTAGTTAGTCATATGGCCAACAATTCAATGATGCCTATGTAATGAAATCTCATTAAAAACTCTGGATACCAAAGCTCATGAAATTTCCTGGTTGGTGAACACACTGATGTACTAGGAGGGTGATACACCCTTTGTGTCTCCAGGGGAGAAGGCATTTGAGACCCTGAGTGTCTTTTTATTTGGCTGTTCCTGATTTATATCCTTCATAAAAAACATTGTAAGTATAGCACTCTTGACTTTTGTGGGTCATTCTAATGAATTGTTGAATCTGAGGGGGGTTGTGGGAACCCTCTGGACTTGTCATTTGGACAAATGTGGCTGGTGGTGGGCTGAGGACCCTCTTTGTGGCTGGCATCTCAAGTGGGGGGCAGGCGTATTGAGGACCATGTTCTTAAACCTGTGGAGTCTGACACTGGTTAGTGTCTGAGTTGAATCGCAGTACATGAGATGGTAACAATACTTTTCAACAGGATATTTTCTGCACTGTCTTCCTCTATCTGGAAGAACCTTTTTTCCCTCAGTATCCTCCCCATCCCCATTTTCCATTCTTTGTCTTTAGCTCCGAGAATCTTAGCAATCGAAAGTTTGGACAAGGGAAGGATGTGTGGGGTGCTGCCCTGTTACCCTTAGGGGAAGGTTTACAGTGTCTCCTTGGAGGCATTTGAGCCATCAGTATCAAGCCTACACGCCAGAGCTTGGTTCAGGATTAGAGGTCAAAGTAAGGAATGCCTCGCTCTTTCCCAGGTTTTTCCTCACCCCCAACTCTTCTCTGTGATCCTAAGATGGCTGAGAGTGGGAGGAGTGGGAAAGATGGGACCCTTTGTTCCCCTAGATACCCTGAGGACAATCACAAGTAGAGTAAGGTTGGAGAAGGTACCTCTCAGGTCTACCAAGGCCCATCACTGTGTCTATGCATCCATTATCTGAGACCTGCTTCTTCCTTGGACAAGCAGAGATAAAGAGAAAGTTCTTTGGAAGCAGGTCCTATCTCACATCTTAGACCCAGGCCTCACCCTCATGACCTAGCCAGCACTGTCCCTCTCCTCTGCTGACCCATTTTCCTGTACCCTGAGGAAGAGGAATAACTTGAGCACCCCCCCTTACCATGCTTTCCCTATCCTGGGAATTGAGAGGGGATTTCTGAGGAGAGGGCTGGTCAGATCACAGTGAGAAAAAGAAACCAGAGATGAGGGAGGTGAGCAAGTACTTTCCCTACCTAAGGAGAGAGACTGAAGAGACAGAGGCCGGAGGAGGAGACCTTTCCTGAAAGACTAATTGTGGAGTGCCATTCTGTTTCCCACTCCCAGCTTTAGAGCATATGATATGACAAACTTAACTGTGGGCCTGATTTTTCCACCTTATTAGTTTGTCTGTCTATCCATCCATGTGTTCGTATGTTTACCCATCTTTGTCTTTTCATCAGTCTATTTTTTCTTCTTTTTTTTGTGACAGAGAGACAGAGAGAGGGACAGATAGGGACAGACTGACAGAAAGGGAGAGAGATGCGAAGCATCAACTTATAGTTGAGGCACTTTAGTTGTTCACTGATGGCTTTCATATATGTTCCTTGACCGAGAGGCTCCAGCTGAGCCAGTGACCCCTTGCTCAATCCAGCGACCTTGGGCTCAAGCCAGTGACCTCGGGCTTCAAGCCAGCAACCTTTGGGCTCAAGCCAGCACCCATGGGGTCATGTCTATGATCCCACGCTCAAGCCAGTGACCCCGTGCTCAAGCTGGTGAGCCCACACTCAAGCTAAAGACCTTGGGGTTTCAAACCTGGGCCCTCCATGTCCCAGTCCGATGCTCTATCCACTGTGCCACCACCTTGTCAAGCTATTCTTTCTTCTTTCATCTACTCATGTCTTTATTTATCTCCATTTATTTATCCATATGTTCAATCATCCATCTATTAATGCATCCATTCATCTATTTATCAGTTATGGTAGTAATTAACATTCATTGATACTTGTGCCAGGCACCATGTTAAATGCTTTAAATCCATTGTCTCATAACAAATCTATGAATTAGAGTGCCATGAGTTGTGTATTTGTTCACACGAACACTTTTTTTTTTATTCTTCTTTTCCAAGTGAGAAGAGAGGAGGTAGAGAAACAGACTCCCGTGTGTGCCCCTAACCAATTTCCACCCCGCAACTCCCGTTTGGGGCCGATGCTCCACCCATCTGGGGCCATGCTCGCAACCAAGCTATTTTTAGTGCCTGAAGTGAATGCTCCACAGAGCCATTCTCAGCACCCAGGCAGATGTGCTTGAACCAATCAAGCCATTGACTATGGGAGGGAAAGAGGGAGAGAAGGGGAAAAGGGAGGGGTGGAGAAGCAGATGGTTGCTTCTTCTCTGTCCCCTTATTGGGAATTGAACCCGGGACATCCACATGCTGGGCTGATGCTCTACCACTGAGCCAACCAGCCAGGCCACACAGACACTTTTTATACTCCTTTCAATGATTCCTTTAGGGAACTCTTCTCCCACTGTATGTGCTCTTGGTAGGTCTGTCAACCACAGTGTTGTTGACAGATCAGAGTACCCCATTCCCTGGTCACTGTAATATATAGAAGAACATATATTGAGTATGTGTTACAAGCACAATTAATCAGAACTTTTCATGAGAGTTGATGTTAGCTAAAAATGACCTCTGTTTTAGACCACTCACTATAAAAATTTAGACTTGAGGCTTCAGAGGCCACATTTTCTGCTGCTAGAAGAATGAGGTCCTCACACAAAAACTAGAGCAGTCTGGTTAGGAGATGAAGATCTGAACCCCTAGATCCAACCATGGTTGGAATAGACTAAATCTTAATGGAGCTAGTTATGTGATATGACACATTGAACTTTTTGCTTAAGGTAGCCTAAGTTAGGTTTTTGTAATTTACAATGGAAATAGCCCTGAACAATAATTACTGTATCATTATTTCCATTTTACAGATGAGGAAACTAAAACCCAGAAAGGTGAGCATTCCAGCTTATAAATGGCAGAACATTGGCATTTGAAGCCAAACTATGATATACACCTATAAACAGTAGTCCCCATATTCGTAATTTCTCTTTCCACAGCCCAAAAACATTAAATGGAAAATTACAGAAATAAAAAATTCATGAGTATGAAATTGCTTCCTATTTTGAATAATGTGATGAAATCTCGCACCTGTCCCTCTTCATCCCACCTGGGATGTGAATCGTCCCTTTGTCCAGCATATTTATGCTGTATATGTTACCTGCTTGTCAGTCACTTAGTACCTATCTTGGTTATCAGATCAACTGGACTGTTGCAGTATTACAGTACTTGTGTTCAAATAACTCTTATTTTACTTAAGAATCACCCCAAAGCATAACAGTAATATTGGGAATTTGATTATGCTAAGGAGAAACCATGAAGTGCTTCCTTTAAGTAAAAAGACAAAAGTTCTCAATAAGGAAAGAAAAAAATTGTATACTGAGGTTGCTAAGATTTATGGTAAAAACAAATCTGCCAGTGGAATTGTGAAGAAGGAAAAAGAAATTTGTGCTAGTTTGCTGAGAGAGAGAACATTCACATAACTTTTATTAGAGTATACTGTTATAATTAGTTATTGTTATTAATCTATTACTGTGCTCAGTTATAAATAAAACTTTATCATAGATGTGGATATATAGGAAAAAACATAGTATATGTAGGGGATAGTACTATCTACAGTTTCAAGCATCCCCCAGGGGTATTGAAATGTGTCTTCTGCAGATAAAGGGGGTCTACTCTATGTCTGCCTATGTGTCCATTCATCCATTCATCCATCCATCCATCCATCCATCCATCCATCCATCCATCCATCCATCTATCAATTTATCCATCCCATATACAATTCATTTATTTATCTGACCATCCTTCAATGCTGAGACACTAAAGGTAATACACTTCATCTCACTTGACAATTCTGAGACTGGGTTTAGATCATGGATTGGCAAACTTTTTCTGTAAAGGTCCAGACAGTAAATACGTAAGGTTTTTCTGGCCATACTGCCTCTGCAGGGACTGATCATCCTTGCTGTTGTAGCTCTAAAACAGCCATAGACAATATGTAAATGACCAGGCATAGCTGTATTCCAATAAAACTTTATTTGCAAAACAGGCGGCAGGCAGGCTAGCTGGATTTTGCCCATGGACCGTTGTTTGCCAATCCCTGGTCTGAATCAGTATTGTGGTTGGGAACATGTATGCCTTGCATTTGCCATTACTAATGTAGTGGAAACAACAGGATTTTTATACTCAAACTCTTATGTTTGAATCTGGCTTTATGGCCTTGGACAGATGAGAGAACATTTGACAGTTTCCTCATCTATAAAATGGGAGTAATATATATCTTATGCAATATTGTATGTGCCTGACTCATGATGGGCACTTAGGGAAGGTTAGTCCATCCCCATCTCTCCATCATCTAGCATGTATTACCAGTATCAGGAGGCCTCTTTCTTTTTGTGGTGTCCTGGGATGCCGTGAGGACAGTTCAGTCTGGCCTGCTGAGTTCATGAGTCCAGCTTCTAAGAATGAACTTTCATACAAGTTATAGAGATTAAACTCTTGCACACTCTAAATTTCTCTTTTTCATAGCTTGACTCAAACTCTTATCTGCAATAGACAACCAGTCTAGTGCCCAGCAAAACAAAGCCTCCTTAACCTAGAAGCAGTTTATTAAGTCTACCACTCAGGATGTCACCCTATTCCTCAGGTGGCTTTTCAACCTATTTCTCCCAAACAAGTACTCCTCTTTAGGAGAAAATATTGTGTGAATGTGTGCTTGTGTGCCCAATGTCTGCATGTAATCGTGTGTATGTATCTGTATGTGTCCTTGTGTTCATATGGTGATTATAAGCTTAAATATCTGTGCTGTGTCCTTGATGTATGTAAATGAACTGTGTGATTGCTAATATGACTGTGTATGTGTGTATGAGTATGGACATATATAGGAGGGTGAGGGTGTTGGTGCTTGTGTGTGTGCATGTGTTCTAGCTGTTCAATCCATCATTTTGTGGCTGCCAAGCTTACAGAGCCTGCAGGGGGCGTCCAGTGCGCAGGGAAAAGAGAATATGGGGTCCCTCTCAACCTGATGGGGCCTGCAGAGGGCGTCTGGTATATAAAGAAAACAGGATGTGTGGCTCTTGGCCTGTGGAAGGGGGGCTCTTGCCTGATTAATCTGGGCTGTGTTGTTCCAGAAAGGAGCTGGAAATATGCAAGAAATCAGATGAGTCAGCTCCTGAAAGTCCCTGATCCTGGAAAGGGGTCTGCTTCACACCCCATCCTTCTCCAGAAGTTCTTATATCGAGAGGTTTCTGGCCCCTCCAGAGGGGCAGAGCTTGGCCCTGCAGTCCCAGAGTGTGGGTAGAATACTGCAGGACTTCCGGAGGTGATGGGACATCAGAATGGGGGGAAGTCTTAAATAATAGCATACCTCCCTTTCCTGTCTCCTACCCCCTGGAGCTTGAAGTAAAGCCATTGCCAGGGTTTTCTGAATAACTCCGTCCTTTACTTTCTGCAATTTGGGCCACTCTGGATCCCCGGGTTCCTGGGTCTAGGCTGAGCTTGCTTGGGAGAAGTACAGGAGAGAAGGGCCCTTGAACCCAAAGCAGAAGGTGACTTCTGTGGCTAGAGATGAGATGAAGAGCCCTGGGGGCTAAGAGGGAAGGCAGGTCAGACTTCTTGGAGGAGGGAGCTCTGCAGAGCCTTTAATATGGGTGAGGCAGGAGGGAGGGGAGTCCAGGTAGAATGAATAGCAAGCACAGGCTCAGAGGAAAGATAGAGGTTCGTGATTAATCCCAGTGTGGGTGAGGCAGGAGAAGGGTAATTGGCGAAAGAGGCTATGTGTATGGTGCTAAGCCCTAGGGTACTTGGGGCACTTCCTGATGATGCCATGCCCAGTGGTCAAAGTTAATGGAAGACTCCTGTAGTTTACCATAATTAGGCAGAACCACCCTGGACTAGTATCCTTTGTGTGTGAAGGTTTGGGTTGCTTAGCAGGCGACCAACTGAAGTGCCTGTTGGCAGTAAAGGGAATGAATGAGTCATAGAGGAAGTGCAGTAAACAGAATTCTGGTATTCCTGTCCTCTGGCGTGCATGCCTTGTATAATCTTGCTTCAAAAGGATTTTTTTAAACTTTGATCTGTGAATATGATGGAATTAGGTTATTTCATGTGGCAAAAATGAAGAGATATTTCAGATATAATTAAATCTATAATCAGTTGACTCAGTTAGTCAAAAGGGAGATTACCCTGGGTGGGCCTGACCTAATCAGGTGAGCCCTTAAAAAAAGTGTCTAGAGATAAGAAATAAGAAGCAGCAGCAGATGCTTTCATGTTGACCTTGAATAAGCAAACTGTCATGTGGCGAGAGGGCCATGTAACAGGGAGTGGCAGACAGCTCTAGAAACTCAAGGCCTCAGTCTTGGAGCCACAACTGTCAACACCCAGTGAGTCTGGAAGAGGACTTCGAGGCTGAGATGAGGTTGCTGCAGCCCTGGCTGATACCTGAGCCCAGCCTGGTGAGACCTTGAGCAGAGGACCCAGTTAACATGTACCTGAACTCTTGACCCACAGAAAGTATGAGATGACAAATTTGGATTGTTTGAAGCTGCTAAATTTGTGGTAATTTGTTACACAGCAATAGAAAAATAACATAAGAATGAAGTAATAAAAGTTACTTAAGCCCCTGGACCAACTTCAGAACTACTGACCAGAGCTTTTATTCATACTTCCCGGTTATAAAATGGAGCTATTTCTTTAACTGACTCCTCTTTTACTTTGTCCTCCTTTATTCTATTCTTAATATAGGCTGTTACAGTCAGATTACCACTACTCACCAAGATATGGTTTACTTTTTTTCCTCCTGGCAGTCATTCAGTTGAAATTAAGCACGGCTGTGTGACCTACTTTGGCCAATTAACTGTGCAGAAACGGCATGTGTTATTTATTGATAGAAGCATTTGAGCAAAGGTTCTTCTTGCTGTCTTCACTGGCTGGAGCAATCATGGGAACATGTGTTGAGATGAAGGAGCATGCTGAAAGATCAAGATGGTCTGGAATGTTGAACCACCACATGGAGTACAGCTTGGTAAGCATGGGGAATAGAATTTTGTTGTGTTAACCCTCAGACTTGGATCTCATTTATTACTGTAGCATAACCCAGCCTATCCTGGCCAATCAGATGTGTTGTTGTTGGTTTTCAGGTGTTGTAGAATAAAGAGATAAAATAACAACAAAACTAGAAAAGAAATGGATGTTAGCCTGAGATTTTGGATTGTGCTCTGGGCTGAATTGTGTCTCCCCCTCAAATTCATAAGTTGACTGTATCCAGAGATAGGCTCTTTAAGAAGTAATTTAGGTTAAATGAGGTCATAAGGGTAGGGTCCTAATCTGATAGGACTGTGGTTTATAAGAATAGAAAGAGAGAGAGAGAGAGAAAGAGAGATAGAGATCATCTGACCAGGCAGTGGCGCAGTGGATAGAGCGTCGGACTGGGATGCAGAAGACCCGGGTTCGAGACCCCGAGGTCACCGGCTTGAGTGCGGGCTCATCTGGTTTGAGGAAAAGCCCACCAGCTTGAACCCAAGGTCGCTGGCTCCAGCAAGGGGTTACTCGGTCTGCTGAAGGTCCACGGTCAAGGCACATATGAGAAAGCAGTCAATGAACAACTAAGGTGTTGCAATGCGCAATGAAAAACTAATGATTGATGCTTCTCATCTCTCTCCATTCCTGTCTGTCTGTCCCTATCTATCCCTCTCTCTGACTCACTCTCTGTCTCTGTAAAAAATAAATAAATAAACAAAAATTTAAAAAAAAAAAAGAGAGAGAGATGTCATATGAGGACACAGTGAGAAGGCAGCTATCTGCATGATAGGAAGAGGGCTCTCCCCAGAAGCCAACCGTGTTGGCACCTTGATCTTGAACTTCTAACCTCCAGAACTTTAAGAAAATAAATTTCTGTTGTTTAATCCACCCAGTTTATGGTGTTTTATTATGGCAGCTCAGGCTGACTAAGCGGATGTGTTATTTGCTAAAGGCTCTAGTATCTTTTAGGGGAGGAGTGAACTTTTTTGGTCATATAAGCAAAAGTGGTATTTGTTAAGGCATATTCTTAAATTTTTAAGAAGTCTAGTGTCTGGGAAGAAGGGTGTATGTTGCTGTAGGATAGCCATGGGGTGAATGATAGAGATGTTATTTTTTTTCACTGCCCACAACCTTAACTAACCCCTTTCTATGGCCTGAGGAATTTCCTATTATATGAGTTTTAGTTACCAGTAGAACTTGCCTTCCATCACCCAACCCCTTAAGGATCACACACTAAATTTCCTAGCCATCTCTGCAGCTAGGACTTGGGAACATGCCTTAGGCTTAGTCAATGAGAAGCACCTTTCAAGGACCGTGAATAGGAAGCTAGTAGTGATACAAATGAGCAGGGTTAGTAGAAAATCCATTTTGGTGGTGGTAGGAGCAGTGGCAGAAGTGATGTCTGGTTTCCATGGGCAGCTAAGCTGTGATTCCAGAGGTGGAATCTGGTTGGTTGACCATCTAATATTTGAAGGGCTTGCGGTAACAGTACAAATGGAGGTCCACATACCATGTATCTAAATATTTAAAAGTTATAAATCAAGCTTTATAAAATAAAAATCTGTCAAATAAAAATCTCTCTCACTTCCTTGAAAAATGTACTTTCAAAACAACTTGAAGGCCAGGTTTAAGTTAATAATTCTTGGAATCTTTGCAGTTCCATGATGGAATAAGGTGGTAAGGGGGGAGCCAAGCTCCAATGCCCAACTTGTCCGCCTTCTCTTCCCACCACCTATTCTCACTATCCTCCATTCCATCACGCACCATGAGGGGCCTCGTGTGCCTGGTGTAGACACTGGAGTACAAGACCTCATACGTACAAACTCCTTTTATGTTACCTGGAAATAGTTACCTCTTGGCTGTTCTCTCGAGCTAGTAGTGTGTGTATCAGTGCCACAGTCTATCTTAGGAAGGACAGGTCTGAGGAAGAGATCTGCATGGATTCTGGAAGTTGCTTGGGGCCACTTGGGCGAGGAATTGTCTAGTTTACACTTCCTAAAATGTGGTCTAGAAGAAGAAACACAAGCTCCAGGTGAACATGCCTCCTTAGCCTTATGTACTCTTTGCTCCATGTCCACAGATTTGATTGGAGGAGGGCCAGAGCAGAGCTCTCTATAACATGGACTATAGGGCTGGGGTCTCAGTTGTCTGGATGTAAGGGTGGTACTGGCATTTGGCACCCCCTTCTGATGGTGCCACCATGCTGTCCTGGAGGGCTGTCTGGACTGTCCTAACCCTACTGCATGCTTTGCAAGTGGTTCTGGCTGACCAGGCTCCCTTATTCTTCCATTTTCTGTACCTTCCCAGGGTCTTTTCAATAGCTTACTTTTCTGTTTGAATCAGCTAGTGAGTTTCAGTGGCTTGCAAGTAAGAATTTCTTATTAATACATTTGTTTATTTGCCCCCCTTTTTTTGGCAGGGGGCATGACCCTATGTCACGGAAGCTCTGTGATTACTGAGAGCCGCACACTAACAGACACTCTGATTCTTAGGGTAGCCATGCCAGGAGGTGCCATTTACATAGATTACAGGGAAAATGGTGTCCCTGGTGTTGCACGATGATGCTGTCCTGCCTGATAGGCATGGCTGTTCCTGAGAGTGCTTGGATTTCCCAAGAGGGTTGGTGGCCTGTTAGTATTGGAGGGACCTTGACACGAAGGGGAGTCCCGTCACCAGTGGGAACACCAATAGATATTAGTATGTCCTGTCAGGGTTTCTGAATTAATGGAGGGCTTGAGTGTTGTGCCCCTGGTGGGAAGGGTGGCTTCCTTTTGGAGGAGGCTCCTTGAAATGATGGTCTGACAGTATGGGGTCAGTGGGGTGATTGGGGTTTTGATGATGTTGGGTTCAGATTCCCAGGGACCACATTTTGATATCTGGAGCTCTGGGGGACCTGGTTATCCCAGTAGGGCAGTGTCAAAGCTGCTGGGGATAAAGCCATCCCACTTTTGTGGCTTGGAGCCCAGGGAAGCTCATGTCTTCTGCCTCCCCATAGGAGCCACAGGGAAGACCTAAAGGTCCTAGGAACAGAAATGGGGCTGGAAGTCTGACTCCTGCATCTACTCTGATCCTCAGAATTTCTGCCCTAACCCTTGTCTTCCTCCCCTGTCCTGCCTATTCCTAACCCCTCAGGAGACAGAAATGGCCTTCAAAAGTGGGTCCTCCAGGAGTCTGCTCCTGCTCCTGTGGTCATCAGATTCTCTGAAGAGGTCCCACCAGGCTGGCTTAGCACTCCCCTGTGAGGCCTGCCCCTTTTAGAAGCCCTGCCACAGGACCCCTTGTCCTGCTCTACTCATACCCTCTGGATTCCAGCTCTGCCCGCTCCTTCATCCTTATTTTCACTGCAACATCACCAGGTCCTGGCCTCCGTTACTCCCAGAGAAAGGACATGAGAAGGTGGACATAGCTATAGCCTGATCTCTTCTCCACTGCTCCACTTGGTCTGGGAAGACCTCGGGAACCTGTGCTTACTTCCTCCCGGAGGCTCTGGGAAAGCCAGCTCCCCTTCTGCTGGAGGGGCCCAGGAGGCTGGGGGCCCTCCAGGGGGCATCTTTTTTTTTTTTTTTTTTGTATTTTTCTGAAGCTGGAAACGGGGAGAGACAGTCAGACAGACTCCGGCATGTGCCGGACCGGGATCCACCCAGCACACCCACCAGGGGGCGACGCTCTGCCCACCAGGGGGCGATGCTCTGCCCCTCCGGGGCGTCACTCTGTTGCGACCAGAGCCACTCCAGCACCTGGGGCAGAGGCCAAGGAGCCATCCCCAGCGCCCGGGCCATCTTTGGAGCCTCGCTGCGGGAGGGGAAGAGAGAAACAGAGAGGAAGGAGAGGGGGAGGGGTGGAGAAGCAGATGGGTGCCTCTCCTGTGTGCCCTGGCCGGGAATCGAACCCGGGACTTCTGCACGCCAGGCCGACGCTCTACCACTGAGCCAACCGGCCAGGGCCAGGGGGCATCTTTGTGTCTGGGTTCTGTTACTGGGGTTCTGCCTGAGGCCTTCAGCTTCTCTTATTTATTTTTTTCCCAGCTCTTCCTAATAAGCCAAGCCTTTCCACCCCAACTGGATATCACAATTCCCCAACCATCAGCCCTCAGCCCAAGTGCTACCTATCAGGCTACCCTGAGCTGCAATCACAGCTTTGCCATTCAGCTGAATGGACTTGGGAGGTCACTGTACCTCTTTGTGCCTCAATTTCCCCATACATAGAATGGGACTAGTGATTCCTACTTTTTAGGGTTGTTTGAGGATGCAATTTATCATGCACATAAAGGACTCAGTTTGGAGGCTGGCACATGGTTAATATCCCAAAATGATGGCTTTCCCTATTTCCCGTGGACTGCTTCCTCAAACCTGGTGCTGCTGTATCGATCCCCATTTTTACATAGAAAATGGGTCAGCCAAGAGAGGCAGCATGTGTAGTACAGATTCTGAAGCCAAACTGCCCAGCTAGGACCCTCACCTCTGCCACTTTACCAGCTGTCCAGTTTGGGTAAGTTACTGAACATCTGTATCCCAGTTTCCTTAGCTGCAACATACAAATGACAAGAGCACCAAAAGCAGAGCCCAGCACCTGTTAAGCACTAGTAGTGAATTAGCTGGTACTATAGAGCCATGTCCTTCCATGTGGGCAAAGTCTTAGGGGTCATCGAGAAAGTCCTCTGACTAGAGAAGTGCCTGCTTATTCTTACATAGGGGCTCTTGAAGGAAACTCCCTACTTGGGAGTCCTGCCCCTTTGTAAGACTATTTCCAAGGTTTTCTGAGTTTCCCGGAGATCAGAGGAGGGGGGCACGAGGGTGGGGGCTTACCAAGAAATTGAGCATGAGATGATGAAAATATGATCAAAACCTCATGGGGCTGGCTCTGACTGAACATGCAGGCAACACAGACAGCCTCACTGCCTTGAGAACTGGATGTGCTCCAGGTGTGGCTGGTAGAGGGGCATCGTGGGAAAGGCCATGTTCAGTTCTACTTTTTGTTAAGATGTTTACTGGGGCTTGTTCTATGCCAGCCCCAGTGCAGAGCAATGGAAATGGACAGGCCCAATTCCTTCTGCTGGGAACTCTATCAATAGATAGGACCGGGAGCTTTTTATCCACCTATGAAGCTGGGAGCTCCCTGAGCAGGGATGTCAGGTCCCTTCAGGAAGATGCTGGCTACTGGATAGAAAGGTATCACTCCGCTGCCGGCTTTACACCTGTAGCCGGTGCCCTGCACCCTAAAGAGGCAGGTGTCTATCTATAGGCAGGCAGTAAAATCCCCATATCCTGGGTAGTTCCTGGCCCACTAGAACTCAGGATAAATAAAAGACGCCACACTTAGTGAATTATAGTGAATTAGAAAGCAGGTTTGATTAGATGAAGTCTCAGTGCTGAAAATGTTTGAGTCAGGACAAGTCCCAAATTACTGGTCGCAGCCCTCATGTTTCTGGCAGGGGGATAAGGACATAAAACCAAGTGCCCAGCAGGGATTGGTGGCTGAGAATGAGAAGAAGAGGGAGAGAACCAGCTAGGAGGAAAGGCACTGGGTAGAGAAAAGGTGGGGAGGGCTTCATGCCTGGAGCAACCTGGCCTGAAGGAAGTCAGGGACTTTGGGGGTTTGCTCCCAGACTTCCTCAAAGTTTACCATTCACTTCACTAGCTCCTGGATTATTTTTTCTCTTCCTGAGCCTCAGCTTTCCTTATGTTCCTAGAGGGTGATCTGGGGACCCAGGAAATGGTGACATTTCTGAACATGTGTGATTTGGGGGAAGCCCGTTGACAGGGGTTATTAGCCTGAGACCCAAAGATTCATGAGTCAAGTCTTTGTTTTGAGGGACTCCTAAAAATTAAGCATCTCCCAATAGATGGGGGAACTAGATCGAGCCTCGAGAGGAGTAAGGAAAGATCTTGCCTAGAGTTGAACAATGAGGGCCAGAAGAAGGATCGCGGGATTGATGGCTGATCTCTGAGCTCAAGGCCTATTCATGTAACACACAGTGGCAGTGGCAGGGAAGTACTGTTCAGGGACCTCTGTTCTGGGAGCACCTTCTGCAGACCTCCCTCCTTCACCTCCCCTACTCTATCTGGGTGTTCTCCTGAGGGTCCAGAGGGATGATTTGTGTCTGCCTCTGGTAGGCTGACCTCTGCTTGGTTTCACTGGGAACTGAGGATTTGAGGTAATGTGCCTCCCTCACACCTATGCTTGTCCTCTGCCTGCTGGGGTGCAGGGCATAGAATCCAAATGTTATCCACAGCTGGGACCTTTGGAACTCTATGGCTGGCTGATTTGATGGATGGGTTAATGGATTGATGTGTGGGTGTATGGGAAGATGGATGGAGGTTTAATGGATGCAGGAACATTAGATGGATGGATGCATGGATGCATGAATGCATGAATGGATAGATAATTTTCCCAGGCAGCAGAGCCAAACTTCCCAGCCATAACAGTTGTTCTTGAAAACTATCTCCATCCCTCCTATTTCTTGTAACCCTAAGACCTGAGAAATCTGAGGCTTTGAACACCTGCTCTGGGAGCAGAGGGAGGAAGAAGCTGTGATGCTCTCAGCTCAGCAAGGAGGGGCTGGCACAGCCCCCTTACCACTTCTCCCCTTCTAAGCTGCCCGGGCCTGCACAGACCTGGTTTTGTTAACAGCTGAGTTATATCTGGTATAATGTTGGCCACTCTTGCCAGGTGAGATGATCAGTCTGGCATGCCAGCTCCCATTCAACCCCAGTGGCACAGACTTGCTTCTCCTAGCTGGACCTTAAAGACCATAGTTGGGAGGCTGGCCAGCTTCCACAGGGGATTTCCCAAGCACAAGAGGTTTTATCCTCTAAGACAGTGGTTCTTAGCCTGTGGGTCGCTACCCCGGTGGGGGTCGAATGACCAAAACACAGGGGTGGCTTGTCGCAACCCACAGGTTGAGAACCGCTGCTCTAAGAGCTGCCCCGGGTTTCTCTAAGAGTTAGAGGGCTTTTGTCTCCCAGAGCTGAAATTGCTTCCCTGTGAATCCCCTGGTCTAAGTGTTCCCTCAGCCCTGGAGCTCAAAGTGGGCTTCAGGGTGTGGCGGACTTCCTTCAGGCCAGATTGCTCCAGCTTCCCTGGCTGCTCCTCCTTCTACTCTCTGGGTCTTCTCCCATCTCTCACCCGTGGCTCGCAAGTCTCTCTGTCAGTATCCTGAGAACTGTGGCCCCTGATGGGGCTGGCCCTGGCCCTGACTGACTGAGTGAGAGAGGAGGGGTAACCTGGAGGTCAAAGTCTATATGGACAGATGAGCTCTCACCACTGGCTGCCAAGTCTTTCCTCACCTATTTATTCATTTTCTAGAGAAATATTTGTGTGACTGCCTTGTGCCAGGCAGTGTGCTGGACACCATGGAGACAGTGGAAACCAAATAGACCAGATCTCTATCCAGCAAGGCTGACAAACTAGTCATTATAACTCAGTATGATGGGTGCTATAAGGAGAGAGGGCTGGGGTCCCTGGGTGCTTGGGAGGGAGGGAGGGAGGCTCCCTAACCCAGCCTGGGGTCAGAAAATGCTTCCTGGAGGAACAGTCAGCCAGATGCAGATGGGAAGCTAAGCGGGCAGGACAGAGGAGTGTTCCAGACAGACTGGGACTGGTAGATGGGTACTTGACCCCCAGTCAGCAGAGCTAGGCCCCCTGTCACACCTCTATTTAGAGCTGGTTCTTGATAACTCCATTTCCCCCTGTGACACTTGATCCCTGAGACACCTGAATACCAGAACACCTGACTTGGAGAGCAGAGACTAGGAGGCATGTTTGGCCTGTTTGGGGAGCTGACTCAGGCTAACCCCTGTCAGGTTTAGTGTCACTGAATTGTGGAGTGTGACAGGGTTTTAAGGAGACAGGGAGTGGAGTCCTGATTATGGGAGCTTATCCTGAGAATACAGGGTGTTAAGTGGACATTGATGAGAAGGTTTCATAGGCTACAGAGTGGAAAATAGATCCTGCCATTCCATCTCCCCCTTCCTATCCTGGTCTTCCTGAACAGACAGCAAAGACAAATCTGTGGGTATCAGTGAACTTTTATTGGAAGCATTGCAGACTGGGTGTGGAGAAGCTGTGCTGCTGTCATACTCATCCTTGTTCACACTCACACTCACACTCCAGGCCCTGCCCAAGCTGGGGCAGGTCTGGTGCAGAGGACTGATGGTCTGGTTCTCTCATCTGGACCTCGGTTTTCCAGAGTGGCAGTGATTCACATCCCTTTACTCAGATACCCAGCTCCCTTGGAAGCTGTCATGGGCTAACTGCTCTGGTGCTTGCTCTGGAGAAGGAAGGAGAGGAAAGGTCACGCGCTAGGGTTTTGGGCAGAGGCTCAGAGGGACAAGGCAGGGCTGAGAAGGGCAGGCTTGCCTTGGTAGAGTTCCTCTGCAGTCTCCGGATGATGCGGTCCACCCAGGGCTGGTCTGGCGGTGCACAGAGCTGGCGACCTCTCAGTGTGGTGAACCTGGAGTCAGAGGTCAGGGGCCAGAGAGAATGGAGCCCTGGAACCCAGCTTACTGGCAGGGCCAGGTGTGAAGGGCAGAGGCTGAGGACCAGATCTGAAGACCTGTTTCAGGGACTTTCTTGAAGGGGTAGGGGGTTGACAAAGAGAAGAGAGGTAAGAAAGTGGGGGTAGCCCTGGGTGGGTGGGTCAGTGGATAAAGCATCAACCTGGCGTGCTATAGGTCACAGGTTCGACCCCTAGTCAGGGCACATATGAGAAGCAATCAATGAATGCACAACTAAATTGAACAATTCAGTGAAACAACACGTTATGCTTCTCTGTTTCTGTCTTCCTCTCTCTCTCAAAATCAATGGAAAAGAAAAAAGAAAGTGGGGGGTAAATGGGGAAAATGAGGCTTGATGCACTGCTCCCCACAACTCACACAACGGCAGGCATTCTGCAGCCATCCTTCACAAAGAGGAATCGAAAGGATCGCACGATATTCCTAGGGATAGGGTGCAGGGTCACAGACAGGCAGCAGTCCTCTGCGTCGTTAGCACCACCCTGAGCTGGCGTGGGGACAGGCAAAAGAAGGTAGTGTTAGAGCATAGGGACCCTGAGGAGGGGAGACCACAGCCCCAGCTGAGATTCAGGACACCTGTGTGTGTGTGGAGGCAGCGAGACCTGATATTTAGCCAGTATGCATCAATAAGGCCCTCTTGGTTGCTAAATATATTGAAATACTTTTAAGCTGTTTGGTAAACAACCACTGTTTTAAGCTCCCAAATGCCTTTCTGCTGCCTCAGAGAGCCCCAACCTCTCTCCCATGGCTTCTCAATTTACCCAAAATGAAGAGTTAATGCTGATCACAGCACTGAATTGATGGGAGATGGGTGAGTGTGGGTTAGCAGGAGGCTGGGTTAGAAGACCTATGAATTGTTAAATATTTTGACTATTAGTCCTGCCTCAGTGTCTCTCGTTCTCCCCACCTTAAGCAAATATATATTGTGTTCTCCTTCTGCCTGGGAAACTGAGGCAGCAGGAAATAGAGCCCTCAGAAAAATGGGCAGCCAGAGACCCTAAGATACACCAAGAGACAGATACACGTTGGAATTCAGCGGCCCAGGTATACCCACACTCACAGGCGTACACACAGGGCACAGGCACCCGCAGGTCCACTGAGCCCTGCATACCTCACTTGCAGTGTTCTGTGTGGCCAGTGCCAAGCAGTCTGAGATCTAGACATCCCTCTTCTTCCCCCAAGCCTCCCCTCAGCCTTACCCGGGGAGGTCCACAGAATCAGCAGGCTGATGGCTAGGAGTGCAGCTGGGTGGGATGCCATGGAGGGTGAACGGAGGCCGGCCGACAGTGAGAGTGTGTGTGCGGATGAGTCTCTGAGCATCTGCAGGAGGTTGTATGAGGCTACAATTTGGCTGGGAGTGGAAATGTCACCAGTGTCCTCAGGGTAGATGAGGGGGCCTGGGAATGTGAGTGTGGAAGCCTGTCTGAGGCTGTGACTGCTGACTGCCCCTATTTATGTCCCAGAACTTTGACTATCACTGCTGAGAAATTCCCCACATTTGTTGTGTGGATTGCCTTTTGTCCCTCCCCCCCCCCCCCCCCCCCCGTCTTTCTGGGAACCTAACTCTGCCCACCCTCTTCCTCAGTTAGCATTTCACACTGTTGCTTTCCTTGGCTTTAGCTCCAAAAAATCAGCAGTGTATGTAGCCAAGATCTTGGGCCAGCTCCTTTGAGAGGGCCTGCAGTATCATCTCATTGCTGACGTTTACATGATCAACTATAGAGCTATCCTTTAGGGGTGGTGGTCAGGATTAGGGGACCAGAGTGAGGAGTTGTGCTCCCTTCGCTAGGTTTATCCCAATGGTGGGATTCAAATAATTTAACAATTAGTTCTCTGCCCTAATGACCGTTTTAAGTATAAAAAAACAATATACCAAAAGATAGTTTATTATTTTATGCATTTAATACTTAAATAAGAACAATAAAAGAGGCACACAAAACTACATTATGTTATAAGAAAGACTTTTAAAATATTAATGAAAAAAATATTAAATAATACCCAACAAAAAACAATAAAGCTGCTATTTAAGCTAGTTCCATATTTTTTCTTTAAAAATTTTTTTAGATATATATTTATTCATTTTAGAGAGGAGAGGAGAGGAGAGAGAGAGAGAGAAAGAGAGAAGGCGGGTGGACCAGGAAGAATCAACTCCCATATGTGTCTTGACCAGGCAAGCCCACGGTTTCAAACCGGCGACCTCAGTGTTCCAGGTCAACGCTTTATCTATTGAGCCACCACAGATCAGGTTCCATATTTTTTCTTGATTGGCATCCTCACTTGCATTTTCTTTTGTGTGTGTGTGTGTGTGTGTGTGTGTGTGTGTGACAGAGACAGACAGGGAGGGAGAGAGATGAGAAGCATCAATTCTTTGTTGTGGCACCTTAGTTGTTCATTCATTGCTTTCTCATATGTGCCTTGACCAGAGGCTACAGTAGATCGAGTGACCCCTTGCTCAAGCCAGCGACCTTGGGCTCAAGCTGGTGAGTCTTGCTCAAACCAGATGAACCTTCACTCAAGCCTGCAACCTCGGGGTGTCGAACCTGGGCCCTCTGCATCCCAGTCCAACACTATCTGCTGCGCTACTGCCTGGTCAGGCTCACTTGCAATTTTTTTCACCTATGACGGAATGAACACTACTATAGGCACTTAGAATACGCTGTTGCACAGATGAATGTTAAAAAAGAGTAAGGAATGTAAATTTGTAACTTCTACATTGAGCAGCTGACAGGCACCCACCTTAACCCTGATTACAAGTGCCTTTTTAACAACTGGTTTGCCAAACTCAACGAAAAATTAGGTATTGGTTCTGCCGAACCAGTGTGAATCGGCTGAATTCCACCACTGGTTTATGTCCTCCTCACTCTTTTCTTGGTGGTTCTTCACTCCTCTCTGGTGCAGGTGGAAGAGAAGGTTTCCTGGTACCCTTAGAACAAGCATGAAACCTTGGATAGCCCTCCTCCCCCCTAAGTCATCACAGTGTCTGCCCATCCATCGTCTGAGAATTAGATCTCTCCTGTGAGACAAGCAGAACTGAAAGAGAATGCTTCTTGGAAGGAAGCCCAGCACCCCCACACCATATCTCAGGCCTCTGGGATTCAATTTCCTGACTCAGTAAGCTCTGCCTCTTTCTCTATTTGCCATTCTCATATGTCTAATACCTGGGCCAATAAAATAGCTGGAGGGAGCCTGGCCCAGAATAGCCCCCTTCATCTTTCCCCTCCTCATGATCCTGGGAACCAAAAGGGGATTTCTAAGGAGAGGGGCTGGCCAGCTCATATTCAGACAAATTCCCAAATTTTAAGGAATTGACAGATGGGGAAGGGGACAACTGATTTCCCATCCTTACAAGAAAGACTAGGGATAGGTCAGAAGAGGCCTCAAAAGAGAAATTAATATGGGACACCCATTCAACCATTCCATCTAAACTCTGAATTCTCTTTTGGATGAGGTGGTGATTCCCTCATAAGTTATTTATTTATTTATTTATTTATTTATTTTAATTTTTCTGAAGTTGGAAACGGGAAGGCAGTCAGACAGACTCCCGCATGGGCCCAACCGGGATCCACCCGGTATGCCCACCAGGGGGCGATGCTCTGCCCATCTAGGGCATTGCTCTATTGCGACCAGAGCCATAGAGCAATGGCGCCTGAGGCAGAGGCCATGGAGCCATCCTCAGCGCCCCGGCCAACTTTGCTCCAGTGGAGCCTCGGCTGCAGGAGGGGAAGAGAGAGACAGAGAGGAAGGAGAAGGGGAGGGATGGAGAAGCAGATGGGCACTTCTCCTGTGTGCCCTGGCCGGGAATCGAACCTGGGACTCCTGCACGCCAGGCTGACGATCTACCACTGAGCCAACCGGCCAGGGTCCCTCATAAGTTTTTAACTTACCTTTATTCCTACCCATTAATAATAATAATAGTAATAATTGAATTTGTGATTGTTTACTATGTTCTAGGCTCTACTTATATCAAGGACTTTACCACTATTATCTTATCTTGCTTAACTTTTCCAAGAAAACTATTAAATCTTTTTTTGTGTGTGTGTGTGAGAGAGAGAGAGGGACAGACAGGGACAGGCAGACAGGGAGGGAGAGAGATGAGAAGCATCAACTCATAGTTGTGGCACCTTAGTTGCTCATTGATTGCTTTCTCATATGTGCCTTGACTGGGGGCTGCGCCAAGTCAGTGACCCTTGCTTAAGCCAGAGACCTTGGGCTTCAAGCCAACAACCTTTGGGCTCAAGCTAGTGATCATGGGGTCATGTCTATAATCCCACTTTCAAGCTAGTGACCCCACGCTCATGCTGATGAGCCTGCGCTCAAGCCGGTGACCTCAGGGTTTCAAACCTGGGTCCTTGGAGTCCCAGGCTGACACTTTATCCACTGTGCCACCGCCTGGTCAGGCTAAATCATTTTAATTATTATCATATTATCTCTGTTTTACACAGAAGGGAGAAGAGGCTCAGAGCACAAGGTCACATAGCAAGCAAGTGCCTTGAATCCAGTTGTCTTTTGCCATAAATTTGCAGTCTACTATTGTCCCATATTCCCCGTCTGCCACCTGTCCATTGATCATAGAATACTATAGAGAAGTAAGACTCCACAGACAGCATGCCTACATTGGGATTCAGAGTCTATCACCTGCTAGCTGTGTGACCATGTGCAAATGATCTAGTTTCTGTATCTTAGCGTCCTTATCTGTAAAATAGGACTGTTAATGAACCTACTGCTTAGGCCTTTTTTTTTTTTTTTTTTTTTTTAGAGAGAAACAAACAGAAAGGGAGAGATGAGAAACATCAACTCATAGTTGTGTCACCTGAGTTGTTTATTGATTGCTTTCTCATATGTGCCTTAACCAGGGGGCTCCAGTTGAGCCAGTGACCCCTTGCTCAAGACAGTTACCTTGGGCTCAAAGCCAGCAACATCTGGGTTCAAGCCAGTGACCTCCGGCTCAGGCCAGAGACCCTGGCTCAAGCTGGTGAGCCCATGCTTAAGCCAGCAACCTCAGGGTTTTGAACCTGGGTTCTCAGCGTCTCAGGCTACTTGCTAGTTCTTAGGATTATATAAGGTAATCTGAGTAAAGACCTTAGTTTAGGCTGGCAAATAATAAACATTCATTAATTATTAACCATTATTATTATGCTACCCTTTCGTTCAAACATATGTCAAATAATTCATCTAGTCATCTTTCCACTGATATATTCATCCTTCTTCTTACAGTGAATCTGATCATTATCTGCTGTCCTACCCCCATCCATTGTCCACTCTTCTCTACCCTTCTCTGTTGTCTGGAAGGACGATCTTTATAGATGGCATTACTCAGGATCCTTTGCCCTCTAGTTTTTGGATTTGGCCCACAGGACCCAGCAGCAGGAGATTAGTGGGTGGTAGCGTTGGTGGCTGCAAGAATGAAAACAGTACCAGGTGTTAGACTTGTGGGGTCAGACTGAACCTTGGTTCGGTAACCTCGCTACTTGAGTTCTGGCTAGGAAGGAATTCAGAGGCAAGACTCAAAATATAAGAACGAGTTTACTTAGAAAGTCATAGAGGTAGAAGAAATGGGCTTTAGGAAACAAGATACAGAGTCAGAAGAAGGGTAAAGGTTGTGTGGGGTGGGGTAGAGCTGTGCACATGCTCCCAGGAAAGAGAGCACGCTGGGTCCTCTCTCCTAAGGGGTCTTAAGGGTGGGAATTCTAGAGGAGGATTGCAATAGGCTATACATTAACTTTCCAGGTGTGACCTTCAGGAAATGGTCTCCACTGATTGGTCAGCACCAGGGCACCATTAGTCAATGATGTTGGTCCTAAAGTCAGCTGTGGAGTCGCTTGTCTGGTTTTGCTACTTTTCTGGGCCTGGAGCTGAAACACAATGGAGGCCTAGATGTATTTGATGTAGGTCAGAACCTCATTGTCCTGGGGGCTTAATGTTTAAGGCAGAGGTTCTCAACTACTGGTTTAAGAGCTATTGTATAATATGTATTGTATAATAAATATGTATTTCCGATGGCTTTAGGCGACCCCTGTGTTTTGGTCGCTCGACCCCCTCTGGGGTCGCGACCCACAGGTTGAGAACCGCTGGTTTAAGGGCTATTCTCCAGTCCCCTTGTTTGTTCCCCCTTTAAGGGAGTCTAACCCACATGACTAGCAACATGCCAGGGGAGGAAAGGCAGGGGAGGGTCCTAATTGCATGGCCAGCAATATGAAAGGTCAGGGGGTCCAAAGAGCATGACTATGACCAGCAATATGCTAGGGGAGGAAAGATCATCCTGGGGGCGAGGTCCTTGTTTTTCCAGTTTTGCCCATTGCTAGGCACCTGAGGCTTTCCACCCTGATGACTTTATGTACCTGGCCTATTGTCTTTGCTCTGGTGACCTTCTGTTCTAGGCCCTCATCTTTGCTCTACTCATCTCTGTCTAACTCTACCACATACCCCTGTCAAGGATCTTGGCTCTCATTTCTTTCAGGAAAAAGGTGTGCAGGATCACTTCTGTAGCTGCTTCCTGCTGAGGAGAAGCAATGTTTTCCTTCAGAGCCACGCGATCCTTGTTCTCTGTCAGAGGGACGATGAGGCCTGGGCATGGAAGGAGAATGCAGTGGTGCCCAGTGTTGGTAAGGGGTGGTATTCTCTGAGTACAAGTAGGGCTTGCAACCTGGTGAAGACAAACTGTTACAAATCTCAATATTAATGGGGCAAAAGCTAGAATGACAATAATTATGATGACTGGTTTGATAAAAGGAAAGTTTTAGTTTTCAATAATCCCAGGTCAAAGGAAGGGTGGAAAATAAAACTTAATTTGGAGAGTTGTAGCCAATTATTTAAGAAAACTAGAAAAATGGAAAAATTCAGGATCCTGTTTAGTTTCTAGGTGAAAAATTAAACTTTGGGCCCTGGCCGGTTGGCTCAGCGGTAGAGCGTCGGCCTAGCGTGCGGAGGATCCGGGTTCGATTCCCGGCCAGGGCACATAGGAGAAGCGCCCATTTGCTTCTCCACCCCTCCGCCGCGCTTTCCTCTCTGTCTCTCTCTTCCCCTCCCACAGCCAAGGCTCCATTGGAGCAAAGATGGCCCGGGTGCTGGGCATGGCTCTGTGGCCTCTGCCTCAGGCGCTAGAGTGGCTCTGGTCGCAATATGGCGACGCCCAGGATGGGCAGAGCATCGCCCCCTGGGGGGCAGAGCACCGCCCCTGGTGGGCGTGCCGGGTGGATCCCGGTCGGGTGCATGCGGGAGTCTGTCTGACTGTCTCTCCCTGTTTCCAGCTTCGGAAAAATGAAAAAAAAAAAAAAAAAAAAAGAAAAATTAAACTTTGAAAACAACTGAACTAGAATCTAATATCCATAACTGTGTATTACAGTCTCTTGAAACACAATTTCCCCCTTAAAATCACCCTCATTTTTATCAAAGAGCCAAATTAAGACCAGTTTATTTACCATATTAAATCTAGTTTTTCTGTTTTTGAGAGAGAAGAACTGAAAGAGAGGGATAAGGGAAGGGAGAGAGAGAGAGAGAGAGAGAGAGAGAGAGAGCGAGAAGCATCAACTCATTGTTCCACTTGGTTGTGTATCCATTGATTGCTTCTTGTACGTACCCTGACAAGGGCTTGAACTGCAACCTTGGGGTCAAGCCAGCAACCCTGGGATTGAGCTGATGACTTTGTACTTTAGGATGATGCTCTATCCACTGTGCCACCAACAAGATCTTAAGTCCAGTTTCAATTTGGCCTAGTTATTTGCATAAATACAACAATAGCAATTGATCACATAGGCTGTCTTAAATCTGCTTTGCTGGAATCCTGTAAGGAATCTTCAGTTTGAGCTTTAATCAGCCCCTTACCATGAAGAAGCCAAGCCACACAGCTGCCATCAGGCTTTGCCTGCAATACCTATAAATTTGGGTGAATTCTTAAAGTTCTCAAGGTCCCCCACATATCTTGAGGTTCTTTCTTTGCCATCTCCTAGGAAAGCAAACGTTATTCCTTACCTAGAAAGACTGCTATGAACCATGTAAACAAACAATATACCAAGCCATTTCTACAAGGGGCTTTTATGGGCTTTAAAGTCAATCTTAATTCCTTGAAGCTTTCTGGTGATATCCAAAGTCTGGACATGCTTTTCTTAAACGTAATATTCTAATCAAAGTCATAGTTAATAAAGCCATAATTAAAAACTTATTTTATGTGTCCTATTATAAAAAAAATCAGATTCTTATTGGATTCATGCAAATAAACATTGCCATGAAAATAATAATACTCATTAAGAGTTTCCAAATTCTGGAGGAATCAGTTAAGAGGAAAAATATAAGTTACCAAACTGCTTTTTATTTTATTTTATTTTTTATTAAGTAAGAAGCAGGAGGCAGAGACAGACCCCCACATGTGCCCCAACCAGGATCCACCTGGCAAGCCCACTAGGGGGCGATACTCTGCCCATCTGAGGGGTTGTTCTTCAGTGCCAGTGAAATAGCTCTTCAGAGCTATTTCAGTGCCTGAGATGAGACCAGGCCACCCAGCTGCCCTCAGTGCCAGGGGCCAACTTGCTCAAATGGTTTGAGCCATTGCTGCAGGAGAAGGGGGAGGAGTGGAGAAGCAGATGGTCACTTCTCCTATGTGCCCTGACTGGGAATCAAACCTGGGACTTCCATATGCCAGTCCAACACTCTACCACTAAGCCAACCAGCCAGGGCTACTAAATTGACTTAAAAAACAAGTCTTCTGCCTGAGCAGGTGGTGGTACAGTGTACAGAGTGTTGACTTGGAACACTGAGGATCCAGGTTCAAAACCCCAAGGTTGTCAGCTTGAACCAAAGGTCACTGGCTTGAACTCAAGGTTGCTGGCTTGGGCAAAGGGCACTGGCTCAGTTGGAGCTCCTGGGTCAAGGCATATATGAGAAGCAATTAATGAACAACTAAACTGCCGCAGCAACAAGTTGATGCTTCTTATCTCTCTCCTTTCCTATCTGTCCATGTCTCTGTCTCTGTCTCTCTCGCTAAACAAAAACAAAAACACAAAAAAATAAGTCTCCTTATATCTGGAAAACAAGAGGAAAATCTTTGAATTTTTAACAAAGCAGAAAAGAATCAAACTTTAACTCTGTAGTAGCTTACTTTTGATCTTTAAATTCATTTACTTAAATTTATTATTCAGTTTAACCATGTAATTTTTTTCTTAATTTTTTTACATATCTTCTACAACTTTCCTAGTCCCTAGTTTATCTTTTTATCCACTATGAAATAACCAGCTTTAGAACAACTTACTTTATTTCTTTTTATTCAAAACTATCTCCATACCTTATATCTTCTATTATCAAACCATACAATTTTTTCCAATTAATTACAATTATAAACTCTTTGGGTGCCTGACCAGGTGGTGGTGCAGTGGATAGAGCATTGGACTGGGATGCAGAGGACCCAGGTTCGAGACTCCAAGGTCACCAGCTTGAGCGCGGGTTCATCTGGTTTGACCAAAGCTCACCAGCTTGGACCCAAGGTCGCTGGCTCGAGCAAGGGGTTACTCAGTCTGCTGAAGGCCCACGGTCAAGGCACATATGAGAAAGCAATCAATGAACAACTAAGGTGTCTCAATGAAAAACTGATGATTGATGCTTCTCATCTCTCTCCGTTCCTGTCTGTCTGTCCCTATCTATCCCTCTCTCTGACTCTCTCTGTCTCTGTAAAAAAAACCCCAAAAAACAAAAACCTCTTTGAAACCTCTATTTTTAATGACAACTAAAAAGTAAGCAGGCCCTGGCCGGTTGGCTCAGCGGTGGAGCGTCGGCCTAGCGTGCGGAGGACCCGGGTTTGATTCCCGGCCAGGGCACACAGGAGAAGCGCCCATTTGCTTCTCCACCCCTCCGCCACGTTTTCCTCTCTGTCTCTCTCGTCCCCTCCCGCAGCCAAGGCTCCATTGGAGCAAAGATGGCCCGGGCGCTGGGGATGGCTCTGTGGCCTCTGCCCCAGGCGCTAGAGTGGCTCTGGTCGCAACATGGCGACGCCCAGGATGGGCAGAGCATCGCCCCCTGGTGGGCAGAGCGTCGCCCATGGTGGGCGTGCCGGGTGGATCCCGGTCGGGTGCATGCGGGAGTCTGTCTGGCTGTCTCTCCCTGTTTCCAGCTTCAGAAAAATGAAAAAAAAAAGTAAGCAATTAGTATTGTTTAGATTGTCAAATACATTTTATAACTTCTAGAAACCTAGGCTCCTCCATTGGCAAACACACTCACACTTTTAAGAAACATACTTCTAATAAAGTGTAAGACATTCATTGATAGCTCTACATGTATTTTCTAGCTCTCTGTAATAAAATACCAAAAGTAGGTGAACTTAAGACATGTCAAGCAATTACTATTTAACAGCTAAAAAAAGTAATTTGATATTCTCAGATGACTAAGGTTTTTTTCCACCTTCAATAAGGACTACGTATTTTATTTTATTTTATTTTATTTTATTTTATTTTATTTTAGCAAGAGAGAGAGACAGAGAGAGTGAAAAACAGAGACAGACAGACAGGAAGGGAGAGGGATGAGAAGTTTCAACTCATAATTGTGTCACTTTAGTTTGTTGATTGCTTTCTCAAATGTGCCTTGCCAGGGTGGGGGTGCTCCAGCTGAGCCAGGAAGCCCTTGCCAGTGACTCCTTGCTCAAGCCAGCAACCTAGAGCTTCAAGCCAATGACCTTGGGCTCAAGCCAGTGACCTTGAGCTTCAAGCCAGCAACCACTGACTGGCCAAACCTCTCCACTGCCCACTTATATTGGGGCCAAGTTATGTTGCAAAAGAAGCTTGAGGGATTTAGGGTCAAATTTCTCCTATTTGGCGAATACATACCCCAAAAGAGATATCTTGAGGTCCTATGGTTTGGTTTCATAGGACAAATTCTGAGCTGAGAGTTAGAGGAGTCCTTGCTAGTCTTTGGGCTGTTTGGGTCATCCTTTGAACACCTAGTGCCCTACCTGCAGGCACTCAGTGCCCCAACTTGCAGGTACCCAGTGCCCCAACAAATATGGCCTGTTCAAGTGAAGAGTCTTTCCGGTCTTACCAGAGATGCCCCCCCGCCCCCCCCACACACACATTGTTTCTGCTCATACAAGGATCGCCTAGTACCTCAGTCACCTTGGATGGAAAACTCTGGTCTTTAGTAGTTGGGTTAGTGACCTGTTGCCTTTCCTTTCATGTTCCCAAGAGCCTTTGTAGTTTCCCCTTTAATGATAATCCCAATCTCTCCCAAAATATCAGTGAAGAAAAGGGGAAAAGCCTTGATGTGCTCCAAGTACAAGAGCGTATGCACTGATAAGTTACAGGAAGTTGTCAACTTTAGTGGGAGAATCCTGGGGACCAGTGAGGACAAATTTATTGATGTGGGTTCCTTCACCTAGGATTTGGGTATTCCTGCATTAGCTGAGCACCTGGGATTGGTGTTAACAGTCTGTTGGATTGGTTACTGGAAGTCTGGACTTGATATGATCAATGAGGCTGAGATGATAGAACCTCACTGACATATTGTAAAACAGTGCTCCTTAAACATTGAGGTGCATATAATTCATCCCGGGGTCTTGATAAATTGTAGGTTCTGGTTCAGTATGTCAGGGTGAAGCCTAAATTGTTGCATTTCTAGCAAACATTTAAGTGATGCTGATGCTACCAGTCCTTAGACAATACTTTGAGTAGCAAAAAGTGAAAAGGTTAGAGAGATGGAAATTTTGGAGTACACCTATTATGTGAAACCACTAACTGAATACCTCTCAAGGGCCCAGAAACATACTTCCTTCTCCAAGGAAATAAGGACATTATTGTTGAAGGGAACACTAGCTTCTTTGAAAAGCTCTATAGTGGTTTTTTTTTAGTAGAGAGGACATGAGAATGGAAGATGGGAACGGGCAAACTTATTTCAGGAGGAATAATGAATACTTGTGGTAGAGGCCAGATGTTGGCACTTAACCACAAACAATAAAGTGAATAAAATGACTATAAGCTGCAGGGACAAGTGGTAATCAACATGCTTTGCCCACAGGGATCTCTGGTGGTAGCTAATTGACTATAGCATCCACAGGAATGAAAGATGGATAGCTTACTGATGTGCTATCTGACCCTTATAAGTAAAAAACTTTTAGGTCTGGTGGGAAAAAACTTGATTCAAATTATAGTGGGGATTTACAGTTTTTTCCCCCCAGTTCCTTGACTTAAGTCAATTTCCCAGACCCAAAGCCCCTTGAATGAGCAGGGGGTGGAGTGGGAAGGCCTCAGTTTCTTTCACAGGTGGATTGTATAAATCTTATTCTTAGTGGTTCTCACAGTGTTGTCCCTGGATCAGCAGCATTATCATCTCCTAGCAACTTGTCAGAAATGCGAATTTGCCTAACCAGGCGGTGGTACAGTGGAAAGAGTGTTGGACCGGGATGCGGAGGACCCAGGTTCGAGACCCCGAGGTCGCCAGTTTGAGTGTGGGCTCATCTAGTTTGAGCAAAAGCTCACCAGCTTGGACCCAAGGTCGCTGGTTTGAGCAAGGGGTTACTTGGTCTGCTGTAGCCCCCCCGTCAAGGCACATATGAGAAAACAATCAATGAACAACTAAGGTGTTGCAACGAAAAACTAATGATTGATGCTTCTCATCTCTCTCCGTTCCTGTCTGTCAGTCCCTATCTCTCTCTCTCTCTCTGTCTGTCTCTGTAAAAAAAAAAAAAAAAGAAAGAAATGCAAATATGTGGGCTCTGCCCCAACTCCACTGAATCAGAAACCCTGGTACTGGCCCAACAATCTGTGTTTTCACAAGCCTTTCTGGTAATTCTGACATATGCTAAACTTTAAGAATCACTGGTCTATGCCTTCCCAGAGATCTGGATGATATGAACGGGGAACAGGAAATAGTCATATCTTTGGGGGGATTATTAGATACTGTATTGTGATAATACTAGTCTTGGAGGCCCAAAAAACCCCATTGTGGTTTACCAGTCAGAATGAGGGTTTATGGAGGCTGAGTGATAGAAGGATCTTGGTCCAGATCCATCTCACAGTGAGTCTGTAATACCTGTCCAGTGTGGACAAGGCCCACCCGAGGGTGAGGATGACGGAGACGCAGAGACCTGACTCCGGAGACCAGGTTCAATGACACAGATCCGCTTTATTCAGGAAGGAAGCCAGCTTATATACACAGGTTCAGCTTATAGAGTGTTACAGCGTGTTCTTCAAAGCCAATGGCCGAAAAGGTCAGGGAGCTGCCTGGTTGGCGCTGAGCCACCTCCCCACAGCAGGCGAGCTCCCTCCTGGGTGTGCCTAGGAGGGTTTCAGGTGCTGGAGTGTTCTCACAGCATTGCATCAGCCACTGCTAGGAATGCGTTCTGCACTCTACCTACAGTCCAGTGGTTATTTCTCTAGTTTCAGAATGCACAGTGAGAACAGGTATATCTCATAATTAACAAAATCTCCACACTGGTCTTTGATCATAAATGATGAGAATTATAGTAGGAAGGGTCAAGTGGAAGTCCCTTGAACAGTGCTTGCCCTACCACGTTCCCACCTACAATACTGAACTTAAAGCAACACTGCATTGCTAGAGAAAGTTCATGGGTTAGAGCACCTTCAAAGACTTAAAAGATGCTGCAGCCCTTGGTACAGTGCATTACAGCTAACCACCTAAACTCAGACTAGTGATCACCCAGTGATAAGATGAGCTAAGGGCATATCTATAGCAAATCACATAGTTGGATGTGCCTAGCAGCATTCTATTGCTAAATGGACATTGTACACATGAGACCAGACCTTCAGTTTCCAAAGTTGTGAGTAAAAGCATGGGCTCAGATTCCTACTTGTATTTTTTTCTTCTTCTTCTTCTTTTTTTTTTTTTTGTATTTTTCTGAAGCTGGAAACGGGGAGGCAGTCAGACAGACTCCCACATGCGCCCGACCGGGATCCACCTGGCACGCCCACCAGGGGGCGATGCTCTGCCCATCCGGGGCCACTCTAGCGCCTGGGGCAGAGGCCAAGGACATCCCCAGTGCCCGGGGACATCTTTGCTCCAATGGAGCCTCGTTGCGGGAGGGGAAGAGAGAGACAGAGAGGAAGGAGAGGGGGAGGGGTGGAGAAGCAGATGAGCGCCTCTCCTGTGTGCCCTGGCCGGGAATCGAACCTGGGACTTCTGCACGCCAGGCCGACGCTCTACCGCTGAGCCAACCAGCCAGGGCTATTTTTTTATTCTTTTGATCATACTTGTGCCTTCATGGAGAAGTTTTCTACAAAGTTAATAGAGGGAAAAAATGCATGGTCTTGATTTTCAGATAGGTCTCTATGGTATGCTGGCATCATCAGAAGTAGACAGTTGCTTATGTTCAGGCAGGAGGCAGAATTTCAGGTAGTACATTTAATGATCACTTTATCAGAAAGGAGAGGCAGCCTGAGGTTTGATGATCTATTCATCATGTGCAGTGGCTGCCTACAACAAGCCCTGCCCTCACCTCTGTAAATGATCCTTTCACTAAATCCATTTCCATTAAACCATTTTGAGCATGCCTGTTGTTTCCTACCAAGATCCTGAATGATACAAAGCTGGCACAGAGGTTTCAATTAAAATTTAATACTGTCTGGAAAACTTGATGTGAAAGATCCTGAGAATTGGCAAGAAAGAGTAAACTAATAGAAAAAGTAATTTGTACACATTTATTTAATGTTCCAGACACTGTTCTTGGCACTGAGACACAACAGTTAAAAAAAAAAAAAGGAAATAAGAAACAAAACAAAAACTAGATAGATATTTCTGCTTTAGTAGAGTTTTTATTCTAATGGAGACAGGCAATAAGCATATAAGAAAAATATACAATGTGTCAGATGGCAATAAATGCTATAACAAAAATAGCTCTGGCCGTTGACTGGCTCAGTGGTAGAACATCGGCCTGGTGTGTGGAAGTTGCAGGTTTGATTCCTGGTCAGGGCACACAAGAGAAGCGACCATCTGCTTCTTTACCCTTCCCTCTTTCTCTCTCTTCTCCTGCAGCCATGGCTCAAATGGTTTGAGCAAGTTGGCCCTGGGTGCTGAGGATGGCTCCATGGCCTCACCTCAGGCACTAAAATAGCGTGGTTGCAGACCAGCATAGCAGTAGCCCCAGATGGGGAGAGCATCGCCCAGTAGGGGGCTTGCAGGGTGGATCCCGACTGGGATGCATGCAGGAGGCCATCTGTTTGCCTCCCCACTCTCACTTAATATAATAAATAAATAAATAAATCTAGAGGGCCAGGGAGTATTGGAAGGGTGGTCAGGGAGATGTTTTTGATAACATTTGAACAGCGAGGTGATCTGAAGTAGGTGAGGGAGAAAGCCATGGAGAGATCTGGAGGGAAAATGTTCTATGTAGAGAAAACAGTGAGTGTGAAGGTCTTGAGGCAAGGGTATGATTTAGGAGGTCAATGTTATCAGATAATAATAGGGGCCAGATAGTTTAGGGCTTTGCAGGCTTTATGTTTTATTCCAAGTGAGATGGTGAACATTTGGAGGGTTTTGGACAGAGGTGTAACATGATATGACATGTTTTAGAGAGAGAAGAAATAAAAGAGAGAAACATCAATTTGTTGTTCCACTTATGTATGCATTCATTGGTTGTTTCCTGTGTGTGTGTGTGTGTGTGTGTGTGTGTGTGTGTGTGTGTGACAGAGACAGAGACAGAGAGACAGAGAGAGGGACAGATAGGGACAGACAGACAGGAAGGGAGAGAGATGAGAAGCATCAGTCCTTTGTTGCAGCACCTTAATTGTTCATTAATTGCTTTCTCATATGTGCCTTAACCAAAGGGCTACAGCAGAGTGAGTGACCCCTTGCTCAAGCTAGTGACCTTGGGCTCAAGTTGGTGAGCCTTGCTCAAACCAGATGAGCCTGCACTCAAGCCAGCAACCTCGGGGTTTCGAACCTGGATCTTCTGCATCCCAGTCCGATGCTCTATCCATTGCGTCACCACCTGGTCAGGCTCATTAGTTGTTTCTTGTATATGCCCTGATCAGGGATCAAACCTATGTATGACCTTACAGGGGTCCCCAAACTATGGCCTGAGGGCCACATGCGGACCCCTGAGGCCATTTTTCCGGCCCCCGCTGCACTTCCGGAAGGGGCACCTCTTTCATTGGTGGTCAGTGAGAGTTTTTTTTATACTCCGGTCCTCCAACGGTCTGAGGGACAGTGAACTGGCCCCCTGTGTAAAAAGTTTGGGGACCCCTGCTAGCATATCAGGATGATACTCTAACCAACTGAGCCATCTGGCCAGGGCTGATCTGACATGTATTAAAGGCTCCCTCTGGCTGTCAGATGGAGAATAGACCAAAGTGGTGCAAGAATGGAAGCGTCAAGACCAGGTCAGAGGCAATTGCAATAATTCAAGGAGGATATGAGGTTGCTGAGAGTTGGTGAAAAGTGGTCAGGTTGTTACCAGAAAGGATACTTGGGCCTGACCAGGCGGTGGCACAGTGGATAGAGCGTCAGACTGGGATGTGGCAGAACCCAGGTTCAAGACCCCGAGGTCACCAGCTTGAGTGTGGATTCATCTGGTTTGAGCAAAAGCTCACCAGCTTGGACCCAAGGTCGCTGGCTTGAGCAAGGGGTTACTTGTTCTGCTGAAGGCCCGCGGTCAAGGCACATATGAGAAAGCAATCAATGAAAAACTAAAGTGTTGCAACGAAAAACTGATGATTGATGCTTCTCATCTCTCTCCATTCCTGTCTGTCTGTCCCTATCTATCCCTCATCCTGTCTCTTTAAAAAAAAAAAAAAAGGGCCCTGGCCGGTTGGCTCAGTGGTAGAGAGTTGGCCTGGCATGCAGGAGTCCCGGGTTTGATTCCTGGCCAGGGCACACAGGAGAAGTACCCATCTGCTTCTCCACTCCTCCCCCTCTCCTTCCTCTCTGTCTCTCTCTTCCCCTCCCACAGCCAAGGCTCCACTGGAGCTAAGTTTACATGGGTGCTGAGGATGGCTCTGTGGCCTCTGCCTCAGGTGCTAGAATGGCTCTGATTGCGGCAGAGCGATGCCCCCAGATGGGCAGAGCATCGCCCCCTGGTGGGCATGCCGGGTGGACCCGGTCGGGCGCATGCGGGAGTCTGTCTGACTGCCTCCCCGTTTCCAGCTTCGGAAAAGAAAAGAAAAGAAAAGAAAAGAATACTTGGCCTTTAGAGGGTCTGCCTAGGGCCAGCCAGCAGTGTGTGGGTTCTTGACTTCATGCAGGAAAGATTTCACAAGTTCAGGTGATTTTGAGAGTACATTTATTAAAGCTGGGGACAGTGAAACAAGAAAAGGCTTAAGATAGAAGAAGCAACAGGAGAGCTTTGGTGGGGCTGCTTTGATGCTCTAGGATGGATTTACCCTGCTCAGACAGGGGACTCAACTCCACATCGGCTGAATAAGGGGGGTGGGAAGAGGTCCCTTCAGACATCAGGGGTGATCAGGTTCTGACTCACTGGACCCCATCACCCTGGGGTCACCTGGGGACAGTCATGTGGGTGGGTGACTCCATATCCAGAGGGCAGGTTTAGCTTCCATCTCAGCATTAACAAGACACATTTTGATGAAGAATTTACTTCACGGCTGACAGGTAGGTTTTCCCCCATTAACAATGGGAAGAAAGTATAATGAAATCAACTCCAAGTCCCACCAGTCATCGAAGAATTTCACTAGAGAAGAATCAGGTGGAGGAAGGCGGCTGAGCTTGACTGGAGGTTAGAGTTTCTTTACAAACCTTCTACAGCTTTCATAAACTTTTTACAACTTTTACAACCTTCTACAGACCTTTCCACAACTTTCACAAACCTTCTTACCCACTCAGAAACAAGTATCTTTAGAATAGCACACTTTCAAGTCTTGTCCTTCAAAAAGTATCTCTATACATCATGTCTTCTATTACTAAAACCATACACTTTCTTTCCAACTTAATTAGAATTTCTAACTTAGAAACCTCAATTTCCTTAAAAATTAAGAAACCAGCATTCCTTAGACTTATAACTTCTATGAACACATTTAATAACCTTTAGAAACACAGGTTCCTCTATTGGCATGACACACTCACTTTCAAGAAACATACTTCTGGGGATTCCAAGATGGCAACGGAGTAGGTGGACATTCCAACTGCCACCTCCCAGGACCAAATTGGATTACAACTTAATTTAAGGACAATAATCTTGAAAAATCAACTTTGGACTAAAGGAAGAGGACTCTATAAACAAGGATCACAGAAGAAGCCACACCGAGACTGGTAGGAAGGGCAGAGATGTGGAAAGGGCTTCCCCGCTCCAAGCGAGCAGTGGCTGAGGGTCTGGAGGGACTCTCACTGTGGGAAGGGTCTCCCTGAGAGGTGTGGGTCCTCAGCCCCAGGCCTGGAGTTCCAGAGCCTAGAAGAGGCACCCAGACAGCATTTAGCTGTGAAAAGAGCAGGGCTTCCGTCTGGGAGAAAGACTGAACTTTCGGAGACACAAACTCCCTCTTAAAGGACCCGTGCAGAAAATCTCATTCATAGCCACTTACCCGGGGCTCCAGTGGAGGCAGAGCTGAGAGGACTGGAGTTGCATGAGGAAACTGTAAAGTTGGAGGCCCAGGGAGAGACACTATGGAGGATGGCCACCTAAACCCCTGTGCTGAGTCATTGTTCAATACAGCTGTCGCCATTTTTCTTGGGCGGAGCATCCTCTTTGTGCAGCATCAACCTGGGGAAAAGCAACTCCTCTGTCCTGGGGAGTCTCTCCTACCCCAGTCATGGTGATGGGTTATTGTGAGACGCCCGGAAGCAGGGGGTGAGTCAATGGCTCAGGTTTCTGGTGTTGAGACCAAAGTATTCCCCCACACATTTCTGACTCTAGGACTGGTGCTTCCACCTTACAGAAGACTCAGTACGAACTGTCAGAGTGCGGGCAGACCACACCTCTGGGTCTCAGAGGCCACACCCACCAGACTCCTGGGGCCACACCCTACTGACACCTGGTGCTGAGGGATGAGACATACTCACCACCCTTCTTAATTGCTGAATTGCTGCAGGCACTAGACTCTAGCAGAGGTTTTTTAGCAACTGAGCCCAAAAAAGTAGCCAGCAGACAGAGGCTGTAGGAGGCAGGACTCAGGGAAACTTGGCCTTTTTATTTATTTATTTTTAGAGAGAGGAAAGAGAGAGAGAGAGAGAGAGAGAGAAGGAGGGAGGAGCAGAAAGCATCAACTCCCATATGTACCTTGACCAGGTAAGCCCAGGGTTTCGAACCAGCGACCTCAGTGTTCCAGGTCGACACTTTTACCCACTGCGCCACCGCAGGTCAGGCGAAACTTGGCCTTTTAAGCAGAACTTCCCCAGGCCAGTGGTCAGCAAACTCATTAGTCAACAAAGCCAAATATCAACAGTACAACGATTGAAATTTCTTCTGAGAGCCAAACTTTTTAAACTTAAACTATATAGGTAGGTACATTCTTTATTGAGGTAGCGCCCACACGTGGTATTTTGTGGAAGAGCCACACACGTGGTATTTTGTGGAAGAGCCACACTCAAGGGGCCAAAGAGCCTCATGTGGTTCATGAGCCACAGTTTGCTGACCACTGCCCTAGGCCCAGTGTGGGTAAAAGCCAGTCTAGGAGTGCAGCTTGGTATTTTCCTGTACACCCGGGCCCGGCAGAGGCAGCCACAAACTCTGGATTGCTTGTAGCTCCAAGAAGGATGCTGAGAGCCAGTCATGGGCAGTGTCCCCACTGGTCTGCACCAGGTTCCTGACAGGGAGGTCCAGGGTTGGCACATTCAGGGGCCAGCTGCAGAAAGCATTGGTTTAGGACCAAACAACCCTTGCTACAGTGGTATCCAAAAGAAGGGCTCCTCACACCTGGCCCAGCGGAGGCAAATTTTGCTCTCTGCGATCAGCACCAGCACAGCAGCTTATTTGCTTTGGATAGGTGTGGACTGGAGCTTCACAGTCAGCCGGCCTGGGTGCTGGATATTTCACCCTGCAGGGCTAGATTCCACAGGGGGAAGGGAGAGAGGTTTGAAGTATGGACATTTAACGTGTGGATCCCTGAAGTCTATTGTTAGATCAAATTGAGGGGCTTAACCACCTTTGGGAAGGGCACAGTCAGCCACAGTAGAAGACTCTCTCAGTTTTCCTCCCTGAGACCAGGGTCCCACCAGCAGAAAGAACTTCTGCAGAGGGGACTCTTGGCCACACTGAGTCTGAACCTGCTGCTCACCTTGTTGGGGAGAAATAAAATTTGAGTATCCAGCAGTGGCTGAGGGATTAATCTCTGTAGTAGGGGCTACTTTCCTCATACTAAGCTCCTGACCAAGAGACCCCTGATGTAGTGGGTCCCATTAACATTGTATTCACAACCTCAGCTTCCTTAACGCACCAAGCTTGCAACCTGTAGAGAGGTTGACAGGGTGAGGCCAGTCTGATCCCACACTACAGTCTTCCTAAGAAGACTCTGTGGGAAGACCAGGCAGCTGCAAGAAGAGGAGGAGTGCTGAAAAATGGAGACAAATCTTACAGAGCTTGGGGCTTTTATGGAGCTGCTATCATCTCTAAGCAGGCGGAAGCAGATGTTTATACAAAGGTTGGTCCCTCCCGCACTACCCAGGCACAGAAAACACAGACACAAACAGCAAAAAGTGCAGTATCTGCAGACAGGTAGCCCACGGCAGACTACAAACAAGTGACGTCAACCCAAGAAAATCTAGAGCCAACATAACTGGTAGTGGGTGGCATACAGCACCAACCCTAGACTCAGCTAACTACACAAGCAGCACATCCAAACATGGAGTCTAGCAGGCACCAGACACTGTGAAGAATGAATAGACCCAACAGGATAGACATTGCATAGTGTGTAATACACTTGATCAAGGTTGACCCTTAGAGCCAGCCAGCCTGAAGGGATAACTGTACCCACAAAAGGGCCAACTGCATTTAATACTCACATACAATAAGAGGGAAACTAGTACCCCCATGAAGCAGTCCCAGGACAAGGAAAACATGTGGCCTGGAAGTCAGTACCATCAAGCCCATCTTCTTCATAAAGACATCACAAAAATTTCAAAGTCAAACAGCACTACTTAATATACAGACAAAATGGACAGATAGAGAAATGTGACCCAAATGAATCAACAAGAGAAATCCCCAGAAAAAGAGCTGAGTGAGATGGAAGTAACCAAACTACCAGATTCAGAGTTAAAAATAATTATTTTTAGTATGCTCAAGGATCTTAGAGAAATAATGGATGGACCTAATAAGCACCTAAATAAAGAGATAGCAAGCATCAAAAAGGACATTGAAATCATAAAAAAAAAACCCAGTCAGAAATGACAAATATAATATTAGAAATGAAGGTTACACTAGAAGGAATCAATGCAGGCTGGATGAAGCAGAGGATTGAATCAGCGATTTAGAGGACAAGACAAATGAAAGCACAGAAGCAGAGCAGAAAAATGAAAAGAGGCTCAGAAAGACTGAGGAAACTCTAAGAGAGCTCTGTGACAACATGAAGAGAAACAACATCTGCATCATAGGGGTTCCTGAAGGAGAAGAGAACGAACAAGGGATAGAGAACTGATTAAAGAAATCATAGCTGGGCCTGACCTGTGGTGGCGCAGTGGATAAAGCATCAACCTGGAAATGCTGAGGTCGCCGGTTCGAAACCCTGGGCTTGCCTGGTCAAGGCACATATGGGAGTTGATGCTTCCAGCTCCTCCCCCTTCTCTCTCTCTGTCTCTCCTCTGTCTCTCTTCCTCTGTCTATCCCTCTCCTCTCTAAAATAAAAAATAAAAAAAAGAAAAGAAATCATAGCTGAAAACTTTCCTAAATTGATGAAGAAAAAAGTCACACAAGTTCAAGAAGCACAGAGAGTCCCATTAAAGAGGAACCCAAGGAGGCTTACACCAAGACACATCATAATTAAAGTTCTAAAGTTAGGGGACAAAGAAACAATACTAAAAGCTGCAAAAGAAAAGCAGTTAATTACTTACAGAGGAGCCCCCATAAGGATGACATCTGACTTCTCAACAGAAACACTTGAGGCCAGAAGGGGTTGGCAAGAAATATTCAAAGTGATGCTAAACAAGAACCTACAATGAAGACTTCTTTATCCAGCAAGGCTATCATTTAGAATTAAAGGAGAAATAAAAAGCTTCTCAGACAAAAAGGAAAAAAAAACAAACAAAAAAATTCAAGGAATTCATTACAACCAAACCAGTACTGCAAGAAATGTTAAGGAGCCTGCTGTAAAAAGAGCAAAGGAAAATAAATCTAAATAAAGAGGATTGTAGATTTAAAGACTAAAATGGCAATAAATAAGTACATGTCAATAATAACCTTAAATGTAAATGGATTAAATGCTCCAATCAAAAGACATAGGATAGCTGCATGGATAAGAAAACAGGACCATTCATATGTTGTCTACAAAAGGCCCACCTCAGAACAAAAGACACACATAGACTGAAAGTGAAGGGATGGAAAAAAGTATTTCATACAAATGGAAATGAAAAAAAAAAAAGCTAGGGTAGCAATACTTATATCTGACAAAATAGCCTTTAAAATAAAGGCTATCGTAAGGGATCAAGAGGGTCACTATGTAATGATAAAAGGAGCAATTCAACAGAAGAATATAACCATTGTAAATATTTATGCACCTAATATAGGAGCACCTCAATATATAATGCAGATTTTGATGGACATAAAGGGTGAGATCAACAGCAATACTATAATAGTAGGGGATTTTAATACCCCACTAACATCAATGGATAGATCCTCCAGATAGAAAATTAACAAAGAAACAGCCACCTTAAATGACATGTTAAATCAGTGGTTCTCAAACTTTTTGAAGGCGGGGTGCATTTAAAATCCTACAAATAATTGTAGGTGCACTATATACAAATTTCTGAGAAATATGCTATAATAGTTAAGTCAAATATTAAAGAAAAAAATATAAAGTCCAAGCGTGCTTTTATGGTAATTAAACAAAATAAATATGACAAATTAAATTTATTCTGACATTAAAAAACATTTTTATGTTACATTTTTTGAGTTATACTTTTTAGAATTCGTAAAAAAGCGGGGTTAAAAAATGGCTTTACCAGGCGCAGTGGATAGAGTGTTGGACTGGGATGTGGAGGACCCAGGTTCGAGTCCCCGAGGTTGCCAGCTTGAGCGCGGGCTCATCTGGTTTGAGCAAAGCTCACCAGCTTGGACCCAAGGTCGCTGGCTCAAGCAAGGGGTTACTCAGTCTGCTGAAGGCCCATGGTCAAGGCACATATGAGAAAGCAATCAATGAACAACTAAGATGTCGCAATGAAAAACTGATGATTGATGCTTCCCATCTCTCTCTGTTCCTGTCTGTCTGTCCATATCTATCCCTCTCTCTGACTCTCTCTCTGTCTCTGTAAAAAAAATAAAAATTAAATTAAATTTAAAAAATTTAAAAAAATGACAAAAAGTTACATATATATATATATATATATATATATATATATATATATATATATACACACACACACATACATACATACATTCTTAGTAAGATTTAGTAAATTCAGCAGGTCCCAGAGCGAATGTGTTTTTTCATTCTTGTGTTTATGAGAAACATGAGCCTGATGTGTCCTAGTTATTTCTTCAATGTTTGGGCATATATTTGAAAGGCAAACTCTCATTTTCTTGTCAATACATTGAAGAATTTCTCTCTTTTTACTCTTAATTGTGTTGAGGGTAGAAAGTCCTAATTCACATAAATAGGATGTTGAAAATTGTAATAAAATATTCAAAGCTTTTTTAGATATTGCCACATATTTTTCTTTTATAGAAATCAAAAAGGCTTCAAGAGACAATTCCTTATGTTTAATTATCAATCCAACCCCCCCCCCCCATACATATCATCTTAACTTTACACCAAACAAAGGATAGAAGAAACTTGCCTTCAGTCTTTCCGGGGAACATGGGGGGTAGTATAAACAATCCAGCACCACAGCTTAATAGCTTTTTGCAACCTAATCAGGCAAGTGAGGTGGGGGGTTGGGCAGACTGTCAGCTTACAGCCAATTCTCCACCCCTCTGTCCCCCAAAAATCTAAACTCCTAAAATCCTGTTGGTTTTTTGGTCCCCAACAGGCACATATTTCTCTGGAATACCATACGGCGCACCTGGAAATCTTCTAGGGTGCAACAGTGTGCCCTGGTGCACACTTTGAGAACACTATCTTAACTTCATCTGTCCTTGGGTGTGGTTGGCACAAATAGTACTAATTGCATTTCTGCTATCTACCTCCCTGAGCAGGGTGATTTAACTTATTTACCCTCTGGTTGGAGAGAAGTGTAAACCATTTACTCTAAATGTCCTTGGTTTAGGGAAGATAGAATCTTGCAGTTTACTAGATGGGTATAAATTGGCCATTTTACAATCTCAGTTTCCCTGTTTTTTTTTGTTTGTTTGGTTGTTTTTTTTTTTTTTTTTTTTTGTGGGAGAGACAGAGAGTCAGAGAGAGGGACAGATAGGGACAGACAGACAGGAAGGGAGAAAGTTGAGAAACATCAACTCTTCGTTGCAGCACTTTAGTTGTTCATTGATTGATTTCTCATATATGCCTTGACTGGGGGGCTACAGCAGACTGAGTGACCCCTTGCTCGAGCCAGTGACTTTGGGCTCAAGCTGGTGAGCCTTGCTCAAACCAGATGAGCTCACGCTCAAGCTGGCGACCTCGGGGTCTCAAACCTAGGTCCTCCACATCCCAGTTCGATGCTTTATCCACTGTGCCACCACCTGGTCAGGCAGTTTCCCTGTTTCACTTGTCCTGGCTTACTGGCCTGTCTCAAGATTCTGGGAAGATTTTAAAAATAAAGCCAATGTGCTTTGCTGAGAAATTCAGCATAAAATGTAAAAGTAAGAAGAGGCAAAAATATGGCAATGTTTTTGGCTTAAGCAATGCAATGGATGGAATTATATTTAACAAGGCGTTGCAGGAAGCAACCCAATGGAGGATAGACACTCAAATAACTCAATCAATAAAGGAAGAAGAATTTATTAAGCCAGTGGAGCACGTGAGGCTTGTAGTTCCAAAACATGGGCTCCCTGAAGTTGATTTTCTTACAGGTTACATACCTTTACAGTATCTAAGCAATGTGCATGTGATTTCTATGTTTCCTTTTAATTTTTTATTTTATTTATTCATTTTAGAGAGGAGAGAGAGACAGGGGAGAGGAGCTGGAAGCATCAACTCCCATATGTGCCTTGACCAGGCAAGCCCAGGGTTTCGAACCAGCGACCTCAGGATTTCCAGGTTGACGCTTTATCCACTGCGCCACCACAGGTCAGGCTGATTTCTATGTTTAAGGTTTCCCAGGACTCGAGGAGAGGAAAGGGAAAGTTTCAGCGGGGTAAACAAGGGGGAAGGGGTTTTCAGATCACTGGTGTTAGTCAAATAAGTTTGTAAATATGATATATATGTTTGCTCGCTTATAGTTTGCATTGGGTGTGGAAGACGGGCTGTAGGCTGGAAAGGTCCTTATAGCCTAAGGCTTGGTTTTAAGACTAAGCCTTTCCCACCCTTTTAATACAAAGATCTTCTCAAAACTAAGCTTTTCCCACACCCTTGACTGTTGCGTGATGTGGGGTGGTGCACTCTTATGAGGAATCCCATTTATAACTCAGATAATTGGCTTTGTATCACAGACTTCCTTTTTTATATATTGGCTTAAAGGCTTTAATTTCTACACTATAAAATAAGGAAGATGGGGGCTTTCTCGCTCAGATCCTGCCATCAGCATTGCAGAGGAGAGGCAGCCAAGATGGCGGAGTGCTGAAGAAGAAGCCAGTTTGTGCAGAATTTGTGAAGAGAGAAGGAGATGGGGGAACAGAAGTGAATAAGGCTGGTGAGGCCTTTGCTCTAGGAATACTTGGATGAGTCAGTGGCTTTGGGAACCCTGAATAGAAAGGGAAGTGTGTTTCTCACCCACCGGTGTTGTAGGCCATAAATGGCAAGAAGCCACTGTAGATTCAAGACTTAGCAAAAGGCTAAGTTCTCCCCCCTCCATCTCCATATTTGGCTATGATGCTGAGTATTTGTACCCACTCTACTTGCTTCCTTGGGTTGCTGGAAGCAATATACATGCCCTTCCTCTGACTCTTTGTTTGTTTCAGATGTTGGTAGATTTCACTAATGCATCCTGTTTTTTGCCTTGGGAGAGTTCCTGTCTTAGCCTTGGATGTGCAACTTTGTATCAGGGTCCTTGATTTGCATATGGCTATATAATAAAGCGAACTGGGGCTATGGAGCACTTGGATACTGCCAGGCATGTTGAAGAGTCCTCCTGGTCCCATCGTTTTTGTTTTGATAAGTGTGTTTAATTCCACACCGTTATTAGGAGCCACGCTGGTCCGCGGCACGCTGAGTATGAGCTAGGATTAAAGGTAATGGTCCACCAGTTCTTGGCTTTGTTGTTTCATTATCATCTGTCTGAATGAAATGCGAACCTGCATGGGCCAGGCGGCTGTGTTGGTGGCTGCAGCTACTGGCCATAGTTACATACAAATCTTGCTATTCTTGTTTTGTAATGTAACTGTGGGATATAGATAATATATAACTGGCTGACTTGGTTACCCCAGCTGGCTCATTTCCCTTGTATTCTTTTCATTTCTTCCTTCTCAGGGAAGAGGGGGCCTGCCCCTCCTACTGTTGTAAAGTACTGTACCTGTAAAGCCAGTTGCCATGGCCACCATCACAGCCGCTTGGCCCATGCAGGTTGGCATTGGATTTGGACAGATGGTAATGAAACAACAGAGCCACGAACTGGTGGGTCATTATCTTTAATCCTAGCTTGCACCCGGCGGGCAAGTAAAAACATACACTGGGTTTCAAAACCCACTCATTCAGTGCTCACAAAGCTACTGACTTATCCGAGTTTCCTAGAATCAAAGGTTTCTAGCTCACTAGCCTCATTCTCCTTTGTTCCCCATATCCCTCTCTCTACACAAACTCTGCACTAATTGGCTTCTCTTTCAGCACTCTGCCATCTTGGCTGCCTCTCCTCCCCTCCACATGGCCTTACTGTGCTGTCCAACCTGCTCTCTGCTCTAATGCTAATCTCAGGAATTGAGAGAGCAAGCTCCCAGTCTGCCCCACTTTATAAAGCAGAAATCAAAACCTTTAATCCAATATACAAAATAGGGAAGCTCTGATACAAAGTCCGCCCCACATCAAAAAGGGTAGGAAAGGCTTAGTCTTAAAACCAAGCCCCAGGCTACAAGGATCCTGCCTGTCCACAGCCCGCCCCCAACACACATTAATATCACCTGGGCAATGGGCTTCCACATGGGCAGTGCCATCTTTAACAAAGTGAGTGTAATATATTTTATCTGCCCAACAGTATACCTTACTTCTGTGGTTTATGTAGAGACACCAAGTCCAAGTGAATTTTTGAGGAATTTTATTGATTAAGCCAACTGCATATGACTAACATGGGGTATAGCTGACCCAAATCGTGTAGTGTCGAACACTGAGGCTGGTTATATATACCCTTGACCACATACAGGTTGGGGGGAGCATGACATAATCATTAACAAGCTTATAATATTTGTCTAGAGGATTTATAAAAAACATTAAAACTTTCGAGGTAACACAATAGTGATGTCGTTTTACATATCAAAGACATTCAAAAATCTTTTAGTGTCTATCTCCCATTCCTTTGCCTGGAGGTATATGTTACTCTCAGGATTCCAGGAAGGGAGGGAGAGTTAAAATCAGTGTAGGGTGGTATGTAAATTTTGTCTCTTATTTGAAAGGGAAAGGAAGTTCTTCAGATAATCTTAATCCTTTCAGAAAATTATAGTTAAACTAAATGACCCAGTCATCCTTGTAAATCGGGAAACTCCCATATCCTTCTTCCTCCATTCTCTAAAGCAAGGGTCCCCAAACTATGGCCCGTGGGCTGCATGCGGCCCCCTGAGGCCATTTATCCAGCCCCCTGCCACACTTCCAGAAGGGACACCTCTTTCATTGGTGGTCAGTGACGTAAAGCATGGTGTTGCTCACGTACAGTACTACTTCCAGTGATGCGGGACGCACGTGTCACGGCTCGGAAGCACGTCATATCACTTGTTACAGCTAGCAGTGACAAATATGGAACCGGCCATTGACCATCTTATTAGTCAAAAGCATGCCCATAGTTCCCATTGAAATACTGGTTAGTTTGTTGATTTAAATTTACTTGTTCTTTATTTTAAATATTGTATTTGTTCCCGTTTTGTTTTTTTACTTTAAAATAAGATATGTGCAGTGTGCATAAGGATTTGTTCATAGTTTTTTTTATAGTCTGGCCCTCCAATAGTCTGAGGGACAGTGAACTGGCCCCCTGTGTAAAAAGTTTGGGGACCCCTGCTCTAAAGAAAGGACAGGGCAGGCCCTGGCCGGTTGGTTCAGTGATAGAGCGTTGGCCTGGCGTGCAGGAGTCCCTGGTTCAATTCCCAGCCAGGGCACACAGGAGAAGCACCCATCTGCTTCTCCATCCCTCCCCCTCTCCTTCCTCTCTGTCTCTCTCTTCCCCTCCTGCAGCCAAGGCTCCATTGGAGCAAAGTTGGCCTGGGTGCTAAGGATGGCTCCGTGGCCTCTGCCTCAGGCGCTGGAATGGCTCTGGTCATGGCAGAGCAATGCCCCAGATGGGCAGAGCATTGCCCACTGGTGGGCATGCTGGGTGGATCCCAGTCAGGCGCATGCGGGAGTCTGTCTGACTGCCTCCCTGTTTCCAACTTCAGAAAAAAAAAAAAAAAAGAAAGGACAGGGCAAGAAACCTGACTTTCTCTCCTAAAATACAGTGGTACCTTGAGATACAAATTTAATTCTGTAACCAAACTTGTAAGTCAGTCAACTTGTATATCAAACTGCCAATACTGGACCCTTGCACCAATGCGCCAACTAGCGGCAGCTTCCTGAATCACGACTCGTATTGCGGAATTTTGCTCAGATCTCGAAAAAAAATACGGATCAAGTCACAGCTCTTATTTAAAAAAATTCTTATGTTGATCTGTTCGTATCTCAAGGTACCACTGTACTAATATTAATTTTTGCAATTCTTTGGTATCTTACCACACTACCACATTCCCCCCTTTGAGAGTTCAGAATTTCTTTTATATTGGAGTCTCATATTCTTTATCTGATCCTAAGGGGAAGGCCTGATAGTGGTGGATAAAGTATCTATGGGCCATGATTTGTTGCTGTACTGTGGCTTCTGTCATGTTCCTTATGCTGTTTATTAATAATGGCAACAAACACGGACCTATTAAGCAAATTCCTGGGAGTAGTAAGACTGCTCCTATTAGGGTTTTAAACCCACCAAAGGCTGAGAACTATCTTCCCAAAAGGCTATTAGGGTTCCATCTATGCCAAACTTGCATGGGCACATGTAAGTTTGCATGGGCCAGTTTGGTCATCTTCTTGATAAGGTCCTCAACTGCCTGGCCCTGATCATCTATTTGCAGGCAACAATTAGTGAGATTGAATTTCCCACACATTCCTCCTTCTGTTGCTAACAGATAATCTAGTGCCAATCTGTTTTGGTAGATGGCATTATAATACCGTTGCCCAAGGCAAGTCAGTTCCCCAACTGATTCAGTCAGATCTTCTCCTCCTCTGGCTAAGCAGTACTGCCCTATGATAGTGTAAAGCCAGTAGCCATGGCCACCATCACAGCCGCCTGGCCCATGCAGGTTCAAATTTGATTTGGACAGACTGTAATGAAATAATGGAGCCAAGAACTGGTGGGCCATTAGCTTTAATCTTAGCTTGCACCCGGTGGGCAAGAAATACACAGAATGGGAAAACACTTCCCTTTCCATTCAGGGATCCCAAAGCCACTGACTTATCTGAGTTTTCTAGAATCAAAGGTTTCTACCTCACCAGCCTTATTCACCTCTGTTCCCCATCTCCTTCTCCCTGCACAAACTCTGCACCAACTGGCTTCTCCTTCAGCACTCCGCCATCTTGGCTGCTTCTCTTCTCCTCCACATGACCTTTTTCTGCTCTCCTCCAGCATGGGCTCCTCTGCCCCATTTTATAGTGTTGAAATCAAAACCTTTAAACCAGTTACAAATAAGGAAGTCTCTGATACAAAGTCACTTATCTGAGGCAAAAATGGGATTCCTCATAAGAGTGCATCACCCCACATCATGCAACAGTTAAGGGTGTGGGGAAAAGCTTAGTCTTAAAACTAAGCCTTAGGCTATGAGGACCCCGCCTACTTACAGCCTGTCCCCCACACCCAATGCAAATTATAAGTGAGCAAACATATATCATATTTACAAACTTATTTGACTGACAGATAGTGTGTTTTAAAATCCATTGGCTGTCATCAGAGGTGCGGGAGGTCATTACATTTGGCCTAGCCTCTGTGGAACTAGTTCCTTAGCTTTCCCTGGCCATCTGTCCCCTATTAGAGTTCCCCCACATACATAGAAAGAGATTGTATTTAGGGAATGGGCTATTCCCTCAGTCATCCTGAAGAACAAGTTCTTAGTTGTTGATGGGAGTGGTGGTAGGGGTCTAATTGCTTCTTCTTCTTCTTTTTTTTACAGGGTCAGAGAGAGAGTCAGAGAGAGCGACAGATAGGGACAGACAGACAGGAACAGAGAGAGATGAGAAGCATCAATCATCAGTTTTTCGTTGCGACACCTTAGTTGTTCATTGATTGCTTTCTCATATGTGCCTTGACTGCGGGCCTTCAGCAGACCAAGTAACCCCTTGCTCGAGCCAGCAACCTTGGGTCCAAGCTGGTAAGCTTTTTGCTCAAGCCAGATGAGCCCATGCTCAAGCCAGATGAGCCCATGCTCAAGCTGGTGACTTGAACCTGGGTCCTTCCGCATCCCAGTTCGATGCTCTATCCACTGCATCACCGCCTGGTCAGGCTAATTGCTTCTTCATAAAAAGACTTATATGCTTGGAAGGCTTGAACCATGTGGTTCTGTATCTGGTCTCGGATGATGACTTGAGCATAGAGATTTAAGCCAGATCCATTAATGCTAAGGGTTAATACCTCATTTTTCCTCTAGTGGGGATCCAGAGGATTGGTTATAACTAGCTCTAAGAGATTGCACCCATGGTTAGTACAATTTGACAGAGCTGTTTCTTTCTTCAGGTATACTTTCCTCTTCTTGGAACTATCCTTTTCCCAGGTTTCCCATAAGACACATGACCAATATGCTCAGCTGGTTTCACAGGTGAAACTTTGTGAGCATATATACTTTTCTTCTACCCTGTAGCTTCTCTCGTGGCTGAGAGACCCGCAGGTCCTTCCTTCATCCTATGATGCCTGGCTTATGGCTGCACATGCATCAAAACTCAGTGTAACTTGTCTGGGGTTTCCTTTAACTTTGGTCTGGGCTTTTGTTGATCCTTCTATCTATTTCCCCTATCCTCATGATGCTATTTTTATTTCAAATATTGTTGTAGTAGGAGGATCTGTAGGATTATAATAGACATAGGCCTGGTTATCTCCTGGGCCACACACTGAATAGTGAGTTTGATTATAGGTACAGGTTCCTTTCTGAGTTTCCTTACACTCATAGAAGCTATAGGAAAGCAAGGTGGTGGAGACCTTTTGGCCTTCTTTGGTGACATGGATACACTGTTCACAGTCCTCTTCCCTAGTTCCTTTCCCTCCCCAGAGTCTAATTATAAGGAGTCCCATGGCGAGTTTCCTCAGGCTTTAGTCGTATGTGGACCAGCCAGCTCCCGCTTTGTGGCTGGAGCAGAGCAGGTTGTCCTTCTCAGGGTCAACTTACAAGGGTTGGCAGGGTCAGTCTCTGCTGTTCACAAAGCTGTCTCTGCTGGGGCTGCAGGTTTCAGGTGGCAATAGTGAATCGAGGCAGGTATGCCTTCTACCTTGGCAGCAGTGGGAGTGACCAGGATCCCTTCTACCTGGGTCCCTTCTACCTGGGTTGGAGGGGAGCGGGATTCGAATCCTTGACCCACACCTGGTCTCCTTTGGCAGATCTGGGCCTTCTTTTTCAAGACCTTGTATCTATTCTTCTCTAGGTGACGTAGAAGCTCGTCTGTTCCTCGAGCACATCCTTGGAGAGTCTCATGACCTAGCACCAAGTCATCCACATCCTGAAGGAGGACACACCTGATGTCCTGTGCAGGAAACCTCTGGAGGTTACAAGCAAGGGCTTGCCCAAAGATGGCAGGGGAGTTCTTAAACCCTTGCAGGAGCCTAGTCTAGGTATGCTGTACCTTAGCCCCTGTAGCTGGGTCCTCCCATTGAAAGGCAAACAGCTTCTGGCTTTTAGGAGCCAGTCTTATACTAAAGAAGGCATCTTTTAAGTCCAAGCAAGTGAACCATGAGACTTGAGCAGGGAGGAGGCTTAGAAGTGTCTAAGGATTTGGTACTGTCGGGTGCAGAATCACTGCTGCCTCATTACGACCCTCAAATCCTGTACTGGCTGATAATCATTGGTCCCCGGTTTTTTGACAGGGAGCAAAGGAGTATTCCAGGGTGACTGACATGGGATAATGATTTTGTACTCTTTGAGTCTTTGTAAATGCACCTGGATCCCTTCTAAGGCTTTCCTAGGAATCAGGTATTGTTTCTGGCTGACAGGCAGTGCCCAGGTTTTAACTCTATCCTCGCACTTGGTTTATTGCCACCCTGGGGAGAGGGGGGTTCTTCAGCCTAGACTCTAGGGTATTTTTGAATTAGTTTTTGGCTTGGAGGCTTCCCAGATGCGGCAGCAAAAATCCTCTACTCTTCCTCTCTGGGGACGGTTAGAGTTAGAACAAGCCTGGGCTTAGGCACCTGTAAGTCCCCCTGGCCACTGTCAGCAAAAGATATAGTAGCCCTTAATTTGCTCAGCAGATTGCATCCTAATAGGGGCACTGCACAGTCAGGCATGTATAAAAACTGATGTATGACTTTATGACCTCCTGTTGTACATTTATGGGGCAGACAGAATGCCTGTTTGGTCTGTGTTCCTGTAGCTCCTATAATATCCACTCTATGGGTGGAGAGTGGCGCCACTGGCCATGTCACTACTGAGTGTTCAGCCCTTGTATCAATCAGGAAGTCCATCTTCTGGCCCCTACCTCCATGCAGCCCATAGACTCAGTGGGGGCCCCCGAGTCCAGTCGCCCTCAGTCTAAGAGGGACCTCCAGCTATGTTGGACAGTGTGCCTTCCCCTTGGGAGGTGGCTGGCAAGCATGCCTCCCCTTTGTCCCGGTTGGGACACTTATTTTTCCAGTGACAGGTTCCCTGGCAGATGGCACACTGATCACGTCGCAGGGGAGCTCTGCCTGACTGCCCTTTCTTGCCCTTGCCTGTCTTCTTTCCATTTTCGAACAGGGGAGATTTTCCTTTTCCCTTCTGCTCAAGAACTGCGGCTATAAAATCTGCCTTTTTCTGCATTTGGCACTCATCTTCCTTTCTGCTTGTAATCTCCCTGTTCACACAGACTTTATTGGCTACTTCCAGGAGTTGGAATATATTCATTCCTGCAAAGCCTTCTAATTTCTGGAGTTTCTTTTTTATATCTCCTGTACTCTGGCTGACAAAGGCCATATTAACCATTCTTTGGTTCTCTGGATTCTCTGGGTCAAAAGGGGTATAGATTCTGTAGGTCTCACACAATCTCTTATAAAAGTCATCCAGACTTTTATCCTTCCTTTGCTAGCCTCTGCCACCTTGTTGATATTAGTGGCCTTCTGGCCTCCCTTCTGTAGGCCTTGGAAGAGAGCCTCTCTCTATCTCCTGAGCTGTCTCAAGCCCTCCTCTTCATTCAGGTCCCACTTAGGGACCTGGCATCTGGACCCTTGCATATTCCTGAGGATTCTGGTGCTCCTCAGAAGCATTCTCCTCTAACCATTTAGTTGCCACCTGCATTATCCGGTGTCTATCCTCTGTGTTGAACAGAGCAAAGAGCAAATGATGGCAGTCTGCCCACATAAGATAGTGGGTCTGAAATATGGATTGCATGAGATCTATTAGGGCCTGCGGCTTTTCTATATAAGAGGGGATGTGGTGCTTCCAATTGAGGAGGTCGGTGGTGGTGAAAGGTTGATACACCAGCACTCACGGTTCCACTATATTCCCTTGCTCATTTTTTACTGTGTTTCTTACTTCTCTCAGAGGCATCTGCATACCAGGCGTTGTTTTTGAGCATAACCTCCCAGCTAGATGGAGAAAGCCTGGGCCTGATTCTGGCAGTGCAGTGGGAGTCACCTCCAGCTCAGGCTCGGGTGAGCTTATGCTGGGATCTGATACATCTGGCGATGATGGGCCTGAGTCAATGGCAGTCTCTGGGGTGGACAGAGAGTCAGGTATGGATGAGTAGAGCCTCGCCGGTATGTAAGGTGGAGGAGCCAGAGTTTCTGCTTCTTCTGGTTCACTAGGGGTTAAAATTTCTGGCTTTGGGTGGTGCAGTGGCTCTCTGGGTCTGGTGGAACGCTTCCCTGCCTTAGCTACCAATAATGTAGAAGCCTGACCTCTAAGCCAAGTGGGTGGGTGCATAACTAGTGTAAGCCAAGTGTCTATGTAGGGAAACTGGTCAGGGTGGCCTGGATCTCTAGTGACTACCTGCCATACCTTCTGTACAACAGACTTATCTAAGCTGCCTTCTGATGGCCATCCTACCCCAAAAGTGGGCCGTTCTAAGTTACACAAGGTCCTCAATTTCCCTGGGGACATAGTAACCCTGTAATCCCCTGAGAACCCTTTCTTAAAATTCTTGACCATCGTGGCTAAAGGAGTGGGTTTTCCCTGTGAACCTCCCATGCCTGCTATGACAGACAACAGTCATGCCACAAGAAAGAATGGGGAAAGGGAAGGGAAACTTGGAGGGGATGCCACTCGCTTCAGTCCGTCATCAGCTGCTCCCCTCGTGAGAATGGCGGGCCCTGTTGGCTTATGGCAGGCTGATATAAACCGTCAGCACACAATTCTGCCCCTGAGCCGTGTGAGGCACCCTATGGAACTGCGGTTCGGAACCCAACACTCGCTTCGGCCCTGTGGGAGAGAGTGGGAATCCTCTTTCACACAACCTCCCACACACAAGTGGAGGGTGACAAGTCATCACTCCAAAACCCATGGGGTCCATTCCCCACAACCAGTGGAGAGTGCACAGTTGTTGCTCCTAACCTATGGAGGGCCATTAGTGACTCTCTGAGGGTGATCAGGCCTCCTTTCTGCCTAGTAGGACAGGACCTCAGCTAGCTACCCTTGCCCAGTATGCCTTACCATGCTTCAGATGCGCCTCTGTTCCTGTTCCTTTGTTATCTGAATCTTGCTGGGACTGGCAGAAGGGAATTCCCCTTTCCTCCCTGTGAGGTGTCCACACAGGAAAATTCCCGGTGCACACTCAGCAGATACGTCTACAGGACGGTTTGGGGACTCCCCAGTGGGGTACCCGAAGTCTGCCAAATGTGGGTGTCTCTCCTCCTTGCTTCCTGGCCAATGCACCAAACTCTATTGCAGGAAGCGACCCAATGGAGGATAGACACTCAAATAACTCAATCAATAAAGGAAGGAGAATTTATTAAGCTGGTGGAGCACGTGGGGCTTGTAGCTCCAAAACACGGGCTCCCCAAAGTTGAATTTCTTACAGGTTATATACCTTTACAGTATCTAAGCAATGTGTATGTGATTTCTTTGTTTAAGGTTTCCCAGGACTCAAGGAGAGGGGAGGGAAAGTTTCAGTGGGGTAAACAAGGGGAAGGGGTTTCCAGATCACTGGCCATAGTTGCATACAGATCTTGCTGTTCTTCTTTTGAATTGTAACTGTGGGATATAGATCATTTATCACTGGTTGACTCGGTTACCCCAGTTGGCTCATTTCCCTTGTATTCTTTTTGTTTCTTCCTTCTCAGGGAAGAGAGGGCCTGCTCCTCCTTCCACAAAGGTATAAATGAGCCTGACCAGGCAGTGGTGCAGTGGATAGAGCATTGGACTGGGACTCAGAGGACCCAGGTTTGAAACCCTGAGGTCACTGGCTTGAGCTCAGGCTCATCTAGCTTGAGCACGGGCTCATCAACTTGAATGTGGGGGTCACTGGGATCATAGACATGATCCCGTGGTCACTGGCTTGAGATAAGGTCTCTGGCTAGAGCAGTGGTTCTCAACCTGTGGGTCGCGACCCCGGCGGGGGTCCAACGACCAAAACACAGGGGTCACCTAAAGCCATTGGAAAATACATATTTATTATACAATACATTTTTAAACTGCTGGCTAGAGCAAGGGGTCACTCGCTCTGCTGTAGCCCCCCGTCAAGGCACATATGAGAAAGCAATCAGTGAACAACTAAGGTGCCACAAAGAAGAATTGATTCTTCTCATCTCTGTCCCTCTCTCTGATTGTCTCTCTGTCTCTGTCAAAAAAAGAATGGTATAAATGATTGCAATGAAGTGTTTTTTTGTGGGAAGGTCAGGAGCCTTATTTTGACATTTTAAGACAAAGCTGTATTTTGGACATACAAGTGGAGATGTTAAAGTGGTGGTTGGTTAAAAATGAGTCTGGAGTTCAGGGGAGAGATTCTAGCTGAATACAAATTTGGGGGCATATGGATAGCATTTAAAGCCACTCGACAATGAGTATTGACATAAGAGGCCCAAGTTCTAAGTCCTGGTGCTTCCCAACTTGACAGATCAGTAAGATAAAGAGAAATCAGGGAACAAGGAGGCCACATAATCAGGGTGTTATGATGGTACTCACTTTCATGGCAAAAAGAGAAGAGCCTCACGGGTAGATGGTTTAAAGCATCTACTTCCTAGCTATTGGTTTAGGAAGACCAAAGGGGATGGCAGGGTTGGAGTCCAGTGAGGTAGGTTGGAAACAGTTTCTGACCACATATACAGAGCCCTCAGTGTGCTACATATGTCCCCTAGTTCACCCTCTTCCCATCCAAGTTGCCTCTGTTAGGTTCCTTGGGTCAATGTGAACACTGGACAAATCTCTTCCAACCCTCCTTCAAGGAGCAAGCCCAACTTTCAGCCTGATCTGACCAAATCCATGCTCCAGGGGTGGGAGATTTTGTGGACAGAAGGCACTTTAGTCATTGTGGAAGGGGAGGGAGCAGCTGGGCCTGGGACGTCAATCAAGTCTGTGGTGGGGATGAGGGTCCAGGGGAGTGAATGATTGTGGGGAGAGGACCTAGATTAGAGGCACAGAAAGCACTTGCTGAATGGATGAATGTGTGTCTTGAGTCGTGTCCATGGGTCTGTGCCTGACGGGTATGCCTGTCACTCCTCTGTGTGTGTGTATGTGCGTATGTGAGTGTGGGAGGTATACATTAAGTCCTCACTTAATATCGTTGATAGGTTATTGGAAACTGACCTAAGTAAACAACTTTTACCATAGGCTAATTGAGATAAACAAGAGCTATGTCCCCGGGGCATATTTCTAGTTACAAAAATATCACCAAATTTCTAAACAAAGACCAAAAACACTTCTATTATTAAACGCTGAAATAAATGTAAGCTGTACATATATTTTAAAAAGGTTAAGCCTGACCAGGCGGTGCACAGTGGAAAGGAGCGTCAGACTGGGATGCGGAGGACCCATGTTTGAGACTCCGAGGTCGCCAGCTTGAGCACGGGCTCATCTGGTTTGAGCAAAGCTCACCAGCTTGGACTCAAGTTCATTGGCTCGAGCAAGGGGTTACTCGGTCTGCTGAAGGCCCACAGTCAAGGCACATATGAGAAAGCAGTCAATGAATAACTAAGGTGTCGCAACAAAAAACTGATGATTGATGCTTCTCATCTCTCTCTGTTCCTGTCTATCTATCTCTCTTGCTGACTTTCTGTCTCAAAAAAAAAAGGTTAATAGAAACAAGTAAGATAATGATTTTCCGACCCACTTACTTCAGTTCAGATGGGAGGGGTCCAGAGGCTCCCCTGGCAGCTCAGGGTACAAAGCAGGAACACATCCTGGACAGTGTCATTCCATCGTGGAACGCACTCACACACCTGCACATATTTGGAATAGGGGTAGAAACCCAAGTATCCTGAGAAAACCCACGCAAACATGGGGAGAACGTGCAAATTCGACAGAGACAACGGCGGCGGGGAAAGAAACTACGTTTCTGAGGATCAGCTAGCTGTATTTGGTTGTGTCCACGTGTGTGTGCCTGATGTGTCCCCCTCCTAGGCCTGCAGAGGGCGCCCCAGCCTAGGAAGAGAGTCTCTGGAGAGGGGCGCCCCTCTGGCTCTGCATGGCGGGGGGAGGTCTTGAGGGCGAAGTGGGTGGCTAGCTCTAGCAGGAACAGGGTGCGGCTCTGTCGCCACTGGCGGCTCAATGAATCTGGGAAGGACGCTGGCCGAAAGTTCCTGGGCCTGGGACGTCCCCTATACTCCCCCTGCTTCCGGTAGCCGCCGGCGGGAGACCTAGGGTCCGGCCTCGCGGGGAGTGGAGACTCGGGCTGTGCTTGTGACCGCACCCCCGGGCGGCTGTTTTCAGTCCAGCATAGCGGCCCTACCGCCATATGCCCGCCACTCAGGCCTCTGAACCTGGCAGGCCGAGCATCGTGGGCTGGCAAAGTTGGTGTTTGCGAATCTTTCTGTCCCCACCCCCGGTGTTGCCAGGTTACCCTGAGTCCACGGCGCTCAGCGGTGAAGACGTGAAATACTGTTTGCCTGGAAGGCTAAAGGAAGTTCACATCACCTTCCGCACTTATTACAACATAAATGACACTCCCCCTCCACGCTCCCAATTGATTCCTGAAACCACATAAATACGGTGTCAACTTTAAGAAAAAGTTTCTTTATTCAACCGAGGTTTAGTGAGAGCCTAACTGTGCCCTGCGTGATGCTTGGCGCAGGAGAACCTGGGCACACATACGAAAAACGAGTTTTTCCTGCTCATCAGTGGACACAGGAAAATACCAGACCTTTGGCCTAGCATGAGACACATCTGAGCACAAATAAAAATAAATTGATACCAGAAAGACGAAGAAAGTGAGAACAGAAAATTCACTCCACAAGCTTGAGGTTTGCTTTTAGCCCACAGAAGACTGCAGCAATGATGTACCTCAGGGTGGCGGAGTGGGGCAAGAGGGTGTCATAGCCGAGCGCAGTGCAGGGGTGGGCAGTGTATTCTGAACCTCCCTACTCAGGTGATCAGAAGAGTTCGGTTATTCTCTTAATATTGGATTGGAATTTATTATTAGTGCAATCCATGGCTCTAAAGCAGTAAGTCTTCAAGAACATGGCAGCAGAGTGTCCCTCAAGTGTTTTAGTTTGCCACCAACTGAGAAACGAGGCGTGTGTGTGTGTGTGTGTGTGTGTGTGTGTGTGTGTGTGTGTGTGACAGAGACAGAGAGGGATAGACGGACAGGAAAGGAGAGAGATGTGAAGCATCAATTGTTCCTTGCCTTTTCATATGTGCCTTGATGGGGGTGGGGCTCCACTCTACAGCAGAGCGGGTTACTCCTTGCTCAAGCCAGCGACCTCGGGCTCAAGCCATTGACCATGAGGTCACTTCTATGATCCTACACTCAAGCCAGCGAGCCTGCACTCAAGCCAGCCACCTGGAGGTTTTGAACCTGGGTCCTCTGCGTTCCAGTCCCATGCTCCATCCACTGCGCCACTGCCTGGTCAGGCAAGAGAATTGAATGTCTTGAAGAAAATGAAGTTTTCAAGTTCTTGTTAGAAGAAAGTAATGACTCAGGGTTTTTTGTTTTGTTTTCTTTTTTTTCTTCATTTTTCTCAAGCTGGAAACGGGGAGAGACAGTCAGACAGACTCCCGCATGCGCCCGACCGGGATCCACCCGGCACGCCCACCAGGGGCGATGCTCTGCCCACCAGGGGTCGATGCTCTGCCCATCCTGGGCGTCGCCATATTGCGACCAGAGCCACTCTAGCGCCTGAGGAAGAGGCCACAGAGCCATCCCCAGCGCCCGGGCCATCTTTGCTCCAATGGAGCCTTGGCTGCGGGAGGGGAAGAGAGAGACAGAGAGGAAAGCGCGGCGGAGGGGTGGAGAAGCAAATGGGCGCTTCTCCTGTGTGCCCTGGCCGGGAATCGAACCCGGGTCCTCCGCACGCTAGGCCGACGCTCTACCGCTGAGCCAACCGGCCAGGGCTGTTTTGTTTTCTTTTGATCATTGAAAGATGTATAGAAGTTTATTTAAAGTTTCTCAGGGATGAAAGGGGTTGACACTATACATCACAGCCAAAACTTAAAAATCTTTGACTATCCCCCCTTCCCAGATTTCTAGTACATACACTAGTGGCCCAGTTACTTTTATTTTCTCATAAAAAGATTGAAGACCACTTTTCTCTCAGCCACTCCCTCTCCCCTCATTCTCACCCTCAGTTCTTTCCTTCTGTAACCTTTTATCCCATCACCTCATAATTTAATCTTTCCTGTGATTTTGAGTTTATTCAGGTGGGAAAGAGGGAAGAGGAAAGTACTAGAGAAGACAGAGTTGTGCTGGGAAGATGGCAATGGCTTCGGTTTGCTCTAGGCAATACTTTAATTCCTCTAAAAATTAATGTCAGTGTAGTAATTTATTATTAAAATTATAAACCTGTTATATTCTTCAGTTTTGCAATTGATCTGATAAGATTTTCACAAATAAAATCTTTCAAAGCAAAAAAAAAAAATTCCTCTCTCTCATAGAAAAGTTATTTTTGACAATACCTTGCAGCAGTTCTCAACCTGTGGGTCACGACCCCGGCGAGGTCACCTAAAGCCATCGGAAAATACATAATGCATATCAGGTATTTACATTCCGAATCATAACTGTAGCAAAATTACAGTTATGAAGTAGCCACCAAAATTATTTTTTGGTTTGGGGTCACCGCAACATGAGGAACTGTATTGTGGGGTCACTGCATTAGAAAGGTTGAGAACCACTGCCTTATGGAGACTCAAGCAAGACTCCACTTAAAAATTGTAAGCATGAGCTTTGTCCACTGCTCCTGTGTTCAAGTGAGTTCTGATGGTATACAATTCACCACTGGCTCCAGTGTCTTCTATCAGGCCTTTCTCCAATGGATCCTGTAGGGCACATGGACCCCAGCTCGCCTTTCTTGGCTTCTTCCTTGAATTGCTACATGCTGTCCAGGAAAGCCATCATCACCTGGGCAAACTTGTAACACAAGAGAGCGCTCTGCTCCCTGTTACAGAACAAGGCAGCTCAACGGGGTCCTCTGTTAAAGACTTTAGATAGGAATGGTTTCTGCAGGGGATGAGTCAATACCTCTGAAACTGCAGACCAAACTGTGCTAGACAGGACCAGGAGCAGCAAGACTGTCTGCCCCCAGGCCGTGTTAATGTCATTCTAGCACATGGGGACCGCAGAGAAGTAGCCCAATCTGAAGTTATTGATGATAGCCAAGGAGCATCATGGCAGATCTCAAATGCTGACTTGAAGGTTTGGTTTTCTCCAGCCAGGTTAGCTGGATCTGGGCATATAGCAGCTGGTTCTCCATGCTCCTCAGTTTATCAGGTAGTTCCAATGATTGCCATTGCAGTTTACTGTAGTCTTTTTTTTTAGATTTCTTATTTATTAATTTTTTAGAGAGAGGAGGTAGGGGGAGAAACTGGAAGCATCAATTTGTAGTAGTTGCTTCCTGTATGTTCCTTGACCAGACAAACCCAGGGATTTGAACCAGCATTGTCAGCGTTCCAGGTCAATGCTTTATCTACTACACCACCACAGATCAGGCATAGCTTTTTTTTTTTTTAAGACTTTATTTATTTAATTGGGGTGGTGGGGTGGGGCAGAAAGCATCAACTCCCATATGTGCCTTGACATGGCAAGCCCAGGGTTTCAGACCAGTGACCTCAGTGTTCTAGGTCAATGCTTTATCCACTGCACCACCACAGGTCAGGCCCTGTAGTCTTTATGGAACTGCCTTTCCTGCTGGTCAGTGTCTCAGTCTCTGCCTGGGATTCTTCCAGAGCCACAGCTGCTCTCTCCCTGTTCTTCACCTCCTCCAGCTTCTGGACCAGCTTCACTTCCTCCAGCTCCACGACCTTCAGCTCCTCTGGCAGCGTCTCCTTCTTATCTTCATGTATCCTCTCCCTGGTCTCCAAACAGCAGTTGTAGTTCTGACTGTCAGACTCTGAGATAATGAGTTGGGTGTCTAGCTGCTCCAAAAGATTGTCAGTACTGTTCTCACACATGGGATGGTCCAGATATTCTTTGCTGGGAAGGATGTCAAAAATGCTTCTAGTGGCCTTCTGAATGCTCCTGAGAATTCTCCCAGAGCCCAACTTCCCAAGTGCGGCGAAGTTGCTGGAACTGTACCTGGACCTAGTGCCACCACCAGGGAGGGTCCTGCCAGAGGCACTATGTTTAGCTTTTCAACATGTCTCCATCCTGGAGGTAGAACCTTCCTCCAGAGTTTCTCCTGGCTCTCCTTGAGCTGAGGGGAGCCTCAAAGCTGCAGGGCTTGAGGTCTTGAGCTGCTGTCAAGGCTTGAGGTCTCTGTGGACTGAGTCAGCCTCAAGGGCTGGTAGCAGTACTGGCAAATAAAGTGGATAGGCTGGTTGGCTCAGTGGTAGAGCATCGGCCCAGCATGTGGTTCAATTCCCAGCCAGGGCACACAAGAGAAGCACCCATCTGCTTCTCTACCCTTCCCTTCTCCTTTCTTTCTATCTCTCTCTTCCCCCTCCCACAGCCAAGGCTCCAGTGGAACAAAGTTGGCTCAGGTGCTGAGGATGGCTTCATGGCCTCTGCCTCAGGTGCTAGAATGGCTCTGTTTGCAACTGAGCAACGCCCCAGATGGGCAGAGCATCACCCACTAGTGGTCATGCTGGGTGGATCTCAGTTGGGCACATGCAGGAGTCTGTCTGCCTCCCCGCTTCTCACTTCAGGAAAAAAAAGAAAAAGAAAAAAATGTGAATGGAGGACATGGTAGAGGTCTTGACAGTCAACTTCGATTCTAAGTTTCCAGAGATGAGTCAGTTTTAAAGCAATTAAACACTTCGTATTAAAGGAGAACTAGGATTCAGTGATTGCAGTGAGTTTTCATATTTGGGGGGATGATGATTTTGTAAATTTGGGGGATAGTTGATCCTTAGAATTTTTTTCTTCTTTTTACTTTTCTAGTAGAAGACATTAATTGTGTTCCTGTTGAATACTAACATACTAGTATTTAGTAAAATATTTTTACTGTATCCATGAGCAAGGCATTGGAAGTCCCCAAATTTATAATTTTGTATTTTGCTTTATACCTATTTTTACTTAAATATTTACTTGTCTAAACTGCAGCCTTCTGGAAAGTTACCTTTATCTCATCTCCCATTTGGGTCCTTGTGGGTTTATGTCTATACACACAAACACACATCAAAAATAATTGCTGTAGTTTTTAGTTGAGGCTGAAATGAGTGAATATAAATGTATGTGTTTAATTTGCCATCCTTACCCTGAATGCCTACTTGTCTTTGAATTTAATGGTGTTGATCTTTTCTCTAATGATTTGTGTTTTATGGTTTTATATCTTGTTTAAGAAGTCCTTATCTACCTCAAGGTAATAAACACACTTACCTATATTTTCTTCTATTACATATATTTTAAACATTAAGTCCTTAATCCTAATATAATGAAGCATTTGAAAAATATTGAGCCTGACCTGTGGTGGTGCAGTGGATAAAGCGTAGACCTGGAATGCTGAGATCACAGGTTCCAAACTGGGGCTTGCCCAGTCAAGGTACATGTGAGAAGCAGCTACTATGAGCTGATGTTTCTTGCTCCTCCCCCTTCTCTCTCTCTCTCCTCTCTCTAAAATGAATCAATAAAATAAAATTTTAAAAAAGAAAGAATATTGAGCTGGAGACCCTGGGCCATGGAGACTTCTCTGGCTTCACCTGTATACCTGGACATGGATTGATGTGCACGGACAGGCCAGCGACGCCTGGGTCACTGCTGTCCTGCACCTGGATGTCGCGCCGGTGGCTGCTCGGCTGTGCTTGCTGACCCTCATGGTCTCTAACCCTAGTGGTTTCAGAGTCTCCTGCCCCGGTGGGGGGACTGCTAGCTCTGCATGGGGCTGAGATTCAGAGAAGTGGCACAGGTCCAACTCTGATATCTACATTGTAGGACAGATTTGAAAGGAAGTGAGAAATAGATGGAAATGCATTTTAGAAGAATGAGGTTTTCAAAAGGAAGCAGACACTTTATTGTCAGCAATGAAACTTAGCACGATCAGTGATTTTAAAGCATACGGAAAACTCAAGAGATATTGTTAAAACTGGCTGAAGAGACCACTATTTTTCCAACACGCTGGGAGCTCTCAGAGAGAGAGAGATCTCTTTGTTGAGAACTATCGTATTGCTCCCGATGCTGCAGAAGGGTTCTTTAAAATTGCCCATTGAACTTACCCCAAGAATATTGAAGTGCCATGACAGCCAGAAAGATTGCATTACCTTACCTTCCATTTCAAGTCCCTAGAGGAGAGGCTGGGAGGCAGAATTGGAATTCTTCCACTTGAACTCAACGACCAACCAAAGCTAGGCAAATGAATGTAGATAAAAGTGAACAAGTAGAGGGCTAACTAAGAGAGAAATGATTCTGAATTCTACAGAAATCTAAGGATTTGGTTATCTGGTTTTCACTAGGACTTGACTCTGTGAGATGTTCAGGTTGCATTAAAACACCCTGGTGGATAGAAGGTGACAGAAGACAATTTGACTTTGGGGGAGGGGTATACAGCACAATCAAATGTCAAAATAATCTGGAGATGTTTTCTCTCAACATATGTACCCTGATTTATCAATGTCACTGCATTAAATTTAATAATAAACAAAACAAAACAAAACAAAAAAAACAAAACACCCTGGTGATCTTGCATCCAAGAGTTGGTCAGAGGGATATTTATTTATTTTTCTTTCTTTTTTAAATTGATTTTTAGAGAGAGACAGAGAGAGAGAGAGAGAGAGAGAGAGAGAGTGGAGAAGTGGGAAACATCAACTTGTAGTAGCTGCTTCTCATATGTGCCTTGACCTGGGCAAGCCCAGGGCCCGAATCTGCAACCCCAGCATTCCAAGTTGACGCTGCATTCACTGTGCCACCACAGGCCAGGCAGTCAGTGGGATATTTCATCATGGGTGACTGGATTCCAAGAACCCATTGCTCTCATTCTGGGTTGGTTGTACAGTTAACTTTTTTTTTTTTTTTTGTATTTTTCTGAAGCTGGAAATGGGGAGAGACAGTCAGACAGACTCCCGCATGCACCCGACTGGGATCCACCCGGCACATCCACGAGGGGGCAACGCTCTGCCCACCAGGGGGCGATGCTCTGCCCCTCCAGGGCATCGCTCTGTTGCGACCAGAGCCACTCTAGCGCCTGGGGGAGAGGCCAAGGAGCCATCCCCAGCGCCCGGGCCATCTTTGCTCCAATGGAGCCTCGGCTGTGGGAGGGGAAGAGAGAGACAGAGAGGAAGGAGAGGGGGAGGGGTGGAGAAGCAGATGGGCGCTTCTCCTGTGTGCCCTGGCCAGGAATCGAACCCAGGACTTCTGCACGCCAGGCCGACGCTCTACCACTGAGCCAACCGGCCAGGGCCTGTACAGTTAACTTTAATCATTAATCCTGTTGGATGAATGGGATAGTCTAGTTAATAAAACAATAAGATTAATGGAGAGGCCTGATTGGCGGTGGCACAGTGGATGGAGCGTCGGACTGGGATGCAGAGGGCCTGGGTTCGGGACCCCAAGGTTACCAGCTTGAGCGTGAGCTCATCTGGTTTGGGCAAGGGTCACCAGCTTGAGCCCAGGGTTGCTGGCTCGAGAAGGGGGTCCCTCAGTCTGCTGTAGCCCCCCGGTCAAGGCACATGTGAGAGAGCAATCAATGAACAACTAAAGTGTCACAATGAAAAACTGATGATGGATGCTTCTCATCTCTCTCCGTTCCTGTCTGTCTGTCCCTATCTGACTCTCTCTCTGTCTCTGTAAAAAAATAAAAATAAATAAATAAATAAAATTAAAATTAAAATTAAAAAGATTAATGGAGAGAGCTCTCATTGAGCCCAATATAAAATATATATATTTTTTTTAGTGAGAGAGAACTAGACAGAGAGAGAGATGAAAAACATCAGCTTGTAGTTGTGGCTTTTTTCTTTAGTTGTTCATTGATTGCTTCTCATACGTGTCTTGACCAGGGGGTTCCAGCTGATCCAGTGACCCCTTACTCAAGCCAGTAACCTTTGAGCTCAAGCCAGTGACCATGGGTCATGTCTATGATCCCATGCTCAAGCCAGTGACCCTGCACTCAAGCTGCTGAGCCTGCCCTCAAGCCAGTGACCTCGGGATTTTGAATCTGGGTCCTCAGCATCCCAGGTCAATGCTCTACCCACTGTGCCACCACCTGATCAAGCATAGGTTACTAGTTTTTAATTAATTGTGTTATATCTAAGCTAACACCAAAATAATATGAGACACTACGTGATTTTTCTTTAATTTGGAAGAACATACAGAACCTTGGAGGGTGTCAGAGACATCACTTTAAGTATCAGTTATACTTATTTAGAAATACAGATGTACCAGATAATGGAAATGTCTAATAATGCTGCTCATACATGAGTCCCAAATTGAATGACCCCAAGTAGAACATCCTGCAGCTACATATAAAAATGCTGTCTTCAGTTGTGGTACAAGCATCTTAAATTCTCAACATTATTGTTATCGAGTTACTTCCTTTTGCATATTGTCTACTTTTAATCCAAAAGTGCTTGATATTTCTACCCAGGATAACATCTACATATAAACTGAAATGTTTGGCCTCCACTTCCTTCTGTTCTCTTTAATCTGTTTCCAGCTTATTGGCTGAGAGTTGCACCTGCCCAGGGACCTCTCGTGCAGAGTTGTGTCTCTGCAGACAGTGTTGCATTAAGGAAGGTCATTGCTGGACTTTCATTCTGAAGATGATTTTCAAAATGGAGCAAAGCTGGCTATATAGCTTGCTTCTAGCCACAGATAGAGAAGTACAGCTTAAAAGTTACTTGACCCATAAGCAAGGTGCTTACCAAGAAATCAGGGTTCATTTTGTTGAAGAGACATTCAGAACTTGTAGGAATCATCAGTAGATTGCTAAGAACAATGGTAATATTGTTACTTTTATGGATTTTGCTTTTCTGAGTTTAGTTTAAAAAATAACTTTGTTTTTTTGCCTGACCTGTGGTGGCGCAGTGGATAAAATGTTGGCCTGAAACGCTGAGGTTGCCAGTTTGTAAACCCTGGGCTTGCCGGGTCAAGGCACACATAGGAGTTGATGCTTCCTGCTCCTGCCCTTCTCTTTCTTTCACTCTTTCTCCCCCCTCTCTAAAAATGAATAATAATAATAATAATAATAAAAAAGTAACTTGTTTTTAGTTTGTCCCAGGGAATTGAGACTTGAAAATATCCGTATCCTGATTAGTTTTTTTGGTAGATTACACAATGTTTAAATTATTTGTTAGAGGAGATGCATGTTCTCCATTTATTAATGCATTGCAAACCAATTTAACTGACACGTGTCAGGAAAAATTTTTCTAGTTTAATATGTAAGCTAAAAATCTTATTTTTTATATTTAGTGCCCAATCCCTCTTATATTGTTTAAAATTAGCCGGCAGATATTTTCCCTCATTTCCATGGGCTCTTGCAAGATAAACAGACAGTGAAATAGATAAACAGAATAAAAAACAAACAATAAATTTTAAAAATTGAAAATCATTTTGTTTCCATGTTTGTCCTCAGAATTTGTGTTTTGTCTTTCTGACTTTTTGATGTAAAAATAGATGAGACTGTATTTATGAAGAATAAATTCAAATCATAGTCTTCATTTTTGGCAATGAATAAGGATAAAATTATTTCTATGATTACAGAACATGTTGAATTATCTAGGAAATTATCCTTGCAAGGAATTAAAAGGTGCTGTATTTAAAAAGGAAAGAAAAGAAAAGAAAAATATTGAGGCTTTGATAATGGAAAATAGAGGTATTTTTTAAAAAAGAAAAATGTTTAAGAGTTTTAAGAAAAACAAAAAGCTGAGTGACAAAGGAAAAATAAGCATAGTATATGACTTTGCTCTTCAGTGAATGACATTTACATGGTCATAATAATGTAAATTCTGATCATGATCTAAATAGGATGGTATAACTATACTTAGAGGATATGGTGATATGAGGGTTGGTAAGAGAGCTAAATTTCTATTTTTTATGCTACATGGTCAATTGGTAATGTTTAAAATTGATAAATCAAGAAACAGAGATTTAGACATATGTTCACATAGTATTCAGACATATGGAAATAACACCTTAAAAGAAGTAGCTTAAGAGTTAAAAATTGCAGAGATGGACTATTTAGCCTTTTGGTATTTTAAAAATATGAGTGTGTATTATTTGATTTTTAAAAATCATGCATCTTACAGAAAGAAAGAACAGGGCAACATAATCAGAGATGAAGGCAGACAAGGAGAATGACTACTCATTCTCTGGTGGAATAAATAGCATACTGCATGCCTACTCAGGGATAGGCTTGAGGCAAATACCAGACATGCTAGTGTGGCAGGGTAATTTGTTCAGCTTATGTTTTTCTTTTCTCTTTAGAGCAGCAAGGGTTTTGGCAGGGCTGAGAGTAGAGGCATCCTGATGTCAAGGGCCCTCTGCCTTCATAAAAGTCAAAAGCAAATCTGGGAAGAGGTTATACTCTGAAAGGGTTGGGGACAGGGAGGGTTTGGAGAGAGGTTTTTTAAGTGGAGAGGATTAATATCTAAGTCCAGTCTGTGTAAGCAATGGGTTCTAGTCCCTGGCTATGATGGAGCACGTGGCAGGACCGAAGTCGATGGCTCTGGGGTGTAGCTGGGGAGACCAAGTCCAACCCCAGAGGTTCTCGTGACTAAATTCCCATGTCTCAAAAGAAAAGCTAAGAGTTTAAAAGACCAGGACCTGGAGAGTCATACCTGCTGGATTCACAGGGCCCACAGCATTCACTGGTGAGATTGGTGTCCAGTGATAACATGGGGTAAGGGGCAGATAAGGAGCATCCCTGGTGCCTCAGTCTTATGACTTTTGCACAGCCCGTGGCAGGTGGCATCCCAAGAGTGCCTGATGTTGAATCATTAGTGCTCTGGTGCAGGGGTTTGGAGTAGGAATCAAGTTCACTGAAAACTACTGCAATTTAAAATGCAGAAACTCTTGCACATCTGTATTTGTATACTAATATCACACCTGCTGCAGGAGGATAAGTAGGCAGGAGTCCCTGTCTTTACCTGCCTCAGGAGGAGCAGACAGCAAACACTTTTAAAGACTTTATGATAAGTGGCGAGTGCTGTGTTATGCCCAGGTTCCCAGGGAAGGAAAAGGTGGGGGTGGGGGCAGCCACCTCCAGCTTCTTGCACCTTTCTCAAGATCTGTTCCCATCTTTCCCACATGGTCCGGTCCCATCTGATGATCCTCCCATTCCCTAACTGTGGTTGAAGGGAGAATAGGAGGTTTTCTCCTCTGGGGAGGGAAAGGTAGAGGAGAGCCAGGCAGGCTTCTTTGTGGAGAACAGCCTAATTTACATGCCACAGGAGACTTAGTCCTTGGTTATCAAGAGATTAGAGACTAAAGTACCCTGGGACCCAGCCAGGGGAGAAAAGAGACAAGAAGAGAAGTGGAGGCCTGACCAGGTGGTGGCGCAGTGGATAGAGCCTTGGACTGGGATGCCAAGGACCCAGGTTCGAGACCCCAAGGTTGCCAGCTTGAGCAAAAAGCTCACCAGCTTGGACCCAAGGTCGCTGGCTCCAGCAAGGGGTTACTCGGTCTGCTGAAGGCCTGCGGTCAAGGCACATATGAGAAAGCAGTCAATGAACAACTAAGGTGTCGCAATGCGCAACAAAATCTAATGATCGATGCTTCTCATCTCTCCGTTCCTGTCTGTCTACCCTGTCTCTGTCTCTGTAAAAAAAAAAAAAAAAAAAAAAAAAAGGAGAGAGAAGGGGAGGAGACTTTTTCTATTGGAAGGAAACTGAGGGAGTCAAGAAGCCCAGATAAGAATAGAGAACACACAGCTGCAATAAATGAGGAAAGAGGCAGAGACAGGGATTCCACTTTATTAATCAGGACAAAAGGGACTCCTTTTGGGTTTTTGTGAGGGAAGTGGGCTTTGAAGGGCTCCCAGGGCTGGAACTCTGCATAGGGTAGGTTTCAGTAGATGTGTGTTTGCCTGTATTTCATGTGGGTCCAGGCTCCAGGCTCACTCTTGAGGACCCTCCCAAAGAGGTATTTGGAGGTTTGTGTTCAGTAGGTCCCAAGGAGAGGGGAGGGAGTCACTGATAGAGCTAGGAGTGAGAGAATGCCCGATGTTATCAGGGAAGAGATCTTTTCAGGGACTTAGAGGCCTGCAGAGTCATTGGGGATATGTATTCTAGGTCTACCATCTCTTTAATGGCAAGAATTTCTCAGAGACCAGGAGTAGCCTCGGTCCCACCTTACCCATCAACTTCTCTTCTACTGCCCACAGGTCTGGGCACCTGGGAGGGGAGAAAGCTCTTAGGGTAGGTGAGAACATAAAACTAGCTAGCCTGAGCTCTTGACCCTACCCCTTAGTGACACTGCTTCCCTATGGACACAAAGACACAGGAACAGATACTTAAATGGGACACCATGACAGCTCTTTATTCTGCTTATGTATAAATCATATTTATACGGAAGAGGTGGGGTGTAGCGGGGGAGCAGGGTCAAGTCCAGGGTCCTGGGTGACCTTTCCTCAGAGGAGACAGTCCTGCTGCCTCCTCTCACACTTCCTCCTCTGCCGCTCTGGGCCTGGCCTGGTGTGAGCAGCACAGCCATGCGGGTGGGGCTGGAGGTACAGAAGGGATGGCTGAAGCAGGAGAAGGGGTGAGGCAAGACCAGCAGGGAGGGGAAAGCCTGCTCTGGGGCCCCTGAGTCCTCCCTGTCTCCTAGCTTGATTCTTGCCCCTGGATTGGGGGTCCAAACCCTGGTGAGGCTGATGGAGGTCTCCTGGGCTCCAGGCTAGTCACTGGGCTATGGCCCTTTTGGGGTCTGCGGCTGCTCAGTCCTGGGAGGAGAGAAGAGGGCTTAGAAGGATTGATGGTGGCTTTTCTTCACTTCCCTCCCCTGTTCCTTCAGCTTGCTCACCTCTTACAGCCTTTAGAGCCCCTTCCCTTCTTTCCAGACTTGTCCTTCTTACAGCGTTGAACGGCTTTCCGTGGTGGTGGTGGTGGTGACTTGTCTAGATGCTCCATCAGCTCCTGCACCCAGGCCACCTTAGGGTCTGCACATAGTTCTGGCTGAGAGCGCTTCCGAGGTGAGAACCTGGGGTCGGGTGTTAGCAAGTCTGTCCTAGTCGTGCCCACCATGCCCAACCCACTCAGCTGCAACCACCCCCTTGCACCAACTCACAGGATAGCCTGGATGGGACAGTCCGAGCTTAGCTCCTGCTTCCGGTAGCTGCGGACAACCGAGGCAGGAATCTTCCTTAGGCTGTATGTGAGGCAACAGTCCTGTGCCCCTCCATCACTGCCTGCAGGGTGGGGTTCACAGGGAGCCAGCGGCTACTTGCATGTTCCCTACCAGCCTCTCCAGCCCTTTCCCCCCTCCTAGGCAGCTCCCTTCTTGATACCTTGGGTCCGGGTGATGCAGAAGGCCAGGACCAGGACAAGGAGGCTGAAAGCCAGTGACCGAGCCATGGCTGTGGTGAGGGTGAGGCCAGAGTTGTGGGTGAGGGGGACAGCCGCAAGTTGGGGGTCCTGGAATGTGTGGGCTTGGGACTGGTCTGCTGCCTATTTATGCAGCTGATCTCTTTCACTTCCTCTTTCCTTTTCCTTCCTGTGGCACACAGCCAGTCACCAAGCCGCCTGTTAACTTTATTTTTTTATTATTATTTATTCATTTAGTTATTGATCACTTTTAAGAGAGAGGACAGGGGAGAGAGAGAGAGAGAGACATTCAGTTGTTGTTTCATTCACTCATGCATTCATTGGTTAATTTTTTTTTTTTTTTTCATTGGTTAATTTTTAAAAAATGTTTATTGTATTGATTTTAGAGAGAGAGAGAGGAAGAGAGAAGGAGGAGACAGCAACATCGATCTGCTCCTGCATGTGCCCTGACCAGGGACCGAACCGACAACCTTGGCATGTTGGGATGATGACCCAAACACCTGAGCACCTGGCCAGGGCCTTGTGATTCCTTCTCTCTGTGCTTCTAGCTCCATGAACTCCCCCTTGGCCAGTAGGCTGAGGACTGTTCCTAAAATGTAAATCTGGTTATTAAATTGTAAGAGTTCTTTATACATTCTGGATAATGGGCCCTTATCAGTTATATGATTTGCCCCATCCTATGGATTGTCTTTTAACATTTTTGATAGTGTCCTTTGATGCACAAAATTTAAAATTTTTGAAGTCCAGTTTACCTGTTTATTTTTGTTGTTGTTATTGCTGCCTCTGCTTTAGGAGTCATATTTAAGAAACCATTGCCAAATCCAAGGCCATGAAGATTTCCTCTGTTTTTCCTCCAGCTTTACTGAGATATAGTTGATGAATAAAACTGTATATATTTAAAGTGTACAATGTGATGATTTGATATATATATATACATTGTGAAATAATTACTGCAATCAAGATAATTAAACATCTCTATTACTTCACATAGTTACCTTTTCTGTGTGTGTGGTGAGAATGTTTAAGATCTACTTTCCTAGAAAATTTAGCATACAGGACTGTTATCAACTAAAGTCACTGCACTGTACATTAAATTCTCAGAACTCATTTATCTTACAACTAGAATTTTATGCACTTTGACCAACATCTCTCCATTTTCTCCACTGTACAGATCCTGGCAACCACCATTCTACTCTGTTTCTAAGTGTTTGAATTTTTTTTTAATTCCACATATAAATGATACTGTACAGTATAGGGTCCTTGGGTTTCGACAGTCTCGAAATATGACATTTTGAGTTTATGATGCTCACTACCATAAAACCTCTAAAAAATTGAGACGTGAGTGTTTCGGCTTATGCTGTTAGCATTGTACTATTTTTTTACACTTACTTTTTGTGATTTTTTCTGTTGCTACAGTACAGTGTATGGTATAGTATATTTATTTCCTTTTCCTTTTTCTTTGTCTTAGTCTAGATTATGATTTTACAACTGTGTTAGGATAGGCAAGTCACTTAGGCTAGGGTGTGTTTCAACTTACACCAAAATTCAGGTTACGTCACTGTTGTAAGAACGAAAATGTGTCATAACCTTAAGGACTCCCTGTATTTGGATTTCTTTGTCGGGCTTATTTCACTTAGCATAATGCCCTCCATGTTCATTCATGTTGTCACAAATGTCTCTCTTTTTAAAAGCTGAATAATATAGCACTTTATATATATACTACATTTTCTTTAATTCTTCATCCATTGAGAGACACTTAGATTGTTTCCATAGCTTAGCTATTCTCAGTAATGCTGCAATGAGGGAGTATGGCCATCACTTTGAGGTAACGATTTCATTTCCTTTGGCTATACACCCAGAAGTGGGATTGCTGGATCATATGGGAATTCTATTTTTAATTCTTTTTTTATTTTTATTTGTTCATTTTTAGAAAGAGAAGAGAGAGAGCAAGAGAGAGAGACAGAGAGAAGGGGGTAGCAGAAAGCATCAACTCCCATATGTGCCATAACCAGGCAAGCCCAGGGTTGTGAACTGGCGACCTCAGCGTTCCAGGTTGATGCTTTATTCACTGTGTCACCACAGGTCAGGCTATTTTTAATTTTTTTGAGAAAATCTCATCCTGTTTTTCATGATTGTACTCATTTACATTCTCATCAACAATAATAAGGGTTCTCCTTTCTTCCCATATGTAAGGCCAGTATCCATAGCCACCTGATTCATAGCAGCCTGGCCCATGCAGGTTCACATTAGATTTGGACAGACGGTAATGAAACAATGGAGCCAAGAACTGGTGGACCATCATCTTTAATCCTAGCTTGCACCCAGCAGTCAAGTGAAAACACACACTGGGCTCCAAAACCCATTCATTCAGTGCTCACAAAGCTACTGACTTATCCGAGTTTCCTAGAATCAAAAGTTTCTAGCTCACCAGCCTTATTCACCTTTGTTCTCCATTTCCTTCTCTCTGCACAAACTCTGCACAAACTGGCTTCTCCTTCAACGCTCCACCATCTTGGATGCTTCTCCTGGCCTCCCCACGTGGCCTCTCTCTGCTCTCCTCTCTCCTCTAATGATAATCTCAGGAACCGAAAGAGCAACCTCCCGGTCTGCCCCACTTTATAGTGCAGAAATCAAAACCTTTAATCCGCCCTGGCTGATTGGCTCAGTGGTAGAGTGTCGGCCTGGCGTGCAGGAGTCCCAGGTTCGATTCCTAGCCAGGGCACACAGGAGAAGCGCCCATCTTCTTCTCCAACCCCCCCCCCCCTCTTATTCCTGTCTCTCTCTTCCCCTCCTGCAGCCAAGGCTCCATTGGAGCAAAGTTGGCCCGGGCGCTGAGGATGGCTCTATGGCCTCTGCCTCAGGCACTAGAATGGCTCTGGTTGCAACAGAGCAGCGCCCCAGATGGGCAGAACATGGCCCCCTGGTGGGCATGCCGGGTGGATCCCGGTCAGGTGCGTGCGGGAGTCTGTCTGACTGCCTCCCCGTTTCCAACTTCAAAAAATATAAAAACAAACAAACAAACAAACAAAAAAAAACCCTTTAATCCAATGTACAAAATAGAGAAGTCTCGAATACAAAGTTACTTATCTGAGGCATGATGGGATTGTACCACCCCACATCAAAAAAGGTGGGAAAGGCTTAGTCCTAAAACCAAGCCCCAGGCTACAAGGATCCTGCCTGCCCACAGCCTGCCCCCAACACACATTAATATCACCTGGGCGACGGGTTTCCACTTGGGCAGCGCCATCTTTAACAAAGTGAGCATAATATATTTTATCTGCCCAACACCATGGTCTCCAACATTTGTTATCTCTTCAATTTTTTATAATTAGCTATTCTAACAGCTGTGAAGTGCTATTTCATTGTGGTTTTAATTTACATTTCCCTGATGATTAGTGATGTTGAACATCTTTTTATATACCTGTTGGTCATTTGTGTATTTTCTTTCAAAAACTGCCTATTCAGGTCTTTTGCCCATTTTATATAATAAAAAACCTGATTTTTAAATTTAAGATATTTCAATTCAACTCTACAAAAGTTTTAAAATATCTTTAAAATGTTCAGGTCTCATGTATCTGTACTTTTCTTTGGATGATCAGACTGAAGACACATGATTTATATGTTCTCTCTGTCGTCTTACAATTACTATAGTTAAAACAGGTGCCAGCTTCTGAGACTACATAGTGTCTCTGGAATGTTTATTCAAATAACTAAAAAAACCCAAAATTATTTGTTATTGTGGATCACTTACTTAAGTCATTCAGATCAGCAATTTTTTCAATGCAGTTTATAGACAGTGAAAGTTTCTCACAATTAGTAAACAGGGACCGATGCACCCATCTTCTCTATAGGGAGAAAATGGGCATAAAGCTTTATCTCTTTGGCTTCTGACTGGTTTTCTCTTCCCACCCAGGGCATTTTTTTTTTTTTTAAGTGAGAGGAGGGGAGATAGAGAGACAGACTCCTGCATGCACCTGACTGGGATCCATCTGGCAACCCCCTTCTGGTTCTCAATCGAGCTATTTTTAGCATCTGTGGCTGACACACACAGACCAACCAAGCTATCCTCAGTGCCCAAGCCCAAAGCTGGAACCAACTGAGCCATTGGCTGTAGGAGGGGAAGAGAGAGAGAGAAGGGGGATAAGGAGGGGAAGAGAGAGAGAGAAGGGGGATAAGGAGGGGAAGAGAGAGAGAGAAGGGGGATAAGGAGGGGAAGAGAAGCAGACGATTACTTCTCTTGTGTGCCCTGATTGGAAATCGAACCCTGGATGTTCATACACCCAGCTGATGCTCTATCCACTCAACCAACCTGCCAGGGCTGCAATATTATTGACTATACTCTCTATGTTGTACTTTACATCTCATGACTATTTTGTAACTATCACATTTGTATTTTTTAAAATAACTAATCTTTATTAAAAAATTATTTATAGACCTTGGAGAGAGAGAGAGGAAGGGAGAGAGAAACATTTGTCAGGGGGACAATGACTACTTGGAGACCACATGGAGTGCACCGGGGGACCTAGGGGAGACCACTGCATAATCCCCTATATAGGTTTCATGAGACAGCCCAAACCCCCAGTCCTTATGGGTACTTATTAATACACACAAAATAGAAGCAGAGAAGAGAATGAGGAGGTCAGGAAGGGGAATGTCTTTAGAGCAGATAAAAGGGCTCAAATATTCCCACCTATTGATTAATCAAAATGGATAATTCTATCCCTGCTATGAGGCATTCAGCACAGTACTGCATTCAGTACTTTTGTCAGTAAAGCCACTGTGGCTTTTGCCTCAGGGCACTGGACTCTGTCCCTGCTCATGTTCCTATTCAGGGACTCTACATCTCCCCCTCTTTTGTTTGAGCTATCTAATAACGGTACAAATCTTCAATTGATTCGGGAGGACATTTTTCTACAGGTGGTGGTAGTTGCAGTGGAAAGGTGAAGGGCAAGCATAGAGCAAAACAGGTTTTAAGGGGTCACAGGCATGCCTGTATTTTGTAAAACTTCTTTAGCATGCCTGATTAGACACTTAAAAGCACCCCGGGTGATCTGAGGTGCTCCCTGAGTGCTTGGGAATGAATTAGGTCATTTCCTTTTTTTCAGGTTCATTCATGAAGGTGGATTCACTATCAGCTTCAGGACCTCTGGAACGGGATTGCTTCCTAGGGGCTAATGCCAACTCATGATAAAGCTTCATGTTCCTCACTGGTATCCAAAGAGGATCTGTTGATGACAAATTACAGCATACCTTTGTCCCCAGGTTAGCAATTTGACCAGACCCTGCCACTCAGGACTAGCTAATACATCCCAGTACAACACTAGAGGCTTAGGCTGTTTTTTTTTGTTTTTATTTTTCTGAAGCTGGAAACGGGGAGAGACAGTCAGACAGACTCCCGCATGCGCCCGACCGGGATCCACCCGGCACGCCCACCAGGGGCGATGCTCTGCCCACCAGGGGGCGATGCTCTGCCCCTCGGGGCGTCACTCTGTTGTGACCAGAGCCACTCTAGCGCCTGGGGCAGAGGCCAAGGAGCCATCCCCAGCGCCCGGGCCATTTTGCTCCAATGGAGCCTCGGCTGCGGGAGGGGAAGAGAGAGACAGAGAGGAAGGAGAGGGGGAGGGGTGGAGAAGCAGATGGGCGCCTCTCCTGTGTGCCCTGGCTGGGAATCGAACCCGGGACTTCTGCACACCAGGCCGACGCTCTACCACCGAGCCAACCTGCCAGGGCTAGGCTGTTTTTTGGCTGGTATAAAATGCCTCTCAGTTGCAGTAAATCCAAATGAGGAAATGTTAACAAAATTAAGAGTAAAAAGAGCCTTATACAATTGTTCTTGTGGGGTGGGTCTCTCCTTCTGACGCCCCCCTTTTCTGTTTGTGCAGTTGGTGCTTTAAAAGGCCATTGGCTTTTTCTGCAATACTGTACTGGTAAGTTTGGGTGAATTCCTCAAGCTCCTGAGGCCCCCAAGAATGTCCCAACGTTTCTTTCTGTTTTCCTTTCAGGACAATCTTTCTAAAGTCCTTCCTTCCTCTCCTTTTCTCACTTTTGCTCACTTTCTCATTTCCTTCTCTTTTTGTTTCTTCCCTCTGCAACTTTCTTCTCTATTCAGAAATAATCAGTTTTCAGAACAACTTACTTCTTTCATTTTCCTTTCAAAAGTACTCCATACCTTATACCTTTAATCATTAAAACCATTTAATTTCATTCCAATTAATCAGAATTCTCAATTTCCAAAAACCTTAATTTTGGTCAAATAAGTTTGTAAATATGATTTTTATGTTTGCCCGCTTATAGTTTGTATTAGGGGCTGGGCAGCGAAGATATAGTGGTCTGCGAGGTTGCAAGTTGCCTTCCTGATTGGGAGGAACCATTGTCTTGCTAATGTTTACTGGAAGGGAGATTCTGCCCCCACCACTGAGAGGTGCAGGAAGATTCCTTTTTTTACTCCCTGATTCCTTGCTGCTTTTCTCTTGGCTTTTCTTGTGGCTTGCCTGTCTTGGTGAGACACCAATAAACAGAACGGCCCACCATCCTCCAGCTCTGCTGTTTCTTTACCGTCTGCCTGAATTCAATGAGAACCTGCATGAGAATGGCCACGTTGGCAGTGGCCCCTGGCCTTACACTTACCGGCAACTTTCTGTGAGGACTAAGTTAGTAATTAGCGTCAATGTAAGAAACACTTCCAAACCTGTAAGAATTTTTTTTTTTTACAGAGACAGAGAGTCAGAGAGAGGGATAGACAGACAGGAATGGAGAGATAAGAAGCATCAATTATTAGTTTTTCGTTGCGTATTGTGACACCTTAGTTGTTCATTGATTGCTTTCTCATGTGCCTTGGCCGTGGGCCTTCAGCAGACCAAGTAACCCCTTGCTGGAGCCAGTGACCTTGGGTTCAAGCTGGTGAACTTTTGCTCAAACCAGATGAGCCCTTGCTCAAGCTGGCGACCTTAGGGTCTTGAACTTGGGTCCTTGGCATCCCAGTCCGACGTTTTATCCACTGCACCACTGCCTGGTCAGACCAAACCTGTATGAATTTTTATGAGTTTATTTGAGCCAAACTGTCGACAATTGCCAGGAAGCAAAGTCTCAATAGATTGAGAAAATACTCCAGAAAATGGAAGTTTCACCACTTATTTTATACATCAGAATCAAAGGGAAGGCGTAAGGGGGTGTTGGGCAGATAAAATGTATTACGCTCACTTTGTTAAAGATGACGCTGCCCACTGCCCACGTGGAGGCCGTTGCCCAGGTGATATTAATGTGTTTGTAGCCTGGGGCTTGGTTTTGGGATTAAGCCTTTCCCACCCTTTTTGATGTGGGGTGGTACAATCCAATCATGCCTCAGAGAAGTGACTTTGTATTAGAGACTTCCCTATTTTGTATATTGGATTAAGGGTTTGGATTTCTACACTATAAAATGGGGACGGAGTGGGAGCTTGTGCTCTTGGTTCCTGAGGTTAGCATGAGAGAGCAGAGAGAGTAGAGCCAGCAGCGGAAGGAGGCCACGTGGAGGAGGCCAGGAAAAGCAGCCAAGATGGCGGAGTGCTGAGTGAGATGCCAGTTTGTACAGAGTTTGTATCTGGGATAGAGAAGGAGATGGGGAACTGAGGAGAATAAGGCTGGTGAGCTAGAAACCTTTGATTCTAGGAAACTCGGATAAGTCAGTGGCTTTGTGAGCACTGAATGTGAGTGGCTTTTGGAGCCCAGTGTGTTTTTACTTGCCCGCCGGGTGCAAGCTAGAATGAAAGAAAATGGCCTATCAGTTTTTGGCTCCATTGTTTCTTTACCGACTGTCCGAATCCAATGCGAACCTGCATAGACCAGAAGGCTGCTTTGATAGTGGCCCTGGCCATGGCTGCTGGCTTTACAGGGGGTCACATGAAATTGATTGGTGATAGATTAGGGGGGCGAGAGAGAGTAAAGTGGTGTGGGGGAGGTCTCTGGGATTGGGTAAAAAGTAAAAGAGTAGCTACTGAAACTTTTTTTACATAAGGAGGCCCAAGATAAGTACGTTTATTAACATGATAATGTTGTAAAGTAGTGTACCTTAATTCCGCGGGTTTACGTAGAGACATCAAGGCAGGATACAGAAGAATTTTTAGGAGGAGATTTATTAATAAGCCAGCTGCATATGACTTACATGGAGTATAGCTAACCCACATCGTGTGTCCCAAAAATAGCCCTGCAGCTAGTTATATAGACTTGATCACATATAGGTTGGGGGAAAAAGAGAGGAAGCATGATACAATAATTAATTATTAACAAGCTTATAACATTTGTTTATAGCAGTGGTAGTCAACCTGGTCCCTACCCCCCACTAGTGGGCGTTCCAGCTTTCATGGTGGATGGTATTGGAGCAACCAAAGTATAAATAAAAAGATAGATTTAACTATAGTAAGTTGTTTTATAAAGATTTATTCTGCCAAACTTAGCGAAAATCTGACATAAAGTACTTGGTAAGTAATTATTATTATATGCTTTAACTTGCTGTAACTCTGCTTTATAAATTTTATAAAGTTCCTTCCCTACTTTATAAATCACCATTACTGTGGAACCGGTGGGTGGTTAGAAAATTTAACTACTAACACAGATACAAAAGTGAGCGGTAGGTATAAAAAGTTGACTATCCCTGGTCTATAGGATCTATAAAAAACATTCCTACATATTAAAATTTACAAGGTAACACAATAATTATGTCACTCTACATATCAAAGACATTCACAAATCTTTTAGTGTCTATCTCCCCTCCCTTTGCCTAGAGGCATACATTACTCTCAGGACCCCAGGAAGGGAGAGAGAGTTAAAATCAGTGTAAGGTGGTATGTAAATATCGTCTCTTATTGAAAGGGAAAGGAAGTTCTTCAGATAACCTTTATTCTTTCAGAGAACTATAGTTAACTAGATGACCCATTTGTCTTTGTAAGCCAGAAAGCTTCTTCATTCTTCTCCCTCCATTTTCCACAGAACAGAGGAACAAGAAGCCTGACTTTTCCTCTTTAAAATGGCGTTGCCAATACTAAGTTTTACAGTTCCTTGGCACCTTATCACATTAATAATAACAATGAAGCGACTTGTTGTTTCCTGGCCTGGTGGAATGCCTGCCCTGAGGGGGCAGATAAAAGATTACTCCTACATTTCAAAGGCATGTTATCAGGTACATTATTGTAGATGCAAAAGACAACAGACAGGTTTTAAAGCAAGCATTGACCTTAGTTCAGATAGAGAATAACTCCCTAGGACATGACTACCCACCATAAACTGCTTTTAGTTAGAAAGGTTTGATTTAGACCAGGGGTCCCCAAACTATGGCCTGCGGGCCGCATGCGGCCCCCTGAGGCCATTTATCCGGCCCCCACCGCACTTCCGGAAGGGGCACCTCTTTCATTGGTGGTCAGTGAGAGGAGCATAGTTCCCATTGAAATACTGGTTAGTTTGTTGATTTAAATTTACTTGTTCTTTATTTTAAATATTGTATTTGTTCCTGTTTTGTTTTTTTTTTACTTTAAAATAAGATATGTGCAGTGTGCATAGGGATTTGTTCATAGTTTTTTTATAGTCCGGCCCTCCAGTGGTCTGAGGGACAGTGAACTGGCCCCCAAGTTTGGGGACCCCTGATTTAGACCATCCTGTGTTTACCTTAGTTCCCCGAGTTTGCAAGGTCATTGTATAGGCTTTCCTTGAGCTTGTCGGGTTTGGTTTGTGGCCCCATCTTGATTTATTTAAAAAAGTGTTTTTTTTGTCCACATCACCAATATTATATTGATACTTTTATGAACATATTTCAATACCTTTAGAACAGGTTCTTTCACTGGCAAACAAACATATTTGCAAAAGCTATAATAGAGATAACAAGAAGCTTAAACATTAAAAAAAATCAGAAAAATACAGAATCTGGTCTAGTTTCTGATATTCACAACTGTGTTGTAAAGCCAGTAGCAGCGGCCACCATCACAGCAGCCTGTCCCGTGCAGGTTCACATTTGATTCGGACAGACGGTAATGAAACAACAGAGCCAAGAACTGGTGGGCCATTAGCTTTAATCCTAGCTTGCAGCCGACAGGCGAGAAATACACACAGTGGGAAAACTCTTCCCTTTCCATTCAGGGATCCCAAAGCCACTGATTCATCCGAGTATTCCTAGAATCAAAGGTTTCTACCTCACCAGTCTTATTCACCTCTGTTCCCCATCTCCTTCTCTCTGCACAAACTCTGCACAAACTGGCTTCTCCTTCAGCACTCTGCCATCTTGGCTGCTTCTCCTCTGCAATGCTAATTTCAGGAACTGAGAGAGTGAGCCCCTGGTCTGTCTCATTTTATAGTGTAGAAAATTAAAGCCTTTAAGTCAATATACAAATAAGGAAATCTCTGATACAAAGCCACTTATCTGAGGCATAAATGGGATTCCTCATAAGAGTGCACCACACTACATCATGCAACAGTCAAGGGTGTGGAGAAAAGCTTAGTGTTGAGAAGATTTTAGGATTAAAAGGGTGGGAAAGGCTTAGTCTTAAAACTAAGCCTTAGGCTATAAGGACCCTGCCTGCTTATAGCTTGTCCTCCACACCCAATGCAAACTATAAGCCAGGGGTCCCCAAACCTTTTACACAGGGGGTCAGTTCACTGTCTCTCAGACCGTTGGAGGGCCAGACTATAAAAAAAAACAACTATGAACAAATCCCTATGCACATTGTACATATCTTATTTTAAAGTAAAAAAACAAAACGGGAACAAATACAATATTTAAAATAAAGAACAAGTAAATTTAAATCAACAAACTGACCAATATTTCAATGGGAACTATTGCTCCTCTCACTGACCACCAATGAAAGAGGTGCCCCTTCTGGAAGTGCGGCGGGGGCTGGATAAATGGCCTCAGGGGGCCGCATGCGGCCTGCGGGCCATAGTTTGGGAACCCCTGCTATAAGAGAGCAAACATATACATCATATTGCAAACTTATTTGACCCACATGTGTGTTAATGGATTTTACTGAAATATAATTTTCCCTAAAATTATCCTTAAATTTTTTTAAATTTTTAAATTTTTTAATTTTTATGTGCCTTGACCGTGGGCCTTCAGCAGACCAAGTAACCCCTTGCTGGAGCCAGCGACATTGGGCTCAAGCTGGTGAGCTCTTGCTCAAACCAGATGAGCCCTCACTCAAGCTGGCGACCTCGGGGTCTCGAACCTGGGTCCTTCCGCATCCCAGTCCCACGCTCTATCCACTGCGCCACCACCTGGTCAGGCTATCCTTAATTTTTTAAGCCAAATTAATATTATCTTAATTACAGTATTAAGCCAAATTTTAACTTGGCCTGGTAATTTGAACAAACACAACAGGAATAACAATTGATCATATTGGCTTTTTACAATCTGCTTGGCTAGAACTTTATAAAGAATTTTTAGATTGAGTTTTAATTAGCCCCTCAGGGCACACACTAAAGCCAAGTTACATAGTTGCCATTAGTCTCTGCCCGCAATCTTTCTGAAAATGTCCTTCTTTGCCTCAGTTTTAACAAGTTTGTGGCCGCAATGTGGCAGCAAGTATCTGGGCTCAATGTAATTCGGTGCCTACATTTTGACAAGCTCTAATCATTTTGGCTATATTAGGGTGCTGCCCCTTAAGAGGAGCCAATACCTTTTGGCAATCGGCATTTGCGTTCTCATAAACCATTTGTATGGTGAACACCTTTGCTGCTTGTCCTACCAATCGTGAGATGGCAGTTTGCAGGTGATTAATGAAGTCAATATAGGGTCTGTTAGGTCTCTGATGGATACTTACAAAAGAGCCCATAGGGGCTTAGTATCTGGAATCCAAACCCATGCCTTAAAAGGTGCTATAAGAAACCTGAAATAAGGCAGCATGGTTCATGCGGGCCTGAGCTTGGAGAGTGTCATAAACCCCAGCTCCTGTGAGCATATCAACACCAATTGGAACTCCTGAATTCAGATTCTCTACAGCTGTGTCTTAGCTGCATCCTGGTATTGTAGCCAGACACTGTGTTGAGCAGTGGTGGTTATTGCTTTCACTAACTAACCCTTTCCAGTCCCGTGGGGTCATTTCATATCCTGCCCGATAGCTTCTATAATTCCCTTGGCGAATGTACTCTGTAATTCATTTTTGGAGCCAGAGCCCCATTTGCTTCCAGTCTTCATAGTCTAGGCTCCCTTCTCTCAGATACCAAGGACACTGTTGACGCACCACAATAAGCAGCTTTGTGAGTTGCCTATCGGTGACCTTACATCCTGTATTGTGGAAGAGGCCGTGGAGTTGGTCGCACTGCCTAGGGGACAGGGAATTTCATATGCGAGAGGGCAAATGAAGAAGAGGGGAAAGGAGGGGAATCTCCTGGTCTTAAACCACAGATGATCGGAGGCTATTCCTTCATCATCTGTGTCCCACTTACCGGGATGTGTTGGACATCCTTCCCATTTTCTGGGCTTTGGAAGGTCATTTCGGGCAGCACTTTTCATGGAGGCAATGGCTACTTGGAGACTACATGGAGTACACCAAGGGCCCTACGGGAGACTACCTCACAATCCCCTATATAGGTTTCATGAGATGCCTCAACCCCCAGTTCCTATAGGTATTCATTAATACACACAAATAGAAACAAGGATAAGAATGAGGAAGTCTGGAAGCAGAGAAGAGAAGGAGGGAGTCAGGAAGCAGAACTTCTTTAGAGCAGACAAAAGGGCAAGGGAGTAGCTCAAATGTCCCCACCTCCTGATTAATCAGAATTGCTAATTCTATCCCTTTTGTGCTGTGTTCAGCACAGTACTGCATTCAGTACTTTTGTCAGGAAAGCCACTGTGGCTTTTGTCTCAGGGCACTGAACTCTGTCCCTGTTATATGTTCCTATTCAGGGCCTCTACAAACATCAACTTGTTCCACTTAGTTGTACATTCACTAGTTGCTGCTTCTTGCATGTGCCCTGACTGGGGATCAAACCCTCGACCTTGGTGTATTCATACCATGCTCTAACAACTGAGCTACCAGGCCAGGGCCATAATTTGTATTTCTTATCCCTTCACTTTTTGCACCCAGACCTTCATGCCCCTCTCTTATCTGGCAACCATCAGTTTGCTCTCTGTATCTGTAAGTCTGTTTCTATTTTTCTTTTGTTCCCTTATTTTGTTGTTTAGATTTCACATATAAGTGAAATTGTAATATCTCCTATTTTGTTTCTGATTTTATTTTATCCTTGTTCCCCCCCCCCTTAGGCTAGCTAAAAGTTTGCCATTTTATGTTCACAAAAATCAGTTCTTAGTTTTGTTGATATTTTCTATTGTTTTCCTAGCAGTTTCTGAAAAGAAATCAGCCATTCATCATACTGAAAATCTTATATACTTAATGAATAATTTCTTTATGCTGCTTTCAAATTTTCAAAATTCAAAGTTTCAAAATTTTGACTTTAATGTGTTTTGGTGTGGATCTCTTTAAGTTTATCTTGCATGAAATTTGTGGACTTCTTGACTATGTATATTTGTGCCTTCATCAGTTTTAGGATGCTTTCGGTCATTATTTCTTTAACAATTTCTTCTGCCTCGTCTTATCTCTCTTCCTCTTATAGGACTCTTATTGTAAGGTCGGTGGATAGAGGGATGGTCATGTGGGGAACTCAGATCCGCCCACTTTGGCTAGGACCGCCCACAATCAAGCCCGCCAAAGGAAGCTTCCCAGGAACCATTTGGAAAGAAGCGATCGTCTGCCAGCCAGTGAAATTTTACCACGTCATAGTAGCTCCACTTCCCTAGAGGGACCCTTTAAATATCTCCCACGCGGTTTAATCCGTGCAACTTCCCTAGCCTCCATTTTTCTTTCTTTCCTTGGGGCCAGGGAACCTTGCCGGGCGGGGTGTGCGCTCTGTACTCAATAAAGCCGTTTACTTATTCCACACTTTGCGGCTCTGGCCCCGTTCCTTCCTTCTTGGCGGGGAAAAATACCTTACACTTATGATGAGGTATGTTTGATGGAATCCACATGTCTCTCTGATTGTGTTTATTTTTCTTTATCTGCTTCTCAGACTCAATATTTTCAATTGCTTTATATTCAAATATGCTGACCTTTTCTTCTACTTTCTCAAATTTGTTGATAAGCTCCCTCACGGAATTTTTTTCATTTTAGTGATTGTATTTTTGGCTCTTGAATTTTTTGTTCAGGTCCTTTTTATTAATTTTCATCTCTTTATTGATAGTCCATTTTGTTCATATATAATTTTCCAGATTTTCCTTAGTTCTTTGTCCATGCTTTCCTTCAGCTCTTTGTGCATATTTAAGACCGTCAACTTAAAGTCTTCATCTGGTTATGTCCAATGTGTGGGCTTCCTTAAGGATGGTGTCTGCCAAATTATAGTTTTTCCTGTGAATGGGCCATACTCTTCTGTTTATTTGTATGCTTTTTAATTGTTTGTTGAGAACTGGACATTCTGAGTATTATAATGTGATATCTCTGGAAATCTGATTCTTCCACTCCTTAGAGCAGTGGTTCTCAAAGTGTGCGCCAGGGAGCACTGGTGTGCCCTAGAAGATTTCCAGGTGCGCCCTATGGTATTCCAGAGAAATATGTGCCTGTTGGGGACCAAAAAACCAACAGAGTTTTTGGAGTTTAGATTTTTGGGGGACAGAAGTGTGGGAAATTGGCTGTAAGCTGACAGTCTGCCCAACCCCCCACCTCATTTGCCTGATTAGGTTGCAAAATGCTGTTAAGCTGGGTTGTTTACACTACCCCCCATGTTCCCTGGAAAGACTGGAGGCAAGTTTCTTCTATCCTTTGTTTGGTGTAATGTTAAGATGATATATATGGTGGGAGTTTTCTTCACTCAACACAATTAAGAGTAAAAAGAGAGGAATTCTTCAATGTATTGATGAGGAAATGAGAGTTTGCCTTTCAAATATATGCCCAAACATTGAAGAAATTGCTAGGACACATCAGGCTCATGTTTCTCATAAACACAAGAATGAAAAAACTTAACACATTTGTGCTAGGACCTGCCAAATTTACTAAATCTTACTAAGAATGAATCTATAGATATAGAAAAAGATAACTTTTTTGTCATTTTTTTATTTTTAACCCCTCTTTTTTACAAATTTTAAAAAGCATAACAAAAAATGTAACATAAAAATGTTTTTAAATGTCAGAATAAATTTAATTTTGTGTATTTATTTCATTTAATTATCATAAAAGCATGCTTGGACTTTATATTTTTTTCTTTAATATTTGACTAAATAATTATAACATATTTCTCAGAAATTTGTATATAGTGCACCTACAATTATTTGTAGGATTTTAAATGTGCCCCAACTTCAAACATTTTGAGAACTACTGCCTTAGAGTTTGCAGGTATTTACTTGTTAAGGGTTACAGGCATCCATTTTGACTTCTCCAGACAATTTTCCAAGTGTGCAGTCTTTGTTTGTGTGGTCCCTGAAGTTTCAGTTTCATCTGCAGCCAGTCAGTGACTTGGCAAAGGTTTATCTCCCTCTCCCACAAAAAAATGTTCTGTTCCTTTAAATGTTTTGATATATGGCACTGTAGAAGCTGCTGCAGCCCAAGGAGGCTGAAACCAAGGCAAACATCTGCACCTGTCCCTCAGGGATTCACCAAACCAACCAAATTCCCACAGTATCAGTTAGTAGCTAGTTCATGGTGCTCTCTCTTATAAAAAATGTTATGATGTCCAACCACTTTTCTTAAAATTTTTTTTGTATTTTTCTGAAGTGAGGAGCAGGAAGGCAGAGAGACAGACTTCCACAGGCTCTCAACTAGGATCCACCAGGCATGCCCACTAGGGGATGATGCTTTACTCATCTGAGTGTTGCTCTGTTGTGGCCGGAGCCATTCTAGCACCTGAGGCGGAGGCCATGGAGCCATGCTCAGTGCCCGGGCCAACTTTGCTCCAATGGAGCCTTGGCTGTGGGAGGGGAAGAGAGAGACAGAGAGAAAGGAGAGGGGGAAGGGTGGAGAAGCAGATGGACACTTCTCTTATGTGCCCTGACTGGGAATCAAACCCAGGATATCCACACGCCAGGCCGATGCTCTAGCACTGAGCCAACCAGCCATTGCTTCCATCACTTTTTAGCTCAATGATTGCTTTTTTTCAGCTCTTTTCAGCTCAATGGTTGTTATGTTGGAGGAACCAAACCCTCGAGTTTCCTATTCTGCCATTTTGCATGCTGTCATTCTTATTGTTTAGTTTTTAACATTTTAAATCTTTTAATTATTTACAATTTATGCCTGTGTATGATGTGCGAGGATTAGTAGGTCATGACTTAGAATCTATACTTAATACCAGATTGGGACTCCAGAGTGTAATCACCATGTTAGGACTGGAAAATCCTAGGATTGGTTCCCAAAGTGCTAAACTCAGCAGCATGCCCCGCATGCCCAGGCTTATCCCAGTTTCTCAAGGATAGCTTGTATGACGATAAAGAGACCTTAAGCAGGTGTGGAGAGGACAAAGATTGGGAGGGATGCAGTCAGGACAGGGTGGACCAGATGCAAGGTGGTGACAGAAAGACGGTGCCCACGAAAGGAGTGTGCATCAAGGGGTGATGGGATGCAGAGGAAGTGGGGATTGGAGGTGAGGACAGTTTTGGAATGGGGATGAGGATGTGGTCTTTCATCCCAAGGCCCACAGAAGAGAGGGGCTGGGATCTTAGTTAATTAGAAGAGATAATTGAGTTCTTGAGTCTGAGGCTTCAAAACAGGCTGAAACCTTACCCAGGACACGGAGTGCCCTGGCTAGTGAGAGGTAAGCATTCCTTTGACAGGACTGGGCGGGGGGGGGGGGGGGGGGGGAGGAGGTTATATCTCTTGATTATTTAACCTGGGCTGATGGCAGATTGTGGTGCCAGAAAGCTTTTAGTTTCCATCTTTCTAATCTTCTCATCTCCACGTGACCTACACTCTGGGGAGGTGATTAAGTACTGAGCAACCTGTCTCTGAAGAGGTCTCAGAGATGTAGGATAACAAGGGCCTAGGGGTACATTTAGATCATTCCAGAGTAATAGCCTATTAGATTGTTTCCACTGTTTTTAAACATGGCTACACTTCAGAATCTGGTGAGGAGATTATGATTATGATTTTTTTTTTTTTTTCATTTTTCCAAAGCTGGAAATGGGGAGGCAGCCAGACAGACTCCCGCATGCGCCCGACCGGGATCCACCCGGCATGCCCACCAGGGGGTGATGCTTTGCCCCTCTGGGGCATTGCTCTGTTGCATCCAGAGCCATTCTAGCGCCTGAGGCAGAGGCCACAGAGCCATCCCCAGAGCCCGGGCCATCTTTGCTCCAATGGAGCCTCGCTGCGGGAGGGGAAGAGAGAGACAGAGAGGAAGGAGAGGGGGAGGGGTGGAGAAGCAGATGGGCGCCTCTCCTGTGTGCCCTGGCTGGGAATCGAACCCGGGACTCCTGCATGCCAGGCCGACGCTCTACCGCTGAGCCAACCGGCCAGGGCCCGATTATTATTATTATTTTTTAATGTGATAGTTAATTTTATTTGTCAGTATGTCAACTTGATTGGGCCATGGAGTACCTGGACATGATTCTGGGTGTGTCACTGAGTCTGTTTCTGGGTGAGATTAATTTTTTTGTTTGTTTGTTTTGTTTTTGGTATTTTTCTGAAGTAAGAAACAGGGAGGCACAGAGACAGACTCCTGCATGTACCTGACTGGAATCCACCTGGCATGCCCACCAGGGGACGATGCTTTGCCCATCTGGGGCATTGCTCTGTTGCAACCAGAGCGCCTGAGGCAGAGGCCATGGAGCCATCCTCAGCACCTGGGCCAACTTTGCTCCAATGGAGCCTTAGCTGTGGGAGGGGAAGAGAGAGATAGAGAGAAAGGAGAGGGGGAAGGGTGGAGAAGCAGATAGGTGCCTCTCCTGTGTGCCCTGACTGGGAATCAAACCCAGGACATCCACATGCTGGGCTGACACTCTACCACTGAGCCAACTGACCAGGGGAGATTAACATTTTAATTAGTACACTGAGTAAAGCTGTCCCCCAACCTTCCTGAGGATCAGGGACTGTCCTGCTTCCTCTCCTAATATCTCAGGTTGCCTCTCTGTCCCAAGATATTCTGCCTCCTTCTATTTATGCCATCACTGATAGGGCCTCTTATTTGTCAGATGGTGTCCATAGCCTCCTTAGGTCTCATCCTCAACTGCTTTTCTTGATTCAGAAAGTTTTTCCTAGGACCTACCTAAAGACCCTACTTCTGAACTTGAGCTTGTAGTGGTAGACCAGGTTAAGGGAGATGTTCTATCCTGGAGGTATTGGGGTTTCCCTGCTTGCTCCTGGGGCTTAAAACCTAAGTTAGGGGCCCTGGCCGGTTGGCTCAGTGGTAGAGCGTCAGCCTGGCATGCAGGAATCCCGGGTTCGATTCCCGGCCAGGGTACATAGGAGAAACGCCCATCTGCTTCTCCACCCCTCCCCCTCTCCTTCCTCTTTGTCTCTCTCTTCCCCTCCTGCAGCCGAGGCTCCATTGGAGCAAAAGATGGCCCGGGCGCTGGGGATGGCTCCTTGGCCTCTGCCCCAGGCGCTAGAGTGGCTCTGGTCGCGACAGAGTGACACCCCCTGGTGGGCGTGCCGGGTGGATCCCGGTCGGGCGCATGTGGGAGTCTGTCTGACGGCCTCCCCATTTCCAGCTTCAGAAAAATACAAAAAAAAACAACAACAACAACAACAAAAAGAAAACAAACAAACAAAAAACCCTAAGTGAGGGCCTGACCAGGCGGTGGCGCAGTGGATAGAGCATTGGACTGGGATGCAGAGGACCCAGGTTCAAGACCCAGAGGTCGCCAGATTGAGCGTGGGCTCATCTGGTTTGAACAAAAAGCCCACCAGCTTGAACCCAAGGTTGCTGGCTCCAGCAAGGGGTTACTCGGTCTGCTGAAGGCCCGTAGTCAAGACACATATGAGAAAGCAATCAATGAACAACTAAGATGTTGCAACGCGCAATGAAAAACTAATGATTGATGCTTCTCATCTCTCTCTGTTCCTGTCTGTCTGTCCCTGTCTATCCCTCTCTCTCTCTGAAAAAACAAACAAACAACAACAAAAAAACCCTAAGTTAGGGGCATTCAGAGAAAGGGAAGGAAAATGTGGGAGCTTTTCCAGGGACAACAGATACCTGGCTGGACAAAAAGCCAAGGCTGGAAAGAGCTGCTCTCAGAGCAGGAGGGTATCAGCAAGTCCTTGCCGCACACTGGGCTGAAGGTACCTGCACCACCTATGTAGTGGTGGCGGGGGCATCAGAGGGGTCCACTGAGAGAGCCAGTAGGGGACTGGAGTCCAGGTATAAACACACTTATCAGGAGAGGAATTGAGATTATGAAAGGAATTGTTATCCTTCTCTGGGACCCAAGTCAGCCACACAGCCAATTCCTCTGCCCTCAATGGTGGCCTGGGCTCAACCACACCACAGGCCCACTGGAGCTTGGTGAGAGAGTCTGGAGCTTGCAGACTTGAACAAAGCATTCTCTTGGTCCTCATACCAGATTAGATGTAGACATTACGGAAAGGGGACACAGAAACTCAAATGGCTCTACATCTGGTATGTAAATGTCCACCTAAAAATTCCAGACCTTTGGGTGAAAATATGGCTTGGTGAGCTCTTGGGAGAACACAGGTAGTATTGACAGGCTCTGGGGTGGCCGAAGTGCAGAGGAGTGCTGTCCTGAAAGTCTTGGTGCCCGGGGGTGAGAGGTGAGAGGTGAGGGAGGTACGCATGGCGACTTCGGCTTTACCTCTGCAGATGAGTTCAGAACGAACTCACCCTCTCACCGGATCGAGACCCTGAAGGTGAGGAGAGGAGGTATGCTAATTCATTCCCTACTCTCCCCCAGTGTTAGAAGGACCACTACCTCTTTAGGACAGACACCTGGGCCAGGTTCTGCGGGAGCGGCCCTAGGTATTCAGGCCTGGTGGGGGCTTCCAGGGCAACAGATGCTCCAGGTTGGCAGGCAGGATCTGGGGAAGGGTAGGGCAGGAATTTCAGCTCAGAGGCTGGGCTAGTCCCAGAACAGGGCTTGGGCAGGCTGGGCCACTGCAGGCTACCAAGGGTCAGAGGGCTGGGCAGCTTGGTGCTCCTGGGTTCCCAGATGAGCACTGAGTCCTCCAGGGACAAGCTACTCTGATGGTTGTGTAGCTGTTACTGAAGGAGCCTCTGAATTCGTGGAGTGCAGATGACTCATACCTTCCTAAGCCTGTGATAGTTGTGTGCTTAGTGCATTTGTAGATATTACTCGATGTGTAGCTACCTAGGGTTAGGGTTAGAGTTAGGGCTCTGCTAGGTGATCATTGACACAGTGGTTACAGTTGGAGGTGGTAAGCATAGGGCCATGTGAAGATATTGGGGTAATCTGACCAGCATTAGCTTGACAGGTGTGTCTGTCTGGTTTACTCTTTCCTTAGAGTCTGTGTCTGCTGTGTCAGAGAGGTTGGGGGTTCAGGACTCTGCAGTAAACTGGGGATACCCATGAGGATGGGGATGGATGTGTAGGTGAAGGATAGGCTTCTGAAGAGGACAGCGGACTCACTGCTGACTATGACATTTCTTTAAAAGGGTGGAGCCAAATGGATACATAGAACAGACTGACAGCTGTCGGGGGGTGGAGTTTGGGGGACTGGATGAAAGATGAGAAGGAATTAGCCAAAAATATATATACATAACCCATAGACACAGACAATAATGTGATGATAGCCAGAGGGAAAGGGGGTGAGAATGGGAACAGAAAGAGACCTTGGTTGGAGCGGTGGGTACACTATGCCGTGTGCAGATGATGTTTTCTTGAGTTGTACACTTGAAATCTGTATGGTTCTGTGAACCAATGTCACCCTAATAAAGTCAGTTAAATAGATAAATAAAAAATAGAATGACATCACCAAGTTGTGGAGACCAGGGTTATGCATGTGAATCCACGACTATCCTCATTAAAAGATAAGCAATGGAGTAGAATGACAAACCAGAATTTAGAGGAAGGATAAACTGTCCTGGTCAGAGGTGGCACCTTTGAAGGATGGATTTGGACTGCATTTGTGTTCATGGGTCTGTAAGATGGGCTGTGTCTGTTTGCATGTGTGCAAGGCTGTGCTTGTGTCTGCAAGTGTGCTTGTGCTTGCTTGAGCATATCTAACTCATGGTGTTCATGACTATGTAGATGTGTTTTCTGGACATGTCTCTTGTAACTCTGAACTAGTTTCCGTGTGGCATTGTTGAAGTTGTGCCTTTCTGTTTATCTGTCTGTGTGGCTGGGTGTCTCTGCCCATGTGTCTTGGACTGTGTGTGAGGTTCTGCCTGGCCTCTCACTTTACCCTGCCCCTCTCCCCTGATGCGCCTCAGCTGACAGCACTAGTTACACAAGGAATGGCTTCCTTTTCCTTTCTGCTGCCATCTGGATTCCCATGGATCTAGCTGCCTTCCCAGGGCCTTGCCCCTGTGTCCTCTGTGGCAGTCTTGACCTTGGGAGTGATACACTGTGGAAATCCCCCAATAGGCTTCTTGCCTGGCCTTGAACCCAGAAATTTTACAATGCAGGAGAGTAACAGGCAGCAAAGGAGGCTGATTGGCAACACCCAGCCCCTTTCTGGAAACACAGATCTGCCTCTGGCCCCTTCCCAGAACCCCTAGGCCTTCCCCATGCTCGCATCCAGACTATTCAGGGTCCTGGCCTCACTGTCTCTGGGGATGAGAACGCACAGTCCTCTGCAAACCCAGCCAGCCCTGTCGGGGATCTGGTGCTCTGTGTTCCCCAGCGTCATATATGCCTGCATTGTGCTCGTTCTTCTATCCCCACTTGAACTCAAGGTTGTCCTCCTTTCCTTCCTGTCCCTGCAGTGGACAGAGGAACCGTTCTACCGTTCTTGTCCTTCATTCTCTGACAGCTCTGGCCTGTGCCTTGGGCCCCTGCGCCCAGGTGGAGCACCAGGCTTTGGATGGCTGGTAAAGAGCCGAGGCTCAGGCCCCTCTCACATGGTGCAGAAAGCAGCATCTCCATGGGGTTCATTCCTGGGCTCATGCTGTGTTTGTTGCCCTCCCTGTGTGGGCTGCAGCGAGCAGATACAAACATGAAGCTGACAATGTCCTTATTCTCTAGGACTCAGTGTCTAACAGGAGAAGTGATTTAGTAGAGAAGCCACTATTCTTTCCTGCAGGTAGGTGGTCAGTTGTCTGAAATCCCCTCCATAGAATTCTGTAGTGCCCTTGGCAGAGATCAAGGGAAGGGCTCCAGAAATTCATAGCTACTGACCATGACATGATGCTATTCAGAGGGTCAGAGGTAAACTCCAATGTTCCCAAGTGAACATTGATATATTCACAGCACTGGCCACCAATTCTGCAGTAATTCTTTCCATGAAGCTTTTAATTCTGATTTCATCTCTCTCGAGCCTGGAGGTTGTGGCAGGGTTATGGGATGCAACAACATCCTGCATGAATTCACAGGCTCTGACCTTGTCTTTTTTCAGCTCTTGCCTTTGCTGAGAGTTGAGAATGCCAAGGGTCTTGGTTCCAGCTCATATTGTTGTCACCAGCCTTTTTTTACTGGACTTTGGTCAGCACTTGGAACTCTTGCTGCTCCAGGGCTGGTAGGAGCCTGTGGGGGACCATGGGAAGGGCTTACTACCCATAAGCTAGGATGTGTGCACCTTAACCTCGTCTTCCCACCTGGTGCTGCTGTGACCTTTCTGGGTCATTGCCTTTATTCTAGGCCTCCCTGTAATCTCCCTTGCTCTGTAGCTCTCTGACCAATTCCTGCTATGAGGTGTTTAAAACAGAAGTCCAACTCATCCCCTCCAGGAAGCCTCTTTGTCTGTTTCCCAGTTCTCTCCTCCCAACACCAAATACCCCTGTTCCCTGGCTAGACAGTAGGATGTCACACCAGTTCTCTTTCTCTGTTTCAAGTCTCATCTTCGTCCTCATGCTCCATGCATCCATCTAGACGTTGCTTTTTCTGCCACCTCTCCCACTGTGTTTTAAGAGCACCTGCTTCACACGTATGATCTCCAGCTTCAGCCATCTCTTTTCCAGTGGTGGGATTCAAATAATTTAACAACTGGTCTTCTGCCCTAATCACCATTTTAAGTATAAAAAAAATAATATACCAAAAGGTAGTTCATTATTTCATGCATTTAACACTTAAATAAGAATAAAAAAGGTACACAAAAGTAGATTATGAATTTTAAAATATTAATAAAAAATATTAAATAATGCCTGATGAAAACCAAAATACTGTTATTTAAGATATTTCCAGGTGAGGAGGGGCACAAAGAAAACCAGTTAGAAGGTGATGGAAGACAATTGGACTTTGGGTGATGGGAATGCAGCATAATCAAATGTCAAAATAACCTAGAGGCCCTGGCCGGTTGGCTCAGTGGTAGAGCGTCAGCCTGGCATGCAGAAGTCCGGGGTTCGATTCCCGGCCAGGGCACACAGGAGAAGCGCCCATCTGCTTCTCCACCCCTCCCCCTCTCCTTCCTCTCTGTCTCTCTCTTCCCCTCCTGCAGCCAAGGCTCCATTGGAGCAAAGATGGCCTGGGCACTGGGGATAGCTCCTTGGCCTCTGCCCCAGGCGCTAGAGTGGCTCTGGTCATGGCAGAGCATGGCTCCCTGGTGGGCAGAGCGTCGCCCCTGGTGGGCGTGCCGGGTGGATCCCGGTGGGGCGCATGCAGGAGTCTGTCTGACTGTCTATCCCCGTTTCCAGCTTCAGAAAAATACAAAAAATAATAATAATAACCTAGAGATGTTTTCTCTGAACATATGTACCCTGATTTATCAATGTCACCCCATTAAAATTAATTAAAAAGATATTTCCATATTACTTCTTTTTTTTTTTTTTAAGATTTTATTTATTCATTATAGAGAGGGGAGGGGGGGGAGGAGCAGGAAGCATCAACTCCCATATGTGCCTTGACCAGGCAAGCCCAGGGTTTTGAACCGGCAACCTCAGCGTTTCCAGGTTGACGCTTTATCCACTGCACCACCACAGGTCAGGCCCACCCATATTGCTTCTTGATTGCAATGTTTTTCACCTACGGACAGAATGAACATTACTATAGGTGCCTAGAATATGCTGTTGCGCAGATGAACATTAAAAAAAGGTAAGGAATTTGCCTGACCAGGCAGTGGCGCAGTGAATAGAGCAACAGACTAGGATGCAGAGGACCCAGGTTCAAGACCCCGAGGTCGCCAGGTTGAGTGCGGGCTCATCTGGTTTGAGCAAAGCTCACCAGCTTGGACCCAAGGTCACTGGCTTGAGCAAGAGGTTAAGGTCGCTGGCTTGGGCAAGTGGTTACTCGGTCTGCTGAAGGCCCATGGTCAAGGTACATATGAGAAAGCAATCAATGAACAACGGTGTTGCAACAAAAAACTGATGATTGATGCTTCTCATCTCTCCGTTCCTGTCTGTCTCTATCTATCCCTCTCTCTGACTCTCTCTCTGTCTCTGTAAAACAAAACAAAATGGTAAGGAATATAAATTTGTGATTTCTACATTGGGCACCTGCTCAGGTGTCCACCTTAGAGAGAACCCTGATTACAAGTGCTATTTTAACAACCAGTTTGAAAACTCAACAAAAAATTAGGTATTGGTTCTGCTGATTCAGTGCAAACCAGCTGAATTCCACCACTGCTTTTCTCCCACCTGGGCTCACATACTGTTACTAAATTCTTGGACCTTAAATACAAAATAAGACAAAACTTGCCATAGTAACTTCTAAAATTCCTCCCCCCATCTGGCCTGGCCTCTGTATTGCCCCTCCTCATTTGCCATGATCCTTTCCCAGCTCCTAATTTACTCCTTTAAATCTTTTCTCCCTCTCTCCTAATTCTGGGAAAATCTTTCTTCTCTTGATATACAAGGTCCTCCTTCAATAATGTCGCCTTCTAGTTCCTCCAGTGAATTCCTCCTCTGTGCTTTTAGCTGAGGCCAACCATTCAACTTGGGGACTCACTCCTATACTGCATTACTGCACCATGACATTGCTCCAGCACTTTTCGCTTTGCTCTGTTGCATCATCAATTTATTATTCTCAGCTATATACTTTCCATCAACATCCAACATGCTATATCTCTTACACTTAAAAACATTCTTGGTCCTGTTTTATTTTTTCTGTATTTTCACAGAACAAAACTCCTTGGAGCATTTGATTATACTTGCTATCACTAACTGCTTTCATTCTCTCTCAAATCTACTCCAGTCATGCCTTCCTCTCCATTGCTCACCTAAGTCTGTTCTTCTCAAGGTCATGAATAGTTTCTATCTTGTTAAATCTAATAATCAACTCCCAAGTCCTCACCCTACCTGGCTGATTGGCAACTTCTCATGCAGTTGCTTTCTTCTTGCAATGCTTTCCTTTCTTGGCTTCTATTATACCACACTCTCCTGGTTTTCTTCCCACCTCACTGGCTGCTCCACTCAGTCTCTTCTTTTTCATACCCCCGACCCCCAGTGTTTCTTAATGTTGGAGTGTCCTGGAACCCAATCCTTAGTCTCTCCTTAATTTACATTCATTCCCTTGTGATTTTATTCAGTCCCATGGTTTTACATCTATCTATCTATCTATCTATCTATCTATCTATCTATCTATCTATCTACCTACCTACCTACCATCTATCTTTCAATCAATCATCAGTAGCCAGGACCCTCCCTGAGGACCATCAGGCTTCTGTGTTGAGAATAGACTGTTGAAGGGATGATCTCAGGAAGAAGCTGGAAGATTAGTTTTGCTACTGCAGTAATCATAGCAGCAGAAGGAATGAGAAGTGGTCATGTTATGAATTCATTTCAAAGGTAGAGACAACAGGATTTACTGATGGACTGGGTGTGGACTGTTAGGAAAAAGACATCAAGGCCAACAGCAATATTTTGTCCTGAATAAATGGAAAGATGAAGTTGCCATTAATGAATATGGTGAATAGTATGATTGGAGCATGTTTTGTATGTGTGATTGGGTGATAGTGGTGGGTGGGGAATCAGGAGTTCAATTTTATATTTTGAGATAAATATTGGACATCCAAGTATATATGTTTAAAAAAATTTTTTTAATTGATTTTAGAAAGAAAGGGAGAGAAAGAGAGAGATCAATCTGTTGCTCCACATACCCATGCATTCATTCGTTGATTTTTATATTTGCCTTGACTGAGGATTGAACCTGTAACCTTGGCATCGTGTGATGACACTCTAATCAATTGAGCTACCTAACCAGGGCCCCAAGTATATATGTTGATTAGAGACAATTTGGGCATGTGTCTATCCTGTGAGATGATGAGCTTCATTGTGCAAGTCCTGTTTATTGTTGTGTTTTCTATAGTACCTTGCATATAGTAAGTATTCAAATATTTTTATTTTTTTATTTAGAAATTAAATTTAGTGGGGTGACATTGATTAATAAGACTACATAGGTTTCAGGTGAAAATCTCTAAAGCATTTGGACTGTTGATTGTGTTGTGTGCCCATTACTCAAAGTCAAGTCATTTTCCATCACATATTTGTCACATAGTCTGTCATATATTTGTCCCTATTTACATATTAAAATATTTTAATTTCTGAAAACAAGATACTTTTCAAGGTCATTTTTATTGTGATCCTTCTGCGGTTTTTATCAGCAGAGTATTTTCTTCTATGGCAGGATACCCTATTTCATAGTTCTTATCATACTAACACAATGATTTCTCTTCCTCCCTAGTCCAGACTTTTGATTCAAGTACTATTTAAGTATTACTATGCACCAGCCATTATCCTAAGCCCTGCATATATGAAACACTATTGTAACTTTTCAGGCTAGAACAAAGGAGAAATGGAACACAAGCAGAGGGAGTAAAAACAGAGGAAAGGAATAGGGTTGAGAGATATCAAGATTAGAACCCAGTGACTGAGTTCAAGTTTGAGGTGAGTGAGCAAAAACATAAATTTATGGGTATACCATTTCCTGATATTGGGAAAAGTTTGGTGGAGTGCAGGGTGAGTGTTCAGATTTTGAATTAATTTGCATTGCCTTTGGACAACAAGGCTCAGCTCATGCTCACACGATGGGCAAAAGACCTAATCTCAGTATTTACTCACCTCCCTCTCAAAACACTTGGGCGATGGGTTGGCATCCTGGCTCTAGGTTCTGTTTAGAATAAAGCAAATTAGCTTCTTTCCCTTACAATCCCTGGTCAGACGTGTCAGTTTCTGTCTCAAATACTCAAGCCTCTGTCTGTCTGTATGTTCCCCTCCTTGCCTTCCCTTCAGGGTGGGAAACAAGCCCCTCTGCAAATCCTACTGTGAGCTTCACTGCAGGACTCACCCATTCCATGCAGATGATAAGCAGTGGAGGTGGGATCAGGCAAGAGAGTTACAGCAGCCTCCCAGATGAGTTCTCCAGAAAGATCTAACCAATAACCAGGAGGGAGCAGAGAGGGGGAGATTCTATCATTTGCTTTTGACATCCGGTCACATTAGCTATGTGTTTTTGATAAATACAAAACACATCCTGAAAGCTGGAGCACCAGCTTCAGGTACTTCTCTGAAAAGCTCCTCTCCAGATGTGGCCATATATAGAAGTCATCAGTGAATTTTGCCTGTGGGATTCCTGGCCACTGCTTCTTGTCAGTACTATCCTCATGACCACATTGCTCCTCTGGGCCCAAGGATACCATGGGAAGCCATGAGGGAATTCAAGTCTGATATTTCCTTTCAGTGCACCTTGAAGAAAGGCCTTCCTTCTCTGCTCAAGTCCCTTCATTCATTGCCCAGGGTGGGAATGGGAGTTGTGTGGAATGCTGACCCCACTGAACTATAGGTTAAAGCACCTTTCTTAGAAAGGAAGGACATTTTAGCCTCCCTCATGCCATCCCTTAACACAACACAGTGGAGAGAAGGAGCAGACAGACAACTCTTTCTTAGAGATAGAGACTGGATTTTGTATTTTGCTCTGCCCCACCTGCACATTAATGAAAATGACAGTAGCTGTCCTCTTCCAAGGAATGCAGACATTGGGGAGCCTACAAAGTCTTTTGATGGTGCTGGGTCTTCTTGAGCAGGCCAATGTTTCTCTCTGAGGTGAGAGAGAGTGGGTTCCCTGATAGGGTGGCACAAGCCACTCGTGGACAGTGCCGAGGGCAGTGGCGGGGGCGGCTCACACCTGAGGCGGAGTGGAGTTGATGGGCGCGGGAGTGGTGCCAGAGCTTGCTGTCTGAGGAACAGGAGCCATCCAAGAGGGCCAGGCCCACCTGCTTCTCAGTGGGGGCGGACTGGGCCTTCAAGTTCCTTCTTGTCGTCTTCTCTGGCTTAGTTAGCTCCAGAGGACTTTTGGCTGGAGTAATCCTCTTTTCTACATTTTCTTTTCTGGTGTTGGCCACTTTCGCTGTTGAGAACGTGGATTCCTTGTGCCCTTTGCCTTTTGCCTTGAGGTTTACATGTTGCAGAAAGGATTTCATCTTATCTCTTAAGCCCAATTCTGGAAGGCTGGGCGTCTTGTGAGTATAAGCTGGTATCATCAGCCCTGGTAAAACCTGGCCTTGCAAAATTTGGCGCTGCAAAGGCTTATGCTGAATGAGTTGTCCCAGGACAGGCTGGCCCTGTGATACCTGGGGCCCCACAGACTGGGCATTCTCAGGAATCTTTGCTGGTTTGAGGCTGATTTGACTGTCTTGCAGATCATTCTCAGATTCTTTCCCCTCAGGGACTCCTGGAGGTAGCTCTGGGGGCTGAAGCTGAGGGCCCTGCTGGGAACTGTGTTGACAGAAAGTTTTGTGGTAAAAGTTATGTCTCCATTGACTTTGGATCCGGGGTGTCCTGTTTAGAGGCATCCCCTCTGGCCTGTGGGCTCCAGCAAGGTGGCTTTTTTCTTTTGTTGAGGAGAGCGCAAACTCTGTATCTCCTTCCCCATTGTCTCCTGCCAATCTGCGTTTGCCGGGGTCCTCTTTCTTTTCAGGCAGCATGGGCAGTGGGGCTGAGTCCTTGCTCTGGCCAGGGCTTTGGGACTCCGGGCTCCAGGGCTCCTCCAGGCTGGCGCTGTTCACACTTGCCTCCACCTGAACACAAAGCACCTGGCCCTCTGTCATGTCTCCGCTGGGCTGTGACATCTTAGAAGAAGACTGGGCAGAGTCATGGGGCGTTTCTCTGGAACCAGGTTGCTTCTGGGTCTGCTTCACTGCCTTTAACTCAATGGCCAGCTGTTCTTTAAGGTGGAGCCACTTTAGATGTGGGGCCTGGGGAGTGTGTGGTGAGGTGGGGAGCTCCTGGAGCAGTGTTTTTCTTTGGTTGTTTTGACTCCCAGGAGACTCCTGGGTGGGTGTGCTCTCTGGGATTGCTACAGTTTGTTCCCGGGACTCCCTTGCCTTTGTAGGGATTCCCCAGAGTATCTCTAGCATCTTCCTTCTCAGATGGAAATTTAGTTTGGCCAAGAGGGGTTTCTTGATTAAGTAGAGCCTAGAAGGCTCTGTCTGGCTTTCTAGAGGCTCCCTCTCAATCATTCCTTCCACTTGCACTTCAGGCTGAAAGTCATCTGCAATTTCTGCACAAGTTTCATTGGCATCTTGAAAGCACAGCCCAGAGCTTGGACACTGCTCTTCAGGTGAGATCATCTGGATCAGAGGTGCTGCTAAGATTTTGACAGTCTCAGGTACCACTTCCGTGACTCCAGCTTGAGTGGTGATTGCTGGGGCCACGGCCTTGGGGAGAGCCACAGAAAGAGGAGGCAGTCCTGACAAGAAGGCCAGGTACCTGTGCCGCAAAGTCGTCTCCAGTCTCTCAACGGCTTCCTCAGACAGGGCTCGGAGTAGCCTAGGATGCTCAAGGACAGCATCTGGCGAGGTCTGTTGCTGCTGATCGAGGACTCCTGGGATCCAGGGAGTAACTTTCTGTTGTAGGTCAGGGTCGGCGGCTGCCTGTAGCTCCAGGGGCTTGCTCTCTGGGATGCAGATGAAGGAAGCTACTTCAAGGCCCCTGGGATTCTCAGGAATTATGCACTCACAAGACTTATGCACATGTGCAGGAACCTTGCCTTCGTGAATCTGCCCACATTTAAAGTCGATGTGGCTCTGCAGTATTGCCTTGGCCTGGTTAAGTAAGTGTGGCATGAGGACTGACACTGGGTCCTTAAAGGCTGAGAAAGGGTCACCAGCACCGGCGGCATCAAGGGGTGAGGGTTGGGGAGCACTCACGTTGGCTGGGGCGGTGCTGCTCCAGGACGGAGTCTGCTGGCGACTGTGGGCCAGGAGCAACTGGGACTGCTGGATCTTCTGGGGCAGGCCCCAGCGGTGGTGACTTAATTGCCTCTGAAGATGGAATTTCAGCCGCTTCCGGGCATGCTCCGGAGGGAAGAGTAGTTCCTTTGTGAGGACGGAAATGGGCTTACCTGGCCAGGAAGTTTTCACAGTCTCAGGAGACTGGGTTGTGTCACAAGAGTTATGTTGCTCGGGGCTCTGGGTTTGCTGAGTTCTCTGGAAAACAGGTGGCAAACCCCACTGAAGCTGGAGCTGCCTCTGCAGCAGGTGCCACTCCAAGGCTTCACACTTGGCCAGAGTCAGAAATGGGACATTCATCTGGGCTTGTTGATGGTCATAAGGTGTGACCCAGTCTAGGGAAGATGGGGATGATGGTGGGGCTGACTGGGGTGGAGTTCTATGCAGCAGAGGGAGGCAGGAGAGCTCTTTGAAAAGAAAAGGATCCTTCAAGGGCAGGTTGGGCATGTTCCCGATCGTGGAGTGCACTTGTGAGCCCAAGAAGGTGTTAGTTAGGGACTCACTGTGCAGAGAAGGGAGGCCACAGAATAGCTGGTTGTATTTCTGCTGCAAATGGCCCACTGAGCCATTAGCCTGTTGCTCAGTAAGTGAATAGAGGCCACTTAAGTCTTTAAAGGTTGGAGAGGGCAAGGCAAGAGCCACATGGTTCGGGTTTTGCTGGTGGTGGTGCCTTTGTATTGGGTCCATCTTGGACCATTCAGAAACCCAGAGTGCCTGGGTAGCCTGGCCAGCCAGATAGGAACCCCAGGTCTGGAAGGAAATGGCTGCAAATTTCTCAACAGAGTGTCTAGAAGTATTATTTTGGAGGAAAGAAAGGGATTGATTGTTTATAGGTTGGTGAAATAATTGTGGGTTTGGCATAAGCTGCCTCAAGGACTCCTCTACACGCCTGGGCAGCCCCCACCTCTGGAAATGCATCCATTTTTTAACATGTACCTCAAGAATCTGCAAGACTTCAGGACTGGGCAATGGCAGGTGGGTAGGGAGGACAGTGACCATAGGCAGGGCCATGGAATGTGTGAGCATAGTGTTTTCTAGGTTGAGGGTCATTAGAGAGACCTGGGGATGCAAGGACTGTTGACCTTGGTTCCCGTACACAAAGTTAAAGTTGCTCTGTATCATCTCCTCCTGGTTCACTGGAATCATAGGTCCCTCAAACTGTGAAGAAGACATAGTCTTTTGGACACTGGACATGCCTGGCACTTGAAATCCCTGTTCTAGCTGGACATTTTCAGCTCAGTAATCTTGCACACTTACTGAACTGCCTGATTGGGCAGCTGACTGGGCAGCTGACCAGGTTAAGAATGCCTGATCCATTAATTGTGACACTGAAGGGTTTGCAGATGAAAATAAGTGCTCTCTGGAGTGCGTGGAATGATGCCTCAAACTCTACTCAACAGGCATAGTGGACTTGGACAAAATCTCTAGGCAAAGGGTACTCTGTGATGGTCCTGGTGAAGTGGGAAAGATCAGGGTGTTCTCACCCACCAGCAAGTGCTGGATCTCCAGGGCCATGGCATTGCAGATTTGGCAGCAAGAGTCTGCACACAGGAGCCTCCGCACACTTCCCTCCTGAGGAAGCCAGCTCTGGCTGGAAGAGAAAACAGGGCAACTGTTAGTGATGGAGTGACAACTGCCTCTTTGGAAGTCATGGCTTAAACACTGGCCCTGCCCTTCCTAGTCCTGTACGTCCTGGGGCCTCTTCACCACCCTCCAGTGTTCACTCCTCTACTTTACTTCTTAGGGAAATGCCACTTGGCAAGTTATAGTGTGCTGGGTGAGAGTCTGGGGCTTGCTGTGGAAGGTCCAGACAACCCATGGAGCACAGGGCCATGAAAGACTGACAGGTGGTGAGTTATCTGCTGACCTGTGCTGAGAAGCTTCACCAGGAAATGGGATCAAAGGAGGGGGGAGCCAACAGTTAGCTGATGGGGCCTCGCCAGGGCCCTCACCAGGAAGAACCTGGGCTCAGTCTCACTTGGGGCTAAGAAAGGCACAGTATTTAATATTTCCAAGCAGTGGAAAATGAGGTCCTTGTGGGAACTCTGCTTCCTGGGCATAACCAACACTCTTAGAAGCCAAACTCAATCTCTAGAATTCTTAAGACGAGGATGAGATGACATCCTCTTGACTGAGGGCTGTCTCGGGAACAGGACTTCTTAAAGACATAACCAGAGAGGTAATGTCAGCAGGCTCCAGGGGTCTGTCCTTGAAAGGCTATAGGTTGTAAGGAGAATGTGACAATGATGATTTATTTATACACATATTTATTCATTCTCTTGGCTGGATACCTGGTTTTGTGGCTGAGTGCAAACCCATGTAGAGTCTTTTATGAATTAAGAATAGGTCAAATTCTGAATTCCAGGAGCACCATAACCTTAGCCCAGAACAGAACTGGAGACTCCTCCCTCCTGAGACGTCTGAGCCCGCTTTGCCCTGGCAACCCTCTGCACCAGTGCTCCAGCTCCACTGTGTCTGACTCTCTTCCAGCCATTCTGCCCCTCCTCATCCCTGTCCCAGGCCAAGCAGAGAACTCCTCACAGTCCAGACTGGAGTTGGGAGACTATAAAAAGCAAGTGATCACCTTTTCATGATAGAGAGCAGCTCCCATGGCTTCTCAGCTTCTTTCCAGGACCGTCTCCTAGCTGAGAAACCAGGCGACAGTGTTACATGGAATGGGAGAGGATTCAGGGACATCCTATAGGAAGCTGAAGGCCTTTGAATGACAAGACACTGAAAACCCCAACAGTCAATGCAAGGCATGTCCTTGTACAACTTAACCAGATATGATGTGCTTGTCCTGGACCTCAATCTCATTAGATCTTCATAACCACACTGTGAGTGAGGCAAGACCTTCAGATGCCCATTTCATGGATAAAACACTGAGAGATAAGGCGACTTCCACAGGGTCATAAAACAAGTAAGTGACACAACTAAGGACTTTTCTGCCCTACTTCCTCATTCTTCATTCCTTGGGGTAAGGTGGAGGATTTTGGGACATTCCCAGGCTCCAATTCTCCACCCAATAAAGTCTTCTGGGGGAATTTGTCAACTTGGGGAATTGGAACCTTCAGTGGTTAGAGCACCTGGCTCCTGGCAACAGAGGTCACACAGAGAAGTTTCATAGGAGCCTTGCCCACAGAGGAGGGGAGTCAGAGAAGAGACTAGGACTTTACCTCTTGATGCTGCATCTCTTGCCCTTTGCCTGACTTTTTGGTGACGCTTAAAAACAAAAAAGTTAGAATGTGAAACTGGGCCCCCTGTTCTTTTCATGTTCACAATAAGACAAAACTAATATAAATTTCCAAATTCCTTTTTTTTTAAGGAATATCTACATTTCAGTTTTAAATATCTACATTTCCTTCCTCTGCTTCACCCGTTTTACCTCAACATTTCATTTTCCAATTATTTCTCACTTACTTCCACGTTTTTCATATTCCTTACCTCCTTTCCTCTTTCCCAGGACGGTTCTTTAGGGGGCTAAGCATAACATAGGAGGGACAGTGGAATAGATTAAATGGGGAGGTGATTAGTTCTAATAGTCCTAGGACTAGGTTCACCAAGCAGAAGTAGCCTCCACATTGGAAGGACTTCCAAGATCCAGTGAGGTAGATTCATTTCACTTAGGTCTCCACCCAAGGCAGAGAGAGAGGTTTTTGAGTTTTCAATAGAATACAATGCAGGAAAGGCTTGATAATAAATTATATCAAGGCTCTGAGAAAAGTACCATATTAGAGAAACTGAATGTATGGTATAAAAATTGGCAATGAAGAGACTCTGAGATCTTAAAAAGGTTCTTATCTAAGACTTAAACTGTTCAATTGTGGTGTTAATGTTTCCTTACCAGGCAGCAGCTCGTTTTGGTTTCTAACCTTAATCCACGGTGATTCCTTTTCACTTGCCAGATAATTAGGATAATAGTGAAGATGGTGCCATATGTATATAAGAAATAGCCAACATTCGAAAGAACAAAAGGAAAGCTCAACATGGTCTAAACCTCATTAGCAGGAGAAGACCAGCCTTTCCTATATCTAGGCATTCAGGGTCCTAGTGCTTAATGATCACCAATGCTATACTTTGTCCTCTCTGCCTCACAAAGGATGGAACCAGGTCACCAGACTACATCACAAAGCCCTTCTGTGTCACAGGGCAAGTGTAGTGTCAAAGAATTTTATGTCTTAGGGAAGATTGTGTGGTTATTCATTCTGCTGATGAGGGTGTCTGGTTGTCTGTAAAGGTTACGGAGCCAGAGACTAAAGGTGCCTGATCACAGGCAGTGTCTATGCTGCCACATTCTCTTCATTCTCCTCACCTTCCACCGACCTGGTGGCTTGACTCTCTCCTTCATGACAACTGCTAGGTCACCCATCCTCAGAAAATTGAGTGTGTAGAGACACAGGGCACCTCTTGAGGAAGAGGGACAGAGGGATCTCCACCAACTCCCCCACCTGTACTGGCAATGTATCTGAGAAACACACACAAGCTTGGGGAAGGCAGAGTCTTGTTATGACTTGGAAATGGAGAGCCTTGATGTTACAAGCAGTACGTGATGGGAAAACAGAGGTACATGAAGGAGACCATGGCTGATGTGACAGGGAGAGGACAAGGTGGTAGTATCTCTAAATGTATATATGTGGGAAGGGAAGCCTTCGATCTCTTCATGTGGGAAGAGATTGAAACATTACTTTTAACAGGCAAATGAATTTGGCTCACTTCTGAAGCACTATCCCAATGTTTTTGTCCTGGAGCTGCCTCTACCCATGTGACAGCCTTTCTGCTACTTGGTCAGAAAGGTGATTTCCTATAGAAAATAGAGATAGTGACCACTTCCAACTAAGGGTCACAACCTAATTGCTGCATGTGGGCCTACATTATCTTCTCAGCATTTGTGCTGTTTACCTGTTGTTGTTTTTTTAAAAAAGAAAACACCTGATTTTAGTAACTTTTAGCCCCAGATTTCCCCCATCTGATCAGCCCCAGGACCTATCATTCCTATATGTTGACTAAGGATTTAGACATTATGTTACTTGCTTCTGTGGATATTATGATATGACTGCAATATCCCAGGATTTCTGAATTTATTTGAGAGTTTTTTTTTGCTCTGGGATAATAGTTTAACAGCTCAAATTCCTTAGACTCAAAATCTCTTAAGTTATTTTGGTTCTTCCTCCAGCATTCAGTACTCTAGCCAGCTGGCATGGTAAACCCTCCATTTGTGCTTATCCCTGAGCTGGGAAATGTCAGAGATACAAAGACATTTGAGCGATGTTGCCTTCCTACTCTCAAAACACTTAACTATTGGGTCTCCAAGGTAAGACTAATTAATGAACATGAAGCAAGAGTCAAAAATCTAGAACAAAGAGAATTATATACTCATTTGTAAGGCCCAGGTCACAAACATCCTATTTCTTTTTATTTTATTGTTTTATTTTTCTTAAGTGAAAAGCGGGGAGACAGAGAGACAGACTCCTGAATGCAACCCAACTGGGATCCACCTGGCAAGCCCCCTATGGAGTGATGCTCTACCCATCTAGGGCTGTTGCTCCATTGCTTGGCAACTGAGCTTTTTAGCATCTGAGGCAAGGCCATGGAACCATCCTCAGTGCCCAGGGCCAACTTGCTCCAACCGAGCCATGGCTGCAGGAGGAGAAGAGAGAGATGGGGAGGGAGGTGAAGAAGCAGATGGTCACTTCTCCTGTGTGCCCTGACTGGGGATCAAACCCGGGACATCCAGATGCCAGGCTGATGCTCTACCTCTGAGCCAACCGGCCAGGGCACAGACATCCTATTTCAGAGAAGAGAAAGCATAGCGACGATCAGCATTGTCAGAGATGGCTCCTGGGTAGAGTGACACTGCAGTTGGATCTAAAAGTATAGGCTGTGGAGCAAAGAAGCATGTTCCAAGGGGGAGGGAAACTTAGCAACATGCAGAACACATCAACATTTGGCAATAAGAAATGCAGACCATTTTTAGCAGACATTTCAGTGGGTGGATTGAAGAGGACTTGTGAGAAAGATTGGAGGTGCAGCTGTGAGGCCTCTTGATGAAGGGCCAGTACATTTTATTGATTTCAGTTACTGAAGTTAATTGTTTTTTATAAAAAGTAGGCATAAATATACACAGAACAGAATTCAAAAGGCAAGAGAAAGTATGTGCTATGTCTCTTTCCCACCCTTGTCTCCTCTTTTACTTCCCTATGTATCTTTCAAAGTTAATTTAGGAAGTATAAATTGATAAATTTTTCTGCACACATGGAAAGATGTGATACTGTTTCACTCTTTCTTGTTTTAATTATATGGATACATCTTGTGTCTATAATTTTCTTCTTTTTTTTTTTTGTATTTTTCTGAAGCTGGAAACGGGGAGGCAGTCAGACAGACTCCCGCATGCGCCCGACCGGGATCCACCCGGCACGCCCACCAGGGGGCGATGCTTGCCCATCTGGGGCATTGCTCTGTCGTGACCAGAGCCATTCTAGCGCCTGAGGCAGAGGCCACAGAGCCATCCTCAGCGTCTGGGCCAACTTTGCTCCAATGGAGCCTTGGCTGCAGGAGGGGAAGAGAGAGACAGAGAGGAAGGAGAAGGGGAGGGGTGGAGAAGCAGATGGGCGCTTCTCCTGTGTGCCCTGGCTGGGAATCGAACCCGGGACTCCTGCACACCAGGTCAACGCTCTACCACTGAGCCAACCGGCCAGGGCTAGTTTTCTATGAGGCTATAATGCCTTCTTTTTTTTTTTTTTTTTTTAAATTTTTTTTTTTTTTTAAGATTTTATTTATTCATTTTAGAGAAGGGGGGAGGAGCAGGAAGCATCAACTCCCATATATGCCTTGACTGGGCAAGCCCAGGGTTTCGAACCGGCAACCTCAGCATTCCAGGTCAACGCTTTATCCACTGAGCCACCACAGGTCAGGCTAATATAATGCCTCCTTTGATAGAACCTCAATATTATCTTTAATCCCACATTCATGGATATTTAGTTATTTACAATCTTTTGCTCTAAATAATAATGTTGATACAAATATCATGTCTGTAAGTCCTCATGAACAGGTATAAGTACATATAAAATTTGTTAAAGTTAAATTGATGATGAAAAGGTATGACTACTTTAAATGTTGAGTTGCTTATTTGCCCTACCAATTGATGAATTTTCACTCTCACCCAAACTATGTAAGGGTGCCTCTCTTTTCATACTTGTTGATTCAGTATTATCAAATTCTTTATCCTTGTCAAGTTGAGAAATAATAAATTATATCTTATATATTTACAATTAAAAATTTTTTTAGAGAGAGAAAGACAGAAAGGGACAGAGATGAGAAGCATGAAATCATAGTTGCAGCATATTAATTGTTCATTGATTACTTTCTCATATGTGCCTGCCTTAACTGGGGGCTCCAGCTGAGCTAGTGACCCCTTGCTTAAGCAGTGGCCATGGGGTCATGTCTATGATCCCAGGCTCAAACTGGTGACCTGGGGGTTTCAAACTTGGGTCCTCAGTGTCCCAGGCCGATGCTCTATCCACTGCACCACTACCTGGTCAGGCACAAATGTGTTTTAAGGCAGGCTAATTACCTTTTTGTATGTTTATTTACTTTTCTGTTAAATATATGTTCCTATTCTTTGCCCACATGATCTTTTACTTATTGATTTATATGTGTATGGTGATTTTTTTTGCCATGTAGAAAATTTTGCATTTTATGTCATTGAATTTATTAGTTTTATTATTAGTGGGTTTTTTTTTATGGCTTCTCTGATTTAAGAAAACATAAAAAGGTTTTTCCCCCTCTGAAGTTATAAAAAAGTTCTCCCCAATTCTTCAGGTATTCTTATATTTTATGCTTATACCTGTTAGGGTTAAATTAGCTCCTGTAAAACTCATATTCCCCTCACCCAAACATCCCATAAGGTTAGGGTTAATTTGCTTACTGTTCTCTCTCCTAAAAGCTGCCTGGCCTTCACGTTGAAATGTAACAAAACAGTTACCTTCCCAGGAATGTCTGGGGAAGCTTGCACTGGGGAGGGACCTTGCCATGAGGGGAGGTTAAATCACAATCATTGTTTTTGAAAGCCTAGCCACAGACTCAGGCCCCCAGCTGTTCCTGGGAGACTGACCTCTTGGCTGTCTTCAGAATTTACCAAGGACACCAAGTCTGTACTAATCAAAGAACTTGTGTCTCTGCAGCAGAATTCCCCTTGTTAAATTAGTAACCAAGGCCACAAAAACCTCAATATGCTAATCTGAGTTTACCCAGGTGCAGGCACCCCATCCTAGCAAAAACTTGCGACAACCCCCATATCTACCGCTCACAGAAGCAGCTTGGGGCTGACACTCTCTGGTCTTAGTCCACTTGCCCCCAAGTGATTTTAAAATAAACTTTCCTTTTGGAACACACCAGCCTCATGTTTTAAGTTCATCCCCCAGTTTCTGCCTTTCAATACTGTAGAGCCAGAAGCCAGGGCTACCATCAAAGCAGCCTCCCGGCCCATGCAGGTTCCCATTGGATTCGGACAGTCGGTAAAGAAACAGCGGAGCCAAAAACTGATGGGCCATAGTCTTTAATTCTAGCTTGAACCCGGCGGGCAAGTAAAAACACACACTGGGCTCCAAAACCCACTCACATTCAGTGCTCACAAAGCCACTGACTTATCCGAGTTTCCTAGAATCAAAGGTTTCTAGCTCACCAGACTTATTCACCTCTGTTCCCCATCTCCCTCCTTCTCCAGCGTCAAACTGCACAAACTGGCATCTCACTCAGCACTCCACCATCTTGGCTGCTTCTCCTGGCCTCCTCCACGTGGCCTTTCTCTGCTCTCCTCTGCTCTCTCTTCTAATGATAATCTCAGGAACCAAGAGCCCAAACTCCCGTTCCGCCCCCACTTTATACTGTAGCTTCACAACCTCTAATCCAATATACAAAGTAGGGAAGTCTCTAATACAAAGTCACTTCTCTGAGGCATGATTGGATTGTACCACCCCACATCAAAATGGGGTGGGAAAGGCTTAATCCCAAAACCAAGCCCCAGGCTACAAGGATTCTCAACACACATTAATATCACCTGGGCAACGGCCTCTTCGTGGGCAGCGTCATATTTAACAAAGTGAGCATAATATACTCTATCTGCCCAACAATCCACCCCTATGCTCACTTTACTATCCACAATTTATACCACTGGCATCCCTGTGCAAGGAAATTAGAACATTACACAAATTACAACAGCAAAAATAATACAGTTTCAACAATTACAAAGTTACACTTCACCAGTCTCTGAGCACTTTGCCCAAAGTGCAAAATGTCCTCGCTTTCTTTCTAGCCACGGGAAAAGCTTCCCGGGGTAGGGAAGTGCTTCCAGCAAAGCCGCCCCCCACCCCCATCAGGGTATTTCACATTGTCCAAAATCCGTAATTCGTAAATCCATCCAACAAAGGAGCCAATGCCCACTCCAGTCATAGTCCAGGAAATCAGTCCAAGCACATGGGGCGTCAGCCACCCCCCTCATTCCTGCCATCCTGGTAGGTCTTACAGTGTCCCAAAGAGGGGCACATGGCAATGGCAGTCAGCATTTCCATCTCTGCTCCGGATAGCATGTCCAGCCCTGTGTCCCCAAATTGCAGACCTACCAGGGCCGTAGTAGGTGCTCCTTCCAGCTGCGCTTTTACCTTCTGGAGACTGCGGATTGCAACTCCAGTCCGATTCTCCTCATCCTCCAAAGAGGAACTGAAAACACCAGCTCAAGCTGCCGGGCTCGAGCCTCCGTCCGTTGCCGCCTTCTGCTCCGCAGACCTTGCAGCTCCGGACCTGGCCTCAGCTTCAGCCTCAGCCCTGGCCTCCTGCTGCTGCTGGCTCTCCGCAACATCCAGGGCAAGCTGCAACTCACGAACCTCTGAATCCTCCTCCAGCGTTTGCTCCACTTCCAGGCGAATCTCGAACACCTGGTTGGCCTCCTCCTCCAGCGCTTCCTCCAGCTCCAGGGTCAGCATCGGTTTCTCCTGTTTGCTCCAACTCCTTCCACTGCTCGGTTTGCAGGTCCCAGGCAGCCTCTTCCACAGAGCTCTCAGTTTCCTCACACATGGCTGTAAAAGTCAGCCAGCCTACGGTCCCCAAAAGGACAGCCATGGGGAACCCTAACACTAGCCAGTCCTCTACTCCACCACTCAAAGGCTCCTTGCCGATCTGTATCGAATCCTGCCGACTACGCCAAATGTAGAGCCAGAAGCCAGGGCTACCATCAAAGCAGCCTCCCGGCCCATGCAGGTTCCCATTGGATTCAGAAAGTCGGTAAAGAAACAGCGGAGCCAAAAACTGATGGGCCATAGTCTTTAATTCTAGCTTGCACCAGCGGGCAAGTAAAAACACACACTAGGCTCCAAAACCCAGTCACATTCAGTGCTCACAAAGCCACTGACTTATCCGAGTTTCCTAGAATCAAAGGTTTCTAGCTCACCAGACTTATTCACCTCTGTTCCCCATCTCCCTCCTTCTCCAGCATCAAACTGCACAAACTGGCATCTCACTCAGCACTCCACCATCTTGGCTGCTTCTCCTGGCCTCCTCCACATGGCCTTTCTCTGCTCTCCTCTACTCTCTCTGCTCTCTCATACTAACCTCAGGAACCAAGAGCCGGCAACCTCCTGTTCTGCCCCTATTTTATAGTGTAGCTTCACAACCTCTAATCCAATATACAAAGTAGGGAAGTCTCTAATACAAAGTCACTTCTCTGAGGCATGATTGGATTGTACCACCCCACATCAAAATGGGGTGGGAAAGGCTTAATCCCAAAACCAAGCCCCAGGCTACAAGGATTCTCAACACATATTAATATCACTTGGGCAACGGCCTCTTCGTGGGCAGCGTCATATTTAACAAAGTGAGCATAATATACTCTATCTGCCCAACAAATACTTTTGCTTCATTTAGAATTTATTTTTTGAGTAATGAGTGAAATCAGTACCTATATTAGTGTTGGTCAAATAAGTTTTTAAATATGACATATATGTTTGCTCGCTTTGGGTGTGGGAGATAGGCTGTAAGCTGGCAAAGTTATTATAGCCTAAGGCTTAGTTTTAAAACTAAGCTTTTGCCTGACCTGTGGTGGCGCAGTGGATAAAGCATCGACCTGGAATGCTGAGGTCGCCGGTTCAAAACCCTGGGCTTGCCTGGTCAAGGCACATTTGGGAGTTGATGCTTCCTGCTCTTCTCTCTCTCTCTCTCTCCTCTCTAAAAATTAATAAAAGTAAAAAATAAATAAAACTAAGCTTTTGCCCACACCTTTGACTGTTGCATGATAGGGGGTGGTGCACTCTTATGAGGAATCCCATTTATGTCTCAGATAAGTGACTTGGTATCAAAACCTTCCTTATTTGTATATTGGATTAAAGGTTTTGATTTCTACACTATAAAATGGGGACAGACCGGGGGCTCGCTCTCTCGGTTCCTGAGGTTAACATTAGAAGGGAGAGCAGAGAAAGGCCATGTGGAGGAGAGGAGAAGCAGCCAAGATGGCAGTGCTGAAGGAGAAGCCAGTTTGTGCAGAGTTTGTGCAGGGAGAAGGAGATGGGGAACAGAGGTGAATAAGGCTGGTGAGGTAGAAAACTTTGATCCTAGGAAACTCGGATAAGTCTGTGGCTTTGGGAAGCTCTGAATGGAAAAGGAAGTGTTTTCCCACTGTGTATATTTCTTGCCCGCCGGGTACAAACTAGGATAAAGATGATGGCCCACCAGTTTTTGGACCTGTCGTTTCATTACCGTTTGTCCGAATCAAATACGAACCTGCATGGGCCAGGCGGCTGTGATGGTGGCCGTGGCTACTGGTTTTACAATTAGTTAATAATTGCTCTCAATTACATGCAACATATTTAACTACAAAATAGGGCTTCTTGGGGGGCTTTTGGATTTTGCTTATGATGAAGAAAACAAGAAAAGCATTACTTTTGTTGTAAAGTACCTGTTGGGCAGATAAAATATATTATGCTCACTTTATTAAAGATGGCGCAGCCCACATGGAAGCCATCGCCCAGGTGATATTAATGTGTGTTGGGGGCGGGCTGTGGGCAGGCAGGGTCCTTGTAGCCTGGGGCTTGGTTTTAGGATTAAGCCTTTCCCACCCTTTTTGATGTGGGGTGGTGCAATCCCATCATGCCTCAGAGAAGTGACTTTGTATTAGAGACTTCCCCTATTTTGTATATTGGATTAAAGGTTATGAATCTACACTATAAAGTGGGGGCAGAATGGAAGCTTGCGCTCTTGGTTCCTGAGATTAATATTAGAGAAGAGAGCAGAGAGGAGAGCTGAGAGAGGCCACGTGGAGGAGGCCAGGAGAAGCATGCAAGATGGTGGAGCATTGAGTGAGAGGCCAGTTTGTGTAGAGTTTGTGCAGGGAGAAGGAAGGAGATGGGGAACAGAGGTGAATAAGGCTGGTGAGCTAGAAACCTTTGATTCTAGGAAACTCAGATAAGTCAGTAGCTTTGTGAGCACTGAACGTGAGTGGGTTTTGGAGCCCAGTGTGTGTTTTTACTTGCCCGCTGGGTGCAAGCTAGGATTAAAGATGATGGCCCACCAGTTTTTGGCTCCGTTGTTTCTTTACTGACTGTCCGAATCCAATGTGAACCTGAATGGGCCAGGCGGCTATGATGGTAGCCGCGGCCACTGGCTTTACAGTACCCAATCCACAATTCCCTGGGTTTTTGTAGGGACACCAAATCCAGATGAGTTTTGAAGAGTTTTATTAAAGGAGGAAATTTATTAAATATACCGGCCATATATAGTTTACACAGGGCAGCAGTCCCAAATCGTGTGTCTGATTAATATTCTAGGGGCTGGTTATATACCCTTAATTATACATGGGCGGAGGGAAAGCCTGACATCACGGCATAAGCTTATAACTTTTGTTTTCACCTACACAGGTTTGGGAAAAGGATGAAGGGGGGGGGGGGATGGGACACAATTCATTAGCAAGTTTGTAACATTTGTCTATAGGATTCATAAAAAACGTTTCTACACATTAAAACTTATAAGGTAACATAATAGTAAAAATGTCACTCTACATATTAAAAGATATTCCTATATTTTTTAGTGTTCACCTGCCATTCCTTTGTTCAGAGATATATATACATTAACTACACGCTTTCAGAAGGGAAGGGGTAGTTTCCATGGGGACAAATGCCTGTAAATGGCCCATCAATATAAGAAAAGGTTTAATTTAATCTTTTCTCTTCCTGCACCTGGCTAGCTATTCACTTGCTTCCTTACAGGTGTGGGAGAAGGTCAGAGTATCTAAATCTCCTTCCCCTCTGCATTTACAATACAGTGCTATCAGCCATCCTAGTTTTGAAGCTAATCACACAAGCATAGAAATCACACTTACAAAATCTTTCTGCACAACTAGCTCAAATTAATAAAATGTTCTTTAAGCTTCCTAAAATATTAATATTAATTCTGTAACTTTTGATACCTTACAACACTTTCACTATTACATCAAAAGAAATCATAAGACATTCTGCAAATTCACTTTAAAAATCTTATCAGAGGCCCTGGCCTGTTGGCTCAGCGGTGGAGCGTCGGCCTGGCGTGTGGGGGACTCGGGTTCGATTCCCGGCCAGGGCACATAGGAGAGGCGCCCATTTGCTTCTCCACCCCCCCTCCTTCCTCTCTGCCTCTCTCTTCCCCTCCCGCAGCCAAGGCTCCATTGGAGCAAAGATGGCCCGGGCGCTGGGGATGGCTCCTTGGCCTCGGCCCCAGGCGCTAGAGTGGCTCTGGTCGCGACAGAGCGACGCCCCGGAGGGGCAGAGCATCACCCCCTGGTGGGCGGAGCGTCGCCCCTGGTGGGCGTGCCGGGTGGATCCCGGTCGGGCGCATGCAGGAGTCTGTCTGACTGTCTCTCCCCGTTTCCAGCTTCAGAGGAATACAAAAAACAAAAACAAAAACGAAAACAAAAACAAACAAAAAAATCTTATCAGAGACCTGGAGTTCCTGGGCAACCTAATTATTCTTAATCTAAGACAAGACAAGTACCTCCAAGAAGGTATTGCACAGGTGCACTTGTTTCTTTGGGGATAACTTTCTTCCTGGACACCATAAAGCTGGTAAGAACTCAGCTATAAGTTTTAAGGAATTGCTAAAGGCCAAAGGTAGGCCACCATGAAAATACAGAAACTCTGGAAGTCACAGTACAAGTGTTGTGGAGACATTGACTACTTGGAGACCACATGGCATGCACTGAGAAACCTAGGGGAGACCACCACATAATCCCCTATACAGGTTTCATGAGATGGCCCCAACCCCCAGTTCCTATGGATATTGATTGATTGATTGATTTTTTACAGAGAGAGAGAGAGTCAGAGAGAGGGATAGATAGGAACAGACAGACAGGAACAGAGAGAGATGAGAAGCATCAATCATCAGTTTTTCATTGTGATACCTTAGTTGTTCATTGATTGCTTTCTCATATGTGCCTTGACTGTGGACCTTCAGCAGACTGAGTAACCCCTTGCTTAAGCCAGCGACCCTGGGTTCAAGCAGGTGAGCTTTCCTCAAACCAGATGAGCCCACGCTGAAGCTGGCGACCTCGGAGTCTTGAACCTGGGTCCTCCACATCCCAGTTCAAAGCTCTATCCACTATGCCACCGACCTATGGGTATTTATTAATGCATACAAATAGAAGCAGGGACAAGAATGAGGAAGTCAGGAAGCAGAGAAGAGAATGAGGAAGCAGAGAAGAGAATGAAGGAGTCAGGAAGGGGAACTTCTTTAGAGCAGACAGAAGGGCAAGGGAGTAGCTCAAATGTCCCCACCTATTGATTAATCAGAATTGCTAATTCTATCTTTATTGTGCTCTATTCAGCACAGTACTGCATTCAGTACTTTTGTCAGTAAAGCCACTGTGGCCTTTGCCTTAGGGCACTGAACTCTGTCCCTGTTATATGTTCCTATCCAGGGTCTCTACATATAAGAGCAATTCACACTCATTTGCAGGTTATTCTCCATAGACCTTACTGTGTGTTCACAAGAAAGACTGTATGCAGCACGTGAATCCTGAGAAAGTTTCCCTTGTGGTACAAGTAGCAGCCATCTGCACAACACTCTGTAACTTTTGCTGGATGGCTCCAAGCAGGGCACAGGTGGTGGCTGACCTGGTGCCTCTTGGGAAGCCCCAGAGCCAGTGCACCTGGTGAGTAGCTTCAGACCATACTGGATTACAACCCTACCACTGTTATAAAGTAGTGTACTTTAATTCCACGGGTTACGTAGAGACACCAAGGCAGGATACAGAAGAATTTTTAGGAGGAGATTTATTAATAAGCCGGCTACATATGACTTACACGGGATATAGCTAACCTAAATCGTGTAATCTTGTGTATAGCTCTGAAGCTAGTTATATAGACATGATCACATACAGGTTGGGGGAGCGTTGGGCAGATAAAATGTATTATGCTCACTTTGTTAAAGATGGTGCTGCCCACGTGAGGTGTAAAGCCAGGAGGCACGGCCAGGGCCACCATCAGAGCAGCCTGGCCCATGCAGGTTCGCATTGGATTCGGACAGTTGGTAAAGAAACAGCGGAGCCAAAAACTGGTGGGCCATAGTCTTTAATTCTAGCTTGCACCCGGTGGGCAAGTAAAAAACATACACTGGGCTCCAAAACCCAGTCACATTCAGTGCTCACAAAGCCACTGACTTATCCGAGTTTCCTAGAATGAAAGGTTTCTAGCTCACCAGACTTATTCACCTCTGTTCCCCATCTCCTTCCTTATCCCAGATACAAACTCTACACAAACTGGCATCTCACTCAGCACTCAGCCATCTTGGCTGCTTTTCCTGGCCTCCTCCACGTGGCCTCCTCCTGCTGCTGGCTCTACTCTCTCTGCTCTCTCATGCTAACCTCAGGAACCAAGAGCCAAGTCCCGTTCTGCCCCCATTTTATAGTGTAGCTTCACAACCTTTAATCCAATATACAAAATAGGGAAGTCTCTAATACAAAGTCACTTTCTGAGGCATGATTGGATTGTACCACCCCACATCAAAAAGGGTGGGAAAGGCTTAATCCCAAAACCAAGCCCCAGGCTACAAGGATTCTCAACACACATTAATATCACCTGGGCGACCTGGGCGACGGCCTCCATCTTTAACAAAGTGAGCATAATACATTTTATCCGCCCAACATGAGGCCATTGCCCAGGTGATATTAATGTGTGTTGAGAATCTTTGTAGCCTGGGGCTTGGTTTTGGGATTAAGCCTTTCCCACCCTTTTTGATGTGGGGCGGTACAATCCAATCATGCCTCAGAGAAGTGACTTTGTATTAGAGACTTTCCTATTTTGTATATTGGATTAAAGGTTGTGAAGCTAGACTATAAAGTGGGGGCAGAACGGGAGCTTGCGCTCTTGGTTCCTGGGATGATTAGCATGAGAGAGCAGAGGGAGCAGAGCAGAGAGCAGAAAGAGGCCATGTGGCCAGGAGAAGCAGCCAAGATGGCGGAGTGCTGAGTGAGAAGAGAGTTGGTGCAGAGTTTGTACAGGGAGAAGGAAGGAGATGGGGAACTGAGGAGAATAAGGCTGGTGAGCTAGAAACCTTTGATTCTAGGAAACTCGGATAAGTCAGTGGCTTTGTGAGCACTGAATGTGAGTGGGTTTTGGAGCCCAGTGTGTGTTTTTACTTGCCTGCCGGGTGCAAGCTAGAATTAAAGACTATGGCCCACCAGTTTTTGGCTCCGTTGTTTCTTTACTGACTGTCCGAATCCAATGCGAACCTGCATGGGCCAGGAGGCTGCTGTGATGGTGGCCCTGGCCCTGCCTACTGGCTTTACAGGGAGCATGATACAATAGTTAATTACTAACAAGTTTACAACATTTATCTACAGCAGCATTTTTCAACCACCAGTTCACCAGAAATTTTGTGCCGGTCCATGAAAGAGTTAACCACTTGGATGTTGTATAAAGATTATAGAGTCTATAATCATTGGGTCTATAACTTCATACATCAGGGTGATAAACTCTTCTCGGACCCACATAAAATTTTCTGGTGGACCAGCACCAGTTTGCGGACCGGTGGTTGAAAAACACTGATCTACAGGATCTATTGAAAGGAAAAAACATCCCTACATATTAAAATTTACAAGTGTTGGGCAGATAAAATATATTATCCTCACTTTGTTAAAGATGGTGCTGCCCACATGGAAGCCCATCTCCCAGGTGATGATATTAGTTGCCCTTTCTGCTTGGGATGGGTGTGATAATGTTAATATGTGTTGGGGGAGGGCTTTCATGCCAAAAGGTTTTAAAAGGAAAAGAGATCATGTTATTCTGGAGAAGAGGGATTAAATTCTAGGAGTAGAGCAGAGTAAGGCCACGTGGAGGAGAGGAGAAGCAGCCAAGATGGCAGAATGGCAAAGGAGAAGCCAGTTTGTGCAGAGTTTGTGCAGAGAGAAGGAGATGGGGAACAGAGGTGAATAAGGCTAGTGAGCTAGAAACCTTTGATTCTAGGAAACTCGGATAAGTCAGTAGCTTTGTGAGCACTGAATGAGTGGGTTTTGGAGCCCAGTGTGTGTTTTTATTTGCCCACTGGGTTCAAGCTAGGATTAAAGCTAATGGTCCTCCAGTTCTTGGCTCTGTAGTTTCTTAACCGACTGTCCGAATCCAATGTGAACCTGCATGGGCCAGGTAGCTGTGATGGTGGCTGCAGCTACAGGCTTTACATTTGACATAGTCTGTGGCAGGATTCGATACAGTTCAGTATGGAGCCACCACCACCTTTGAGCGGTGGAGTAGAGGACTGGCTGCTGTTATTGTAAAGCCAGTAGTCAGGGCCAGGGCCACCATCATAGCAGCCGGGCCCATGCAGGTTCGCATAGGATTCGGACAGTCAGTAAAGAAACAAGGGAGCCAAAAACTGATGGGCTGTCATCTTTAATTCTAGCTTGCACCCAGCGGGCAAGTAAAAATACACACTGGGCTCCAAAACCCACTCACATTCAGCGCTCACAAAGCTACTGACTTATCCGAGTTTCCTAGATTCAAAGGTTTCTAGCTCACCAGACTTATTCACCTCTGTTCCCCATCTCCTTCCTTATCCAGATATAAACTCTACACAAACTGGCATCTTACTCAACACTCTGCCATCTTGGCTGCTTCTCTTGGCCTCCTCCACATGGCCTTTCTCTGCTCTTTGCTCTCTCCTCTCTGCTAATCATCCCAGGAACCAAGAGCCCAAGCTCCTGTTCTGCCCCCATTTTATAAGTAGAAATCCAAACCCTTAATCCAATATACAAAATAGGGAAGTCTCTAATACAAAGTCACTTCTCTGAGGCATGATTGGATTGTACCACCCCACATCAAAACGGGTGGGAAAGGCTTAATCCCAAAACCAAGCACCAGGCTACAAGGATTCTACCTGCCCACAGAGACACACATTATATCACCTGGGCGATGGTCTCCTCGTGGGCAGCGCCGTCTTTAACAAAGTGAGCATAATATATTTTATCTGCCCAACAGTTATCGTTCCCCATGGCTCTCCTTTTGGGGGCTGTAGGCTGGCTGACTTTTACAGCCATGCATGAGGAAACCGAGAGCTCTGTGGAAGAGGCTGCCCGCGGGACCTGCAAACCGAGCAGTGGAAGGAGCTCAAGCAAACGTCGGAGAAAGAGATGCTGACCCTGGAGCTGAAGCAAGCACTGGAGGAAGCCAACCAGGTTTGCAAGATTTGCTTGGAAATGGAGCAGATGCTGGAGAAGGAATCATAGGTTTATGAGTTGCAGCATGCCCTGGACGTTGTGGAGAGCCAGCACCAGCGGGGAGGCTAGGGCTGAGGCTGGGGCCCAGCTGCAAGGCCTGCGGAGTAGAAGGCAACGGCTTGGGGCACGAGCCAGGCGGCAGGAACTGGTGTTTTCAGTTCCTCTTTGGAGGATGAGAATCGGTCTGGAGTTGCGATCTGCAGTCTCCAGAAGGTGAGAGCCCAGCAGCAAGGAGCACCAACTACACCCCTGGTAGGTCTGCGATTTTGGGACATAGGGGGGAATGCCATCATGACCTCCAGAGCAGAGATGGAAATGCTGACTGCCAGTGCCACATGCTCCTCTTTGGGACAGTGTAAGGCCTGCCAGGACAACAGGGATGAGGGGGGGTGGCTGAGGCCCCATGTGCGTGGACTGATTCCTGGACTATGACTGGAGCGAGCACTGGCTTCTTTGTTGGATGGACTTATGGATTTTGGACAATGTGAAATACCCTGATGGGGGTGGGGGGGAGGCTTTGCTGGAAGCACTCCCCTGCCCCAGGAATACTTTCAAACAGCTAGAAAGAAGGCAGAGGACATTTTGCGCTTTTGGCAAAATGCTCAGAGACTGGTGAAATGTACCTTTGTAATTGTTAAAAATGTATGATTTGTCATGTTGCTGTAATTTGTGTAATGTGCCTAATTCCTTGCACAGGGATGCCGGTGGTGTAGATTGTGGGTAATAAACTGAACATAGGGCTGGATTGTTGGGCAGATAAAATATATTATGCTCACTTTGTTAAAAATGGCGCTGCCCACGTGGAAGCCCATCTCCCAGGTGATGATATTAGTTGCCCTTCCTGCTTGGGATGGGCGTGATTATGTTAATATGTGTTGGGGGAGGGCTTTCGTGCCAAATGGTTTTAAAAGGAAGAGAGATCATGTTGTTCCAGGAGAAGAGTGATTACGTTCTAGGTCGGAAGCCCATGCTGTAGGAGAGCAGAGATAAAGGCCATGTGGAGGGGAGGAAAAGCAGCCAAGATGGCAGAATGCTGAAGGAGAAGCCAGTTTGTGCAGAGAGAAGGCGATGGGGAACAAAGGTGAATAAGGCTAGTGAGCTAGAAACCTTTGATTCTAGGAAACTTGGATAGGTCAGTAGCTTTGTGAGCACTGAATGAGTGGGTTTTGGAGCCCAGTGTGTGTTTTTACTTGCCCACTGGGTGCAAGCTAGGATTAAAGGTAATGGCCCACCAGTTTTGGGCTCCATTGCTTCATTACCGGCTGTCCGAATCAAATGTGAACCTACACAAGCAAGGCGGCTGTGATGGTGGCTGTGGCTACTGGCTTTACAACAAGGTAACACAATAGCAAAAAATGTCGTTTTTCATATCAACACAGTAGCAATAAATGTCATTTTACATATCAAAAGATATCCCCAAATCTTCTAGTGTCTACCCCGTATCTCTTTGTTTAGAAGTACATACACCAATCACGATTTCAGGATGGGAGGGGGCTTTCATGATGTCAGAGGATAAGCGTTTGCCCATTAAGAAGAAAGAGAGAAGAGGAAATCTCTCTTCCCTCTCCCACATTCCTGGCTGGCTGTTTACCTTCTTCCTCACAGGTGTGAGGAAGAGAGGGGGTTTCTTATCTCAGTACATAGTATGTCCTTGTAAGCCAGGAAGCTCCCACATTCTTCTCCCTCCACTCTCCACAGAAAGGAGGGGACAAGAAACCTGACTCTTCCTTCTAAAATATTAATATTTCTGCAATTCTTTGGCACCTTATCATACTACCTCCATGAGCAACACCTCAAGGAGTGAACTTGGTGAACACCAAAGCCCTACTAAAGCAAGACCTGCATAATAGGGTTGATTTCTGCACAGCAGCTCTTCCACTGTAGTCACATCTGATCCTCACAGCCAATCAGCCTGAGGATCAATACTTCCCAGTGATGCCAACAGCAGTCAAGGCTCAACTACAACATAAAGGACACACAGCCCACACAGGGGCGTACCTGAGCACCCAGCTTGGGTGACTGGGTAGGACACCTACTACATAGGGCCACTCTACCAAGTCTGGGAGAGTAGCAGCTCTACCTAATACATAGTAACAAATACAGGGAAGCAGCCAAAATGTGGAGACAAAGAAATGTATCCGAAATGAAAGAACAGGAAAAATATCCAGAAATGTCCTGTGACTCGTAATTATGCAGGTCTCGAGTGGGAAAGGTGGAGGACTAGAAAATAAACACAAAGAGAAAAAGGATGGGATTGGGAGGACTCATTGCCAAGCTGATGGCTTGCAAGAATGAGCCTGCACCCCCAAAACACTATTTACAGTGCAGAGAGTAAAGCTATCTGCAAAACAAAGAGATCTTTGATACAAAGTCACATTTCTGAGGTAAACGAAGAATTCTCCCAAGTGCATAAAACCCCCCACCATGCATAACCTCTTAACTTCACAAAACAAAGGGTAAAAGGAAAACTGCCTCCAGTCTCTTCAGGACATGGGAGGTGGGAGGAGTAGAAACCATCAGCATTATAGCTAACATGGAGAAGGGCATTGTTAGTCAAATAAGTTTGTAAATATGTTATATATGTTTGCTCTCATAGTTTGCATTAGGTGTGGGAGATGGGCTGTAAGCTAGCGAGGTCCTTATAGCCTAAGTCTTAGTTTTAAGACTAAGCCTTTCCCATCCTTTTAATACTAAGATCTTCTCAAAATGGAGCTTTTCCCCACACCCTTGACTGTTGCATGGTGGGGGGGTGCACTCTTATGAGGAATCCCATTTATGCCTCAGATGAGTGGCTTTGTATTGTTATAAAGTACCGTACCCCAGATTCTGAAAGGCACCGTACCTCACTCCAGTGGGTTTACGTAGAGACACCCAGTCCAGATGAATTTTGGAGAGTTTTATTGAAGGAGGAGATTTATTAAATATGCCGGCCGCATATGGCTGACACGGGGCAATTGCAGACCCAAATCGTGCGCGCTGAGTACATTTCGGAAGCTGGTTATATACCCTTTGACTACATATAGGTTGGGGAGGGCATGACAGCATGACATAATCATTAACAAGATTAACATTCACAAAACTTTTAGTATCTATCTCTCCTCCTTTGCCTAGACAGGGGTCCCCAAACTATGGTCCATGGGCCACATGAGACCCCCTGAGGCCATTTATCCGGCCCTGCTGCACTTCCGAAAGGGGCACCTCTTTCATTGGTGGTCAGTGAGAGTTGCTCACGTACAGTACTACTTCCCTTGACGACGGACGCACGAGTCACGGCTCCAGAAGCGCATCATATCACTTGTTACTGCTAGCAGTGACAAATATGGAACCGGACATTGACCATCTCATTAGCCAAAAGCAGGCCCATAGTTCCCATTGAAATACTGGTCAGTTTGTTGATTTAAATTTACTTGTTTTTATTTTAAATATTGTATTTGTTCCCGTTTTGTGTTTTTACTTTAAAATAAGATATGTGCAGTGTGCATAGGGATTTGTTCATAGTTTTTTTTAATAATCTGGCCCTCCAACAGTCTGAGGGACAGTGAATTGGCCCCTGTGTAAAAAATTTGGGGACTCCTGGCCTAGAGGTACATGTTAATCTCAAATTCCAGGAAGGGAGGGAGAGCTAAGATCAGTGTAGGGTGGTATGTAAATTTTGTCTCTTATTGAAAGCGAAAGGGAGTTCTTCAGATAACCCTAATCCTTTCAGAGAACTTAAAACCAAATGACCCTAGTCGTCCTTGTAAGTCAGGAGACTTCAATATCCTTTTTCCTCCATTTTTCAAAGAAAGGACAGGAAAGCCTGACCTTTTCCTAATATATCAATATTAATTTTGCAGCTTTTTGGTACCTTACAACAGTATCAGAGACTTCCTTATTTGTATATTGGCTTAAAGACCTTAATTTCTACACTATAAAATGAGGCAAACCGGGGGCTCTCTCTCTCAGATCCTGCCATCAGCATTGCAGAGAAGAAGCAGCCAAGATGGCAGAGTGCTGAAGGAGAAGCCAGTTTGTGCAGAGTTTGTGCAGAGAGAAGGAGATAGGGAACAGAGGTGAATAAGGCTGGTGAGGTAGAAACCTTTGATTCTAGGAAACTCGGATGAGTCAGTGGCTTTGTGATCCCTGAATGGAAAGGGAAGTGATTTCCCGCTGTGTGTATTTTCTCGCCTGCTGGGTGTGAGCTAGGATTAAAGGTAATGACCCACCAGTTCTTGGCTCTGTTGTTTCATTACCGTTTGTCCGAATCAAATGTGAACCTGCACAGGCTAGGCAGCTGTGATGGTGGCCGTGGCTACTGGCTTGACAGGCATGCAAACTGCCTTTACCAACTTAATCAAACAATCAGAAGCTGTGGGGAGGAGCTCAGCCCTTGGCTAAACCCTTTAACTGGAGGATCTTTGTCAGCTTACAGTCTCCCATAGCCTCTAGCAACCTAATCAATCAATGAGGTGGGGGGATGGGCAGCAAGGACCTTTTCAGCTTACTGCCAGTCCCCCACACCTCTGTCCCCCCAAAATCTAAACTGTCTCTTGAAGCCTGTTTCCCACACATACAAAAAAAAAAAAACAACAAAAAAAAACTAAATGAAATGGAGGGAAGCAAACTACTAGATAGAGTTTAAAATAGTGGTTATAAGGATACTCAAGGAACTTAGTGAGAACTTCAATAACATGAAAAAGGACTTAGCGCCTGACCTGTGATGGTAGTCAATGAAGTGTAGGTCTGGAATGCTGAGATCGCAGGTTTGAGGCCCCAGGCTTGCCCAGTTAAGGCACAAATGATAAACAACTATTACAAGTTGATGCTTCCTGCTCCACCCCCTTTCTCTCTCCTTCCTCTTTCCTCTCTCTCTCTCAAAAAAAAAAAAATAAAATCAATAAAATATTTTTCCAAAGTTAGAAGCGGGGAGGCAGTCAGACAGACTCCCACATATGCCTGTAAAGCCAGTAGCCACGGCCACCATCACAGCCGCCTGGTCTGTGCAGGTTCACATTTGATTCGGACAGTCGGTAATGAAACAACAGAGCCAAAAACTGGTGAGCCATCACCTTTAATACTAGCTCGCACCCGGTGGGCAACACACACTGGGCTCTAAAATCCACTCGTTCAGTGCTCACAAAGCTACTAACTTATCTGAGTTTCCTAGAATCAAATGTTTCTAGCTCACCAGACTTATTCACCTCTGTTCCCCATCTCCTCTCTGTACAAACTCTGCACAAACTGGCTTCTCCCTCCACCATCTTGGCTGCTTCTCCTGGTCTCCTCCCCATGGTCTTTCTCTGCTCTCTTCTCTAATGCTAATCTCAGGAACAGAGAGAGCAAGCTCCCGGTCTGCCCCACTTTATATGTAGAAATTCAAACCTTTAATCCAATATACAAACAAGGAAGTCTCTGATACAAAGTCAATTATCTGAGACATAATGGGATTCCTCATGAGAGTGCACCAACCCACATCATGTAATCAGTCAAGGGTGTGGGGAAAAGCTTAGTCTTAAAACTAAGCCTTAGGTTATAACGACCCAGCCTGCTTACAGCCTGTCCCCCACACCCAATACAAACTATAAGTGAGCAAACATATATATCATATTTAAAAACTTATTTAACCAACATTCCACCCCTTTTGCTCGCTTCACAATCTAAAGCACAGGTATACCTGCACAAGGAAATTAAGCATATTACATAAATTACAAATATATGACAAATCATACAATTTCAACAATTACAAAGGTACATTTCACCAGTCTCTGAGCACTTTGCCAAAAGTGCAAAATGTCCTCGGCCTTCTTTCTAGCCACGGGAAAAGCTTCCCAGGGCAGGGGAGTGCTTCCTGCAAAGCCGCTCCCCACCCCCATCAGGGTATTTCACATTGTCCAAAATCCGTAAGTCCATCCAACAAAGGAGCCAGTGCCCACTCAGGTCGTAGTCCAGGAAATCAGTCCAAGCATATGGGGCCTCAGCCACCCCCCTCATCTCTGCCATCTTGGCAGGTCTTACACTGTCCCAAAGAGGAGCACGTGGCAATGGCAGTCAACATTTCCATCTCTGCTCCAGAGAGCATGATGGCATTCCCCCCTATGTCCTAAAATTGCAGACCTACCAGGGCTGTAGTAGGTGCTCCTTCAAGTTGGGCTTTCATCTTCTGGAGACTGCGGATTGCAACTCCAGACCGATTCTCCTCATCCTCCAAAGAGGAACTGAAAACACCAGCTCGTGCTGCCGGGCTCGAGCCCCGGGCCACCACTGCCTTCTGCTCTGCAGGCCTGGCCTCCCACCGCTGCTGGCTCTCCACAATGTCCAGGGCAATCTGCAACTCATGAACCTGTGATTCCTTCTCCAACGTCTGCTCCATTTCCAGGCAAATCTCGCAAACCTGGTCGGCCTCCTCCAGTGCTTGCTTCAGCTCCAGGGTCAGCATCTGTTTCTCCCATGTTTCCTCCAGCTCCTTCCACTGCTCGGTTTTCAGGTCCCAGGCAGCCTCTTCCACAGAGCTCTCAGTTTCCTCACGCATGGCTGTAAAAATCAGCCAGCCTACAGCCCCTAAAAGAACAGCCTGGGGAACCATAATAGCAGCCAGTCATCTACTCCACCGCTCAAAGGTGGTGGTGACTCCATACTGACCTGTATTGAATCCTGCCACAGACTACGCCCAATGTAAGACCAGGAGCCACCATCATGGCCATTCACATGCAGGTTCCCATTGTATTCGGGTAGATGGTAAAGAAATGGCGGAGTCGGAGGATGGTGGGCCATTCTGTTTATTGGTGTCTCACCAAGACAGGCAAGCCACAAGAGAAGACAAGGGATCAGGAAGGCCCCTGCAATGATGATAGCAGGAACCGAGAGAGCAAGCTCCCGGTCTGCCCACATTTAGTGTAGAAATCTAAACCTTTATTCCAATATACAAACAAGGAAGTCTCTGATACAAAGTCACTTATCTGAGGCATAATGGGATTCCCCATGAGAGTGCACCACCCCATATTATGCAATCGGTCAAGGTTGTGGGGAAAAGCTTAGTCTTAAAACTAAGTCTTAGGCTATAACGACCCAGCCTGCTTACAGCCTGTCCTCCATACCCAATACAAACTATAAGTGAGCAAACATATATATCATATTTAAAAACTTATTTGACCAACAGTGCCTGACCGGGATAAACCCAACCTGCCCACCAGGGGACGATGCTCTGCCCATCTGGAGCATTGCTCCGTTGCAGCAGGAGCCATTCTAGCGCCTGAGGCAGAGGCCATGGAGCCATTCTCAGCACCCGAGCCAACTTTGCTCCAATGGAGCCTTGGCTGTGGGAAGAGAAGAGAGAGAGAGAGAGGAAGGAGAGAGGGAAGGAGGGAGAAGCAGTTAGGTACTTCTCCTGTGTGCCCTGTCCAGGAATCGAACCTGGGACTTCCACATGCCGGGCCAATGCTCTACCACTGAGCCAACCAGCCAGGGCCAATAAAGTAAAATTTTAAATTAAAAAAAAAACAGGGAAAGAGGACATAGAAACCATAAAAAAGAACCAGTCAGTCCAAAGGCAAGAGAAGTGAAGGCAAAAATTAATGAATGGGACTACATCAGACTAAAAAGTTTTTGCTCAGGAAGAGAAACTGACAACAAAATAAACAGACAGCCAACTAAATGGGAAATGATATTTTCAAACAACAGCTCAGATAAGGGCCTAATATCCAAAATATACAAAGAACTCATAAAACTCAACAACAAACAAACAATCCAATAAAAAAATGGGAAGAGGACATGAACAGACACTTCTCCCAGGAAGAAATACAAATGGCCAACAGATATATGAAAAGATGCTCATCTTCTTTAGTTATTAGAGAAATGCAAATCAAAACTGCAATGAGATACCACCTCACACCTGTTAGATTAGCTATTATTAACAAGACAAGTGATAGCAAATGTTGGAGAGGCTGTGGAGAAAAAGGAACCCTCATACACTGTTGGTGGGAATGTAAAGTAGTACAACCATTATGGAAGAAAGTATGGTGGTTCCTCAAAAAACTGAAAATAGAACTACCTTATGACCCAGCAATCCCTCTACTGGGTATATACCCCCAAAACTAAGAAACATTGATACGTAAAGACACATGCAGCCCCATGTTCATTGCAGCATTGTTCACAGTGGCCAGAACATGGAAACAACCAAAAAGCCCGTCAATAGATGACTGGATAAAGAAGATGTGGCACATATACACTATGGAATACTACTCAGCCATAAGAAATGATGACATCGGATCATTTACAGCAAAATGGTGGGATCTTGATAACATTATACGAAGTGAAATAAGTAAATCAGAAAAAACCAGGAACTGCGTTATTCCATATGTAGGTGGGATATAAAAGTGAAACTAAGAGACATTGATAAGAGTGTGGTGGTTACGGGGGGAGGGGGGAAAGGAAGAGGGAAAGGGGGAGGGGGAGGGCACAAAGAAAACTAGATAGAAGGTGACAGAGGACAATCTGACTTTGGGTGATGGGTATGCAACGTAATTGAACGACAAGATAACCTGGACTTGTTATCTCTGAATATATGTATCCTGATTTATTGATGTTGCCCCATTAAAAAAATAAAATTGGGGGACCCGGGTTCGATTCCCGGCCAGGGCACATAGGAGAAGCGCCCATTTGCTTCTCCACCCCCCCTCCTTCCTCTCTGTCTCTCTCTTCCCCTCCCGCAGCCAAGACTCCATTGGAGCGAAGATGGCCTGGGCGCTGGGGATGGCTCCTTGGCCTCTGCCCCAGGCGCTAGAGTAGCTCTGGTCGCGGCAGAGTGACGCCCCGGAGGGGCAGAGCATCAACCCCTGGTGGGCAGAGCATCGCCCCTGGTGGGCGTGCCGGGTGGATCACGGTTGGGCGCATGCGGGAGTCTGTCTGACTGTCTCTCTCAGTTTCCAGCTTCAGAAAAATACAAAATAAATAAATAAATAAATAAATAAATAAATAAATAAAATAAAATTATTAAAAAAAAAAAAAAGAACCAGTCAGAAATGAAGAATACACTAACTGAAATGAAGAATAATTTACAGGGAATTAACAGTAGAGTAGATAAAGCTGGGAATCAAATCAGCTATTTGGAATACAAAGGAAGCAAAAAATGCCCAATCAGAACAGAAAAAAAAATTGAAGATAGTGTAAGGAGCCTCTGGGACAACTTCAAGCATACCAATAGTCACATCATGGTGATGCCAGAAGGAGAAGAGCAAGAGCAAGAAACTGAAAACCATCTGACCTGGTGGCACAATGGATAGAGTGTCGGACTGGGATGCGGAGGACCCAGGTTCGAGACCCCGAGGTCACCAGCTTGAGCACGGGCTCATCTGGTTTGAGCAAAGCTCACCAGCTTGGACCTAAGGTCACTGTCTCAAGCAAGAGGTTACTCGGTCTGCTGAAGGCCCACGGTCAAGGCACATATGAGAAAGCAATCAATGAACAACTAAGGTGTCGCAATGTGCAACAAAAAACTAATGATTGATGCTTCTCATCTCTTTCTGTTCCTGTCTGTCTGTCCCTATCTATGCCTCTCTCTGACTCACTGTCTCTGTAAAATAAATAAATAAATAAATAGTAAATACATTTTCCCTTCGACTCAACAATCACTATTTTGGGAATTATTCTTACATTTAATTCTATCTTGACAAAAGCTTATCAGAGGACCTAGGTTAACACCTACCCTCTGTGTGGGAAAGATGAAAAAAGTAAAAATACATATCCATATTTGCTTGTATTTATATAAAACACTGGAAGCATTTAGAAGAAAAGAATTCAAGGGAAGCAATAGAAATGGGATAGTGATAATGGGTTGGGTAGAGATAGGGGAGAGAGCAAGACTTTAGGACCATGTGAATGCATTATCTATGCAAAAAAAATTTTTAAAGGCTCCTCTGGTAACTAACTTGGGAAAAAAACTTTTAAAACTTTATATTGAGAAATAATTATAGACTTATAGGAAATTGTAAAGATAGTACAGAGGTCCCCTGTACTCTCCCCCAATTTCTCTTAATGGTTACATTTCACATAACTATAGTAAAATATCAAAACCAGGAAATTAACACTGATACAACGTGAGTGCATAGTTTTTTTTGTGTGTGTGTGTGACAGAGAGAAGGACAGACAGGGACAGACAGACAGAAAGGGAGAGATATGAAAAGCATCAATTCTTTGTTATGACTCCTTAGTTGTTCACTGATTGCTTTCTCATATATGCCTTGACCAGAGGGCTACAGCAGAGCGAGTAACCCCTTGCTCTAGCCAGCGACCTTGGGCTCAAGCCAGTGACCATGGGGTTATGTCTATGATCCCATGCTCAAGCCAGCTACCCTATGCTCAAGCTGGTGAGCCTGCACTCAAGCGGGTGACCTCGGGGTTTTGAACCTGGGACCTCTGCATCCCAGTCCAATGCTCTGTCCACTGCACCACCACCTGGTCAGGCAAAATAAAAAAAAATTAAAGCTGCAGGCCACCAGCAGCCTAGACTTAGCATATTCTGAATCCATTAAGTGGCCAGATAGGCCAAAGAAAAGCAAGGGGGTGAGTTATGGAATGTGAAGACAAGGGGACGAGGATCTGTTCCCTTTGAAATTCAACAGCTTAGTAGCATGAAGTATGAATGGTGCAGTTAATTCTACTGGGTGTATATCAAGCAGGGCCAGCCATCTCACCAGATTGTCTAGTATTCTAAAAACCTTCCTTTAAAGAAATGCTTTAAAATGGCAGAGATGGCTAGAATGTAATTAGCAGTTTAAATAGGCACCCTTTACAGTCTTCCTTAGTAAGGATTGGCTACTTGTATTAGACCCTTTTAAGTACTAAAACAAGATGTACATTTTAGTGTTGTAGTAGATTATTTTAAGTACTAAAACAAGATATAGTACATAATTTTGTGCTGGGGAAGGGCATTATGTGCAAGTTCAAAGCAATAATATCCAGCATTACTAGGCACTCTCTTGATAAAATGCTCATAAGCTTAGAAAGTGTATCTTTCACATTGCTGCTGTGAGAAATCTTTAAGTTTTTTTGTTTTGTTTTTTTTTTGTATTTTTCTGAAGCTGGAAACGGGGAGAGACAGTCAGACAGACTCCCACATGCGCCCGACCGGGATCCACCCGGCACGCCCACCAGGGGGCGTCGCTCTGCTGCGACCAGAGCCACTCTAGCACCTGGGGCAGAGGCCAAGGAGCCATCCCCAGCGCCCGGGCCATCTTTGCTCCAATGGAGCCTTGGCTGCGGGAGGGGAAGAGAGAGAGACAGAGAGGAAGGAGAGGGGGGTGGAGAAGCAAATGGGCGCTTCTCCTATGTGCCCTGACTGGGAATCGAACCCGGGTCCCCCGCACGCCAGGCCGACGCTCTACCGCTGAGCCAACAGGCCAGGGCCTTTTGTTTTGTTTTTTAAATACAGATTCTGAGAGAGATTTCCTCTTTCTTCTGGGGCTGCTAAAGTGGGGTGACATACTCCTGAAACTCTGCAGCCATGTTCCTAGTCTCCCAGCTTGGCAAAACCCAAGCTCAGTAGGATTGATAATAAAGGAAAAGGTTACTCATAATAATTATTAAAGAATGGAAAACAGACTGTATTCAGGGCGACTATCACAATGGACTTTTGCAGTAGGGGAGGGAGATTGGGCTCAGATCTGAATATAAAAAGGAAAAGTGGGAATTTATAACAACAGAGTGTGTGTATGTGAGAGGGGCATGGGTGGAAAAATACTAAGAGGAAGAATTAGGGAAAAAAAGATGGGTGGGATTCTGGCTAAACTAAACATATAGGATTCTTGCTGGATCAGACATCAGAAAATGCGGAATCTCATCAAATATTGAAGATGATCAGATATCAAGGATAGGGGAGTCTGGTTAAAGTGACTTAGCAGGATTCTTGTTAAAATTAGGCGATGCAGGGATGAACACAAGAACCCAAAAGTCAGGGCTTGGTTGAAAAGTGAGTTCAGGGGAGCCTGACTGGAGTTTGGTTAAGGAGAAAATCTGCCAGTGAAAGGGGTCACAGAGAGAAAATCAAATCCAAGACTCGAGGGAAATTAAGTTTCGGGAGTACCTGAACCACCTCTGTCACTGGGCTTTCCTCCCGTGGTCACCCTGAGCCTCACTCCCACGCGAGGTCACCCGCTGAGCCGCGAGGGCCGCGCTGGCCCCACGGACGGTCTCGCGTGGGCGCACGCGTGGCGGCCGCACAGGATGGGAGGTAGTGGGTGTGCTCTGAACTCTTGGAGGCCTCCATGTGCTGCGTGGTTCAAGAAGTGAGGTCCCGTGCTCAGTCCTAGAATCGACTCTGGAGCTGCCGTGGCCATTCTTGGCCACGGTGTAGAATCCTCCAGCCCAGGCCCATGTATCGCAACCCGTCGGTCCGGTCCGGTAAGCGGGGGTGGGGAGGCAGGGAGCCCCCAAACACCCCGTGGGTCGGGCCTCAAACAACCCTCCGGAGACTGTGAGGTCGCAGCCGCTCCCAAGGGGGGTGCCTGTGTATATGGAGAGAGATTCCAAGGGCTAGCTCAGCATTTGCTGCCATGGGGAGGGTGGCCCATTGTGGAGGGCACTGTCCCCAAAGTGATGTCCGTGTAACTACAGGAGAGCAGAGTAGTAGTATCTGCAGTAGTATCCTCAGTGGAAAGCAATTTGAGTTCATAGGGGGTCCGCAGGAGTCTGCATGTTGGGGATGGACCCCTACAAAGGACTCCTATATAAAGGAGGACCTTAGAACGTCCCCTAAACTGTCTGGAGAGGTCCTCTGCCTGGAGGAGGGAATTCTGGTTTAGGATCCAGACCAAGAGTAACTTACTCTATACTCAGAGGACTTCTGGCCTTGACCTCCCTTTGGACTCAATGTGCCCTAACTTGTGTCCCTCCAGTGTGGTCCAGAGGCGAAGGTGAGGGGTTGTGGGACTGCTGCCTTTGTCCACTGCCCCCCCCCCCCCCTTAGGATTTTTATTGTCAGGGTCGCTCAGCTGGCTGCAAGCTGGATTTTAGTGGAGGCAGGAACTTCTATAAGAGCATACTATGCAGGGAAGGGGAAGATCAGTGAGGCCTCTGATGCAAAGAAAGGAGACTTGGGTCCTGGGCTTGACTATCCAGAAGAAAGCAGTAAGGTAAGGTGGAATAATTAATGCTGGCAGGTCCTGGAAGATATATTCCTTTGTAGGAAAGAAGAAAAGATGTGTAGGTTTATTGAGCACCAATGTGCTTGGCACTATATTAGTTATGTTTAAACATATAACTCTTACAACAGCCTTGTGAAATTCTCTGAGGGATGAATAAACTGAAACTCAGATTGAACAATTTGAAAAGGTTACAAAGGTTTGAATCATGAAATCTGTTTTTCAGATTATTTGGGAAGAAATATCAAAGAGAGGCAAAAGGAAGAATGTTTGCCTAAGTTTAAGGGCTAAAACCATAAAACCCTTAGAAGAAACCAGGAGAAAACCTTCACGATCTTGGATTTGGTAATGGTTTCTTAAGTATGACACCAAAAGCACGGACAACAAGAGAAAAATAGATAAATTTGACTTCATCAAAATTTAAGACTTTTATTTATCAAAGGACTTTATCAAGAGTGAAAGACAACCCATGGAATGAAGAAAATATTTGTAAATAATATATCTGATAAGGGATTAATATTCAGTATATATAAAGAAAACTCTTACAACTCAGCAACAAAACAACAACCCAATTCAAAAATGGGGAAAGAATATGAATAGATATTTCTTCGAGGAAAATATACAGATGGTCAACATCGTTAGTCATTAGACAAATATAAATCAAAGTCCAAATGCAAATTAAAATGTTACTTCACACCCACAGATGGCCATTCTCAAAAAAAATGGAAAATAATGTGTTTGCAAGGAGAAATTATAACCCTGGTGCACTGCTGGTGAACATGTAAAATAGTGCAGCTACTGTGGAAAATATTTTATGTTTCCATAAAACTAAAAAGAATTTCCAAGTGACCTAGCATTTCTATTCTGAGTTCTATATTCAAAAGAAATGCGATGTGGTATGGAAGCTGGCTAAATTCCAAAGTTGGGTAGCTCTCTCTTGTGATCAGAAAAATCACCCATATCTGTTATATTGATTACCTATCATCCCTGCTAACCCCAACTCACCACTCAGGCTCTACCTCTGAGATAGCACAGTAGATGTGATAAGCTTGCTTTATACAGTTTCTAGAGATGAGTTCTGAAGAATAGGTCCTCTAACCCACTGAACTAGAGAGAGGGTACTGACACTGTGATCTCAAATAAACTCCTTGCTTCCCTAGTCATCTTTGCAGCATTTCTTCAAGAAATATTTATTGGATACTTGCTCTATGTAAAGCAGTGAGAACTGTCCTGATTGTTTCTCCTTCCTGAACTCAAAGAAAATCTGGAGCTCCTTTTTCTATCTATGAAATCCACTTACTTGGGTTGCTTTTCCACTTCCCTTTTCAGAGGTTTCTTTTGCTTTATTATGGTCATGTTCTACAACAGTGTTTTTCAACCTTTTTTTTAAATTCATTTTTAGAGAAAGAGGAGAGAGAGAAGGGGGAAGGAACAGGAAGCATCAACTCCCATATGTGCCTTGACCAGGCAAGCCCGGGGTTTTGAACCAGCGACCTCAGCATTCCAGGTGGACACTTTATCCACTGTACCACCACAGGTCAGGCTCAACCTTTTTCATCTCATGGCACACATAAACTAATTACTAAAATTTTGTAGTGCACCAAAAAAATATGTTTTGCCTATCTGACAAAATAAAAAATAAGTATAGTTTTTATTCATTCATACCGGATGGCTATTGTTATATTGGCTGTTGTCATTTTTTTATTTGACAATCTCAGAGAAAAGAGGTCAGTGCCCTGGCTAAATAATCAGGTAGGACATGTTTTATAAATAATTGCGCACACCTGTGGAAAATAAGTGTTCTACAAGATCACTGTTAGTTACATTTTTGGGCCTTTTACAAATATCTGCCACTCCCATATCAAGAATCAAATGAAAGCACATAAGGGTAATTTACATCTAATATGCAGGATGAGGTGGTTCTAGCCTATTAGGAGGGCTGCAGATTCTCCAAAGCTATATATCATTATAGAAAGTGCTGAAGGAGAGGCGTTCCCCACATGCCTTTTCCTTCCCTAGCTCATACTGTGGAACAGCCTCCACTTGACCTTGTAAATAATCCCACTGCATTTTTAGCAGGTACTCTGCAGAGAATGAGTGCATCTTGTACACACACAAATTCTTTTTTTTTTAATTTAGAAAATTAAATTTAACAGGGTAACATTGATCAACAAGAGTATATAGATTTTGGGTAAATATCTCCACATTATTTGGATAGTCAGTTATGTGGTATATTTATCACCCAAAGTCAAGTCATCCTCCGTCACCTTATATTAGTCCCTCTTTATATCCTTTCTCTAACCCCCTCTCTCACCCCTTCCCTGTCGGGAGCCGATCCACTAGTGCTGGCTAACAAGGTCACAGCAGAAGAAGATCCACAACTGCTGGTTGACAAAGTCACAGCAGAAGAAGACCAATGGCTGCTGGTTAATAAAGTCACTGCAGTGAAGACTAACAGCTGCGGATTGACAAAGTCACCGCAAAGGAAAGGCACAACGATACTTCCCCCTTTTGACCTTTTTGAATTAATCTGGCCTTATATCCCCCCTTTTCTGGGTGTGTGCTATCATTTATGGCACAGGGATAACAGTACCATACTTTCCCTGTAGATTCGTAGTAATATCTTTGGAAATGAGACAGAGGGTGTGAGTTCCACAGAAAAGCCTGTAAGCCCCTTGAACTGGGCTCATAGACATAAGAGGCTGGCTATGATATCCCTCATAAAGGGTTAAGTTGGTAGGAGAACTTCTTCTTATTAATCATGTTAGAAACAATAGATTGTGACTTATGAATAGGTAGGAAACAGTAACTATACACAGAGCACCTTTCAGCCTTCACTTAATTCATCACTTTTCCTCCCTAGTCTTTTCATGTGGTAGAGTAGAGAAACTTTCCATTCTTCTTGCATACCTGACCTGCAGGTGGTGGAACACTCTGAGAAAAGTAAAGTTAGAACTTAATTAGTGTATGAATATAGTAATAAATAAAATTTGACTAGACAATAGTATCCTAGACAAGGTAGAGTTATTAATCAGTACTGACCTTTTGGAAGTTTGTACCAATATTGTTATTGCTGTTCAAGTTATTGTATAATTGTACTTTGACTTACAGTTTATAGAAATGAATTAACTGTTACCTAGAAAATGTAACCATAGTGAAACAAAAACAATGATTAATCAATGTATTCTGAATACCATGTGATTGTAACTTAGTGTGTGTGCATAAAAGGAAAGCTAGACCAGCAATTGAGAGAGATGCCTGGCAGTAAATGCTAACTGGAGAATAAAGAGAAAGAAAAGAATTCGGCTCTCTCACTCGATTCGTGCCGACGCCGTCTCTTCCTGTGGGACCCCTGGATTCCCCCCGGGGCTGGACCCCGGCACTTTCCCACATTCCCCTCCCCCTGGTAACCACTGCACTCATCTATATCCATGAGTCTCAATATTGTATCCCACCTATGTGTGGAATCATACAGTTTTTAGCTTTTTCTGGTTTACTTACTTCACTCAGTATAATGTTATCAAGGTCCATTCATATTGTTGTAAATGATACTATCATTTCTTATGGCTGAATAGTAGTCTATTGTATACATGTGCCACATCTTCTTTATCCAGTCCTCATTCGAAGGGCACTTTGGTTGTTTCCATGTCTTGGCCACTGTGAATAATGCTGCAGTGAACATGGGGGTGCATGTGTCTTTACATACCAATGTTTTTGAGTTTTGGAGGTATAATCTCAGTAGAGGGATTGCTGGGTCACATGGTAGGTCTATTCTTAATTTTTTTTAAAGACTTTATTTATTCATTTTAGAGAGGAGAGAAGGAGGGGAGAGAGAGAGAGAGAGAGAGAGAGAGAGAGAGAGAAGAGGGGAGGAGCAGGAAGCATCAACTCCCATATGTGCCTTGACCAGGTAATCCCAGGGTTTTGAACCAGCGACCTCAGCATTCCAGGTTGATGCTTTATCCACTGTGCCACCACTGGTCAGGCCTATTCTTAATTTTTTGAGGAACCACCATACCTTCTTCTAAAATGGTTGAACTATTTTACATTCCCAACTACAGTGAATGAGGGTTCCTTTTTTTTACAGAGAGTGAGTCAGAGAGAGGGATAGACAGGGACAGACAGACAAGAATGGAGAGAGATAAGAAGCATCAATCATTAGTTTTTGATTGTGCATTGCAACACCTTAGTTGTTCATTGATTGCTTTCTCATACATGCCTTGACTGCGGGCCTTCAGCAGACCGAGTAACCCCTTGCTGGAGCCAGTGACCTTGGATTCAAGCTGGTGGGCTTTTTTGCTCAAACCAGATGAGCCCGCGCTCAAGCTGGCGACCTCAGGGTCTCGAACCTGGGTCCTCTGCATCCCAGTCCGACGCTCTATCCACTGCGCCACCGCCTGGTCAGGCGAGGGTTCCTTTTTCTCCACAGCCTCTCCAACACTTGTTATTACCTGTCTTGTTGATAATAGCCAATCTAATAGGTGTGAGGTGGTATCTCATTATAGTTTTGATTTGCATTTCTGTAATAGCTAATGAAGATGAGCATTTACTTATATATCTGTTGGCCATTTGTATTTCTCCTTGGGAGAAGTGTCTGTTCATGTCCTCTTCCCATTTTTTAATTGGATTGTTTGTTTGTTTGTTGTTGAGTTTTGTGAGTTCTTTGTATATTTTGGATATTAACCCCTTATCAGAGCTGTTGTTTGCAAATATCATCTCCCATTTAGTTGGCTGTCTGTTTTGTTGTCAGGTTGGTTTTTTTTTTTTGCTCTGTCAATGCTTTTTAGTTTGATATAGTCCCATTTATTTATTTTTGCCTTTGCTTCCCTTGCCTTTGGGATCAAATCATAAATTGTTCTCTATAGCCAAGGTCCATGAATTTAGTACCTATGTTTTCTTCTATGTAATTTATTGTTTCAGATTTTATAGTTAGGTCTTTGATCCATTTTGAATTAATTTATGCAAGGGAAAAAACTAGTCAAGTTTCATTCTTTTGTATGTGGTTTCCCAATTTTCCCAGCACCATTTATTGAAGAAGCTTTCTTTTCTCCATTGTGTGTTTTTGGCTCCTTTGTCAAAAATGATTTGCCCATATATGTGTGGTTTTATTTCTGGGCTCTCTATTCTGCTCCATTGGTCTCTGTGCCTGTTTCTCTGCCAATACCATGCTGTTTTGATGATTGTGGCTCTGTGGTACAATTTGAAGTCAGGTATTGTAATGCCTCTGGCTTTGTTCTTTTTTTCTCAGGATTGCTTTGGCTATTCAAGGTTTTTTATGGTTCTATACAAACTTGGTGATTTTTTGTTCCATTTCTTTAAAAAATGATGTTGGAATTTTGATGGGAATTGCATTAAATTTTTATATTGCTTCGGGTAATATGGCCATTTTAACTATATTTATTCTTCCTATCCAAGAACATGGAATATTTTTCCATCGCATTGTGTCTTTTTTGATTCCCTTTAATAATGCTTTGTAGTTTTCAGTATATAGGTCCTTTACATTCTTTGTTGTTTATTCCTAGGTATTTTATTTATTTTGTTGCAACTGTAAAAGGGATTATCTTTTTGAGTTCATTTTCTGAAGTTTCATTGCTGGTATATATGAAAGCAATAGACTTCTGTATATTAATTTTGTAACCTGCGGCCAAAGGTGGATTAAGGTTAGTTGAGGCCCCAGGCACAGAAGAAAATATTGGGCCTTTTGAAAAAAAGAGAGGGATGGGGGGGAAAAAATAAATATATATATATATATATAAACCATATTTTTAAATAAATAAAAAATATTATGTACTATTAATGTTAAAATTGCACATATGAAACCAAACTTGGTGTCATTAGAAAAAACTGTAAAGTTGGGGTTTTGCGAGCCCTTCAGAAGTCGGGGCCAAGGGCATGTGCCCAGTGCTCCTGCCGTTAAATCCGTCTCTGCCTCTGACCTTACTGTATTAGTTTATTGTTTCTAATAGTCTTTTTGTGGAGTCTTTAGGGTTTTCTATGTACAGGATCATGTCATGTGCAAAACAGACACACAAATTCTATACTGTCCACATACGCCTGACAGACACTTCTCTTATCCTCATGGCTAAAGTAGTATATTAATTTTCTGTTACTGTGTAACAAATAACCACAACGTCATGGGTGGTTTAAAACACACTGAATTTATTATCTCACAGTCTCTTTGGGTCAGGAGTCCAGCTTGGTCCTCTGCTTATGGTATCACAAGGCTATAGTCAAGGTATGGCTGGGTTGTGTTGTTATCTGGAGGCTTGCCCTGGGAAGAAACTTCCAAGCTCACTCAAGTTGCTGGAAGAATTTATTTCTTTGTATGACTAAGGGCCCTGGATTCTTGTTAGATATCAGTTGGAGGCCACCCTCGGCATCGAAAGTCCACCCACAGTTCTAGAGGCCAACTGAAGCTCTTTGCCACATCTGCTTTTCCAACAAGGCCACTTAAGCTAGAGAGGAGAGTTTTTAGAGTGAGTATACTAGAGAACAGTCTTTGTGATGTGGTACTGTAGGCATAGGAGTGACATCCCTTTGACATGTTTTGTTGATTAGGATCACATCACAGGTCTGCCTACACTCAAGAGGATATGATAACAAAAAGCATGAAAAATAGAAGGTAGAAATCATGGGGGTAAACCTTAGAGACTGTCCCTACACATAGTATCAAGTCATCTGTTCTCATTTCTTCCATTCCATTCAGCCAAGTGGGTCTATTCTACTGCCTTGTTCCTGCTGTTATTTACCACCATCTGCCCTGCCCCCTGACGTTCTCTCCAAGCCCTTCTCAAGTTACCACAGGTTCTTCAACATTCACTTTGTCCCCGATACTGTCTTCTAGATCTCTTATTTTCCTTGATAAAGAAAACAAAACCCAATTCCACCTACCAGCTAAAGAAGTAAACATTAAGCGTAATTCACATGGTCTTTGTTAATTTTCTTTTAACCTGAGTGTCTGTCCTAGACTTCTTTCAGCACAGGGAAAGGCAGTTTTTTTCTCTCCGGCCATCTGTTTTTACCCATTGAAGATTGCTGAATTGGGAGAGGCAACCTGCCATGGGCCCTTAGCAATCCTGAACATTCTTACTGGTATGCCAGAACGCAAGGCCATGACTGTTTCCCAGTCCATTTCTCAGAATTGTATTTGCAACAGGCAACCTTGACAGATAAGGTAGTATCTCCCCTGGACAAAGATCAGGGTTGCTTCTTCTTTTTTAGTGTGCATGCACACAAAAGAAAGAGAGAGAGAGAGAGACAGGGACAGACAGGAAGGAAGAGAGATGAGAAGCATCAACTCATAGTTGTGGCACTTTAGTTGTTCATTGATTGCTTTCTCCTAAGGGCTTTGGTGGGGGTGGGAGCCAGCTGAGCCAGTGACCCCTTGTTCAAGCCAGCGGCCTTGGGCTCAAGCCAGCAACCTTGGACTTCAAGCCAGTGATCTTGGGATCATGTCTATGATGCCATGCTCAAGTTGATGACCCTGCACTCATGCTGCTGAGCACATGCTCAAACCAGATGAGCCTGCACTCAACAGGCTTGCTTCTTCTTACTATAAAGCAGTGAATCCCCAAACCTCTGCATTCCTCTCCTGTAACATAGCCCACTGCATGTGCACGCATCTATCATAAGTCTTGTGCCGACCAGATTTGGTACACATGGGGAACTGATGTAAAAAATTGTACTAAAGCTTTTGGTATGGCTGTGCTGTAATCAAGTCCTTTATATCTGACCCAGTAGTCTGTCAGCATTCATAAAACAGTAACAGGGTAACTTGTTAACTTACAGAGTAAAATACCAGACCCTGCAGACTTCTTGACATTTATTACCACTTGTTTTTCTAGAAGTTAAAGCTGATTTTTTTTTTATTTCTTAAACACCTCATGTGCATATCTTGAAGCTCACAGCCCTAAATCTAGCCTCTGCCTTGGTCCTCAGGCCAGGCTGGATGGAGACATTGAGGAGACCCAGAGAGACTCAGGTGGCCACACATCTGGGTAGTCTAGTCATTTGGGTGAAAGTATGGTTTAGTAAGCTCTTAAGAGCGCATAAGTAGTTTGAGAGGCTCTGGGGTACCCGAAGTGCAGAGGAGTGCTGTCCTGGAGGTCTTGGTGCCCGGGAGTGAGAGGTGAGAGGTGAGGGGTGAAAGAGGTAGACATGACCGACTTCAGCTTTACCTCTGCAGATGAGTTCAGAACGAACACACCCTCTCACCAGATCAAGACCCTGAAGGTGGGGAGAGGAGGTGTGCTAATTCATTCCTTACTCACCCCAGTGTTAGAAGGACCACTACCTCTTTAGGACAGACACCTGGGTCAGGCTCTGAGGGAGCGGCCCTAGGTATGGTGTTGCAAGAGTCTGGAAAACCCCACATTGGGAAGTGGCCACAGTCCCTTTGGCCTCATTTGCTCAGGCCTGGTGGGGGCTTCCAGGGCAACAGATGCTCCAGGCTGGCAGGCAGGATCTGGGGAAGGGTAGGGCAGGAATTTCAGCTCAGAGGCTGGGCTAGTCCCAGAACAGGGCTTGGGCAGGCTGGGCCACTGCAGGCTACCAAGGGTCAGAGGGCTGGGCAGCTTGGTGCTCCTGGGTTCCCAGATGAGCACTGAGTCCTCCAGGGACAAGCTACTCTGATGGTTGTGTAGCTGTTACTGAAGGAGCCTCTGAATTCCTGGAGTGCAGATGACCCATACCTTCCTAAGCCTGTGATAGTTGTGTGCTTAGTGCATTTGTAGATATTACTCGATGTGTAGCTACCTAGGGTTAGGGTTAGAGTTAGGGCTCTGCTAGATGATCATTGACACAGTGGTTACAGTTGGAGGTGGTAAGCATAGGGCCATGTGAAGATATTGGGGTAATCTGACCAGCATTAGCTTGACAGGTGTGTCTATCTGGTTTACTCTTTCCTTAGAATCTGTGTCTGCTGTGTCAGAGAGGTTGGGGGTTCAGGACTCTGCAGTAAACTGGGGATACCCATGAGGATGGGGATGGATGTGTAGGTGAAGGATAAGGCTTCTGAAGAGGACAGCGGACTCACTTGCTGACTATGACATGTTTTTAAAAGCATGCAGCTAAGTTGTGGAGACCAGGGCTATGCAAGTGAACCCAAGACTATCCTCATTAAAGGACAAGCAATTGGGCAGAAATGACAAACCAGAATTTAGAGGAAGGATAAACAGCCCTGGTCTGACGTGGCCAAGGAGAAGAGCACTGAAGGATGGATTTGGACTGCATTTGTGTTCATGGGTCTGTAAGATGGGCTGTGTCTGTTCGCATGTGTGCAAGGTTATGCTTGTGTCTGCAAGTGTGCTTGTGTCTGTTTGAGCATATCTAACTCATGGTGTTCATGACTATGTAGATGTGTTTTCTGGACATGTCTCTTGTAACTCTGAACTAGTTTCCGTGTGGCATTGTTGAAGTTGTGCCTTTCTGTTTATCTGTCTGTGTGGCTGGGTGTCTCTGCCCATGTGTCTTGGACTGTGTGTGAGATTCTGCCTGGCCTCTCACTTTACCCTGCCCCTCTCCCCTGATGCGCCTCAGCTGACAGCACTAGTTACACAAGGAATGGCTTCCTTTTCCTTTCTGCTGCCATCTGGATTCCCATGGATCTAGCTGCCTTCCCAGGGCCTTGCCCCTGTGGCCTCTGTGGCAGTCTTGACCTTGGGAGTGATAGATACACTGTGGAAATCCCCCAATAGGCTTCTTGCCTGGCCTTGAACCCAGAAATTTTACAATGCAGGAGAGTAACAGGCAGCAAAGGAGGCTGATTGGCAACACCCAGCCCCTTTCTGGAAACACAGATCTGCCTCTGGCCCCTTCCCAGAACCCCTAGGCCTTCCCCATGCTCGCATCCAGACTATTCAGGGTCCTGGCCTCACTGTCTCTGGGGATGAGAACGCACAGTCCTCTGCAAACCCAGCCAGCCCTGTCGGGGATCTGGTGCTCTGTGTTCCCCAGCGTCATATATGCCTGCATTGTGCTCGTTCTTCTATCCCCACTTGAACTCAAGGTTGTCCTCCTTTCCTTCCTGTCCCTGCAGTGGACAGAGGAACCGTTCTTGTCCTTCATTCTCTGACAGCTCTGGCCTGTGCCTTGGGCCCCTGCGCCCAGGTGGAGCACCAGGCTTTGGATGGCTGGTAAAGAGCAGAGGCTCAGGCCCCTCTCACATGGTGCAGAAAGCAGTATCTCCATGGGGTTCATTCCTGGGCTCATGCTGTGTTTGTTGCCCTCCCTGTGTGGGCTGCGGCGAGCAGATACAAACATGAAGCTGACAATGTCCTTATTCTCTAGGACTCAGTGTCTAACAGGAGAAGTAATTTAGTAGAGAAGCCACTATTCTTTCCTGCAGGTAGGTGGTCAGTTGTCTGAAATTCCCTCCATGGAATTCTGTAGTGCCCTTGACAGAGATAAAGAGAAGGACTCCAGAAATTCAGAGCCACTGATCGTGATCATGATGTGGCCTTCAGAGGGCCAGGTATTCTAAGGCATTTTTAAGGAACTCCAGTAGTATTCCCAAGGAAGCACTGATATATTCTCAGCACCTGCCACCAATTTTGCAATAGTCAATTCTTGAGTTTTTGCCTTCCTTCAAGTTTCTATTTTCTTCTGAACTTACCTGAGCAGAGAGGAGCTAATGCATGGAGGTTGTACTAGGGCTATGGAATGTGATGATCAAGGCCTCATTTCTCAAGAGCCTATATGAGCCATGGGCTCTGATCCTGTCTTCTGTTGGCTCTTGACTTCACTGAGCATTGAGAATCCTGAAGGTCTTGATTCCAGCTCATCCTTCTACTCCCAGCCCTTTGTTACTGGACTTAGCAGCATAAGCCAGTGCTGACATGTAACAGGTGGTATACATGGGAAGGATCTGCGGTACCCTAAATCAGGATGTGTGCACATTAACCTCTGCTTTTCATCTGATTCTGCTGTGACCTTTCCGGTTGATTCCCTTCCTTTTGGAAGGGAATGTCATCTCTTTGCTCTGTGGCACTCTGCCCAGTTCCCACCAGGCAAGGAGGATGTGCCTGTCACAAGACCTGCTGTGATCTTTGGGGATGCTTCAGGAAAACACCTGGAGGGTGTTGGCTCAGCGGCCTGGGCCTTGTGCCTCCTCGTGCTGGGGGCACACTAGGGGCTAGGCTCCCAGCCCTTAGGCACAGCATCACCATTCAGAGGAGGGACACATCATTGCTTCTTCCCATCCTAGTTTTTCTGCATCCTGCTAGCAGTAAACATATTGTGCTAAGTGCTGGGGTCCTATCAGAGGAAGGGAGTCCTGCCCGTACTTCCTCCTCATCTGATGGAATGTTGAGCCTAGATTTCCTTAGGAATCAGTGAGGCATGGGCATTCCACAGTAACCCCTGCCATATTATAAGGAAGTGATAGCACTTTCTATTCTTCCTCCAGCTCTTGGCTTCTCTGTGGTAGGTCTGAAGGTGGGAATGCAAAGGTGTCATCTTCTGCAAGATATGAGGTAATCAAAACAGAGGTCTAGCCTATTCACTCAGGGCAGCCTGTTTGTCTTTCTGCTTCCTAGTCTCCCCCACCCCCCCAAAATTCCATTATCCCTTGCTGAACATTAGGATGCCACACCTGCCCTTTTTCTGTATCTCTAGGCTCCATGCATCTAGAACAGTGTTTCCCAACCTTTTTTGTGCCATGCCCCACCTTAACCTTTCTAAAATTTTTATGTCCCCCCCCCTATGTAACATACATAATTTTTAACATTAAAAAATTGATTTTGGCCCTGGCCGGTTGGCTCAGCGGTAGAGCATCGGCCTGGCGTGCGGGGGACCTGGGTTCGATTCCTGGCCAGAGCACATAGGAGAAGCGCCCATTTGCTTCTCCACCCCCCCCCTCCTTCCTCTCTGTCTCTCTCTTCCCCTCCCGCAGCCAAGGCTCCATTGGAGCAAAGATGGCCCGGGCGCTGGGGATGGCTCCTTGGCCTCTGCCCCAGGCGCTAGAGTGGCTCTGGTCGCAGCAGAGCAACGCCCCGGAGGGGCAGAGCATCGCCCCCTGGTGGGCAGAGCATCGCCCCTGGTGGGCGTGCTGGGTGGATCCCAGTCGGGCGCAAGTGGGAGTCTGTCTGACTGTCTCTCCCCGTTTCCAGCTTCAGAAAAATACAAAAAAAAAAAAAAAATTGATTTGTTCACTTAATAAACATAAATGATAGGTTCTAGGAAGAAATCACTATGAAATTGTTAACAAAACACAGTAAGTAAAATTTCAAAACATATAATGAAAAACAGAAATTTAAATTCCAAATAATTTTAATACAGATTTTTCTATATTAATTTATTATTTTAATTTAGTGTGATCCTTGCGCTTGATGCTTGCTGCACAGAAATTTTTATTAGGTTCCAATTTGGTTAGCTTTAGTCTGAAGTCTCCATGTTGTGTTATATCCAGCCGATTTCTTTTTTTTACCAGTAAATTATTTACAGCACTAAATCCACATTCAGCTAAAAATGAAGATGGAAACGGTAGCAATAGTTTTCTTGCACATTTGGTTGAATTTGGGTATTTGATTTCTGTTTCCTCACAAAGCCATGCCATCGCTCCTTTGATATTAAATAAAGCTTTAACTGACTCATCGTTTTGCAATTCTGCGAGTTCTTCTTGATACTGCATATTTGATATATCAGACAAATCCACTAACATTGGCTGCATCATCCATGTTGGGAAATCAATTTGTTTTAAATCAGAAAATCTTTCTTTTAAATCAGCCGATAGAATATTCAAATGATTGACAATAACAAGTAAAGCAGTATCAGTTACTTCACATTTTTGGAGCCAATGAAATTGTTTAAAGTTTTTGTTGTTAATATGTTTCTGACATAACTCAATATTGGTAATGAAACCAAATATCTTTGCTTTTGCATCGACAAGAGTTTTATTTGTTTCTTGAAGTTGCTTATTTAATATATTTAGTTTTTCAAAGATATCGGCTAAATAACTCACAAATGCTTTACCGTCTATTGTTAACAGATACTTCATTTCAGGTTTGTCGCTTAAAAAATCACTAAGAGTATCAAACAATTCCATAAACCTTTTCAAACAGTTTCCTTTAGATAGCCATCTGACTTCAGTATGAAGTAAAAGTCTCACATGGTCTTCATTTTGTTCTTCACAAAATAGCTTGAAAAGATGCTCACATTTGGCACTAGCTTTAATAGCATTAACACACTTTATTACTGTATGTAATACTTCATTCAGAACAGGTGAGATGTTTTTAGCTACCAAGTTTTCCCTATGAATAACACAATGCACAAGAATCATTTCTGGATTCGCATCTTTCATCAATTTTAAGCAGCCATTTTTCTTGCCCGTCATATTGGGAGCATCATCTGCAGCACAAGATGTTATATTTTTCATTGGTATATCATTGACATCTAAGTAGTTTTTTAGCTTATTATATATATCTTTGGAAGTAGTGGTGCTTTCTAATCTTTTACAGAACAACATTTCTTCAGCAAAATGTCCTTTATCAATATATCTTATGTAAGTTATCAATACTGCCTCACTGTCTCTCAAAGTTGATTCATCCATTTGCAAGGAGAATTTTCTTGTTTTCAGCTTTTCAATAAGTTGTTTTTCAATATCCTCACTCATTTCGTCTATTCTTCTGCTAACAGTATTGTCACTGAGTGGCATAGCTTTTACATCTTTGTCATCTTTTTCAAGAACCGTTTTAAGAAATGCTGATATTGACGGTTTTATTAAATTCTCTCTTATAGCCTGACCTGTGGTGGCACAGTGGATAAAGCATCGACCTGGAATGCTGAGGTTGCTGGTTCAAAACCCTGGGCTTGCCTGGTCAAGGCACATATGGGAGTTGATGCTTCCTGCTCCTCCTCCCATTCTCTCTCTCTCTCTCTCCCCCCTCTAAAAAAATGAATAAATAAATAAAGATAATTTTAAATTTTCTCTTATAGTGTGATTTTCTCCAGTTTTAGCGATGAATAAAGAAATTTGATAACTAGCCTCAAGAACACGATTATTAGTTGAAGTATGAACAGTAAATAGAGACTTTAATGTTCTTTTTTCAAAATTTTTCTTTAAAGTTTTAAAGTAACTCAAATCTGAATTAATATGAGCACTATGTTTCACCTTCAAATGCGCCTCAAGACGACCTCGTTTCATTGATTCGTTGGTCAAGCATTGCTGGCATAAAAGACAAAAAGGAATCCGCTCATCGTGAACAGCGGATATGAACCCAAATTTTAAATATTCCTCCGAATATTGACGAGTTTTTTCTTGCTTGCACCACTCATTTTACTATGGGCTATAAGAAATAAAAATAAGATCAATTAAAAACTAATATTAAAATATGTGTTAAAATATATTCAATGTGACATAGAGTAAACGTATACTAAAAATTCATATTTATTTAAATGTATATAACACATTTACTACACTACCACCGCAAATCAAAAGGTATCTATATTTTTTCCACTTCACAAAATTTTCTGGAAAGTTATGCTTCTAAAATTAAAATTGTCGTGCATGCACTATTATAGCCCCAATAATATTTATAAAATATTAGTGCTTTCTAGCCCCTAATGCAAGAAGTACTTAATAAAGAGTTTAATATTGATAAAAATAAAATAAAATACTTACCAATTATATCTATAGAATATATATGTATATTTATTAAATCAACGAGCTTTTACAACAGTTTTGACTGACACTTATTTCAAATTAACACCAACTGAATGATGTGAAACACTACAGAAGTTGCGATGGGCCAATTAGGTGAGAATAACTGCATTGTTTAGCGAGTTTTTAAAACGTCCGGGGTTCCCCACGGCAGACGGCACGCTCCGCGGTGAACCTAGGACGAAGTTTACTTGACGACACCAATCACCCAGTTGATATTTTGGTCTCGTCAAACGAAATTATACTTAATAATTATTTACCGCAATTATTTAAGAATTGCATTTTTTGTTAAATTTGGCACCGATATCTAGCATTGCATTTAAATGGCCCAGGGTGAAAGAGTTAAAGTCGTGTCGAGTCCATTTTCAAATTGCCCCCCTTAACTATCAAATTGCCCCCCTGTGGGGCGTGGGCCCCACGTTGGGAAACACCGATCTAGAACATCTCTGCAATCTATCCTCCTGCTCCAGTCTTCCAAGAGCTTCACACACATGATCAGCAACATCAGCCATGTTTTTATACCCACCAGACTCTCAATTTGACTTCTTAGGCTCTCGTAGTAATTTGCGATGGAAACTTCCAGAATTCATTTCTACCTCTGGCATTTGGTGTTTGTTCTCCATATCCCTCTCTCCACCCACAACCATGGTCCCTTCTCAGCTTTTCTCTCACCCTTTTTGGGTTTTGTGGATACTCTTTTATATATGAGAGAAACCTTTATTCTAAGTGAAAAAAGTCCTCCCTCATTTATGCTACCTTCTTTCTGCTTACCAGCAACAAAGTGTCAGTGCTTTTGGCCAAGGCTGTCCTTGGACCGGGCCTTCGCTGTCATCCCTTACCTCTATACCAGTGGTCCCCAACCTTTTTTGGACCACGGACCAGTTTAATGTCAGAAAATATTTTCACGAACCGGCCGTTAGGGTGGGACAGATAAATGTATCATGTGACCGAGACAAGCGTCAAGAGTAAGTCTTAGACGGATTAACAGAGGGAATCTGGTCATTTTTTAAAAATAAAACATCGTTCAGACTTAAATATAAATAAAACGGAAATAATGTAAGTTATTTATTCTTTCTTTGTGGACCGGTACCAAATGGCCCAAGGACCAGTACCGGTCTGCGGCCGGGGGTTGGGGACCACTGCTCTATACCACATCACTCTAGCAGTTCTTGCCTTGCTCTCCTGCACCCCCAGTTTATTCCTTCTGAGTGCATCATTTAAAATGCTATGGCTCTCACCTTTAGAAAAGAAAAACCCTCTCTGGGGCTCCCCCAGTCCTACAGCATTTCCTCTTTTTCTGCCCCTCTGTGGAATCAACCTCCTTGAAAGAATTTATTATACTTTTTATCACCAATCACCCTCCTTCCATTCTCTTTTGAATTTATTCCAGTCACACCCACCTATACCTCCCTTATTCACCCGAGTCTGATCTTTTCCATGCCATGAGTGATCTCCATGCTGCTAAATCTAATTGTCAACTCTAAGTCCTCATCTTATTTGGCCAATTCATAACTTTTTATGAATTCTTCTTGCAATACTTTCCTTTCTTGGCTTCTTCTAGTTTTCCTCCTTCCTCCTTGGTTTTTCAGTCTCCTCTGCTTACTTGTCTTTCCTTTTTTATCCCAAAATCTTAACATTGGAGTGTCCCAGACCTCAGTCCTTCGATCTCTCCTTCATTCCCTAGGTGATCTTGTCTAGTCTCATGGTTTTGTGTACATCAATCAGTCAATCAATCAATCAACTAATCATCGATAGCCAGGACCCTCCCAGAGGACCATCAGGATTTTATTTTATTATTTAAAAAAAAAATTTTTTTTTTCATTTTTCCAAAGCTGGAAATGGGAGGCAGTCAGACAGACTCCCGCATGCACCCGACCGGGATCCACCCGGCATGCCCACCAGGGGGCGATGCTCTGCCCCTCTGGGGTGTCGCTCTGTTGCATCCAGAGCCATTCTAGCACCTGAGGCAGAGGCCACAGAGCCATCCCCAGCACCCAGGCCATCTTTGCTCCAATGGAGCCTCACTGCGGGAGGGGAAGAGAGAGACAGAGAGGAAGGAGAGGGGGAGGGGTGGAGAAGCAGATGGGTGCTTCTCCTGTGTGCCCTGGCCAGGAATCGAACCTGGGACTCCTGCACACCAGGCCGACGCTCTACCGCTGAGCCAACCGGCCAGGGCCATCAGGATTTTATGTTGAGAACAGACTGTTGGAGGTATAGTCTCAGGAAGAAGCAGGGAAATTAATTATACTATTGTGATAACTGTAGCAGCAGAGGAAGTAAGAAGTGGTCGTATTCTGAATTCATTTTGAAGGTAGAGACAAGATTTTCTGATGAATTGGATGTGGACTGTTAGGAACAATACATCAAAGATGACACCAATGTTTTTGGCCTAAACAACAGGCATGCAAGAGGTGCCATTGACTGATGTGGGAAATACTGTGGTGAGAACAGAATTGGTATGTATCATTGGGTGGTGGTGGGTGGTACAGGCAATCAGGAGTTCACTTTTGAGGTGAATATTGGACATATAAGTGTATATTTTGATTAGACAACTTGGGCATGTGATACTGTCTACCACATAAGATGATCTCCATGGAGACAAGGCCTGTGTCTTGGTGACTGTTGTGTCAGGCATAGTTCATGGCACATAGCAAATATTCAAATATCTTAATTATTGAATGCAAGATGGCTTGCAAGGTCACGTAAAGGTGAGCCCTTTATATGACCCTAGTGTTCTCCTCATCAGCTAAATACTTCCTCCTGTGGCAGGACCCCATACATCATAGCCCTCATCACATTGATGTAATAATTGATCTGCCTCCTTAGTCCAGGCTTTGGATTCAAGTACTATTCTGGTATCACTATGTGCCAGCCTATTGTAAACCTTGGGTATATAGACACTATAGTAATTATTCAGGAAAGAAAGGATGAGAAACTGAACTATAAGCAGAGGCAGTAAAAATAGAGGAAAGGGGGCAACTAGAGGAATATCCAAATTGGTACCCAATGACTGATTTGATGTCCGAGCAAAGAAGTTAGTGATACCATTCCCTGACACTGGAAAACAGTTTGATGGGGTGGAGGGTGTTTGGGAAATTGAATTAAATTGAATTGTCTTTGTAGCAAGATGGAGCTTCCCCCTGGTTATTGGTTCTACAGTTGGAACTCAGAGGAAAGACTAGTGCAGAGAAATGGGTTTGGGAATTACCAGTACATTAACAGTAATTGAGGTTTGGGGTATAGATGTCCAGTTATCCCCCTTTTCTAGATGAAGAAATTAGGGCTCAGAAATGTTAAGTAACTTGTCAAATGTCAGAGTTAGTATTCTAACTCTGATTTTTTCCACATTCCACCCTGTGACTTTGACCTTAAAATCTGCACCCTCTCCAAAGGTCACACATATTGCCTGAAAACTGTAAAAACATATGCTCAAGGATTTTGTAATGTTTTCCTTGTGTTGTAGTTTTGCTGCCCTTTGTTCATTTTTATCATCTTTCTCTGAAATTATTCTGGCAACTTCATCCAGAAGTTTCCTTCTAAAGATGACCCAAATATTTTACTCATAGTTAAGCTTACATTGAGTAGAACAAGTACAGCCTTGAGCTATGCTGTTCTGTCATGGCCTTCTTAAGGGTCTGGGGTTCCAGGAAGACCAATACCTGCCCCATCCCAGTTAACAGGAGAAGATAGGACAGAGTTCACTTCTTGTCTCTTCAGGAGGTCAAAGGAATATCAGTATGAGGGCCACCATTTTTTAGCAGTGCCACTCTGTGGCCGGGGCTACAGAGGCTACTGGTTGTAGTAGATTACCTAGTTGGTGATGGTTCTGGGGGTTGGGGTGGGAGTGTAGGCCAACTGAACAGAAAGCAGGAAAGAGCTCTAGTTATGTCTCAGTATGACAAATTATTCAGGAGGCCTTCTAAAACAGGTCTGTATGAGGAAATTCATTGAGTCTGTGTGTGAGGGAGCATGTAGAAAAGACATAGTTCTGGGGGGCTTACATTTCTTAAAAGTTGCTTACAGATCTCAGCTTGCCTCTCAGCCTTTCTTTTGGGTTTTACCATTTCATACCAAGGATTTTAGAGAATCTCACATTTTATTTCCATTAATGATAAAGTTATTTTCTCTCTCTATTTTTTAGGTGAGAGGAGGGGAGATAGTGAGACAGACTCCTGCATGTGCCCCAACCAGGATACACTCAGCAACCCCTGTTTGGGGCCAATGCTCAAATCAACCAAGTGATCCTCAACACCTGAGGCCAATGCTTGGAGCAACCAAGCTATCCTTGGCGCCCAGGACTGACGCTTGAACCAATCGAGCCAGAGAATAAGACGGTTGCCTCTCCTGTGTGCCCTGACCAAAAATTGAACCTGGGGCCTGACCTGTGGTGGCGCAGTGGATAAAGCGTCGACCTGGAAATGCTGAGGTCGCCGGTTCGAAACCCTGGGCTTGCCTGGTCAAGGCACATATGGGAGTTGAGGCTTCCAGCTCCTCCCCCCGTCTCTCTCTCCTCTCTCTCTCTCTCTCTCTGTCTCTCTCTCTCTCTGTCTCTCTCTCTCCTTCTCTCTCTCCTCTCTAAAATGAATAAATAAAATTTTTTTAAAAATTAAAAAAAAATTGAACCTGGGATATCCATTTTCCAAGCCAATGCTCTATTCACTGAGCCACCAGCCAGGGCCCAGCTATTTCTCTGAAATAAAAAATTTGGTGAATCATTACCAGCTAGAAGCAGCGGTCATTGGGACTTGGACATGAGCTGCAAAGTATAGAATGGTGACAACAATTCCAGTGCCATGCGGACTTTTCCTGTGGGGAACTTTCCTGGACTCCTGCTCCCTGTGACAGCTCCTAACAGACTGAACTGTGGTTGGGTTGCATTTTTCAGGGATTTGGCATGGTGATGGGGCCAACTTGGACTTGGTGAACATGTTAAGGATACTACTCTTTTATGAATTCTTGCTGTATTGGCCAAGAGTTTGCTTAAAGGCTTTTAATCACTGTAAAAAAAAAAAATAGAGAACTGAATGAAGAAGATGGGGCACATATACACCATGGTATACTATTCAGCTAGGAGAAATGATGACATCGGAGCACTTACAGCGGAATGGTGGAGTCTTGGTAGCATTGTGCGGGGTGAAATAAGCGAATCAGAAAAAAACAGGAACTTCAGGATTCCATACATTGGTGGGACATAAAAGCGAGATTAAGAGGCATGGACAGGAGTGTTGTGGTTACAGGGGTGGGGGGAGGGAAGGAGAGAGAGGGGGAGGGGGAGGGGTACAGAGAGAACTGGATGGAGGGTAGCGGAGGACGATCTCTCTTCGGGTGATGGGTATGCAACAGAACTAAATGACAAGATAACCTGGAAATGTTTTCTTTAAATGTATGTACCCTGATTTATTGATGTCACCCCATTAAAATAAAATTTTATTTATAAAAAAAAAAATTTGGACATTCTCAGAGAGAGGCAAAGGGGCCACAGTTCTACTTTTGTTCTGAGCAGCTTATCTTGTTGTTAGAGACTCATGTGTGACATTAAATTCTAGAATTCTGCCACATTCTCTGTCTGGTTAATGGGTGTGGGAAAACAGCTGTGTTAGGCTTGCTGCTAGTTTACTGGCTGCAAGCACTTTGCTTGATTAATGCGTGAGCACATGGCAGCACCACATTTGGATAGTCTATGTAAGGCTATGGATGTTTGTACTCAGGGTGGATTGTGGATGATGGATTGTGGATTGCCTGCCTGCCACCATGAGAGGTTGTTTTTGCTGTTTGTTTGCCTGAGAAGAGGTTTTCCCCTGCTCGTTTGCTCATCTGCCATTGTGAGACTTTATTAAATGGTAATGGCCCAATGCTTTCTGGCACTGAAGTTTTTCTACCATCTGCCCAAATCCAGTGTGGACCTGCTTGGCCTTGGCCACCAGCATAGCATCTGGCATAGTGGGTAGGATTTAGCTCAGATTGGTATGGAGCCACTAACACCCTTGAAAGGTGGGGTAGAGGAGTAGTCATTCTTCTCCATCATATGGTTCCCCATGGCTGTCCTTTTGGGAGCCATGGGCTGGGTGTTTTTTACAGCCCTGTGAGAAGAGACTGAGCACCTATGATGGCATGAGCTGGAATGAGCTCTAGAGAAGGAGGCTGACCGGGTTTGAGAGCTGCAGTGTAAGATGCAAGCTGAGTACCAATGGCATCTGGAACTGGAACAGTCTCTGGAGAAGGAATTACAGGTTCATGAGCTGCAATTTGCCCTGGGAACTGAATTTTGGCAGTGACAGTTGTTGGAGAAACAACTGTGGGATTAAGAGCTTGAGTTTCAGTTTCAGGCCAAGAGCCGGCAGCTACAGGAGTCAAAACTGTATACAAAGGAGTAGCATCTATGTTGGCAGAGTGGCTCTGAGCCAGTAGGAGCAGGCATTTCCAAACCTTCCTCTTCTGAGGAGGAGGTTAGGGCTGTAACTGCTGTCTACAGACTCAGAGCCCAGCTGGTAGTCGCCCAGAAGGTAAAAACCCAGCAGTTAAGAGTGCCTCAGGGGCAGGCACAATGCCCTCAGCAGGTAGTGGAGCACTCTGTGGTCTGGCCCTACACCCAAGCAGAGCTGATGGAGTTGGGGGCAAAATTCAGGTAGAAATCTACAGGTTCCCTGGCAGCCTAGTTGCTGCAGTCATAGGACACAGGGTGGATGGCATCATGCTCTCCAGTACAGAGATGGAGAAATTGGCTGCCATTACCATGCACTCCCTCTTGAGGCATCATCTTCAGAACTGCCATGACAACCCAGGAAACCATACCCTATTAGAATGGCTGATGGCTGTCATTTGTATAGTCTGGCAGAAAGCTGGGGACTTGCTGGGACAGTGAGTCAGTGGCAGACATATACAGAGCTGCCCCAGGTCCTTCATGAACTAGGTATGAAGAATGCTGCATTCAACCCAAGGTCCCCTGGGACAGATGAGGAAGTGTTTATGGCAGGGATGAAGGACCTTATCCTCTGTAGTGCCCCATCAGCCCTTTTTGGGTCACTAGTGGCTATCTTGAGCCCCTATGTGGGGCAGCCCATCAACGTGGTTACACATATGGTGGTGGATTTGGGGTAGCTGGAGACAGAATGGTACCATAAGATTGTTAGGTCTGCTGCCTATGCTGTCCCCCCACCCTTGACTAACAAGAGAAATGGGCCTGTAAAGACTACCTACAGGGTAGGTTTGATTGTGGCCAGGGCAGATAGAAATTGGATGGCTGGTCTAATAAAGTTCTGTTAGAGCTTTGGCAGCAGCTTAAGCCGCAACAGAGGTTCCAGCCACTGAAAAAGCAGGGAGAGTGAAGGTTTCCCAGCAGCTGCTAAGAAAATGGCTGGCATCTGGGTTGCATGGTTGCAAGATTACTTGTTGGAGACAGCTGTGGAAGAGCAAAATCCCCAAGACCTGTAGTCCCAATTTGAATAGGGGGAAGGCTGAAGGATCTAACAGGGATGGGAGGGGACAAGAGGCCCCATGTGAAATTGGCAATCCACTGGTCCCCTTCTAATGTGTGGCAGCTATTGGCTTTAGAAGATAAGTGCTATTTTTTGGCCCTGGCTAGTTGGCTCAGTGGTAGAGCATTAGCCTGCCATGTGGAAGTTCCAGGTTCAATTCCTGATCTGGGCACACAGGCGAAGCATCCATCTGCTTCCCCTCCCTCCCCCTCTTGCTTTTCTGTCTCTCTTCTCCTTTCCTCCTGCAGCCATGGCTCAATTAGAGCAAGTTGGCCCCGGGTTCTGAGGATGGCTCCATGGGTTCTGCCTCAGGTGCTAAAAAAAAATGGCTCTGGTTGCAATGGAGCAAGGGCCCCAGATTGGCAGAGCATCACTCCCTGGTGGGCTTTCTGTGTGGATCCTGGTTGGGGCACATGCAGGAGTTTGTCTCTGCTTTTCCTCCTCTCACTTTTTCTTTTTTCAGCTAATATTGTCAAGGTGGCATAGGCCTTGAGTGTATTTGACCCTGCCAGGCCCTGTGAGCTTGAACGTTTGAGGGGTTTGGATGGGGCTTGTGGCATTGGACAGAGTGCTTATGGAAAGGCACTGAGATCCGTTAATAAAGAGCTGTATGGCTAGTTGCCTGTAATGGACTTTTAACTTGGTGATTTGCAGACAGCTGGGCTGTCCATCATGGATTGGTCACTGAGTGGAGTAATGGAATCTTGGACTATGACCAGAGGGGGGCACTGGCTCCCTTGCTGGATGGACATGCCGCTTGCGGACAGCACTATGAGAGACCTTGATGAGGGGGACACGGCACTTGTAGAGGCCCTCTTGCACTGGGACACTGCTCTATCCAGTTGCAGAGACACACCAAGGACATTTTCTTCAACAGATACAGCCCTGGACTATACAGGGCTTCTCATCTACCATGGTGTTGGGGGCTAGAGGTGGGCCTCCAGTTAACTCTTTGGACAGAATGTTCAGGTAGACATTGTGAAGGGCACCTTTGTAATTGTATAATGTGCTGTTGCTATAGTCTGTTTCTGTAATGTACCTCACTCCTCGCACAGGGACAAAGAAGATACCTGTCACATAGATTGTGAGGCAAGCAACCCTAAAGGGGTGGAATGTGGGGAAAACAGCTGTGTTAGGCTTGCTAGCTGGTTTACCAGCTGCAAGCATTTTGCTTGATTAGTGCGTGAGCATGTGGCAGCACCATGTGTAGATAGACTATGTAAGGCTATGGGTGCTTGTGCTCAGGGTGGATGGCAGATGGAGGATGGCAGATTGTTGATTGCCTGTCTGCCACTGTGAGGGGTCATTTTTGCTGTTCATTTGCCTGAGAAGAGGTTTTCCCCTGCTTGTTTGCTCATCCGCCATTGTGAGACTTTATTAAACGTTAATGGCCCAATGCTTTCCGGCTCTGTTTTTCTAATGTCTGCCCGTATCCAATATGGACCTGCCTGGCCTCAGCCACCAGCATAGCAATGGGAAAGGATACCTACCAAAAGCCTTTCAAGTTTTCTTTTGACAGTCAAGGTGAATATTTCTAGATCTTTCTTTCTTTCTTTCTTTCTTTCTTTCTTTCTTTCTTTTTCATTTTATTTTATTTTATTTATTTATTTATTTATTTATTTATTTTATTATATAATTTTATTTTTTTAATGGGGTGACATCAATAAATCAGGATACATACATTCAAAGATAACAAGTCCAGGTTATCTTGTCGTTCAATTATGTTGCATACCCACCACCCAAAGTCAGATTGTCCTCTGTCACCTTCTATCTTGTTTTCTTTGTGCCCCTCCCCACCCCCTATCCCTCTCCCATTCCCCCCTCCCCCCCGTAACCACCACATTCTTATAAATGTCTCTTAGTTTCACTATTATGTCCCACCTACGTATGGAATAATACAGTTCCTGTTTTTTTCTGATTTACTTATTTCGCTTCGTATCATGTTATCAAGATCCCACCATTTTGCTGTAAATGTTCCGATGTCATCATTTCTTATGGCTGAGTAGTATTCCATAGTGTATATGTGCCACATCTTCTTTATCCAGTCATCTATTGATGGGCTTTTTGGTTGTTTCCATGTCCTGGCCACTGTGAACAATGCTGCAATAAACATGGGGCTGCATGTGTCTTTACGTATCAATGTTTCTGAGTTTTTGGGATATATACCCAGTAGAGGGATTGCTGGGTCATAAGGTAGTTCTATTTTCAGTTTTTTGAGGAACCACCATACTTTCTTCCATAATGGTTGTACTACTTTACATTCCCACCAACAGTGTATGAGGGTTCCTTTTTCTCCACAGCCTCTCCAACATTTGCTGTTACCTGACTTGCTAATAACAGCTAATCGAACAGGTGTGAGGTGGTATCTCATTGCCGTTTTGATTTGCATTTCTCTAATAGCTAAAGAAGATGAGCATCTTTTCATATATCTGTTGGCCATTTGTATTTCTTCCTGGGAGAAGTGTCTATTCATATCCTCTTCCCATTTTTTTATTGGATTGTTTGTTTGTTTGTTGTTGAGTTTTATGAGTTCTTTGTATATTTTGGATATTAGGCCCTTATCTGAGCTGTCGTTTGAAAAAATCATTTCCCATTTAGTTGGCTTTCTGTTTATTTTGTTATCAGTTTCTCTTGCTGAGCAAAAACTTCTTAGTCTGATGTAGTCCCATTCATTAATTTTTGCCTTCACTTCTCTTGCCATTGGAGTCAAATTCATAAAATGCTCTTTAAAACCCAGGTCCCTGAGTTGAGTACCTATGTCTTCTTCTATGTACTTAATTGTTTCAGGTCTTATGTTTAGATCTTTGATCCATTTTGAGTTAATTTTTGTACAGGGGGAGAGACTGTAGTCCAGTTTCATTCTTTTGCATGTGGCTTTCCAGTTTTCCCAGCACCATTTATTGAAGAGGCTTTCTTTTCTCCATTGTGTGTTGTTGGCCCCTTTATCAAATATTATTTGACTATATATATGTGGTTTTATTTCTGGACTTTCTATTCTGTTCCATTGGTCTGAGTGTCTATTTTTCTGCCAATACCATGCTGTTTTGATTGTCGTGGCCCTATAATAGAGTTTGAAGTCAGGTATTGAAATGCCCCCAGCTTCATTCTTTTTCTTTAGGATTGCTTTGGCTATTCGGGGTTTTTTATAGTTCCATATAAATCTGATGATTTTTTGCTCTATTTCTTTAAAAAATGTCATTGGAAGTTTGATGGGAATTGCATTAAATTTGTATATTGCTTTGGGTAATATAGCCATCTTGATTATATTTATTCTTCCTAGCCAAGAACAAGGTATATTCTTCCATCTAATTATATCTTTTTCGATTTCCCTTAACAATGGTTTATAGTTTTCATTATATAAGTCCTTTACATTCTTTGTTATGTTTATTCCTAAGTATTTTATTTTTTTTGTTGCAATCGTGAAGGGGATTATTCTTTTGAGTTCCTTCTCAGTTGTTTCATTGTTGGCATATAGAAAGGCTATTGACTTCTGTATGTTAATTTTGTATCCTGCGACCTTACTGTATTGGCTTATTGTTTCTAGTAGTCTTTTTGTGGATTCTTTGGGGTTTTCAATGTATAGTATCATATCATCTGCAAAAAGTGATACCTTTACTTCTTCTTTTCCGATATGGATGCCTTTTATTTCTTTGTCTTGTCTGATTGCTCTGGCTAGAACCTCTAGTACCACATTAAATAAGAGTGGAGAGAGTGGACAACCCTGTCTTGTTCCTGATTTAAGGGGGAAAGCCTTCAGTTTAGTGCCATTTAATATGATGTTAGCTGATGGTTTATCATATATGGCCTTTATCATGTTGAGATATTTTCCTTCTATACCCATTTTGTTGAGAGTCTTAAACATAAAATTGTGTTGTATTTTATCGAAAGCCTTTTCTGCGTCTATTGATAAGATCATGTGGTTTTTGTTCTTTGTTTTGTTGATATGGTGTATTACGTTAACCGTTTTACGTATGTTGAACCATCCTTGAGATTCTGGGATGAATCCCACTTGATCATGATGTATTATTTTTTTAATATGTTGTTGTATTCGATTTGCTAGTATTTTGTTTAGTATTTTAGCATCTGTATTCATTAGAGATATTGGTCTGTAGTTTTCTTTTTTTGTGCCATCCTTGCCTGGTTTTGGTATGAGGGTTATGTTGGCTTCATAAAATGTGTTTGGAAGTATTGCTTCTTCTTCAATTTTTTGGAAGACTTTGAGTAGAATAGGAACCAAGTCTTCTTTGAATGTTTGATAAAATTCGCTGGTATAGCCGTCAGGGCCTGGACTTTTATTTTTGGGGAGGTTTTTAATGGTTTTTTCTATTTCTTCTCTACTGATAGGTCTGTTTAGGCTTTCTGCTTCTTCTTGACTCAGTCTAGGAAGGTTGTATTTTTCTAGGAATTTATCCATTTCTTCTAGGTTGTTGAAATTAGTAGCATAAAGTTTTTCATAGTATTCTACAATAATTCTTTGCATATCTACGGTGTCCGTGGTGATTTCTCCTCTTTCATTTTGGATTTTGTTTATATGAGTTCTTTCTCTTTTTTCCTTGGTAAGTCTTGCCAAGGGTTTGTCAATTTTGTTGATCTTTTCAAAGAACCAGCTCCTTGTTCTATTAATTTTTTCTATAGTTTTTCTGTTCTCTAATTCATTTATTTCTGCTCTGATTTTTATTATCTCCTTTCTTCGGCTGGTTTTGGGTTGTCTTTGTTCTTCTTTTTCTAGTTCCTTAAGGTGTGAAGTTAAGTGGTTCACTTGGGCTCTCTCTTGTTTGTTCATATATGCCTGAAGTGATATGAATTTCCCTCTTATCACTGCTTTTGCTGCATCCCATAGATTCTGATATGTCGTATTGTCATTTTCATTAGTCTGTATATATCTTTTGATCTCTGCACTTATTTCTTCTTTGACCCATTCATTTTTTAAAAGTATGTTGTTTAGTTTCCACATTTTTTTGGGATTTTTTTCCTCTTTTTTGCAGTTGAATTCTAGTTTCAAGGCTTTATGATCAGAAAATATGCTTGGTACAACTTCAATTTTTCTGAATTTGCTGATGTTGTTTTTGTGGCCCAACATATGGTCAATTCTTGAGAATGATCCATGTACACTGGAGAAAAATGTATACTCAGTCACTTTGGGATGAAATGTCCTGTAGATGTCTATCATATCCAGGTGCTCTAGTGTTTTGTTTAAGGCCACTATGTCTTTGTTGATTCTCTGTTTGGATGACCGATCTAGAGCCGTCAGCGGTGTATTGAGGTCTCCAAGTATGATTGTATTTTTGTCAGTTTTTGTTTTAAGATCAATAAGTAGCTGTCTTATATATTTTGGTGCTCCTTGGTTTGGTGCATATATATTAAGAATTGTTATGTCTTCTTGATTCAGTGTCCCCTTAGCCATTATGAAATGGCCATTTTTGTCTCTGAGTACTTTTCCTGTCTTGTAGTCAGCATTATCCGATATGAGTATTGCTACACCTGCTTTTTTTTGGATGTTATTTGCTTGGAGTATTGTTTTCCAGCCTTTCACTTTGAATTTGTTTTTATCCTTGTTACTTAGATGAGTTTCCTGTAGGCAGCATACAGTTGGATTTTCTTTTTTAATCCATTCTGCTACTCTGTGCCTTTTTATTGGTGAGTTTAATCCGTTTACATTTAGTGTAATTATTGATACTTGTGAGTTCCCTATTGCCATTTTATATCTTGCTTTCTGTTAGTTTTGTGTCTTGTTTGATCCTTCTCTTTTGTTTTTCTATCTTTTGTTTTTATTTGGTTGTATTCCATACATCTTTCCACTGTTGCTATCTTTTTTATCTCATGTGCTTCTGTGGTGGTTTTTTCAATGGTGGTTACCTTTGAATAATGAAAAGGGTCCCTACCCTGTTCATTGTAGCGAACTATTTTGTGAGTACTTTTGCACTCCATCGTCCTTTGCTACTGTTAATCTCCATCTTCTCCCCCTCTTTCTTTTTGTTGTTGTCACAGTTTAAATTTGGTTTTATTGTGTTCTTCTTGGAGCTTTTACTTGTGGCTCTGTTTTTTTTTGTTCTTTGTATCTGATTGGAGAACCCCCTTTAGTAATTCCTGGAGTGGGGGTTTTCTGATGATAAATTCCCTCATCTTTTCTGTATCTGTGAATGTTTTTATTTCTCCTTCATATTTGAAGGATAGCTTTGATGGGTATAGTATTCGTGGCTGAAAGTTCCTCTCTTTCAGGACTTTAAATATTGGGGTCCACTCTCTTCTAGCTTGTAGAGTTTCTGCTGAGAAATCTGATGATAATCTAATGGGCCTTCCTTTATATGTTGTATTCTTCTTTTCCCTGGCTGCCTTGAGAATTTTTTCTTTGCTGTTGGTTTGTGTCAATTTCATTATGATATGCCTTGGAGTAGGTTTGTTGGGGTTAAGAAAACTTGGAGTTCTGTTTGCTTCTTGAACTTGAGGCTTTAGTTCTTTCCACAGGCTTGGGAAGTTCTCATCTATTATTTGTTTGAGTATGTTCTCCATTCCATTTTCTCTCTCTTCTCCCTCTGATATACCTATTATTCTTATGTTATTCTTTTTGATGGAGTCAGATAATTCTTGTAGGGCTATCTCATTTTTTTTAATTTTTGAGTCTCTTTCTTCTTCTCTCTGTTGTGCCTCAAGTTGCTTGTCTTCTATTTCACTAATCCTCTCTTCTATCTGACCTGTTCTATTAGCTAAGCTTGTTACTTCGTTTTTCAGCTCGTGAATTGAGTTTTTCATCTCTGTTTGATTTGTTTTTATAGTTTCAATTTCCTTGGACATATATTCTTTGTGTTCATTGAGTTGTTTTCTGAGCTCCCTAAATTGCCTTTCTGTGTTTTCTTGTATATCTCGGAGGATTTTTAGGATTTCTATCTTGAATTCTCTGTCATTTAGCTCCAAGGTTTCCAATATATTAAATTTTTTCTCCATAGATTTTTCCTCATCTAGCTGTGTTACCTCTCTTTCTTTTGTATCCATGATATTCGATTTTCTCTTCCTTAATGGCATCTGAGGGTGGTTTTGTTGATAGTATTAATGAGATTTAATAAAGAATAAAAAGTTTAAAAAAATTAAAATAAAATCGAAAAGAGTTGTTTTTTTTTTAAAAAAAATTAATAATGAAATAAAGAAAAATAAAATAAAATAAAAATTAAAAAAAAAAAAGGAAATTATTCCCCCCCTCCTTTTTTCCTCTCCTCTCCTCTCCCCTCTTTCTTGATAAAATCTTGTGGTGGACTGTGAATTATAACAAACAATGCCTGTGATGGAGGGCCTGAATTGGGGAAAAGTAATAAAGGGGCAAAAAAAAGAAAAAAAAAAGAAAGAAAAAAGAAAAAAAAGAGCGTATGGACCCACAAAAAGCAAATAAGGAAAAAATTTGGGTCAAGAATAAAATGATTTGCTTTTAGGTGTTGGTTGTCTAAGAGTTATGATGAGAGGATTAAAAGGAAAATGGAAAAATGAGGGGACAAATTAAAAAATTACTATTGTATTTAGTGGAACAAGAACTAGATAATATGGAGAGCCAGGGATGGGAGCACTGCTAGTGAGTTAAAAAGGTGAAGTAAAAACCCCCCAAAATGCCACAAATATAAGTTTGAGTCCCAGATAAGATAATTTGTTTGTTATTGAGGTTTGAATGAGAGGAGATGTAAAGGAAAAAGGAAGAAACTAATATAGAGGGAGAAAAGAAAGAGAGAGAGAGAGAAAAAAAAAAGAGGGAACCACTAAAAGAAGAAAAAAGAAAGGAGAGAGAGAGAGAGAGAGTTAAGGGTTTTGGAGTGCAACCCTCATAGAGAGAAAGGAAGAGAAGAGAAAAGATAATGGGAGATGTAACACTTATGGGTAGTGTAGTTCAAGGAGAGGAGAGAGTAAGACCGGTAGAGAGTTAATCGGCCAAATTGGAGGAGGAGAAAAAAAAAAAGTATCAAGAATGAAGATAAGAGAAACAAACGAACAAATATAATAAAATGGGATAGGTTATAAAGTCTGCAGATTATTCTTGATTTTGAGAGGTTATCTTCTTGCTTTTTCTTTTCTCTCCCTCTTCCTGGTCGGTGGCTCTGTACCCCGGGTTTTGCCCCTTTGCCACGCTCAGGTGGAGGTTTGCAGTTGATAAGTCTCTATGGCAATGTCATGTATTGTGCTTTAGTCTCGTTGGCAGTCGAGGCTATTAGCATTTATAGGCTCCGACAGTGAGAGAGTCCGTGTTCCTGGAGCCTTTCTTCTAGTCTTTCCTTCCTCAATTAGTAGCCTGATAATCCAGCTATGGGGTTGCTGCTGCCTCTGCCTGGATAGTAAGAGGCTCAAAGAGCTGGCAACTCCCCACTCTATTTCCACTCAGCACAGGGCTCTGGGTAAGGCTCAGTCAGTCAGAGCTGCTAGCATAATCAGGCGGGCTTTCCACCCACTCACAGACCTCTGGCTCTGCCACTCTGTCCGGTAACACAAGCGGGTGCCTACTTCCGGGGCGCTTGGAGAAAACTCTCACTCACTGGCTGCGCGCGCAGACCAGGATATCCGACCAGCAGTCTCACGCTCTGAGTGAAACCCCCGACCGCAGGGAAAAGTTGCAGCGTTGGAATTGAGTCTCGCTCCGTCCCCGTGCGCGGCTTTTGCAAGGTGCTGGGGCGGCCCGAGATTCCGCTTTGGCCCACACAAAGGCCCCTGACTCTGCCCCTCTGTGCGATAACACGGGTGCGCACTGCCGAGGCACTCGGAGGAATCGCTCACTCCTTATCTGCGCGCGCAAACCCGGATATGAGGCCGGCCGCGATTCCCTCTGAGTGAAACACCCTCGGCAAGGAAAATCTCCACCATTGGAATTAGTTCTCACTCCCTCCCGTGCGTGGCTTTCCCAGGGCGCTGGGGCTGCCCAGAGACTCTGCCCTCGGCCCACAGAAAGGCCTCTGACCCTGCCTCTCCGTGGGGCAACACGGGCACTGACTCCCGGGGCCTAGGAAGAAATCTCTCGCCCACTAACTGCGCACCAACCAGGAGACCGGGTAAAATGGCCGCGCCGCTTGTCTTTCTTTGTTTGGGTTTGGCGCGAGTGTTAGCTTGTATTGCCCGGGTTGCCACAGGATCAGATTTTCCTCGGCTTGGATCTCCGTGCCACAGCCTGGTTCGGCTGTTTGTATTCACCCCCTTTGCCCGCCTCAGTTTCTATATTCACAGTTACCAGAGAAAGCCGCCCTGTTTAGGTTAGTGAGGAAGGCGGAGCATTTCTTACTTCCTATTTCCTTCGGGGTTTGGTTATATATTTAGCCAATTTTTCACTCAATCATACCTTTGGGTGTATTGCGAAGCATCTGGAAGCTCCAAGTATAGGTTTTTCTGTTTCTGGTTGAAGATCTTGTTGAGTTTTGGGGGAGATTTATCGGTATCGCTTCCTACCCCGCCATTACTCTGACGTCATCCCTCATTTTATTTTTTGAGAGAGAAAGCAGCAGGAGGGGATAGAGATGAGAAGCATTAACTTGTAGTTGTATCACTTTAGTTGTTCATTGATCGCTTCTCATGTGCCTTGATGGGGGAGGGGGGTGCTCAAGCCAAGCCAGTGAACTATGGGCTTAAGTCAGCAACCTTGGGATCATGTTCATGATCCCATGCTCAAGACAGCAATCTGTGCTCAAGCTGGTGAGCTTGTACTCAAGACCTGTACTTGAGCTGGCAACCTCAGGCTATCAAACCTGGGTCCTCAGCATTCCAGGTCGATGCTCTATCCACTGTGCCAACATTGGTCAGGCAATTTGAGTACTTTCTTAATTGCGATGGAACATTTATGAAGAAATGGGAAAGGATGACAGGAAACAAGGACTAGAGCTGGCATGCATATATGATGGAGTCTTTGGTTGGGAAAAGGACAGAAGTCTTCCTCTGAGGAAGTCATTAAGGGAAGGAACCAGGTAGATCCTGGGAGTGAAAACAGCTGAGTAAGTTCAATCTCATGTAATATACATGAAATACATAAATGCACACACACATATATATTATGAACATTATGTATATATATACATATCATATATTTAAAATCAAGGCTGATAGAAAAGAAAAAGTGGAGAAAGATCCCAGGTGTTGGTGTTGTAGGAAGGAGACATAGCAGTAGGACCAGGTACAGCTGCAAGTGTTAACTTGACAAACCCGGACAGAAAACCCCTGCTGTTTGTGGTTCTTTACCAGAACTCACTTCCCTTGAAGCACATGTAATTAATTCCTCCAAAGCACTTGGGCTGTGGTTTGGCTTCCTTGCTCTAGGTTCTGTTTGGAATAAATCAAATTGGCATCCTTCCCTTACAATTCCTGGTCAGACGTGTCAGTTTCTGTCTCAAATACTCAGGCCTCTGTCTGTATGTATGTTCCCCTCCTTGCCTTCCTTTCAGGGTGGGAAACAAGCCCCTCTGCAAATCCTACTGTGAGCTTCACTGCAGGACTCACCCATTCCATGCAGATGATAAGCAGTGGAGGTGGGATCAAGCAAGAGAGTTACAGCAGCCTCCCAGATGAGTTCTCCAGAAAGATCTAACCAATAACCAGGAGGGAGCAGAGAGGGGGAGATTCTATCATTTGCTTTTGACATTTGGTCACATTAGCTATGTGTGAGGTTTTTTTATTGATTTTAATTTATTGTATTTACATAGATTCTAGTGTTGCCCCAAATGCATCCCCCTCCCTGGTATTCCTCTCAACATCTCCTTTGGCCCCCTCCTCATCCCGCCCTCCCCCCTTCCCTTCAGCTTTATCCCATCCTATCATCCCCTTTCCCTCTGTTCTCTTTTCCTCTGGTCCCTTTGATCTCTCCTCTGTCTCAATTCCATTTCTCAGTTCACATTGTTCATTGGATTTCTATAATGAGTGAGGTCATATGATATTTTCCTTTTTCTGCCTGGCTTATTTCACTTAACTTAATAGTTTCCATGTCCATCCATGTTGTTGCAAAAGGTAAGATTTCCTTCTTTTTCATGGCCCCATAGTATTCCATTGTATATATGTGCCACAGCTTTTTAATCCACTCGTCCACTGACGGAGAACATATTCAACAATACATCTGATAAGGGGTTAATAACCAAAATTTATAAAGAACTTGTAAAACTCAACACCAGGAACATAAACAATCCAATCAAAAAATGGGCAAAAAAATGAATAGACACTTCTCCAAAGAGGACATACAGATGGCCCAAAGGCATATCAAAAAATGCTCATTCACTGTTGGTGGGAATGTAAAGTAGTACAACCATTATGAAAGAAAGTATGGTGGTTCCTCAAAAAACTGAAAATAGAACTACCTTATGACCCAGCAATCCCTCTACTGGGTATATACCCCCAAAACTCAGAAACATTGATACGTAAAGACACATGCAGCCCCATGTTCATTGCAGCATTGTTCACAGTGGCCAGGACATGGAAACAACCAAAAAGCCCGTCAAGAGATGACTGGATAGCCTGACCTGTGGTGGCGCAGTGGAATTAAGCGTTGACCTGGAACACTGAAGTCGCCAGTTCAAAACCCTGGGCTTGCCTGGTCAAGGCACATTTGGGAGTTGATGCTTCCTGCTCCTCCCTCCTTCTCTCTCTCTCTCTCTCTCTCTCTCTCTCTCTCTCTGTTTCTCTGTTTCTCTTCTCTAAAATGAATAAATAAATAAAAATAATTTAAAAAAGAAAAAGAAAAAAAAAAGAGATGACTGGATAAAGAAGATGTGGCACATATACACTATGGAATACTACTCAGCCATAAGAAATGATGACATCGGATCATTTACAGCAAAATGGTGGGATCTTGATAACATTATACGAAGTGAAATAAGTAAATCAGAAAAAACCAGGAACTGCATTATTGCATACGTAGGTGGGATATAAAAGTGAGACTAAGAGACATTGATAAGAGTGTGGTGGTTACGGGGGGTGGGGGGAGAGGGAGAGGGAAAGGGGGAGGGGGAGGGGCACAAAGAAAACTAGATAGAAGGTGACAGAGGACAATCTGACTTTGGGTGATGGGTATGCAACATAATTGAATGACAAGATAACCTGGACATGTTTTCTTTGAATATATGTACCCTGATTTATTGATGTCACCCCATTAAAAAAATAAAATTATAAAAAAAATGCTCAACATCACTAATAATTAGAGCAATGCAAATTAAAAAACCACAATGAGATATCACCTCATACCAGTCAGAATGGCGCTCATCAACAAAACACAGAATAAGTGCTGGCGAGGATGTGGAGAAAAGCGGACCCTCCTGCACTGCTGGTGGGAATGCAGACTGGTGCAGCCACTGTGGAAAACAGTATGGAGATTCCTCAAAAAGTTAAAAATCGAACTGCCTTTTGACCCAGCTATCCCACTTTTAGGAATATACCCCAAGAACACCATAACACTGTTTCAAAAGGAGAAATGTACCCCCATGTTTATGGCAGCATTGTTCACAATAGCGAAGATCTGGAAATAGCTATGTGTTTTTGATAAACACAAAGCACATCCTGAAAGCTGGAGCACTGTGGCACTTCTCTTAAAAGCTCCTTTTCAGATGTGGCCATATATAGAAGTTATATATATATGGCCATATATAGAAGAGGCTTTCTTTTCTCCATTGTGTGTTTTTGACTCCTTTATTTTTGACTCCTTTATTAAAGATGATTTGACCATATATATGTGGTTTAATTTCTGGGCTCTCTATTCTGTTCCATTGGTCTGTGTATCTATTTTTCTGCCAATACCATGCTGTTTTGATTATCATAGCTCTGCAGTATAATTTGAAGTCAAGTATTGTAATGTCCCCAGCTTTATTTTTTTCCTTAGGATTACTTTGGCTATTCAGGTTTATGATTTTTTGTTCCATTTCTTTAAAAAATGACATTGGGCCTGACCTGTGGTGGCGCAGTGGATAAAGCATCAACCTGGAAACGCTGAGGTTGCCGGTTCAAAACCCTGGGCTTGCCTGGTCAAGGCACATATGGGGAGTTGATGCTTCCTGCTTCTCCCCCTTCTCTCTCTCTCCCCTCTCTATAATAAATAAATAAAATCTTTTAAAAAAAGATATCTTCATGATAAAAGAAACCAGCATGTTAAAATCTGTTTAAAGCATACCATATCAAAATGCTTGCTAGTGGCTGGGTACTTTCCTCATTATTTCATTAAAAAAAAAAAGACATTGGAATTTTGATGGGAATTGCATTAAATTTGTATATTGCTTTGGATAATATGGCCATTTTAACTGTATTTATTCTTCCTATCTAAGAATAAGAAATATTTTTCCATTTCATTGTCTCTTTTTTGATTTCCTTTAATAATGCTTTGTAGTTCTCATTATATAGGTCCTTTACATTCTTTGTTATGTTTATTCCTAGGTATTTTTTTTATTTATTTATTTTATTTTATTTTATTTTATTTATTTACAGAGACAGAGAGAGAGTCAGAGAGAGAGGAAGGGATAGATAGGGACAGACAGACAGGAATGGAGAGAGATGAGAAGAATCAATCATTAGTTTTTCGTTGCGACACCTTAGTTGTTCATTGATTGCTTTCTCATATGTGCCTTGACTGTGGGCCTTCAGCAGACTGAGGAACCCCTTGCTCAACCCAGCGACCTTGAGTCCAAGCTGGTGAGCTTTTGTTCAAACCAGATGAGCCTGCGCTCAAGCTGGCAACCTCAGGGTCTCGAACCTGGGTCCTCCTCATCCCAGTCCGACACTCTATCCACTGTACCACCACCTGGTCAGGCCTTATTATTATTTTTTGTTGCAACCATAAAAGGGATTTTTTTTTAGTTCATTTTCTGAAGTTTCATTGTTGGCCTATAAGAAAGCAATAGACTTTTGTATATTAATTTTGTATCCTGCAACCTTACTTTATTGGTTTATTGATTCTAATAGCCTTTCTGTGGAATCTTAGGGGTTTTCTATATACAGGATCATATCATCTGCAAAAACTGAAACCTTTACTTCTTATTTACCAATATGAATGCCTTTTATTTCTTTCTCTTGTCTGATGGCGCTGACTAGAACTTCCAGCACTATGTTGAATAGGAGTGGAGAGGGTGGGCAGACTTATCTTGTTCCTGATTTTACAGGAAAAGTTTTCAGTATTTTGCCATTTAATATGATGTTAGCTGATGGTTTGTCATAAATAGCCTTTATTATGTTGAGATATTTTCCTTCTATACCCATTTTGTTAAGTGTTTTAAACATAAAATGATGTTGTATTTTATCGAATGCCTTTTCTGCATCTATTATTAGGATCATATAGTTTTTGTTCTTTGTTTTGTTGATATGGTGTATTACATTAATAGTTTTACCTATGTTGAACCATCCTTGTGATTCTGGGATCACACTTGATCATGGTGGATTATTTTTATAATGTGTTGTTGTATTCAATTTGCTAGTATTTTGTTTAGGATTTTTGCATCTGTATTCATTAGAGATATTTGTCTGTAGTTTTCTTTTTTTGTGTTGTCCTTACCAGGTTTTGGTATGAGGGTTATGTTGGCTTCATAAAATGTGTTTGAAAGTATTGCTTCTTCTTCAATTTTTTGGAAGACTTTGAGAAGGATAGGAACCAAATCTTCTTTGAATGTTTGATAGAATTTACTAGTATAGCCATGTGGCCCTGGAGTTTTATTTTTGGGGAGGTTTTTGATAGTTGTTTCTATTTCCTCCTGCTTATGGATCTGTTTAGGTTTTCTGCTTCTTCATGATTAAGTCTAGGAAGATTGTATTGTTCTAGGAATTTATCTTTTAGATTGTTAAATTTTGTGGCATATAGTTTTTCATAGTATTCTATAATAATCCTTTATATATCTATATTTGTGGTTAATTTTTCCTCTTTCATTTTGGATTTTGTTTATATGAGTCCTTTCTCTTTTTTCCTTAGTGAGTCTTGCCAAGGGTTTGTCAATTTCATTGATATTTTCAAAGAACCAGCTCCTTGTTTTATTAATTTTTTCTATTTTCTATTTCATTTATTTCTACTCTAATTTTTATTATTTCCTTTCTTTTGCTGGTTTTGGGTTGCCTTTGTTCTTCTTCTTCTAGTTCCTTAAGATGTGATGTTAAGTTGTTTACTTGGGCTCTCTCTTGTTTGTTCATATAAGCCTGTAATGATATGAACTTCCCTCTTATTACTGCTTTTGCTGCATCCCAGAGATTCTGATATGTTGTATTGTCATTTTCATTTGTCTGTATATATCTTTTTTTTTTTTTAATGTGCCTTGACCGCGGGCCTTCAGCAGACCGAGTAACCCCTTGCTGAAGCCAGCGACGTTGGGCTCAAGCTGGTGAGCTTTTGCTCAAACCAGATGAGCCCTCGCTCAAGCTGGCGACCTCGGGGTCTCGAACCTGGGTCTTCCGCATCCCAGTCCAACACTCTATCCACTGCACCACCGCCTGGTCCTGTATATATCTTTTGATCTCTGCTTTTATTTATTCTTTGACCCAGTCATTTTTTAGAAGTATATTATTTAATTTCCACATTTTTGTGGGTTTGTTTACTTATTTTTTGAAGTTGAATTCTAGTTTCAAAGCTTTATGGTCAGAGAATATGGTATAATTTCAATCTTTCTGAATTTGTTGATGTTAGTTTTGTGGCCCAACATATGGTCAATTCTTGAGAATGTTCCATGTACACTGGAGAAAAATGACATTTTAGGATGAAATGTCCTGTAGATGTCTATCATATCCAATTGTTCTAGTGTTTTGTTTAAGGCCAATATTTCTTTATAGATTTTTTGTTTGGATGAACAATCTAGAGCCATTAGTGGTATATTGAGGTCTCCAAGTATGATTGTATTTTTGTCGGTTTCTATTTTTAGACCAGTTAGTAGATGTCTTATATACTTTGGTGCTCCTTGGTTTGGTGCATATATATTAAGAAGTGTTATGTCTTCTTAATTCAATGTCCCCTTTATCATTATAAAATGACCATCTTTGTCTCTGATTACCTTTGTTGTCTTGTAGTCAGCATTGTTAGATATGAGTATGGATACGCATGCTTTTCTTTGAATATTATTTGCTTGAATCATTTTCCAATCTTTCACTTTAAATCTGTTTTTATCCTTGTAGCTTAGATGTGTTTCTTGAAGGCAGCATACAGTTGGATTTTCTTTTTTGATCCATTCTGCTACTCTGTGTCTTTTTATTGGTGAGTTCAATTATTTACGTTTAATGTAATTATTGACACTTGAGGGTTTCCTATTGCCATTTTATATATTGCTTTCTGATAGCTCTGTTTCTTGTTTGGTTCTTCTCTTTTGTTTTCTGACATTTGTTTTTGTTTGGTTGTATTTCATATTTTTTTCCTCTGTTTCTTCTTTTTTTAAGCTATATGTTTCAGTAGTGGTATTTTCAGGGGTGGTTACCATTAGGTAATTAAAAGAATATATATCATATTTGTTGTAGTCCATTATCTCATGAGTACTTCTGCACTCCATCTTCCTTTGCTACAGCTAATCTTTTTCCTCTCCCCTTTTTTGTTTTTGTTGTCACAGATTATCCTTGTTTTCATTGTGATCTTGTTGGAACTTTTACTTGTGATTTTATTTTGTTTTGTTCTTTGTATCTTGTCTGATAACCCCCTTTAGTATTTCCTGAAGTGGGGGTTTTCTGGTGATAAATTCCCTCATCTCTATATCTGTGAGTGTTTTTATTTCCCCTTCATATTTGAAGGATAACTTTGATGAATATAATATTCTTGGCTGGAAGTTCCTCTCTTTTAGTACTTTGAACATTGGGGTCCACTCTCAGTGGAAAGAAATTAAAGGAGACCTTAAAATGGAGAGATATATCATGTTTATGACTCAAAAAACCCCAATATTATTATGATGTCACCTCTCCTCTAATTGATTTAGATATTAAAGACAATCCCAATAAAAATTCCAGCAAGATTTTTTAAAGAAATCAACAAGCTCCTTCTAAAAATTCATGTGGAAATACACAGAACCCAGAATCACCAAAACATCTTTGCAAAAAAATAAAATTTGATGATTAATATTATGTCACTTCAAGAATTATTGTAAAGCCACAGCAATCAAGACAGTGTGGTATTGACATAGACAAAGAGATCAATGGAACAGAATAGAGAATCTAGAATAGGCCCACTTATGTACGAGCAGCTGATTTTCAACAAAGGAGTAAAGTCTTTTCAGCAAATGGTACTGAATAATTGATTATCAGTATTCAAGAAAATGAATTTTAATCTCTGCTTCACATCATATAAAAACCTTATTCAAGGCCCTGGCTGGTTGGCTCAGCAGTACATCATTGGCCCAGCGTGTGGAAGTCCCAGGTTTGATTCTTGGTCAGGGCACAAAGGAGAAGCGCCCATCTGCTTCTCCACTCTTCCCTCTCTCCTTCCTCTCTATCTCTCTCTTCCCCTCCTGCAGCCAGGCTCTATTAGAGCAAAGTTGGCCCGTGCACTAAGGACGGCTCCATAGCCTCCGCCTCAGGCACTAGAATGGCTCCAGCCGCAACAGAGCAACGCCTCAGATGGGCAGAGCATCATCCCCTGGTGGGCATGCCAGCTGGAACCTTGTCGGGCACATGCGGGAGTCTGTCTGACTGCCTCCCTGCTTCTAACTTCAGAAGAATACAAAAAATAAAAATAAATAAATAAATAAATAAACAACCTTATTCAAAATGAATCATAGATTGAATATAAAGCCTAAAACTATAAAATTCATAGAAGAAAATCTATAAATATGAGTTATGTAAAGATGTCTTAGATGTAACTCCAATAGTATGACCAATAAATGACAAAATGAATAAGTTGTACTTCATCAAAAATTTTTTCTCAAGATTTTATTTACTGATTTTAGAGAAGGGAGAGAGAGAAAGGGGAGGAGGTGCGGAAACATCAACTCACAGCTGCTTCTCATATGTGCCTGACTGGGAAGTCCGAGGTTGCAAACCAGCAGCCTCAGGTCAATAATTTATCCATTGTGCCACCACATGTCAGGCACTTCAAAATTTTAAAAATTCTGTCTTCATATCATATATCTGGAAAATGACCAATATCCAGAATATATAAAGAACTCTCAAGACTCAACAATAAGAAAGGAACAACCCTCATGAAAAGAGAGCAAAGGATTTGAACACACACTTCATCAGAGAATTGGTGAAGCACAGGAATGTTGGGTCCCAAGGCCTTTGCCATGACAGCAGTGCAAATATTGAGAGCCCTGGGACCAATCAGAGCTTCTCCACTTCTGTCTGTATTATACTTGCTGCATAACAAATTACCACAACACTTAGCCAGTTATAACAGCACATATTTATTATCTTATGGTATTTGTTGGTTAAGAATCCAGACAGAGTTTAGCTGGATCCTTTCTGCTCATGATCTGTCATAAGGCCAAAATCAAGGTGTCAGCCCAGAGTTTGCAGTCTCATCCTAAATTTCAACTGGGGTCTGCTTCCAAGCTCACTCTAGTGGTTGTTGGCAGAATTCAGTCTCTCAGGTTCTTTTGGACTGAGAACTTCAGTTTTGCAATGGCTTTTTGCTACAACACTCTCAGTACCTTGCCATGTGAGCCTCCTCAACATGGCAGTTAATGTCATAAAAATGTGCATACGAAGAAAGCATTAGATGGATTTGGCTGGCAAGATGGAAGTAATAATCTTTTGTAAATTAATTATGGAAAGTGATACCTCTCAATGTTGCCATAATCTATTGGTCACAAGCAAGGTTCTCAAGGGGAAAGGATTATATAGTGCCATGAGTGTCAGCAGACAGGACTCAATTGGAGCCATCTGAGAAGCTGACTACTACACTGGCCTTCAAAAACCAGGTTCTCTGGGTCAGTTTTATTTTTGATTTCGGAAATCAAAGGACATATTTCCTTTTAATTACTTTTAATGTACTATTCCAATCAATTCTTTGCATTAATGATAATTCTATATGAAAGCAGATTTTCTTGCCTATCCAGTGTGGTTTCATACTATCTGAGCCACAACAGATCTATGTGCCTGCCTTTGTGTGTGTTTTTACCTCTTACCATATGTGTTGCCTGTTTGCATCCCAGCTGGCCCTGACTCAGCAGTCAGGCTCTACCTCTGAGGAAGCAGAGTAGATGTGATGTGATGAGCTTCTGATTTTCTATATTCTAGAATTGAGTTTTGAATATTTGGTCCGGTGAGTCTTTCTAGCCCATTTTGAGGAAAAGAGAAGGTACTGATACTATAACCTTAAATTAAACATTTTCTGTTGCCCTATGATTAATGCAGCATTCATTCAACAAAGATACATAGAACACATGCTCTGTGGAAGGCAGCAAGAACCATCTAGATTTGCTTTCCTCTCTCTTAATCTCCGTGAAAAGTTGGAGTTTCTTTTCTACCTTTTGAGTCCTCTTTGGTTGCTTCCATTCATTCTCCCTTTTAGACATTTCTTTTGCTTTGTTTTTTCCTAATGAAGCCCTGTCATTTTTCAGGAGATCACTGTTATTTATCTCTGAGTCTTTTTTAAACAGTTGTCCCTCTCATATAGAGAATCAAGTGAACCCAAAAGCTCATCTTTTTAGTTGTATTTAACATAACAGGATGAGAGACCTCTGGTTGCAGCCAATTAGGAGGTTGTGTATTAGGCCTTCTCAGCCATTGATCTTTGTACAGAGAGATTCCCAAACTGCTTTCTGATTCCCTCTGTCCATTTTCCCCCTGCAGAGCAGCCCTCCACTCCTTGCCCTTATAAATAAGTGAGTTCTCTGCAGATAATATATATATTTTGTACACACATACACACAAAAACGCAAGTCACCACATATATCTTACTACCTTACACACACATCTAGATGGTCTTTTTGCCTCTAATAGTACCAAGGAAAGATTCTGGCTGTCATCTGCCTTCATTTCCTCTAGCTAGTACATATAGCCAGATGCCCCTGTTACACCTTTTTGTCCCTCTGACTCTGTTCCTGTCCTTTGAAATTGGGTTAGCTATTCTGGGTATTTTGCATCTCCACATAAACTTTAGAATCAGTTTATTGATCTTTACAGAATAACTCACTGGGATTTCGATTGGGATTGCTTGAATCTATAGATCAATTTGGGCGCATTAAACTGATAAGAACAGATACTACACTTGATCTTAGCCAAAAGGCCGAGAAGCGATATAATTTGGAAGAACTGATATGTTGAGTTTACCTTTCCTTGAGCATGGAATATCTCTTTATTTATTTTGTGGGTTTTTAAAAAATATTATTCATCAGAGTTTTATAGTTTTATTCATATAGATTTTGTATGTATCCTGTTATATTTAAGCCTAAATATGTCATTTTGGGAGGTGCTAATAATGTAAATGGGGATCTTTTTTTTTTTAAATTTTAAATTTTACTTGTTCATTGCTGGCATATAGGGAAGCAATGGACTTTTGTACATTAACCTTATATTCTGCAACCTTCCTATAATTGCTTACTAGTTCCAGACATCTTGTCACTTCTTTCAGATTTTCTGCATAGACAATCATGTCATCTGTGAACAAAGGCAGTTTGATTTCTTCCTTCCCAGTCTATATAGCTCTTAGCGTCTTAAACATTAGCTAGGACTTCCCAGACATTTGTTTTGACTTGTTACTAAACAATACCTCTTGTTTTTCTGGAAATTAGAACTGATTTTATTAATTTCTCAAGCAAATATGTTGGATATTTGAGAACATTTACTTTGTTAATTTCTCAAGCAAAAATGTTGGGTATTTGAGAACATTTACTTTTAATCAACATATCTTTTTTATGTAGATTTGATCCTCCTCTCCTCCCTTAATCTCTAAAGGCTTTTGTGATTAAACATTCATTCAACAAAGATACTTAGAACACATGCTCTGTGGAAGGCAGCAAGAACCATCTAGATTTGTTTTCCTCTCTCTTAATCTCAGTGAAAAATTGGAGTTCCTTTTCTACCTTTTGAGTCCTCTTTGGTTGCTTCCATTTATTCTCCCTTTTAGAGGTTACTTTTGCTTTGTTTTTTTCCTAATGAAGCCCTCTCATTTTTCTGGAGATCATTGTTATTTATCTTTGAGTCTTTTTTAAACAGTTGGCCTCATTGGTTAAGCCGAATTCTGTTGTGTCCTCACAGTTTGCACTCAGAATCAAAGCCACATCAAATAAAAATAACTTGGGATCCTGTTGGGATTTTGGTGTTTTCATTTTAAGGTTCTATTTTACATTTTTTTCCCTTAGAGGGGGAAAAACGGTGCTAGAATATGGAGCATTCTCAGGTAAAAGGAACAGAAGTGCTCTTAGCACCTGTGGTCAGGGTTGGAAAGTGTAGGGATTTGTGGGGGAAGGGACAGAAGGAAGTTGTGTTTGTTCATTTATTTGCTTTACTGGTAGATGTCAGCTTCACTTCATTAAACTCTTTTTTTTTTTCATTTAACTCTTTTAAAGATTTTATTTATTCAATTTTCAGAGAGGAGAGAGAGAGAGAGGGAGGAGCAGGAAGCATCAACTCCCATATGTGCCTTGACCAGGTAAGCCCAGGGTATCGAACAGGCAACCTCAGTGTCCCAGGTCGACGCTTTATCCCACTGCGCCACCACAGGTCAGGCCATTAAACTCTTTTAAAGACAGACTTTCAAACTACTACTACGACATGATTAACAACTGAGATAGCTTAATAGTGATTCTTGTTATGGTTGTAGCAGGAGTATATTGTATTAGAAGGTGCCTGAGGATAGTTCACTGATACAGTATGAATGAGTTCATTCACTTAAAGAGTAAACCTCCTAATTGTTTGATCTTTGTTAATAACACTTACTATTTGTCCAAAAAAGCCAAAAAGAACCAAATGCATATCTCTAATTTCCCTCTAAAGAATCATTCTTTAAAAGTATTACAAGTATGATGTTTATTTCAGGTCTTTGAACAAGTGTTTCTCAATTTTTTAAAAAAAATTTTTGAAGTGAGAAGCAGGGAGACAGAGACAGACTCCCACATGCACCTAACCAATATGCACCCAGCAAGCCCACCAGGGGGCGATGTTCTACCCATCTGGGCTGTTGCTTCATTGCAATTGGAGCCATTCTAGCACCTGAGGCAGAGGCCATGGAGCCATCCTCAGCACCCTGGGCCAACTTTGCTCCAATGGAGCCTTGGTTGCGAGAAGGGAAGAGAGATATAGAGAGAAAGGAGAGGGGGGAATGGTGGAGAAGCAGATGGGTGCTTCTCCTGTGCGCCCTGGCCGGGAATCAAACCTGGGACATCCACATGCCAGGCCAACACTCTACCACTGAGCCAATTGTCCAGGGCCCTTTCAATTTTTTTTAAATGTAAACATCTTATGATTACTCCTAAACTTCTGATACAATTTCTGTATCAGAAATAGGGGGCTTCCCCAAACTATTTAGAGAGCAAGAGCTAGTACCTTCTGTGTATCCCTAAGAACCAAGAAGATATCATAAATCTCTGCTCTTTTTTAGTCTGTAATCACCCCCCAAAAATAATGGGTTTTGTTTTTCAAATGTACAATAAATGTATATAATTGATGATCCACCTAGTTCACCATTGCTCCATATAGATTAATGAAACAGAACAGAGAGCCTAGAAATAAACCCATACCTTTATGGACAATTGATATTTGACAGAGGAGGCAAGAGCATACAATGGAGTAAAAAGACAATCTCTTCAATAAATGGTGTTGGGAAAATTGGACAGGTACATACAAAAAAATGAAACTAGACCACCAAGTACACCATATACTCAAATGAATAAAAGACTTAAACGTAAGCCATAAAACCATAAAAGCCACTAGAGGAAAACATAGGCAGTAGAATCTCAGACATCTCTCACAGCAATATTTTTGTCAATAAATAATCTCAGGCAAGAGAAACAAATGAAAAAATAAACAAATGGGACTACATCAAACTAAAAAGCTTTTGCACAGCAAAAGAAACAATCAATAAAATGAAATGGGAAAACATATTTTCCAATGATACATCTGATTAGTGGTTAATTTCCAAAATTTATAAAGAACTTATGCAACTCAACACCAGGAAAACAAACAATTCAATTTAAAAATGGCCACAGGACCTGAATAGACACTTCTCCAAAGAAGACATACAGCCCTGGCCAGATAGCTCAGTTAGAACATCGACTCAGAGCACAGAAGTTGCCAGTTCAATTCCCGGTCAGGGCATATACAGAAAGATTGTTGTTCCTGTCTTTCTTTTTCTCCCCTTTCCTCTCTTGCTAAAGTCAATAAATAATTTTTTTTAAAAAGAGGACATACAGATGGTCAATAGACATAAAAAATGCCCAACATCATTAATTATCAGAGATGCAAATTAAAACTACAATAAGATATTACCTCACACCTATCAGAATGGCTTTCATCAATAAATCAACAAATAATACGTGCTGGCAAGAACATGGAGAAAAGGGAACTCTCATGCACTGTTGGTAGGAATGCAGACTGGTACAATCACTGTGGAAAACAGTGTGGAGTTTTCTCAAAAAATTAAAAATAAATCTGCCTTGCTTGACCAGGCAGTGGCACAGTGGATAGAGTGTTGGCCTAGGACACTGAGGACCCAGGTTCAAAACCCTGAGGTCACCAGCTTGAGTGCAGCATCACTGGCTTGAGGATGGGATGATAGACATGACCCCGTGGTTGCTGGTTTGAGCCCAAAGGTTGCTGGCTTAAAGCCCAAGGTCACTGCCTTGAGCAAAGGGTCATGGGCTCAGCAGGAGCCCCCCAGTCAATGCACATATGAGAAAGCAATTAATGAACAACTAAGTGCCACAACTATGAGTTAGTTGATGCTTCTCATCTCTCTCCCTTCCTGTCTGTCTTTCCCTGTCTGTCTCTCTCTAACGCTAAAAAAAATAAATAAATGAAAAAAAAAAAAGATCTGCCTTTTGACCCAGTGATCCCACCCTTGAGAATATATTCTAAGAAACCTGAAACACTAATTCAAAAAATATATGCACCCCTCCCTGTTCATTGTAGCATTATTTACAATAGTCAAGATTTGGAAACAGCCCAAGTTCCCACTGGTGGATGAGTGGATAAAAAAACCTGGAGATTATTATACTAAGTGAAATAAGCCAGTCAGAAAAAGACAAATACCATATAATCTCACTTATATGTGGAATCTAATGAACACAATAAACTGAGGAACAAAATAAAAACAGAAGCATGGATACATGCTGACAACTATAGGGAGAGGTGTTGTGGGACTGGAAAAAAGATTAAGCAATAAAACACCATATATATAAAATATACAGACACAGTCAACAACAGTGTGGTGATAGCCAGAGGGAAAGCAGGGTGGGGTTAGGTGGAGGTGGGCAAAGGAGGAGAAAATGGGGATGGAAACAGACTTTGCTTGGGGTGATGGGTGCACAATGCAGGCTGCAGAGGATGTTTTATTGAGTTGTACACTTGAAACCAATATCCCAATAAATTCAAATTTTAAAAACGATGTTAATAATATAGGAAAGTATATGTAGCTAAGGGCAGGAAGCAAATAGATGTGAACTTTCTGTACTTGCTGTTCAATATTTCTGCAAACTTGAAGCTGCTTTAAAATAGTCTTAATATTGATATTTGAAAAATTATACTATAATATGAATATCTCTGTAACTTGCTTTTTTTTTCCCCACTATGTCCATACATTATTAACATCTTCCTAGGGATTCAGCCTGGACAGGCAGGGGCAAATATAGGGTGGCAATGGGAAGGTTAGCCAAAATAGAGATGAAGCTGTGGAAGGAGGATAAGATTCAGAGGAGGTGGGTATATAGGGGATGTTGTACTCAAAAACCCACAGAAGAGAGGGACCCAATTTGAGTGGACAAGTGGCAATAACAGAGCCCTTGAGTCTGAGTGTTCCAACAGGCTGGGAATTCAAGCAAGGCAAGGAGTTTCAGTTTATGCTCATAGAATCCAGACCCCTGCTGGCAAGAGGCTGGCATGACAGCTTTGAGCAAGAGCAAGACGGGTCTCGCACACTCCCATGCTCAGCATATTCTATGATTTCCCTGCTAGGGTGGAGTGAGTAGGTATAAAAGTCAGACAGTTGTGGAGGTCATTTGCCTGGAATTCCATGATGGAAATCTGCTGGGGCAGGATGAAGCCTGTGGGAGAGCATGGGAAGAACCTGCTTCAGCTAAGACAGGATGTGTGCACATTAACCTTGGTTTCCACCTGACACTGTTGTGACCCATCTGAGTCACCATCCTTCTCCTGGGCATCCTTTCACATGACTTTTTCCCAACTCCCACCAGGCAGGGTGGATGTGCTTGTCACAAGACCTATGATCCTGGGAATGCTTTAGGAAAACAACCAAGCATGTTGGCTCAGTGAGCCTGGGCCTTGTGCCTCTTCATCCCGGAGGCCACACTAGGGGCTAGGCCCCCATCCCTTAGGCACATCATCACCATTCAGAGGAAGGACACATCATTGCTTCTTCCCATCCTGGCTTTTCTGCATCCTGCTATCAGTGACCACATTGTGCTAAGTGCTGGGGTCTTATCAGAGGGAGTCTTCCTACCATCTTTCATTTGATGGAATGTTGAGTCATCCTGGATTTCTTTAGGAATCAGTGAGATAGGGGCATCTCACAATCCCCCCTACCATGTTATAAGGAAGTGAGAGCACATCCCATGCTTCTCTCCTTCATTTACATTCATTTCCTTTGTGACCTTATCTGGTCTCATGGTTTTATATACATCAGTCAGTCAATCATTCAACAAACCAATCAATCACCTGTAGCCAGGACCTTCCTGAGGATCATCAGGATTCTGTGCTAAGGATAGACTCTTAGAGGAATGGTGTCAGGAAGAAGCTGGGAGATTAGTTATGATACTATTTTCAGTAATTGTAACAGCAGAGGAGGTGAGATGTGGTCACACTCTGGATTTGCTTTGAAAGTAGACAATAGAATTTAATGATGGATTGGAAATGGACTGTTAGAAACAAGTCAAGGATGACACCAATGTTTTTGGCCTGAACAACTGACAAGAAACAGGTACCATTAACTGAAGTGGGAAATACTGTGGTGCAAACAGATTTGGTATGTATGATTGGGTACAGGCAATCAGGAGTTCACTTTTGAGACAAATATTGGACATGGAAGTGTGTATATATATATATATATATATATATATATATATATATATATATATTAGAGAGACAGAAACATCTATCTGTTTTTTTTTATTTTATTTATTCATTTTTTTAGAGAGGAGAGAGACAGAGAGGGAGAGAGAGGAGAGAGAGAAGGGGGGAGGAGCTGGAAGCATCAACTTCCATATGTGCCTTGACCAGGCAAGCCCAGGGTTTCGAACCGGCGACCTCAGCATTTCCAGGTCAACGCTTTATCCACTGTGCCACCACAGGTCAGGCTGCAAGTGTATATTTTGATTAGACAACTTGGGCATGTGAGACTATCTACCCCACAAGATAATGATCTCTATGGAGGCAAGGCCTGTGTTTTAGTGACTGCTGTGTCTGGCATAGTTCCTAGAACACAATAAGTACTCAAATATTTTAATCGGATTCCAAGATAGCAATGGAGTAGGCAGACGTTCCAATTGCCATCTCCCAGACCAAATTAGATTACAACTTACTTTAAGAACAATCATTTTGAAAAACCAACTCTGGACTAAATGAATAGGAGTCTATAACCAAGGATAACAGAGTAAGCCACACTGAGACTGTTAGGAAGGGCAGAGATGAGGAAACAACTGACCCACTCCCAGAAGCGAGCATTGTTGGAGAGTCTGGAGGGACTCTCACTATGGGAGGTTTGCCCTGAGAGGGGAGGGTCCTCAACCCAGGACTGGTGCCCCAGCCTAGAGCCCCAGAGCCTAGAAGAGGCACACACATAACATTTGGCTGTGACAAGAGCCGAGATTTTTGTCTGTGAGAAAGAGATGGGAGCTCTCAGAGACACAGGCTCCATCTTAAAGGGCCAGCACAGAAAATCTCATTCATAGCCACTTACCTGGGGCTCCAGGAGGGTAGAGCTGAGAGGACGAGTGTTGCATGAGGAGAGTGTGAAGTTGGTGGCCCAGGGAGAGTCACTGTGGGGGACAGCCACCGGAACCCCTTGCTGAGTCATTCTCCAATACCTCAGTTGCCATCTTTTTTGGGTGGGTAATTCCCTACGAGCAGCATCAATCTGGGAAAAAGCACTCAGGAGTCTCTCTTACCCCAAGCCATGGAGATCAGGCTGTTCTGAGAAGCCAGGAAGCAGAGGGCACCTCAGGTGACTAGTGCTTCCACCCCACAGGAGACTCAGTAGAAACTGTCTAAATTGTGGGCAGACCACACCTCTGGGTCTCAGAGGCCACACCCACTAGACTCCTAGGGGTCACTGCCTCTTGAGATCTGTGAAAAAAGTTTGGACAGACTGATACCTGGGGCTGAGCCACGTCCACCAACCTTCCTAATTCCTGAATTGCCATAGATTCTAGACTATACCAGAGGTTTTTTTCAGTGGTCAAGCCCAACAAACAGCCAGCAGAGGCTGCAGGAGGTGGTACTCAGGGAACTTTGGCCTTTTATGGACCTCCCCCCTCCAGGCTCAGTGTAGGTAAAAGCCAGCCTAGGTGTGAAATTTGGTATTCCTATGTACACCTGGGCCCAGCAGAGGCAGCCACAAACTCTGGATTGCTTATAGTTCCAAGAAGGTTGCTGAGGGCCAGTCACAGGCAGTGTCTCCTGCTTCTCTGTGCCAAGTTCCTTCCAGAAAGGTCCAGGGCTGGCACATCCGATGGCCACCTGTGGAGAGCATTGGTTCCAGACCTAATGACCCTTGCTGGTGGCATGCCCTAAGAGACGGCTTATCTGACAATGAGCCCAGCTGAGGCGAGTTCTGCTCTTTGGGATCAGCACCTACACAGGTGCTTGCATGCAATGGACAGGGTGGAACTTCATAGTCAGCCAGCCCAGGTGCTGGATACCCTGCCCTGCTGGGCCAGAATCCACAGGGGGAAAGGAGAGAGGCTAGGAGCATGGACATTTAAAGTGTGGGCCCCTGTGAGCCTATTGTTGGGTCTGGTTGAGGAACTTAGCACTTTCTGGGTGGGATATAGTCAGCCCCAGGAGAGGACTCTTTCAGTCTTCCTCCCTGAGATCAGGGTCTCACCAGCTGTAAGAATGTCTGCAGAGGAGACTGTCAGCCACACTCAATCTGAACCTGTGGCTCACCTTGCTGGGGAGAAATAAAATTTGAGTATCCAGTAGTGGCTGAGGGATTAGGCTCTGGATTAGGGGCCACTTTCCTCTTACTGAGCTCCTGACCAAGAGACCCCTGACATAGCAGGTCCCACTGACGTTGTATTCCCAACCTCAGTTGCCCTAACCCACCAAGCTTGCAATCTGTAGAGGGGTTGGTTGGGTGAAGCCAGTCTGGGCCCACATTACAGTCTTTCTACAGAAAACTCTGTAGGAAGTCCAAGCAGCTGCAAGAGGAGGTGGAGCAGCTGAAAAGTGGAGGCAAAACTTACAGACCTTGGGGCTTTTACGGAGCTGCTGTCATCTCTAAGTAGGAGGAAGCTGATCCTTATACAAAGGTTGGCCCCTTCTACACTACCCAGGCACAGGAAATGCAGACACAAACAGGAAACAGAGCAGTAGCTCCAGACAGATAGCCCATGGCAGGTTACAAACAATGGCTGGTGCCAACCCCAAAAGATCTAGAACCAACAAAACCAGTAGTGGGTGGCTGACAGCACCAACCCTAGACTCAGCTAACTACACAAGCAGCACACACAAAGGAGGAGTCCAACAGGCACCAGACACTGTGGAGAATAAATACACTCCACGGGACAGACATTGCACAGTGTCTAATACACATGATCAAGGTTGACCCTTAGAGCCAGCCAGCCTGAAGGGATAACCACACCAACAAAAGGATCAACTGCATTCGATATTCACATACAACAGGATGGAAAATAGTACCCTCAAGAAGCATTGCTAGAACAAGGAAATCAGGTGACCTGGAGGTTAATATCACAGAGCCCATCTTCCTCATAAAGACACCACAACAAATTGCAGAGTCAGACAGTGCTACCTAATACACTGACAAAAAGGACAAAGAAACACGACCCAAATGAATCAACAAGAGAAGTCCCCAGGAAAAAAAATAACTAAATGAAATGGAAGTAACCAAACTACCAGATGCAGAGTTTAAAATATTGATTTTTAGGATGCTCAAGGATCTTAGAGCAACAATGGATGGTCATAATGAATACCTAAATAAAGAGATAAAAGCATCAAAAAGGATATTAAAATCATAAGAAAAAAACCAGTCAGAAATGACCAAGACAATATCAGAAATGAAGACTGCACTAGAAGGAATCAACAGCAGGCTGGATGATGTAGAGGATCAAATCAGCACTTTAGAAGACAAGTAAATGAAAGCAAAGAAGCAGAACAGCAAAGCAAAAAGAGGCTCAAAAAGACTGAGGAAACTCTAAGAGACCTCTGTGACAAAATGAAGAGAAACAACATCCACATCTTAGGGGTTCCTGAAGGAGAAGAGAATGAACAAGGGATAGAGAACCTGATTAAAGAAATTATAGGCCTGATCCGTGGTGGCGCAGTGGATAAAGCGTCAACCTGGAAACGCTGAGGTTGCCGGTTCAAAACCCTGGGCTTGCCTGGTTAAGGCACATATGGGAGTTGATGCTTCCTGCTTCTCCCCCCTTCTCTCTCTCACTCTCTCTCCCCTCGCTATAATGAATAAATAAAAAAATAAAAATAAAAATAAAAAATAAATAAAAAAAGAAATTATAGCTGAAAATTTCCCTAACTTGATGAAGAAAAGTCATACAAGTTCAAGAATCGCAAAGAGTCCCATTAAAGAGGAACCCAAGGAGGCCTACACCAAGACACATCATAATTAAAATGACAAAGTTAAGAGACAAAGAAAGAATACTAAAAGCTACAAGAGAAAAACAGTTAATTACCTACAGAGGAGCCCCCATAAAGATTACATCTGACTTCTCAACAGAAACCCTTGAGGTCAGAAGGGATTGGCAAGAAATATTCAAAGTGATGCAAAACAAGAACCTACAACCAAGAATACTTTATCCAGCAAGGCCCTCATTTAAAATTGAAGGAGAAATAAAAAGCTTCTCAGTCAAAAAAACAACAACAAAAACTCAAGGAATTCATTACAATCAAACCAATATTGCAAGAAATGTTAAGGGGCCTGCTATAAAAAGAGAAAAGGCAAAAAGAAATAGAGAGAAAAATAATTGTAGATTTAAAGAATAAAATGGCAATAAATAAGTACATATCAATAATAACCTTAAATGTAAATGGATTAAATGCTCCAATCAAAACATATAGGGTAGCTGCATGGATAAGAAAACAGGACCTGCACATATGCTGTCTACAAGAGACCCACCTCAGAATAAAAGATATACATAGACTGAAAATGAAGGGATGGAAAAAAGTATTTCATGCAAATGGAAATGAAAAAAAAAAAAAAAGCTGGGGTAGCAATACTTATATCTGACAAAATAGCCTTTAAAATAAAGGCTATAGTAAGGGATAGAGAAGGTCACTACATAATGATAAAGGGAGCAATTCAACAGGAGGATATAACCATTGTAAATATTTATGCACCTAATATAGGAGCACCTAAATATATAATGCAGATTTTGATGGACATAAAGGGCAAGATCAACAGCAATACTATAATAGTAGGGGATTTTAATACCGTACTAATATCAATGAATAGATCCTCCAGACAGAAAATTAAGAAAGAAACAGCAGCCTGAAATGACATGATGAATCAACTGGATTTAATAGAAATCTTCAGAACCTTTCACTCCAAAGCAGCAGAATATACATTCTTTTCAAGTGTTCATGGTACATTCTCTAGGACTGACTGCATGATAGGACACAAGAAAAGTCTCAATAAATTTAAGAAGATTGAAGTCATTTCAATCATCTTCTCTGATCACAATGACATGAAACTAGAAATCAACTACAATAGGAAAACTGAAAAACATTCAAACACTTGGAGGCTAAATAGCATGTTATTAAATAACAAATGGGTTAACAATATAATCAAGGAAGAAATAAAAAATTTCCTTGAAACAAATGAAAATGAACATACAAAAACTCAAAATCTATGGGACACAGCAAAAGCAGTCCTGATAGGGAAGTTTATAGCATTACAGGCATACCTTAAGAAGCTAGAAAAAGCTCAAGTAAACAACTTAACACTGCACCTAAAGGTACTAGAAAAAGAACAACAAAGTCAGAGAAAGTGGAAGGAAGAAAATAATAAAGATTAGAGCAGAAATAAATGACATAGAGGCTAAAAAAAGTAATACAAAGATTAATGAAACCAAGAGCTTATTCTTTGAAAAGGTAAACAAAATTGATGAACCTTTAACCAAACTCATCAAGAAAAAAAGGACTCATAAATAAAATTAGAAATGAAAGACGAGAAGTAACAACTGACACTTTCAGTTGTTACAGAAATACAAAGGGTTGGAAGAATATACTATGAAGGTATTTCCCTATGTGTAAAGACGCACAGTTTTTCTAAAAATTTGGGGTCTAAAAATTGGGTGCGTCTTATATAGTGGTTGTAGATTATTTTACTTGCATTTCCTGCTTTTTCACACTTTTCTTTGCGCTGTTTCACACTTATCGGTATATTATAGTAGGTTACGTTTTGCCATGTTCTGCCCAGAATTGGCTCAGAAAAGATTTTCATACAGTGCTGAATTCAAGTTAAAAGTGATCCAGTTTGCAAAAGTGAATGGAAATCATGTTGTTGAACATAAGTTTGGTCTCCTCCAAATGAAACATCAATCTGAGATTGGCTATGGGAAGAAGAAACCCCACTGAAAACACCATGGCAGAAGAAGGCCATGAGAGGCAAGTCAGCAAAATGGCCTGATTTAGAGAGGAAATTGAAGATATGGATTGAAGAGCAAAGGGCAATTGGAATTTCTGTATCCACAAAGATGGTTCAGCATGAGACAAGAAGAATTGCTGATGAAAAAGAAGTTACTGATTTCAAAGGAGGACACAATTGATGCTTCAGGTTCATGAACCGGAATGCACTAAGCATGTGTACATGCACCGAACTTGTCCAAAAGATGTCTGAAAGCTATGTGCAGAAAGTCCTTGAATTTCATCATTTTGTCATTCAATGTCAGAAAACTCATCAGTTTAAGTTGGGACAGATTGCAAAGATGGACAAAGTTCCCTTTCAGTTTGATGTCCCAAGTAACAGAACTGTTGATAAGAAGGGGGTGAAAACTGTAACTGTGAAGATAAGTGGACATGAAAAGAGCCATTTACAGTGTCTAGCTTGTTATGCCAACAGAACCAAGCTGCCTCCTACTGTGATTTTCAAATGCAAAACAATGCCGAAAGAAGACATTCCTTGAGGATTGTCCACGTTCGTGACAAGGGTTGGATGGATCAGGATGGGATGAAGATCTGGTTTGAGAAAGTTTGGAGAAGGGGACCAGGGGGGCTCTTACACAAACCTGTTGTGTTTGTGCTTGATCAGTTCGGGGCACACATAACAAAAAACACAAAGAAGATTGCTGCAGAGCAAAATATAAAACCTGCCATCCTACCTGGAGGTTTGACATCCCAGCTCCAACCACTTGATATCAGCATTAACAAATCCTTCAGAGCTGCCATGAGAGACAAATGGAACCAATGGATGAAATCTTCTGGGGACAAGTTGATACCAGCAAGAAGACTAAAGAAACCACCTACAGGAGAAGTTTGTACCTGGGTGAAAAGATCCTGAGATAATATCAAGATTGAGATTGTTGTCAAGGCATTTAAGAAGTGTGGCATTTCAAATGCCATAGCTAGAACTGTGGACGAAGCATATATGAAGACAGTGATTCGTCATCAGACACAGACGAGGACAAGCTAATGGATGGGAGTTTTGACAGTGATGAGGAGTTGTATGAATTTTATGATGAATAAAACTTGAGTTCAATAACTTTATGTAATACATTTTTTTCAAATTTCAGGCCCCAAAATTAAGGTGTGTCTTATACATGGGGAAATATGGTATATGCCAAAAAATTGGACAACCAAGGCCAGTGGTTGGCAAACTGCAGCTCGCGAGCCACATGTGGCTCTTTGACCCCTTGAGTGTGGCTCTTCCACATAATACCACTTGTGCCCACCTATATAGTTTAAGTTTAAAAAATTTGGCTCTCAAAAGAAATTTCAATTGTACTGTTGATATTTGGCTCTGTTCACTAATGAGTTTGCCGACCACTGACCTAGGCAAAATGGGTAAATTCCTAAAAACATATAATCTTCCAAACTCATTTGGGAAGAATTAGAAAACCTAAACAGACCAATTACAACAAAAGAAATTGAAACAGTTATCAAAAAACTCCCAGCAAACAAAAGTCCTAGACTGGATGGCTTCACAGGCTAATTTTACCAAACATACAAAGAAGAATTAACAACTATCCTTCCCAAGCTATTTCAAAAAATTCAAATGGAGGGAAGAATTCCAAGCTCCTTTTATGAGGCAAACATTATCCTCATTCCAAAACCAGGTAAAGACACTACAAAGAAAGAAATTATAGGCCAATATCCCTGATGAACATAGATGCTAAAATTCTCAACAAAATAGTAGCAAACCAGATCCAGCAATACATAAAAAAGATCATACATCATGATCAAGTGGATTTTATTCTGGGGAGCCAAGGCTGGTACAATATTCACAAATCAGTAAATGGAATTTGTCACATAAACAAAAGGAAGGACAAAAATCACATGATTATATCAATATATGCAAAAAAGCATTTGATAAAATCCAGCACCCATTTATGATAAAAACTCTCAGCAAAGTGGGAATACAGGAAACATACCTCAACATGATAAAGGCCACCTATGACAAACCCACAGCCAACATCATACTCAATGAGCAAAAACTAAAAGCAATCTTCCTAAGATCAGGAACAAGACAGAAGTACCCCCTTTCACCACTCTTATCCAACATAGTTCTGGAAGTCCTAGCCACAGCAATCAGACAAGAAGAAGAAATAAAAGGCATCCTAATTGGAAGAGAAGTAAAACTATCATTATTTTCTGGTGACATGATATTGTACATAGAAAACCCTAAAGTCTCAGTCAAAAAACAACTAGACTAATAAATGAATTTGGCAAGGTGGCAGGATATAAAATTAATATTCAGAAATCAGTGGCATTTTTATACACCAACAATAAACTGTCTGAAGAGAAATTAAGGAAACAATGCCCTTCATTATTGCAAAAAAAAAAGGTACCTAGGAGTAAATTTAACCAAGGAGGCAAAAGACTTGTACTTGGAAAATTATAGTGAGTGGGACACTTAAATCTATGTTAACACAATAAATTAAAATTAATAAAAATTTTATAAAAAAGAAAAGAAAAAAGAAATCAAGGAAGATACAAACAAGTGAAAGCATATATTGTGTTCATGGATAGGAAGAATAAATGTCATTAAAATGTCTATACTACCCCAAGCAATCTATAAATTCAATGCAATTCCTATTAAAATACCAATGGCATACTTCAAAGATATAGAATATTCCAAAAATTTATATGGAACCAAAAAAGAACCTGAATAGCCTTAGCAATCTTGAAAACAAAGAATAAAGTGGTAGGTATCACACTTCCTGATATCAAGTTATACTACAAGGCCATTGTAATAAAAACAGCTTAGTACTGGCATAAGAATAAGCATGCAGATTAATGGAACAGAACAGAGAACACAGAAATAAACTCATGCCTTTATAGTCAATTGATATTTGACAAAGGAGGTAAGAGCATACAATGGAGTAAAAACAGTCTCTTTAATAAATGGTGTTGAGAAAATTGGACAGGTACATGCAAAGAAATGAAACTAGACCACCAACTTACATCATTCACCAAAATAAACTCAAAATGGATAAAAGACTTAAATGTAAGTTGCAAAACCATAAACATCTTAGAAGAAAACATAGGCAGTAAACTCTCCAATACCTCTCGTAGCAATATTTTTGTTCATATATGTCCATGGGAAAGGGAAATAAAGGGATAAAATAAACAAATGGGACTATATCAAACTAAAAAGCTTTTGCACAGCAAAAGACACCATTAACAAAATAAAAAGACAATCCAGACAATGGGAGAACATATTTGCCAATACATCTGATAAGGGGTTAATAACCAAAATTTATAAAGAACTTCTAAAACTCAACACCAGGAAGGTAAACAATTCAATTAAAAAATGAGTAAAGGAATTGAATAGACATTTCTCCAAAGAGGACATACAGATGGCCAATAGGCATATGAAAAAATGTTCAACATCACTAATCATCAGAAAAATGCAAATTAAAATCGCAATGAGATACTACCTCACACCTGTCAGAATAGTGCTCATTAACAAATCAACACATAACAAGTGCTGGCAAGGATATAAAGGGAACCTTCCTGCACTGCTTGTGGGAATCAGACTTATGCAGCCAGGGTGGAAAACAGTATGGCATTTACTCAAAAAATTAAAAATGGAACTGCCTTTTGACCCAGCTACCCAACTTTTAGGTATATATCCTAAGAATCCCAAAACACTGATTCAAAAAAAGATAAGCACCCCCATGTTTATTGCAGCATTGTTTACAATAGCCAAGATCTGGAAACAGCCCAAGTGTCCATCAGTGGACGAGTGGATTAAAAAGCTGTGGTACATATACACAATGGAATACTACGTGGCTGTGAAAAAAAAGGAAATCTGACCTTTTACAATGGCATGGATAGATCTGGAGATTATTATGCTAAGTGAAATAAACCAGGCAGAGATAGAAAAATATCATATGATCTCACTTATATGTGGAATCTAATGAACAAGGAGAACTGAGGAATGGAAGAGGCAGAGGCAGGGTGACAGGGAGCAGAGGGACAGCAGTCAGAGGGAAGGGGGATGAGGGGACGGGATCAGAGAAGGTAAAGGACTAGTGAAATTACATATACATAACACATAGATACAGATAACAGGACAGCAAATTCCAGAGGGAAGGGAGGAGGGAGTATGAGGAGGGGGGTAAAGGGGATACAAAGGGGGCACATGGATGGGGGGTGGTGAGGGTGTTATATTGAGTGGGACACTTGAATCCATATTAATACAATAAATTAAAATTAATAAAAAATAAAAAGAAAAAATTTAAAATATATTTTAATTGTTGAATGCAAGGTGCCTCTTAAGGTCATTTTAAAGGTGATCCCTTTAAGTGACTTGAGGGTTCTCCTCATCAGCTGAATACTTCCTCCTGTGGTAGGACCCTACACACCATAGCACTCATCACATTGATGTAATAATTGATCTGCCTCCTCAGCCCAGTCTCATGGTTTATGGTTTTAAATTCATTCATTCATCTATCTATCTGTCATCTATCTATCCATCTATCTTTCATCACTTATGTACATCTATTTATCTGGCTTTCTGCCTGCCTGCCTGCCTGCCTGTCTAAAGTCTGGGCTGTTCCTTGAACTCCAGAGTCCTATGCCCAAATTGTCTAACCAACATATACACTTGAATATCCAATATGCATCTCAAACTATACAAAACTGAACTTCTAATTACCCAACCCCTCACACATCTAATCACACATATTCCAGTGATTTTCAACCTTCTTTATCTCATGGCACACATAAACTAATTATAAAAATTCTGCAGCACACCAAAAAATTTACTTTTTGCCAATGTGACAAAAAAAGGTATAATTTTGATTTATTCAATTTTTATTTATTTATTTCAGTGAAGAGAGAGAGAGAGAGAGAGAAGGGGGTGGAGCAGGAAGCATCAACTCCTATATGTGCCTTGACGAGGCAAACCCAGGGTTTCAAACTGGCGACATCAGCAATCCAGGTCGACGCTCTATCCACTGCGCCACCACAGGTCAGGCAATTTTGATTCATTCAAATTGGATAGCTATTGTGTTGGTTGTATCATTTCTTTGTTTGACAATCTAAGGGAAAAGAGGTCAGTGCCCTGGCTAAATAGTCGGTATTACGTTTTAAAAATTCTTGAGGCACACCGGCAGAAAATTGCTGCCCTACTCCAATCATAGTATTTCTTACATCAGTTAATGGCAACTCCATCTTGCTAGTTGTTTTGGTCAAAACCATTGGTGTCATCCTTCTTCTTTTTTTCTTCTTCTTCTTCTTCTTTAACTGTCCATATCTAATTTATCAGTAAATCCTGTTTTCTCTACCTTCAAAAAGAATCCAGCATCTGAACACTTCCAATCTCCTCTGCTGCTGCCATTACTGGAGTAACCTCATAACTAATTCCCCTTCTTCTACCCAAGTCCATAGCCACAATCCTCTATTAGCACCACAGCCTAAGTGATCCTTTTAAAATACAAATCACATCTAAACAGATCTTCTGATAGCTCCCCCATTTTTTCAGGGTTAACATCTTTGCAATGACCTTCCTGGCCTTACCTCATTTGCCCCCTTGGCTGCTCTGACCTCAGCCTCTAGTACTTTATTCCTTGGTTATTCTGCTTCTAGCACACTGTCCTTGTTCCTTGGCCAGCCATGCTCCAGCCTCCAGACATGTGCATTAGCTATACTTTCTGAATGAAATGCTCTTGCTCAGTTATCCATGTGGTTTTACTTTCTTCTCCCTCTAGTCCATGTTCACACATTAATGTTTTAGTGACATCTGCCCTGAATCCCTTACGTCTCTCACAAGACTCTCACTCTCATTTTTGGCATATATTTGGTCACCTTCTATATACTGTATTTTTTACTTATGTGTCTTGTATCTCCCTCTCTAGTGCACCATCAATGTAAGCTCACTAGAGACAGAGTTTTTCCTCTTTTGTTCACTGTTGTATTACCAGTGCCTAAGTGCTTGCTTGGTATAGAGTAGGCTCTCAATATTAGTAAAAGAAATGAAAAAAAAAATGGATGAGTGAATGCCACCCATTCTCCAGTTTGGCAACCTCATTTTAAGCCATCAAACATTTTAATATATTTTTTTTATAATTACAGGTCCAGCAAGTCATTGTTCTCTGACATGGTGTGCCCATCGATTTGACACTGTGCCTTTGTTTATGTTGTACTCTCAACCTGGGGAAACGTCTCTGCTCCCATCTCCTTGCTGGCTAACTTCAGCTCATCCTTTGAAACTAAGGGAGTCTACATGTCATGTCTTCCAGGAAAATTTCTATGAATACCCTGTAAAACCAGGTTAAGTGCCCTTCTATGTCTGTCACTTCTTTCTTTTTTATAAAAATTATTTTTATTTTTCAATTACAGTTGACATACAATATTATACTAGTTTCAGGTGTATAACACAGTGATTAGACATTATGTAACTTACTAAGTAATCACCCCAATAAATGTAGTACTCGTGTAACACCATACCTAGTGATTACAATATTATTGACTATCTTCCCTATGCTGTACTTTACATCTCCATGTCATTTATTTCTTCTAACCTTTTCTCTTTTTTTTTTTTTTTTTTGGACAGAGACAGAGAGAGAGTCAGAGAGAGGGACAGATAGGAACAGACATACAGGAAGGGAGAGAGATGAGAAGCATCAATTCTTCATTGTGGCACCTTAGTTGTTCAATGATTGCTTTCTCATATGTGCCTTGACGGGGGACGGGGGGCTACAGCAGAGTGAGTGACTCCTTGCTCAAGCCAGCAACCTTGGGTTCAAGCCAGCAACCCTGCACTCAAGCTGGATGAGCCCGGGCTCAAGCCAGTGATGTCAGGGCTTCAAACCTGGGTCCTCCATGTCCCAGTCCAAAGCTCTATCCACGTGCTATCCTGGTCAGGCTCTTCTAACCTATTTTTAGCACATTGCTTTTAGTGGCTTTTTATTGAACTGTCTACTCCATGATTCCATGAGTTCCATGAGAGAAGGGCCTGTGTGCTCTTCATTGTTATGTCCCCAGGGTCTTGCATAGTATTTAGCATATAAATTACTCAGATATTTGAATTGTTGAATGTAAAACTCAGATCAAAGTCATTTTTATTGTGATGCTTTTGGAGACCTTTGCATCAACAGGTCTTCATTTTAGGAGGCATTCAATCCATGCAGCTGAAAGGCAATGAAGGTTGAACTGGCAATAGGGCTACACAAGTTCCCAAATGGCTTATCCCTTAAAAAGCTGATCAGTAACAACAGAGCACAGAGAAAAGAGATACTAGTATTTGCCTTTGACATCTGTCACGTTAGCTTTGTGCTTTTGATAAACACAAAGAACTTCCTCAATGATGGTGCACACTCCTCCAAAAACCTTCCCTCCAACCTGGCTTGTGGTGGTGCAGTGAATATAGCATTGATCTGAAATGATGAGGTTGCTGGTTCAAAACCATGGGCTTGCCCAGTCAAGGCACGTACGACAATCAGTGAACAACTAAAGTGAAGCAACTATGATACTTCTGGTTCCTCCCCAACCCCTCTCCTCTCTCTGTAAATGATTTTACGATAAATAAAATCTTTTAAAAATAAATAAAAACCTTACCTCCAGATTGTGGGCATATACATAGGTTATCCATGAATTGTGCCGATGGGCCAAAAATGCACTGGATTCCTGCATTACTTCTTGTACTATCCTAATGTCTACATTGCTCCCCTGGGGCCCAAAGACACCATGGGAAGAATTCAAGCCTGATCTTTCCCTTCAATGCATCTTAGAGAGAGATCTTCCTTTTATGCTCAAGTCCCTTTTATCTGCAGTCCAGGGTGGAGTTGAAAGAGTTGTATAAAATGCTGACCCATCTGAAATATGGGTTTAAACTCTTATACTATTTAGGAAGTACTATCTACCTTTTCTACTCTCTTCATCAAATACCATTGAAAATCAGGCAAAAACAGGTGGATTTTTGCTTAGAGTTATAGAGTATATTTGGAAAGGTGCTTCCTCACCTGCACATGAATGGAAATGATGACTGCCTTTTTCAGAGAGATACAGAGGGTTTGGGAAACTTTGAACTTCTTTTTTTCTGGAGTAGGTATTCTCCTTGCATAGACCAGTGCCTCCTGCTAAGGTGAGAGTTGAGACCTTGGGTGGATTTTTGGTTGAGTGTCACAAGTCAGCTGAGGAAAGTACATAAAGCTGTTTTGGGAAAAGGACTAGAACTAGGAGTGGCTGGACTGAAGGGGTGTTGCTGGAGTTCATTGTAGACACTCGTGGGCATCAAAGAAGGTGATATTCATGTCTTCTGTTGTCTTCTCTGATTTAGCTAGCCTCACAGGGTCTTTGGTGGAGGGTAGACTCTTCTCAACCATTTTTGTCATGGTTTTGGCCACTGTCTCATCCTTAGGGAGTAGAATGGATTCCTTATGCCCTTGATCTTTCACGTCGGGGTCAGTCCAGTGTAAAAAATGCTTCGTCTTATTTCCCAAGCCAGCTCCTGCAGCTTCTGAAAAGGTAGGGCTCTTGTAAGTATGAGCTGCCTTTACCAGCTTTGCCCCCAAAAAGTGTGGCCCTATAAATTTGTCCCTGAAAAGTTTGAATATGAAAAATGTGTCCCCTTCAAGTGCTAGACTTTCAAAATCTAGCTAGTGAATGGTGGCCCAGTAAATTGATCCTGTAAGGTCAGACCATTTTAAGCTCTGGGCACTCCAGATTTGGCATTCTCAGAAATCCTTATTTGGATAAGGTCATTCAGCTCTCTCTAACAGCCCTGCAGACCATTCTTATCTGGATCTTTTGGCCCAAGGGATCCTGAAGGATGTTCTAGGAACTCAAGGTGAGGAGATGCTGCTGACAGGGAGCAGTAAGCTGAGAGTATGGAGATGGTGGCTCTATAGATCCAGACACAAAACACATCTTTGCTAGTCCCTACTCACTCAAGGCAACCATTTTGGTCAAACTAAAATCCTGAGATATATCCTGAAGATACATTTGAGAAGCCAGAGGCTCTGGAAGTCCAACTTAGAAGTGTCTTACTGGTCTTTGACTCTCAGCAGAGTAGATGTTCTCTCTGGTTGGGAAAAGCCTCAATTGCCTAACCTGTGGTGGCGCAGTGGATAAAGCATAGACCTGCACTGCTGAGGTCACCGTTTTGAAACCCTGGGCTTGCCTGTTCAAAGCACATAGGAGAGTTGATGCTTCCTACTCCTTCCCTCTTCTCTCTCTCTCCTCACTAAAAAAAAAAAAAAGAAGAAGAAGAAAGAAAGAAAGAAAGAAAGAAAGAAAGAAAGAAAGAAAGAAAGAAAGAAAGAAAGAAAGAAAGAAAGAAAGAAAGAAAAAAAGCCTCAATACTACACCACCATCTCTGTAATTCTCTGCTCTTTTGAGTTTCTCTGGGTCCTGTATTTTCTCTGGTGGAGTAGGGAGTTGTTTTTACCTTTGTAGAGGTCTGGGGCTAAGGAGCTCAGGGATCCTCCAGGATGGAGTTGTTCACACCGGCCTCCAGCTGAACACAGAGCACTGGAGCTTTTCTGTCGTGTTCCCACTGGGTTGTGAGATCTTAAAGACCCAGTGGGCAGAACCATAAGGACTGCTCTGGAATTAGCTTGCTTTTGGTTCTGCTGCACCACCAATTAAATAAAAATAGTTTAATTGCAAACTTCTTTAAGGTGCACTATTCTGGGACACATGGGATGGCAGGTGGGATGAAGGGTTCCTGGGGCAATGTTTCTCCTTGGTTGTTTAGACTTTTAAAGGACTTCTAGGCGCAGATATTCCATGGGATAGCCACAGTTTCTTCCCTGGACCCCTTTGTCTTTATGAGACATCCCAAATGTTTCTTCAGGAATTTCTTTGTCAAATAAAAATTTAGTTTGGCCAATAGATGTATTGAGTTGCTACCAGGATCTATCTGAAGGCACCATCTCCATTCACCTGTACTGCAATCTGGAATGCTTGAGCACTGTCTGCACATGTTATTGGCATCTTAAAGGCATGGCTCAGTACTTGTGTATTGCTGTTTATATGAGATTGAGCCAGAGGCTCTGTTGTACCTCCAACAGGCCCAGGCACCATCTCTGTGATTGCTGATTGGCTCGTGATTGCTGGGGCCATGCCTTGGAGACAGCCACATAGTATAAAGAGACAGCAGACCTGACAGAAAGGCAAAAACTTGTCTCAATGAGTCAGTTTATCATTGCCTCTCTGAGAGGAGTACCAGGCAGGTGTTGATCAGGGTGATCAGTGACAGCATCTTGGGAGGCTGCTGGTCAACAAGTATTCAGTCAGTATTCAGGGTGCCACTTCCTGACTCATGTAAGAGCTGATTGCTACCTCTACGTAGGGGCTTACTTTCAGCAGTGTAAGGGAACCAAGTTGCTTCCAGGGCTGCTGAAATGCTGCAGACCCAGTGATTTGCAGTCCTACCAGTTCAGAGATGAGTAGGGACAATACCCGATCTTCCCCATTTGTAGTCAGTATGGCTCTGCAACATTGTCTTGGCCAGGACAAGCGACGGTGGACTGTTCCTGCCTCCACAATGGATCAGAACAGGTCCTTATCCCCACTGGCCTCTAGGGGACACTCACACTGGTCAGTGTGCTGCTCCAGGGAAGAGGCTGCTGGTCATCAGGGGACAGAAGAAACTGGACAGACTGCTGGATTTTTTGGAGCAGGCCCTAGCAATTGTGAATCAACCTGCTAAACTGACCACTTCGGAAGGTGGAACTCCAGCAGCTCTGGACATGCTCCAGGAAAATACTACCTGCCTCTTCAGGACTGAAATAGGCTTCTCCAAATGGGGAGGCCCCTGGGTCTCAGGGGATGATTTGCTTAATATGTCTCAGGGCTTATGTTGTAAGATTCTGTGCATCTACAGATCTCTGGGCAACAGCTGGCAAGCCCCACTGAAGCTGGACCTGCCTCTGCAGCAGGTGCCACTCCAAGACTTCACACTTGGCCAGAGTTGGAAATGGGACATCAATATGGGCTGATTGATGGTCAGAGGGAGAAGCCCAAATTCAGAAATGTGGGAGGAAGGTGGAGCTAACAGACAGTGCAGAGATTAAGAAGAAATCATTGAAGAAAAAGGCCTGGGGACTCCCCTTTTGTGAGAAATCTCTAGGAGTGGACCAGGGGCTGTGCAGAAAAGAGGAATCATAGAAAAATAGCTGTGTTTATGCTGCATATGACACACTGAGTCCTAAGTAAGACCCTAGGCAATGGACAGAGACCATTTAGTAACCAAAAGGTGGTAGAGGGTAGAGCTGAAGTCATGGAGTTTGGGATTTGCTTACAGTGATATTTGCTCTGAGTTCATAGGGGTCCTTCAAAAATCCAGAAAGTTTGGGTGGACTGGTTGACTTCGCATGATCCCAGGTCAGGGATATAAAAGCCTATCTTTTCAATGGAGGCCTTACGGGCATTATGCTGAAAGAAATGGTAGTTTTTTTCTCTATGCTTGAAAAATAGTTGGGGCGGTGTGATATAAGCTGCTATAGGAACTCTTCCACTGATTTTGGACTCTCTCAGGTATAGAAATACATGAATTTATATATCTATATTTAAAGATACCTCACAGGCCCTGGCTGGTTGGCTTAGCAGTAGAGCATCAACCCAGCATGTGGAAGTCCCAGGTTCAATTCCTAATCAGGGTACACAGGAAAAGTGACCTTCTGCTTTTCCACCCCTCCCCCTCCTCCTTTTCTCGCTCTCTCTCTCTCTCTCTCACTCCCTCCCTCCCTCCCCTCCACCCATAGCTATGGCTCAAATGGTTCAAACAAGTTGGCTCCGGGTCCTGAGGATGGCTCCATGGCCTTGCTTCAGGCACTAAAATAGCTCAGGTGCTGAGCAACAGAGCAGTGGCCCCAGATGGGTAGAGCATTGCCTGGTAGGGGGCTTGCCGGGTGGATCCAGTCAGGGCGCATGCAGGAGTCTGTCAGGGTGAATGCAGGAGTCTGTCTTTCTGCCTCCCCACCTCTCACTTAATAAATAAATAAATAAATAAACCAACAAACCTCACAGCTTCTGTGACACAGGAACAAGAGGTAAAGGGAATGCAAGGCCATAGGGTGTTTTAGATTTATCAGCCTTGGGTTCAGGGAAAGAAAGAGTATTCAAGGGCTGCTGACCTTGTTTCTTCCAGACACATTCAGTGTTATTCTTCTTGTTGTCCTGCTGGTTCACAGGAATTCTACTCTCCTCAACACTTGAAGAAGACAGAGCTCCTGCATCCCAGGACGCATCTGGTGCTTGAAATCCCTGCTGGTGGTCAGCCCGGTGTTCTTGGATGCTGACTGCACTGGTTGACTGGGCAGCTAACTGCGTTAAGGCTTTCAGATCCATTAGTTGTGACATTGAGGGGGTTGTAGATGGAAATGGAAGTTCTTTGGAGTGCTGGGAAACCTGATTCTGATCAAAAGACAAACTAGACATGGACAACATCTCTAGGCAAGAGGATCTTTGTGATGGCCCCAGTGAAGTGGGAGAGATCAGGGTGTTCTCACTTGCCAGCATCTGCTGGATCTCCAGAGCCATGGCATTGCAGATGGCACAGGAGGGATCTGCACACAGGAGCCTCCGCACACTTCCCTCCTGAGGAAACCAGTTCTGGCTGGAAGAGGAAACATGGCAAGCATTATTGATAGAGTAACCTCTACCCCTTTAGAAGTGTGTGCTTTGGAGATCGGCCCTGCCCTTCTTAGTCCTGTATGCCCTAGGGCAGAGATTGGGAACCTATGGCTCACGAGCCAGATGTGGCTCCTTTGATGGCTGCATTTGGCTTGCAGACAAATCTTTAATAAAAAAAAATAATAACATTAAAAATATAAAACATTCTCATGTATTACAATCCATTCAATTCCTACCGCTCATGTTCATGGTTGCAGGTGGCTGGAGCCAATCACAGCTGTCCTCCGGACAACACCAAATTTTTATTGGATAATACATAAGGCAGGGGTCCCCAAACTTTTTACACAGGGGGCCAGTTCACTGTCCCTCAGACCATTGGAGGGCTGGACTATAAAAAAAGACTATGAACAAATCCCTATGCACACTGCACATATCTTATTTTAAAGTAAAAAAAAAAAAAACAGGAACAAATACAATATTTAAAATAAAGAACAAGTAAATTTAAATCAACAAACTGACCAGTATTTCAATGGGAACTATGCTCCTCTCACTGACCACCAATGAAAGAGGTGCTCCTTCTGGAAGTGCGGCGGGGGCCGGATAAATGGACTCAGGGAGCCGCATGCGGCCCGCGGGCCATAGTTTGGGGACCCCTGGCATCAGGTACATGGGTCGTTGTATGGCTCTCGTGGAACTACATTTTAAAATATGTGGCATTCATGGCTCTCTCAGCTAAAAAGTTTCCTGACCCCTGCCCTAGGGCCTCTACCCCTCACCCTAGTGTTTACTCCTCTACTTTTCTTCCCAGAAAAATGACACTTGGAAAGTTATGGTGTGCTGGGCGGAGGGTCTAGGGTTTGTTGGGCAAGGTTTCACACAACCCAAGCACAGGGCCACAAAAGACAGAGTTGAGTGAGTTCTCTGCTGACCTGTGCTGAGAAGCTTAACAGGTTAATGGGATCAAAGGATGGGGGAGCCAACAGTTAGCTGATGAGGTCTCACCAGGGCCATCACCAGGTAGAACCTGGACTCAGTCCCATTTGGGGCTAAAAAAGGCACAGCCGAGTATTTAATATTTCCAAGCAGTGGAAAATGAGGTCCTTGTGGGAACTCTGCTTCCAGAGTACTGTCAGGTGTATACATCTCCCGGGAGCCAATCCCATTCTCTAGAATTCTTAAGAAGAGGATGAGATAACTGGCTTCTGCCTGAGGGTTGTCCCAGGAACAGGGCTCCTGAAGACAGAACCAGAGGTGATAATGTCAGCTGTGTTCAGGAGTCTGCCCTTGAAAGGGTGTAGCTATAAAGAGAATCGGACAATGATGATTTACTCACTCTCTTGATTGGATAACTTGTGTCATGGTTGAGAACAAACCCATGTAGATAGAGTCTTTTATGAATTAAGAATAGGTCAAATTCTGAATTCCAGGAGCACCATAACCTTAGCCCAGAACAGAACTGGAGACTCCTCCCTCCTGAGACATCTGATCTCGCTTTGCCCTGGCAACCCTCTGCACCAGTGCTCCAGCTCCACTGTGTCTGACTCTCTTCCAGCCATTCTGCCCCTCCTCATCCCTGTCCCAGGCCAAGCAGAGAACTCCTCACAGTCCAGACTGGAGTTGGGAGACTATAAAAAGCAAGTGATCACCTTTTCATGATAGAGAGCAGCTCCCATGGCTTCTCAGCTTCTTTCCAGGACCGTCTCCTAGCTGAGAAACCAGGCGACAGTGTTACATGGAATGGGAGAGGATTCAGGAATATCCTATAGGAAGCTGAAGGCCTTTGAATGACAAGACACTGAAAACCCCAACAGTCAATGCTCTAAGGCACATCCATGTACAACTTAACCAGATATGATGTGCTTGTCCTGGACCTCAATCTCATTAGATCTTCATAACCACACTGTGAGTGAGGCAGGACCTTCAGATGCCCATTTCATGGATAAAACACTGAGAGATAAGGCGACTTCCACAGGGTCATAAAACAAGTAAGCCAGTGGTCCCCAACCTTTTTTGGGCCATGGACCAGTTTAATGTCAGAAAATATTTCCACGGACTGGCCTTTAGGATGGGACGGATAAATGTATCACGTGACTGAGACAAGCGTCAAGAGTGAGTCTTAGACGGATATAACAGAGGGAATCTGGTCATTTTTAAAAAATAAAACATCATTCAGACTTAAATATAAATAAAATGGAAATAATGTAAGTTATTTATTCTTTCTCTGTGGACCGGTACCAAATGGCCCACGGACCGGTACCAGTTCGCGGCCCGGGGATTGGGGACCACTGAAGTAAGCAACACAGCTAAGGACTTTTCCACCCTACTTCTTCATTCTTCATTCCTTGGGGTAAGGTGGAAGATTTTGGGACATTCCCAGGTTCCAATTTCCCACCCAAAAGAGTCTTCTGGGAGAATTTGTCAACTTGGGGAATTGGTTAGAGCACCTGGCTCCTGACACCAGAGGTGATAGAAAGATGATCCATGGGAGCCTTGCCCACAGTGTAGGGGAGTCAGAGAAGTGACTAGGACTTTACCTCTTGATGTTCTATCCTTAGCCCTTTGTTTGACTCTCTGTTGATGCTAAAGACAAAAAAAGAAAAAAATTAGAGTATGAAGCTGGAGCACGCTTCACTTTTCATGTCTAAAATAAGACAAAATCTGCAAATATTTCCCAATGTTCTTCTGTATAACAATTTTATACATTCTTCTACCTTTCTTTTCCCTCCTCTACTGTTTCCACCCCATCATTTTCTTCCTCTTCTTATTCCTGATTCATTTTGAGGCACTTCCATATTCCATACTTCCACCCCTATTCCCTGAGCAAGTTCTGTGGAGAGATTAGACTGGGACAGAAGAAAAAGTGGAACAGACTAAAAGATGGGTGGTCTAGTAGCCAAAGACTTTAGCAATCCAAGTGTCTAAATGTCTGTCAACTAGAAGAATCACCCAAATTTGGAGCTGTCCTGGGATCCAGTGAGGATACCTCCACACACAAAAAAGCAAGGAGTAAGAGTAACAAGAGAAATAAGGAGATAAAATCTTTTTCGAAGCTTAATCAGTTCAGTCATGGTCATTGTGTTTCCCTACCCGGCAACAGCTCCTGTTATGTTGCAACTTCAATTGTTGGTGGTTCTTTTTTGCTTGCCAAATAATTAATGAAATAATGATGATGGAGCCATAAGTATATAAGGGAAATCCAATATCCCACAGAACAAATGTAGGGCTCAACATAATTTAAATCTCACTAGCCATTCTCTTCCTAGGCTTTCAAGGTCTTGAAACCTAATGCCCCCATATTTTTAGACCTAGTCATCTCTGCCTTACAGAGGATGCAACCAGACCACCAGACAGCATCCACCAGACCACCAGACTGCATCACAAAGCCCTTCTGTTTCACAAAGCATACAGGGCATCACAGACCTTTATCTGTCTAGGACAGTGATTTTCAACCTTTTTCATCTCGTGCCACACATAAACTAATTACTTCAGCACACCAAAAAATATAATTTTTGCTGATCTGAAAAAAAATAGGTATAATTTTGATTCACACACTGGATGGCTACTGTTGTGATGGCTGTTGCCTTTTTTTTTTTTTACAGAGACAGAGAGTCAGAGGGATAGATAGGGACAGACAGACAGGAACGGAGAGAGATGAGAAGCATAAATCATTAGTTTTTTGTTGTGACACCTTAGTTGTTCATTGATTGCTTTCTCATATGTGCCTTGACCATGGGGCTACAACAGACTGAGTAACCCCTTGCTTGAGCCAGCGACCTTGGGTTTAAGCTGGTGAGCCTCGCTCAAACCAGATGAGCCTGTGCTCAAGCTGGCAACCTCGGGGTTTTGAACCTGGGTCCTTCGCATCCCAATCCCATGCTCTATCCACTGCGTCACCGCCTGGTCAGGTGGCTGTTGCCATTTTTTTACTTAACGTCTAAGGCAGCGGTTCTCAACCTGTGGGTCGCGATCCCGGCGGGGGTCGAACGACCAAAACACAGGGGTCGCCTAAAGCCATCGGAAAATACATATTTATTATACAATACATTTTTAAATAAAATATCTAAAAATATGTGTTTCCAATGGCTTTAGGCGACCCCTGTGTTTTGGTCGTTCGACCCCCGCCGGGATCGCGACCCACAGGTTGAGAACCGCTGCTCTAAGGGAAAAGAGGTCAGTGCCCCTGACTATATAAATAGTCAGGTACTGCATGTTTTAAAAATTCTTGCAGCACACTGGTTGAAGATTGCTAATCTAGGAGAAGCTCATGTGATTCAGTGTTCAGATGAGAGTAATTGGTTGTCTGTATGGTTGTTCAGGGACTAGGCCTAAAGATGTCAAGGTCATGGGCAGCATACCTTTTCATGCTATAGCCTGATGGCTCAGCTCTCTCCTTAAGACAGTAATTGGGCATATATCCCCAGGTAACTGAGTCTTTTTTATTTTTTTATTTTGACACAGACAGAGAGTCAGAGGAGGGATAGATAGAGACAGACAGGGTGGAGAGAGAAGAGAAGCATCGATTCTTTGTCGTGGCATCTTAGTTGTTCAATGATTGCTTTCTCATATGTGCCTTGAGCACGGGCTCACGCTCAAGCTGGTGAGCCCATGCTCAAGCCGGATGAATCCATGCTCAACCCAGTGACTTTGGAGTTTTGAACCTGGGTAGTCCACATCCAAATCTTACACTCTATCCACTGTGCCATGGCCTGGTCAGACAACTGAGTCTTTATATATATACTTCATACCCTGTAAGAGAGATAGTGGGTGGGTCAGAGGAACTCCATAAACTATACTGCTCAAAAAAATTAAGGGATATTTCAAAATGAATATGAAGTGATAAAAAAAGAAGCATTTGATTTTTTTTTTTTATTAAACAAGAACATCAGAAAAGCAAATGACAAGTCAAAGAAAGTTGTTCAATTACACAAATGAGATGCAAAACTAACTTTTATTTCATTGGTGAAAATGCACTTTGTATAGATTGAAAGTACCAGAGTATCTGCATGTTCCCTGATTCCCTATTTCTTGTGAGCAGTTTATATCACCTGTAGTGGGAAGATCATTAAAAAACACACATGAGGATAGGGCACACATGCAATGTCTTATTAAGTCTTGGACAGTGAGGGTTTTGATGTCACAGGCAATAAATAGGTGATCAGTATGGAGAGGTTCAGGAAGAGGACCGTGTCTGATATGTCAAGAAAAAGATACAACTGCTGCCCTTTTAAATAACTTCCTAAGTTATTTAAAAAGGACTCCTTCCAGTCTGTGTGGTCAAACTAAAGATGGGCAGGAAGAGACTGTAAACTACCTTTCATGAAAGCACACAAATATGACTCACCTTTGGAGGCTGATTTTTCAGAATGGCCTCTACGGATCTTAGAGCATCCTGCCTATTCATGAAGATAGATTTTTTTTTCTTTTTCAAGTGAAAGGAGAGTAGATAGACAGACTCCCACATGTGCCCCAACTAGGATTCTACTGGCAACCCATGCTGGGGCCTGAAGCTGTGTCCATCTGGGGCCACACTCTCAACCAAGCTATTTTTAGCGCCTGAGGCTGAGGCTCCACAGAGCCATCCTCAGCATTGGGGGCCAATGCACTCGAACCAACTGAGCCATGGTTATGAGAGGAGAAGAGAGAGAGAAAGGTGGAGGTGGAGGGGTGGAGAAGCAGAAGGTCACTTCTTTTGTGCACCCTAATCAGGAATCGAACCTGGGACACCCACAAGCTGGGCCAACGCTCTACCACTGAGCCAACCAGCCAGTGCTAACACCGTCTGTTATTTTTAATGATGTGTGCATGGATCATCAGATTTTGCCTTCCTGACTCATGGTTTATAGTTAACAGCAAACAAGGGAGATAAAGTATAGAAAAAACTTCTGTGAACTCTGGAAGACTACCTAACTCTAAAGGACTCATTCATTTGTTCCTAGAAAACGTATAAAGCTAGACCCTGCTTTCATTATAATGCTACAGTACCACATTTATTGTCATAGTAGAATTTCCTCAGGAAAATGTTCACAGTTACTGATTCATATGTACCATGGGTCATATAGACATGCCACTGATGGGAGTTGTTCTTACAGACAAGCCTTACAAAGTTTTGCTGTGTCTCATTCTCAGAAAGTATCATGGAACACCTTAGTTATACCAAGGTGGTTGGTCATAGAAACATACATGAGCATTTTTATTAATGCCCAAGATCTAAGATTTCCAGTGTGTTGGACAGGAGGCCCCAGAGTGCAAGACCACCAGCGCTCATGCAGTGGATTACTACACCATGCAGAAGTGTAGCAAGCAGCTCGATACACTAGAGGGCAGCATATGCCCACTCAATGCTCTGAGTCTGAGGACTCAGTGATAAGAACAGGTCATCTGCTCCAGGGGCTTGCCATCCTGGCCTTGCATCAGAATCACCGGGAGGATTGTAAAAGTATAGATTTCCTGGCCTTACCCCAGATTTAATAGATCAGAATCTCTATGGGAAGGTCCAGCAATCTATATATTAAGGAAGAATCAAAATTAATCCTCAAACAGTAAAGTGCTAGGCTCTGGATGTATATTTGGAAGCAATGGGCCTCCAAAGAGCAATAGTTCACCAGCCTGCCCAGTTTTATTGAGATATACTTGACATATAACATTGCGTTAGTTTAAGGTATATAAAAAAATGGTTTAATATATGTATATATTGGGAAATAATTACCAAATAAGTTTAGTTAACATCCATTACCTCATATGTTACATTTTTTTTGTAATGAGAACTATTCCCTTAGCAACTTTCAAATATACAATAGAGTATTATTAACCATAGTTACCATGCTGTTAGATCTCCAGAATTTATTAATCTTATAACTGGGAGTTTTAACCTTTTGATTCACCCCTTTCCCCCCTCCCTCATTCCCTGCTGCTGGCAGCCACCAATCTGTTGTTTTTATGAGTTCAGATTTTTTTTAGATTCCGCATGTAAGTGAATACAGTATTTGTCATTCTGTGTCTTTTTTTTTTTAATTTATTTTTTTGTGACAGAGACAGAGAGAGACAGATAGGGACAGACAGACAGGAAGGGAGAGAGGTGAGAAGCATCAATTCTTCTTTGTGGAACCTCAATTGTTCACTGACTGCTTCCATATGTGCCCTAACCGGGGTCCACAGCAGACCAAGTGACCCCTTGCTCAAGCCAGCGACCTTGGGCTCAAGCTGACTAGCCTTGCTCAAACCAGATGAGCCCACCCTCAAGGTGCCAACCTCGGGGTTTCGAACCTGGGTCCTCCGCATCCCAGTCCGACACTCCATCCACTGCGCCACCACCCAGTCAGGCTGTCCTTCTGTGTCTTACTTCACTTAACATAATGCCCTCAAGTTTCATCCATGTTGTCATAAAAGGCAAGATTTCCTCCTTCTTCTTTTACAGCTGAATAATATTTGTGTGTATGTGTGCACGCGCGTGTGCATATGTGTGTGTGTGTGACATGTTCTTTACCCATTCTTGGCTATTATAATGCTGAAGTGAACACAAAGGTTAAGATATCACTTCCAGAGAGTGATTTTGTTTCTTTCAGATATATACCTACAAGTAGGGTTGCAGGATTATCAAGTTCTTCTATTTTTTGTTTTTTAAAATACCTCCATCCTTTTTTCCATAATGGCTGCACCAATTTACATTCCCATCAACAGTGCACAAATGTGACCTTTTCTTCACGTCTTTGCCAGCAGTGGCTGTCTCTTGTCTTTTTTTTTATTTTTTAAACTAAAATCACCTTTATTTTAATCTTCAAAGATCATGCTGTAGTTTTTCCCAAGATAGTCACAATTAACTTACAAAAATGACATTTACAATGCTTTTTCAAAGCACTGCCTTTGATCCAGATATTAAGTTTTAAAAATTGTTATATTTTGTTGTCATTATGAGACAAAACAGAATCTAGCACAAGTCAAGGAAGTCCATACTTCAGATCCTTCTCTCTAGCATTGTTATATTATTCCCATTTAGCAAATCTGGCCTAATTTGGTCATCTTTCTTCCTCTGGTTATGATTTCAATTCTTCCCCAAAGGCAACAGAGTGGACTGAGTGGCCTAAGATCCACAATCACTAGGACTGATCTTCATAAAAGAAGCTGAAACTTGCCAAGGATATTGACAAAGTCTTCAAATCCTAGAAGCTTGCCAATAATTTCCTTATCACTCTTCACCATTATTAATCCTATACACTTGTCCACCAGCTCTACAGGCAGGAGCAGTTGCGACAGGTTAGTAGTTGTTACCTGCCATAGCTACACCCACTTTTGTCTTTATTTTTCTCTCCTAGCTTTTTTTTTTTTCTTTTTTGAGAGGGAGAGAGAGAGACTGAGAGGGCGAGAGAGAGAGTGGAAGAGAGAGAGAAGCATCAACTCATTGTTTCATTTAGTTGTGCACCCACTGATTGCACCTCATATGTGCCCTAAGGCTCCAACTGGTGACTCCGGGATTAAGCAAGGTGATCTCGGCACTCTGGGATAACACTCTATCTACTGCACCACTCACTGGCCAGGACCTCTCTTGTCTTTTTGATGACAGCCATTCTAAAAGGTGTGAGGTGATATCTCATTGTGGTTTTGATTTGTATGTCCCTGATGATGTTATAGTGAGCATCTTTTCATATACCTGTTGGCCCTATGTACAGCTTCTTTGTATAAGTGTATATTGAGTTCGTATGCCCGTTTCTTATTTCAGATTTTTTTTTTTTTGCTATTGAGTGGTATATGAGTTCTTTATATATTTTGAATATTAACCCCTTATCAAATATATAGTTTACAAATATATATTTTCTCCCATTCAGTAGGGTGCCTTTTCTTTTTGTTGATGGTTTCCTTTAGTGTGCAGAAGCTTTTTAGTTTGATGTAGTCCCATATATTAATTTTGCTTTTGTTGTCTTTGCTTTTTATGTCAAATACAAAAAATCTTTGCAAAAACCAATGTCAAAGAGCTTACCCTCTATGCTTTCTTCTAGAAGTTTTATAGTTTGAGGTCTATGGTCGAGTCTATAATTCATTTTAAGTTGATTTTTGTATAGAGTGTAAGATAAAGATATACTTTTTTGTTTTGTTTTGCATGTGGCTGTCCAGTTTTCCTAATACCATTTGTTGAGTTGATTGTTCATTCCCACTGTATATTTTTGGCTTCTTTGTCATATATTAATTGATCACATATGCATCAGTTTATTTCTGGGTTCTCTATTCTGTCCCATTGACCTATGTGTCTGTTTATGCCAGAACAACCATTCTTATATTGTTATATAGATCTTTGTGAGACTCTGTGTCCCTTTCCTCACACTCAAAATGTGATTCAATTTCAGGAGGTTATGGACTTCTCTTACAGACATGGTAGGGAACACCAGGAAGCTGGTTAAGAAACTTGAATATAGTTTGGGCCAAGCCAAAGACCATAGCTCAGAGACAGGGATCCTAGCCTGAGCCTACTGCAGTATGTCTTGGAAGACTCTCAAGGATGTCCAGACAGACTCAGGGACTGTCAGATATGCACAGGAAGAAACCAAGTTGTGTGGCTCTGGGGCAAGAGTCATTTTTTTTACTGTGCACCCAATTAGTGCCACCACTCTCCCTCCACACACCAAATCTTCATCTGTTTTAGCCTGATGGACCCTACTGACCTCACCCTGATCACTACCTAAGAGCCCGACCCACCACAAAGGTCTACAGTCCCCAGGTAGATGGCAGCTAGCCTTAGTGTACCCTGAGATATTTTTCTGAGTGGCCACAGATCCAGCACTGGAGCTGAGTTTGAATCTTTACCACTCACTCCTATCTGGTGACTCAGAACCTGTATCATGCAACTCACATTTGCCCAGAGGTTCTTTCAGTGGCTAAGTCTAACAGGGAGCTAGATCTCAGGGCTCCTTGGGCCTTTTTCTGACCTTCCTCAGGTGCAGTACTGGTGGAAGCCAGCCTCAGAATGCAGCTTGGCCCCTCCCATGTGCAGGCCCAGCAGAGGCAGACACCAACTGTTGATTGCTTTGTAGCACCTAACAGGTAGAGGGCTGGTCACAAGCAACATCTGACATTGACCTGCACCAGAGAGTCTCCCAAGAGGCCCCAGAACTAACACACCTAGTGCATGGCTTCAGACCACATCAAAGCATGATCCGATTAGCTCCACAAGTGGCACACCTAAACAAAGGGAGATCTCAGCAGACACTAGACCCTGCTGAAGAGAATTTCACTTTGTGGGGTCAGCTCCAAAATAGAAGCTCATACACTGTAGTTGAGGTCAATCCTCACAGTCAGTCAGACTAAGGGTCAACCCCATCCATGAATGGGCCAATAGCAATCACAACTCAACTACAACAGAAAGGCTCACATAACCCACACAAGGGACATTTCTGAAGCATCTAACCGAGGTGATCAGGGAGACTGCACCACTGAGCCCCACAAGATATCTACTACATAAAGTCACCCTACCAAGACTGGGGTTATAACAGACCTACCTAATACACAGAAACAAATACAGAGAGATAGCTAAAATGGGAAGACAAAGAAACATGCCCCAAATGAAAGAACAGGAGAAATTTCCAGAAAAAGAATAAAATGAAATGGAGGCAAGCAATCTACCAGACACAGAGTTCAAAACAATGGTTAGAAGGATGCACAAAAACTTACTGAGGATTTCAACAGCATTAAAAAAGGACATAGAAACCATAAAAACAAACCAGTCAGAAATAAAGAGTAGAATATCTGAAATGAAAAATACACTAGAAGGAATCAACAACAGATAAGATAAAGCAGAGGATCAAATCAGTGATTTAAAAGACAAGATAGCAAAAACAATCAGAGCAGAAAAAATAATTTTTAAAAATGAGGATAGGTTAAAGAGCCCCTGGAACACCATCAACTATAATAACAGCTGAATTATAGGAGTTACCTTTTGGAGAAGAGAGGGAACAAGGGATTGAAAACCTATTTGAAGAAATAATGACATAAAACTTCTCTAACCTGGTGAAGAAGAAAGACACAGAAGTCCAGGAAAGGCAGAGTGTCTCAAAGAAGATGAACCCAAAGAGGCCCACACCAAGACATATCATCATTAAAATGGTAAAAGTTAAAGACAAAGAGAGAATCTTAACAGTAGCAAGAGAAAAACAGTTAGCTACCTACAGGGGAGATCCCCAAAGACTCAAGTTTCTCAACAGAAACGTTTTAGGCAGGAAGGGATTGACATGCAATATTTGAAGTGATAAAAAGCAAGGACCTACAACCAAGACTATTCTACAAAATACGGCTATCACTTAAAGCTGAAGGAGAAATAAAGGGACTTCTTTGAAAAGAAAGAAAGAAAAAAAGAAAGGAAGGAAGGAAGGAAAGAAGGAAGGAAAGAAAAAAGAAGGAAAGAGGGAAGGAATAAAAATAAGAGGAGAAAAAAAAAGATGGCAGTAAATATATACCTACCAATAATCATTTTAAATGTAAATGGATTATATGCTTCAGTCAAAAGACATAGGATAGCTGAATGGATAAGAAAACAAAACCCTGCCCTGGCTGGTGGCACAGTGGATAGAGTGTCGTCTGGAGTGCTAAGGTTGCCAGTTCGATCCTGGGGGTGCCAGCTTAATCCCAAGAGAGCAAGCTTGACCCCGAAGTTGCCTGTTGGAGACCCTGTCAGAGCATATACGAGCAGCAATCAATAGTTGCACAACTAAGTGGAACAAAGAGTTGATGTTCCCCCCCCTCCCTGCCCTCTCTCTCTCAAACTCCCCCCCCCCAAAAAAAAACAAGACTCTATATCTTGTCTATAAGAGATTCACTTCAGGTCAAAGGAAACACACAGACTGAAACAGTAAAGAAATGAAAAAAATTTTTTCATGCAAATGGAAATGAAAAAAAGAAAAGCTGGGGCACCAATACTTATATCAGACAGAATAGACTTTAAAACAAAGACTATAATAAGAGACAAAGGATATTACATAATGATAAAGGTATCAATCCAACAAGAGGATATAACCCTTGCAAATATTTATGCATCCAATAGAGGAGCACCTAAATACAGGCAGGGGCAAAAGTAGATTTTTTATAATAATAATAATTAATAATACAATAATAAAAAATAACAATATAAGAATAAACTCTGCTTCATGTACTCACAACTGTAAACCTATTTTTGCCCACATCTGTATATAAAGCAAATATTGACAGACAAAAAGGGAGATATTGACAGTAGTACAATCATAGTAGGAGACTTTTTAAAATTTTTTTTTATTTATTTATTCATTTTAGAGAAGAGAGAGAGAGAGAATGGGGGAGGAGCAGGAAGCATCAACTCCCATATATGCCTTGACCAGGCAAGCCCAGGGTTTTGAACTGGCGACCTCAGTGTTCCAGGTCAACACTTTATCCACTCACTGCACTACAACAGGTCAGGCTATAGTAGGAGACTTTAAAACCCTATTAAGATCAACAGATAGATATTCCAGACAAAAAGTCAACAAGTAAACAGTACCCTTAACTGACACACTCAACCAGATGGATATAATTGATATTTTCATAGCATTTTACTCAAAAGCAGCAGAGCATATATTCTTTTCAAGTGCACGTGGAACATTTTCTAGAATAGACTACATATTAGGCCACACAACAAGTCTCAATAAATTTTAAAAGACTGAAATTATATAAACTATCTTCTCTGACCATAATGATATGAAACTAGAAATCAATTATGAGAAAAAAGCTGAAAATACACAAATACATGGAGGCTAAATAACATTTTACTAAACTATAAATGTTAACAATGAGATCAAAGAAAGAAATAAAAAGATACCTTGAGACAAATGAAAATGAAAACACAACAACCCAAAACCTATGGGACACAGTGAAAGCAGTCCTTAGGGAAATTCATAGCAATACAGGCCTACCTCAAGAAACAAGAAAAATCTCAAAAAAATCTTACTTTACACTTTAAAAAAACTAGAAAAAGAACAACAAAGTCCAAAGTGAGTAGAAGGGAGGAAATAGTAAAGGTAAGAGCAGAAATAAATAAAATAGAAACTAAAATTATTGAGCAATACAAAAGCTCAATAAAACCAAGAGCTGGTTCTTTGAAAGATAAACAAGATTGATTAATATTTAATCAGACTCATCAAGAAAAAAAGAGAGAGGACCCAAATAAAAGCAGAAAGAAAAGAGGAGAAGTAACAACTGACCAGCACAGAAATATAAAGAATTATAAAAAAAATGTGAACGATATGCAAATAAATTGGACAATCTGGAAGAAATGAATATATTTCTAGAAACATACACTCTTCTAAGACTGTATAAAGAAGAAACAAAAAATCTAATCAAACTAATTAAAAACAACAAAATAGAAGCAATAATAAAAAAAAAACTCCCAACAAAGTCCTGACAGATGGCTTCACAGTGAATTTTGCCAAATATTCAAAGAAGGACTAACTCCTATCTTTCTCAAAACTATTCCAGAAAATTCAAGAAGAGGGAACACTAACAAACTCATTTTACAAGGCCAACATTTTCCTAATTCTAAAACAAGATGAAGACACAAGAAAGAAAGAAAATTATAGGCCAATATTCCTGATGAACATAGATGTTAAAATCCTTAACAAAATATTAGCAAACCGGATCCAGCAATCCATTTAAAAGGTCATACAGGCCCTGGCCGGTTGGCTCAGCGGTAGAGCGTCGGCCTAGCGTGCGGAGGACCCGGGTTCGATTCCCGGCCAGGGCACACAGGAGAAGCGCCCATTTGCTTCTCCACCCCTCCGCCGCGCTTTCCTCCCTGTCTCTCTCTTCCCCTCCCGCAGCCGAGGCTCCATTGGAGCAAAGATGGCCCGGGCGCTGGGGATGGCTCTGTGGCCTCTGCCTCAGGCGCTGGAGTGGCTCTGGTCGCAACATGGCGACGCCCAGGATGGGCAGAGCATCGCCCCCTGGTGGGCAGAGCGTCGCCCCTGGTGGGCGTGCCGGGTGGATCCCGGTCGGGCGCATGCGGGAGTCTGTCTGACTGTCTCTCCCTGTTTCCAGCTTCAGAAAAATGAAAAAAAAAAAAAAAAAAAAAAAAAAGGTCATACACAAGGGTAGGGGAAGGGCACAAAGAAAATCAGATAGAAGGTGACAGAAGACAATTTGACTTTGGGTGATGGGTATGCAACATAATCAAATATCAAAATAACCTGGAGATGTTTTCTCTGAACCTATGTACCCTGATTGATCTATGTCACCCCATTAAAATTAATAATAATAATAAAAAGATCATACACCATGATCAAGTGGTTTTTATTCCTCGTATACAGGGTTGATACAATATCCATAAATCAATTAACATGATACACCACATAAACAAAATGAAGGATAGAAATTATATGATCATATCAGTAGATGCAGAAAAAGCACTTGACATAATCCAGCACCCATTTATGATAAAAACTCTCAGCAAAGTGGGAATAGATGGAACATACCTCAACATAATACAGGCTATATATGACAAAACCACAGCTAACGTCATACTCAATGGGGAAAAAGTAAAAGTGTTTCCCCTCAAGATCAGAAACAAGACAGGAATGTCCACTTTCACCACTCATTCAACATAGTACTGGAAATTCTAGCCACAGCAATCAGGCAAGAAGAAAAAATAAAGGGCATCCAAATTGAAAAGGAAGTAGTAAAACTCATTATTTGCATATGACATGATACTAATATAGAGAACTCTAAAGATTCCATCAAAAGAACTACTGGACCTGATAAATGAGGTCAGCTAAGTAGCAGGATACAAAATAAATATTCAGAAATCAGTTGCATTTTTATATACCAATAATGAACTTTCAGAAAGGGAAACTAAGAGAATAATCCATTTCCAATTGCATCAAAAAATACCTAGGAATAAATTTTATCAAGGAGGTAAAAGAGTTGTGCTCAGAAAAGTATAAGACATTAAAGGAAGAAATTAAAGAGGATACAAATAAGTGGGAGCATATACCATACCATGTTCATGAATAGGAAGAATTAACATAATTTAAATGTCCATAGTACCCCAACAATCTATAGGTTCAATGCAATTCCTATTAAAATACCAATGACATTTTTCACAGAACTAGAACAAATAATCCAAAAATTTATATGGAACCACTAAGGACCCCAAATAGCCCCAGCAATCTGAAGAAAGAAGAATAAAGTGGGACATAATATGCTACCTGATATCAAAATTATACTACAAGGCTATAGTAATCAAAACAGCATGGGCCTTAGCCGATTGGCTCAGCGGTAGAGCATTGGCCCGGTGTGTGGAAGTCCCGGGTTCGATTCCTGGCCAGGGCACACAGGAGAAGCACCCATCTGCTTCTCCACTCTTTCCCCTCTCCTTTCTCTCTATCTCTCTCTTCCCCTCCTGCAGCCAAGGCTACACTGGAGCAAAGTTGGCCTGGGCACTGAGGATGGCTCCATGGCCTCTGCCTCAGGCACTAGAATGGCTCCGATTGCAGTGGAGCAACGCCCCAGAGGGGCCTAGCATTGCCCCTTGGTGGGCATGCCGGGTGGTTCCCAGTCGGGTGAGTGTGGGAGTCTGTCTGTCTGCCCCCCCGCCCCTACCCCGCTTCTCACTTTGGAAAAATACAAAAAAAAAAAAAAAAACCCCAACAAAAAAACCCATCATGGTACCAGCATATAAAGAGATACATAGATCAATGTGACTGAATTGATGGAACCAAATAGAGAGCATAAGAATAAACCTACACCTAAATGGTCAGTTAATATATGGCAAAGGAGGCAAAAACATGATGGGGTAAAGACAGTCTATTCAATAAATGGTGTTGGGAAAATTGGACAGATACATGTAAAAAAATAAAACTAGATCATCTTTTTTACACCATATACAAGAACAAATTTGAAATAGGTTAAAGGCTTAAATATAAGACATGAAATCATAAAACTAGAAGAAAACATAGGCAGTAAAATCTCTGACATTTATCGTAGCAATATTTTTTCTTGTTATATCTCCTCTGGCAAAAGAAACAAAAGAAAAAATAAACAAATAGGACTAAATCAAACTAAAACGTTTTTGCACAGCAAAGGAAACCATCAATGAAATGAAAAGATAACCTACTGAATGAGGGAAGATGTTTATCAATGATACATACAATAAGGGATTAATATCCAAAATTTATAAATAACTCATATAACTTAACACCCAAAAAATTCAATTAAATAATGGGCAGAGAACCTGAATAGACACTTTTCGAAAAAGGATATATAAATGGCCTATGGACATATGAAAAGGTACTCAGTGGTAATCATCAGAGAAATATGAATTAAAACTACAATGAGATACCACCTCACACCTGTCAGAATGGCTCATCAATAAATCAACAAACAAGTGTTTGTGAGGATGTGGAGAAAAGGGAACCATCATGCACTGTTGGTGGGGATGCAGATTGGTAAAGCCGCTACGGAAAACAGTATGGAGGTTCATCAAAAACTTAAAAATGGAACTGCCTTATGACCCAGCAATTCTACTTTCAGAGGTATAGCCATAGAAACACAAAACACTAATTTGAAAGAATATACACGCCCCTATGTTCACTGCAGCATTTGGAAGCAACCCAAGTGCCATCAGTAGACAAATGAATAAAAAAATGGTGGTACCTATACACAATGGAGTATTACTTGGCCATAAAAAATGAAATGTTACCACTTGCAACAGAATGGATAGACTTAAAAGGTATTATACTAAGTGAAATAAGTCAAGCAGAGAAAGATTAACACTATAAGGTTTCACTTATGTGAAAATCTAAAGGCAAAATAAACACAAATAAAATAGAAACAGACTCATAGATACAGAGATCAGACTGATGAAGATGGCTAGAGGGGAGGGAAACCTGGAATGGGTGAAAATGATGAAGGGATGAAGAAGTAGAAATTGGTAGTTACAAATAGTCACAGGGATATAAAATACATAGTTGGGAATATAGTCAATAATATTGTAATAACTATGTATATAATTATCTGGCCTCTAGCTGTACACCTGAAATGGATATAAACTAATACTGAATTAAACCATAATAGAAATAATTTTAAAAGATTATATCAAAAAATTAAAGCTAAAAACAAAATTTCAATTTACCTGTTAATTTATTTTAAAAATAAACTCGTTACATGTTAATCATAACATATTTTATAAAAAATAACCTGACTTGTGGTGGCGCAGTGGATAAAGTGTCAACCTGGATCACTGAGGTCGCTGGTTCAAAACCCTGCACTTGCCTGGTCAAGGCACATATGGAAGTTGATGCTTCCTGCTCCTCCCCTTTCTCTCTTTCTCTCACTCTCTCTCCTCTCTAAAATGAATAAATTAAAAAAAACAACAACTATATTTTCCAAAACAAAGTACTGAAGAGAGTGCCATTGTTTTAGATTGCAAATTTATTGGATATCTAGCTTAATAAAAATAATCAGGATTGTCCTGGACGATCGGTTCAGTGGTAGAGCTCAGCCTAGCATGTGGATGTCCCGGGTTCAATTCCTGTTCAGGGTACACAGGCGAAGCAACCATCTGCTTCTCCATCCTCCCCCTCTCCTTTCTCTCTCTCTCTCTCTCTCTTTCTCTCTCTTCCCCTCCTGCATTCATAAGTCAATTGGTTTGAGAGCATCGGCCCCAGGCGCTGAGGATGGCTCGTGGAACCTCCGCCTCAGGTGATAAAAATAGCTCCCTTGTGAGCATGACCCCAGGTGGGCAGACCATCAGCCCCAGATGAGAGTTGCCAGGTGGATCCTGGTTGGGGTGCATGCAGAAGTCTGTCTACCTCCCCTCCTTTCACTTGGAAAAAAGAAAAAAATCATCAGGATTCTTAAAAAAAAAAAAAAAAAAAGAGCCCTAGCCAGGTAGCTCAGTTGGTTAAAGCATCATCCCCCTACACCAAGGTTGTGCGTTTGATCCCTGATCAGGGCACCTACAAGAATCAACCAATGAATGCACAATAAGTGGAACAACAAATTGATGAGTTTTCTCCCTCTCTGCCTTTCTCTCCCCACTCCCCAAATCATTTTTAAAAAATTTTTTAAGAAGAGAGAGAGAGAGAGAGATAGTGGTCTTCAGCAAGGCCAGAGTCCTTCAAATTCTGAGAAGTTATAGAAAAATAAGAAAAAAAAAACAGAGAAAACACAAATAATACCGGGACTAAAAGAAGTAACTCACTACAAATTCTAGAAATATTTTGAGGATAATAAATTAGTATGTGACTATTTTAATGTATATAAATTGACAATTTAGATAAAATAGACAATTCTTTGAAAGACACAAACCATCAAAACCTACTGAAGAAGAAATAGATAACCTGAATAGCCATGTATATTTAATGAGTGTTTGTAGTTAAAATCTTACCACAAAATAATTTGTCACAAAGTAAACTTCAGGTTTAAACTTCAGGTCCATATTTCTTTGCTGGTGAAGTCTATCAAACATTTAAGAAAGAAATTATGCCATTATACACAAGTTCTTCCAAAACTGTGAAGAGATGGGAATACTTCCCAATTCATTGAGGCCAGCATTGCCTTGAAACCAAATCCAAAGACTACAAAAATAGGAAGCTGCAGGCCAATATTCTTCATAAACACATATGCAAAAAATTTAACATGATTTTAGCAAATTGAATCCAACAATATAGAAAACAAACAATACAAAATGACAAAGTACTTTATTCCAGGAATACAGGGTTGATTCAAACCCAAAATATTGATCATAAAAATTTACCATGTTAACAAACTAAAAAGGAAAACCATGTGATCTGCTCACTAAATGCAGAAAAATTTGACAAAATTCAACATCCATTCCCCATAGAAACTGCTGGCAAATTTGAAACAGAAAGGAACTTCCTGATTGAGAACACCTATAAAAAACTTAACTACTAATGGCCAAAGATTGAATGCTTTTTGCTTCAAGAACAGAGACAAGGCAAGGAGGTCTGATTTCAATAATTCTTTTCAACATTGCACTGGAAGCTCTGGCCAGGTTAATCAGGCAAGAAAAGAAATAAATCATACCCATATTGAAAAACAAGTAAAACTGCCTTAATTTGCAAATACATGATTAATTATGTAGAAAATGTTGTAGACTCTGTTGAAAAGTTACTAGTATTTCCTGACCTGTGTTGGCACAGTGGATATAGCATTGACCTGGTATGCTGAAGTCGCTGGTTCAAAACCCTGGTCTTGCCTGGTCAAGGTACATACAGGAAACAACTACTATGAGTTGATGTTTCCTGCTCCTCCCCCCTCTTTCTCTCTCTCCTCTCTGAAAAAATCAATAAATAAAATGTAAAAAAAGTTACTCGTATTAATAAGTTAAGCAAGGTTGAAGGACACAAGAATGCTTACAAAAGTCAATTGGTTTTTTATGTACTTGGCAACAATCAGAAATTGAAATTTTTAGAAATACCATTTACATTAACACCAAAAATATAATAAAATGAGGGATGAATCTACCTGATGTGAGAGACTTACATGCTGCAAACTACAAAATACTTCTGAAAAAATTTAAAGACCCTATAATGGAGAAAAATATACCTTGTTCATGGATCAGAAGACTTAATGTTGTATCATTTCTCCCTAAATTGATCTACAGATTCAATGCAATCCCAACAGGTTCTTTTTATAGAAACTGATAATCTGATTCTATAATTTATATTGTAGCACAAAGGCCCTTGAATCACAAAATCAACTTTGAAAAAGAATTAAGTTGGAGGATATGGCTATCAATTTTATATGTCTACTTGACTGGAACACGGGGTACCCAGACATTTGGTTAAACATTATTCAGGATTTGTCTACAAGAGTGTTTCTGGATAGATTAACATCTGAATATGTAGACTGAGTAAAGTAGGTTTCCCTCCCCAATGTGGGTGAACCTCATCCAATTCACTGGAGGCCTGAATAAAATAAGAGTCAGGTGAGAATTTGCCTTCTGCCTGTTTTCAAGCTGGGATATCAGTCTTCTGCACTCAGAATGAAACTGCACAACCAGCTCTTCTGAGTCTTCAGCTTGTAGATGACAGACTGTGGGACTTCTCAGCTCTCATTATTAGATCACACAATTCCTTATAATAAATTTCTGGGGGGTTTTTTTATTCATTTTTTTTTTAGAGAGGAGAGGGAGAGACAGAGGGAAAGAGAGAGAGGAGAGACAGAGAGAGAGAAGGGGGGGGAGGAACTGGAAGCATCAACTCCCATATGTGCCTTGACCAGGCAAGCCCAGGGTTTTGAATCAGCGACCTCAGCATTTCCAAGTCGATGCTTTATCCACTGCACCACCACAGGTCAGGCCAATTTCTGGTTTTTTAAATATTCTATTGGTTCATTTTCTATGGAAAACCCTGACAAATACAGAAGGAAAATATCAACTAACTTAAAGACTTCTTACAAAGCTATATTAATCAACACAGTGTGGTACTGACAAAGATTAATAAGTAGATCAGTAGACCAGAACAATGAGTCGATAAATAGACACACACATATATAGAAAATGATTTTTTAGAATGGTGCAAAAGCAATTCAGCAGGAAAAGAATAGTCTTTTCAAAAAATTGCTATAAAACAATATCAACACGCAAAAGCAACTCATTTCAATACACTCCTCTAACCACATACAAATATTAACTTAAATGGAGACACAACAGTGCAAATGTGCTTAATGCCACTGAACTGTATGCTAAAAATGGTTAAAATGGTAAATTTATTATATACCTTTTAACACGAAGAAAAATGATAGGCATTCAACTGTGAGGCAAAGTCTTTACATGTCAGAGATTATAATGGCAGTGTGAGAGCTACTCTTGATCTCTCCTCTTGAAATTTTGACAAATTGAACAACTATAACACAGCAAAGGAACCCCAGCTGGGCTAGCAGGAGTGCCTGAAAGATCCACACACCGAATAGACTAAAAGTGGGATGGGTAAAGGGGGGTGGAAGATAAAATATGCTAGTAGTGAATGGGCTTTGGAGAGGAGAGGAGAAAAGCCTGGAGTGACTGGGTTGTTGTTTTTTTTCCTCTGCTGGACTATGGGGAAGAGGGAAGCTCATGTTTTCTGGATTTTCTCTGAGGGGTATGGAGAGGGAAACTCAGATTGACTGGATCTCTTTCTGCCGGGAGGAGCAGTGAGACAGAGGGGGAACAGGGGGAGATAAACAAAAGCGGCCAGAGCATAAGGTCATGGCTGGTATTCCTGTGGTCTGCCTATAGCCTGAACTCGGCAGAGACAGAGAAAACTAAAGTATGGCCTCCAGCCTCCCAGATCCTGCTTCCCTCACCTTGCAGTACAGAAAATGGCAGAGACAAATCCCATGGCTAGCTCTCCAGAGCTACTCTTTCCCCTGAAGAACAGAGGTGCTCTATGTCCAGTACCCATGTCTGTTGAGAGGAAGTAGCACCTGGAAGCCTGAGATCGCCATAAAGCTGGAAAGCTGAAGCCATAAAGCCAAAGCCTAAGACCGAAGCTGTAAAGTCCTCACAATATGCCCCAACCACCAACATGACTGCAGTCCGCCTACATCATTGGGACAGCAACATCTCAGTGGACAGCCCAGGAATTTCACAGAGCTAAAAGTTGTAATACAGCGACTCCTACTGGAAGAAACCTCTCAAAACCAAAATCCATTTTTCCTTTTTTTACTGCCTTTTTCCTTCTTATTCTTTTTTCCTCTCTTTTTTTTTTTGAATTTCATTTTCTTTAATTTTTATACTTTTATTCTTATTTTTTGTGGGTGTTTTGTATTTGACTTTATTGTTTGCTTTCAATCTTTTTTCCTGTAGTTTTTCATCTTTACCTGTCCTAATTTTTTAATTTTTTATTGTATTTTTTTAGTTGTTTTTATTGTTGTTGTTAGGGTTCTTAACAATACTGCTCTCAAATGTCATCAAGGAAGAAGAAATTGAACACCTTAGAAGAAAACATAGGTACTAACCTCATGGACCTTGGCCGTAGAGAACAATTTATGAATTTGACCCGAGGAAAGGGAAGTAAAGGCAAAAATAAATGAATGGGACTATACCAAACTAAAAAGCTTTGGCACAGCAAAAGTAACTGACAACAAAACAAACAGACAGCCAACTAAATGGGAGATGATATTTGCAAACAACAGTCCTGATAAGGGGTTAATATCTAAAATATTATATATAAAGAACTCACAAAGCTCAGCAACAAACAAGCAAACAATCCAATTAAAACATGTGGAGAGGACCTGAAGAGACACTTCTCCCAAGAGGACATACAAATGGCCAAAATATATATGAAAAGATGCTCATCTTCACTAGCTATTTGAGAAATGCAAATCAAAACTATAATGAAATACCACCTCACATCTGTTAGATTGGCTATTATCAACAGGACAGGTAATAACAAGTGTTGGAGAGACTGTAGAGAAAAAGGAACGCTCAGTCATTGCTGGTGGGAATGCAAATTAGTACAAAAATTATGGAAGAAAGTATGGTGGTTGCTCAAAAAATTAAGAATAGAATTACCATATGACCCAGTAACCCCTCTACTGGGTACTTACCCCCAAAACTTAAAAACATTGGTACGTAAAGACACATGCACCCTCAAGTTCATCGCAGCATTATTCACAGAAGCCAAGACATGGAAACAACCAGTGTCCCTTGATAGAGCATTGGATATATACAATGGAATACTACTCAGAAGAAATGATGATATAGTGACATTTACAACAACATGGATGGACCTTGAGAACATTATACTGAGTGAAATAAGTAAATCAGAAAAAGCCAAGAACTGTATGATTTTACACATAGGTGGAATATAAAACTGAGACTCGTGGACATAGATAAAAGTAAAATGATTACCAGAGGGAAGGGGGTGTGGGGGAGGGGTCAAAAGGAAGGGTGAGGGAAGAGTGTAAAGAGGGACAAATATAAGGTGACAGAAAATGATTTGACTTTGGGTTATGGGTATACAACATAATCAGTAGTTCAAATGTTACAGAAATCTTCATCTGAAACCTATGTACTCTTATTGATCAATGTCACCCTGTTAAAGTTAATTTTCTAAATAAAATTTAAAAATTAGAAAAAAATCTTTACAAACAAAATCTGTGGCTATTATTGTGCTAAGACTTGTACAGTATATCAGAATAAGAGACAGTATTTACAATTTATTTCTACAATATTATCTATGTTAGAGTTTTGGGAAAATTCTAATGAATCTAGTCATTAATCATCAAACATTACTGACATCCTAAACAGATAATCAAAAACTATGTTTTCTAAAGAAAATATAACACATCACCTTTGAAGTTTTCTTGCCAAAAGGAAGTGAACTTAAATCTGATCAAACCTCTGAATCTAACCACCAATTAATAGGAAATACAGAGCCCAAAGAAACATGCTAAACTATGATGCAATCATCAGAATCAAGACTAAAGTTAATTGCTCTAAATTATTTTTTTTAAAAATACAATTGATCTAGATTCTTCAACCAAAATGTTAAGATGAAAGAAAAAAAAGAAAACTAATTACCCTTTATGGATTGCATTTGTAACTCTAATTCCAACAAACAAACTGTAAAAATAAAAATAACATTTTTGAGCCAATTGAGTGAATTTAAACACTGATTGGATATTTGATCACCCTAAGAAATTATTGTGAACTTCTAAGTTGATAATGATAGTGGTAATTTTTTTAAGTTTGTATATTTTTAGATACATACTGAAATCTTTACTAAAATAACTGCCTGATGTCTAGAATTTACTTCAAAATAAAGGGGTTGAAAGGGTGTGGGACTACATTAGAAACAATTTATGCCCTCCATAAATGTTAATTATTGAAATTGGGTGACAAGTCCATGAAGGTAAGCTATTCTTTTAATGATTGTAATACATTTGAAGTTTCCTTAATGAAAAGATAAGAACAGAATCTTCCAAAATAAAATGCATTAAAATACTAACAACTAACAACTGTCATAAGACCAGACATGTGTAAATAAATAAATATAAACATGTGTAAAAATTCTTTTGAATATACACATAAAGCTTTTTATAATCTACATAATTAAATTTTAGTCATGTCTTACAGATAGCATTTGTTACTATGATTATTAAAATGAATTTTTATTCTTTTTCTTTTGTGACAGAGACAAAGAGAGTCAGAGTCAGGGACAGATAGGGACAGACAGACAGGAATGGAGAGAGATGAGAGGCATCAGTTCTTCGTTGCAGCACCTTAGTTGTTCATTGATTACTTTTCATCATATGTGCCTTGATGGGGGGGGGGGCTACAGCAGACCGCATGACCCCTTGCTAGAACCAGCAACCTTGGGCTCAAGCTGGTGAGCCTTGCTCAAGCCAGATGAGCCCCTGCTCAAGCTGGTGACCTCGGGGTCTCAAACGTTCTCCGCATCCCAGTCTGACGCTCTATCCACTGCACCACTGCCTGGTCAGGCAAATTTTTACTCTTATATAAAATGTGTTATTTCACTCATGCTTTCAGGATCTATATATTCTTTCTCATTTAAAGAAATGCCTCTACATAGAAATGGCCAACAGATATATGAAAAGATGCTCAGCTTTGCTAGTTATTAGAGAAATGCAAATCAAAACTATAAGGAGATAGCACCTCACACCTGTTAGATTGGCTATTATCAGCCTTGGCAGGTTGGCTCAGTGGTAGAGCGTCAGCCCAGTATGTGGATGTCCCGGGTTCAATTCCTGGTCAGGGCACACAGGAGAAGCGCCCATATGCTTCTCCACCCCTGTTGCTTCTCCCCTTCTCGCTTCTCTCTCTCTCTCTCTCTCCCTCCTGCAGCCATAGCTCAACTGGAATGAGTTGGCCCAGGCACTGAGGATGGCTCTGTGGCCTCTGCCTCAGGCGCTAGAATGGCTCTGGTTGCAACAGAGCGACGCCCCAGATAGGCAGAGCATCGCCCCCTGCTGGACGTGGCAGGTGGATCCCGGTCAGGCGCATGCGGGAGTCTGTCTGCCTCCCCATTTCTAGCTTCAGAAAAAAATACCCCCCCCCAAAAAAAATTTTTCAGACTGCTCACACATCCAGTAGTTTTTGAAAAAAAGGACCACAATAATAAAAGGAATCTAAAACAGGATCCAAAGAGCATGGCTGGGTCCAGAGTTCTCCCATGTCATCCAGGTACATACCTACTTCTTCCCTTCCTCTCATCAGGTGTGTCTCTAGCTGCAACAGGCATCAGGCTGTCACAGCCCAGTGACATTAGTACCTGAGATTGTCCCCTTCACACTCCTGGCTAAATTACAGGCTCATCATTCTGATTAGAATGTAACTTTCCATGTAAATAGACCTATAAGAAGATACTGCCCTGGCTAGCAAGTGGGAGTGTGCCAGTTCCATTGGGATTACATCATATTTCCAGAATAATTAGCAAATTATCATTATGATTTATGCTGCAGACTCTTCAATTTAATTATAGTTGGTCCATGCTGAAAAAACCATTGGCTCAGAGAATGGTTGAATCCTTCCATTTGTAAAGCTGGGGAATGCTGTCTCCTAGTTCTCTTCCTTTCTGTTCCTTCCAGTTAGTCTCCACCCTCCTGACCAGTGGCAGAGACAAGGAGAGCAATCCAAAGCATTAGGCTGCTGCAATAACCACAATCCCATCTCCTTACATAGGAGAGTGGGTGCCACTATTTCTTAGGAAGCTGCCTTCTGCCTTCCTTTTATGTGTCTTAGTTTTCACCCATTAGGAGAAAGTAATATATCTATTAAAGGTTATTTATTGAACAAAGCTGAGAGGAGGTATACATGTTATCTAGAAGTGAATCCTGATAACTTAAAAGTAGAAAACAAAATACACAGAAGTACTCAAAATACCTCAGAGTGTGCCTGGTACAGATAAATTGCTATATAAATCTTTTATAAAGAGGAGAGAGATTATTTTTGGCTGAGGTGACCTGGGAGTCTTCATGTAGAAAATGCCATTTAAACTGGGGCTTGAAAGCAAAGACAGGATTTTAATATATGTTATTAGAAGAGAGAGTAATCCAAAAAAAAAAAAAAGAAGAGAGAGTGATCCAAATGCAGGAATCAGCACACATAAAGCTGCTGGTGTGTCTGTGTAACAATATATGGGGGTAACAGAAGGATTCCTGAAATATTTTACTCTGGGTACACTTTATTTTATATATATTCAATCTCAATGAAATGAAGTTTAAATTTCATTTTGCCTTTGTGTAGAAATTGTGATTGTGCATCTCCTTGTGGGCGTATTTTTCTGCATCATGTGGACATGAACTGTGGAGATGGGTCTCCTGAATCTGCCCATATGTGTTTCTAGATATAAATGGCTGTGTGGGTGCATTTCTCTACAGATTTTCTTGGTCTTGGTGTGTGTGTGTGCACGTGCGGTCTTGAGGGGATGGAAAGGGAAGAGAGGGGACGAATTAGGGTGGAGGAGGAGAAGGAAGGTGAGAAAAAGGAGTGAGAAGTTGTTGAGGGGAAACTCTGAAGCCCAAATGTGAAATGACTACACATCATTAGCACTTTCAGTATTTGATAATTGATTGTTCCATTGACCTTGGAAGTTCTTTTCTTTTTTTTTTTTTAAGTGAGAGTAGGGGAGATAAACAGATTCCTGCATGCGGCCCGGGATCCACCCAGCAACCCCCATCTAGGGCTGATGTGATGCTCAAATTAATCAAGCGATCCTCAGCACCCAGGGCCGGAGCTCAGACCAATCAAGCCACTGGCTGTGGGAGAGGAAAAGAGAGAGAAGGGGGAGAGAAAGGAGGAGAGAGGTAGAGGGTCACTTCTTATGTGTGCCCTGACCAGGGATTGGAGATCAAACCCGGGATGTCCACACAGCAGGCCAACAGCAGGCTGACGCTCTATCCACTGAACCAACCAGCCAGGGTAGAAGTTCTTTTTCTAATAATACAACATTTATTGGTAAAAGGCTAGTGTTTCAAAATGCCATCTTTTTTTTTTTTTTTTTTTTTTTTTTTTTTTTTTGCATTTTTCTGAAGCTGGAAACAGGGAGAGACAGTCAGACAGACTCCCGCACGCGCCCGACCGGGATCCACCCGGCACGCCCACCAGGGGCGACGCTCTGCCCACCAGGGGACGATGCTCTGCCCATCCTGGGCGTCGCCATGTTGCGACCAGAGCCACTCTAGCGCCTGGGGCAGAGGCCACAGAGCCATCCCCAGCGCCCGGGCCATCTTTGCTCCAATGGAGCCTTGGCTGCGGGAGGGGAAGAGAGAGACAGAGAGGAAGGCGCGGCGGAGGGGTGGAGAAGCAAATATGTGCTTCTCCTGTGTGCCCTGGCCGGGAATCGAACCGGGGTCCTCTGCACGCTAGGCCGACGCTCTACCGCTGAGCCAACTGGCCAGGGCCCAAAATGCCATCTTTTATTCATCACATCCTATCTCTTTTCATTTGTCTTTCTTTCATCCAATTTAATCCTTTGGATTTTTTTTCTTTTTAAAATTTTTATTGATTTTAATTTATTGTGCTTACATATATTCAAGTGTCCCACCGAATATATCTCCCTCCTCTGCACCCCCCCGTGTTCCCCTTGATATCCCCTTTGACCCCTCCCCCCAATGCTCTCCCCCTTTCCCTTCAGGATTTGCTGTCCTGCTCTCTATAACGCTATGTTATGTACATATAATTTCACTAATCTCTTTCCCTTCTCTGATCCCATCCTCTCCTCACCTTTCCCTCTGACCGCTTTCCTTCTGGTCCCTTTGATCCCACCTCTACTTCTATTCCATTCCTCAGTTCACATTGTTCATTAAATTCCTCATATGAGTGAGATCATACGATATTTTTCTTTCTCTGCCTGGCTTATTTCACTTAGCATAATAGTCTCAAGGTCCATCCATGTTGTCGCAAAAGGTAAGATTTCCTTCTTTTTCATGGCCACATAGTATTCAATTGTGTATATGTACCCACAGCTTTTTAATCCACACACCCACTGATGGACACTTGGGCAGTTTCCAGGTCTTGGCTATTGTAAACAATATTGCAATAAACATGGGGGTGCATTTCTTCTTTTGAATCAGTGATTTGGTATTCTTAGGATATATTTCTAAAAGTGGGGTGGCTGGGTCAAAAGGCATTTCCATTTTTAATTTTTTGAGGAATCTCCATACTGTTTTCCACAGTGTCTGCACCAGTCTACATTCCCACCAGCAGTGCAGGAGGGTTCCCTTTTCTCCACATCCTCGCCAGCACTTATTCTGTGTTGTTTTGTTAATGAGCCCCATTCTGACAGGTGTGAGGTGGTATCTCATTGTGGTTTTAATTTACATTTCTCTAATGATTAGTGATGTTGAACATTTTTTCATATGCCTATTGGCCATCTGTATGTCCCCTTTGGAGAAGTGTCTATTCGGTTCTTTTGCCTTTTTTTTTTTTTTTTTTGGTATTTTTCTGAAGCTGGAAACAGGGAGAAACAGTCAGACAGACTCCCGCATGCGCCCGACCAAGATCCACCCGGCACGCCCACCAGGGGCAACGCTCTGCCCACCAGGGGGCGATGCTCTGCCCCTCCGGGGCATCGCTCTGCCGCGACCAGAGCCACTCTAGCGCCTGGGGCAGAGGCCAAGGAGCCATCCCCAGCACCCGGGCCATCTTTGCTCCAATGGAGCCTTGGCTGCGGGAGGGGAAGAGAGAGACAGAGAGGAAGGAGGGGGGGGCGGTGGAGAAGCAGATGGGCGCTTCTCCTATGTGCCCTGGCCGGAAATCGAACCCGGGTCCCCTGCACACCAGGCCGACGCTCTACCGCTGAGCCAACCGGCCAGGGCCCTTTTGCCCATTTTTTGATTGGGTTGTTTACTTTCCTGGTGTTGAGTTTTAGAAGTTCTTTATACATTTTGGTTATTAACCCCTTATCAGACTTATTGTCGAATATGTTCTCCCATTGTGCGGTTTGTCTTTTTATTATGTTCATTTTGTCTTTAGCTGTGTAAAAGCTTTTTAGCCCGATATAGCCCCATTTGTTCATACTGTCCTTTATTTCACTTGCTTGTGGAGATAAATCAACAAATACAGTGTGTCCATAAAGTCATGGTGCACTTTTGACCGGTCATAGGAAAGCAACAAAAGATGAAAGAAATGTGAAATCTGCACCAAATAAAAGGAAAACTCTCCCAGTTTCATACCTATTCAGTGCAGTTCGATGTGGGCTCCATTTGTTGCCCTACACACATCCAAACGATAGTGAAGTTCTTGCCACACACTGCTAAGAACGTCTGGTGTAACAGAGTGAATAACATCTGTGATTCTCTGTTTTATGTGATTAATGTTGTGGTGCTTCGTTATAAACGCGCCGATATTCATGATGCAGTTTGGTCACGGATTCGAATTTAGTGAGCCACAGAACACACTGAACTTTCCTCTGTACCGTCCACATCTCGACTGGCATGACTGTGGGCTGCTCCGCTGTATACATAGTATTACGCATCATCTGCGCATGCGCACATGCTGCCACATCATCCTACAGAAACTAGGAGGGTTTTCCTTTTATTTGGTGCAGATTTCACATTTCTATCGTTTTTTGTTGCTTTCCTGTGACTGATCAAAAGTGCACCATGACTTTACGGACACACTGTATATTGCTGCGAGAGATGTCAGAGAGCTTACTGTCTGTTTTCTTCCAAAGTGTCTATGGTTTCACAACTTACATTTAAATCTTTTATCCATTTTGAGTTTATTTTTGTGTATGGTGTAAGTTGGTGGTCTAGTTTCATTTTCTTGTGAGTATCTGTCCAATTTTCCCAACGCCATTTGTTAAAGAGACTGTCTTTATTCCATTGTATGCTTTTACCTCCTTTGTCAAATATCAATTGTCCATATAGGTGTGCGTTTATTTCTAGGTTCTCTGTTCTTTTCCATTGATCTGTATGCCTGTTCTTATGCCAGTACCAAACTATTTTGACTATAATGACTTTGTAGTATAACTTTATATCAGGAAGTGTGATACAACCCACTTTATTATTGTTTTTCAAGATTGCTGAGGCTATTCGTGTTCTTTTTTGGTTCCATATAAATTTTTGGAATATTTGTTCTATATCTTTGAAGTATGCCATTGGTATTTTAATAGGAATTGCATTGTATTTATAGACTGCTTTGGGTAATATAGACATTTTAATTATGTTTATTCTTCCTATCCATGAACATTGTATATGCTTTCACTTGTTTGTATCTTCCTTGATTTCTTTTATCAATGTTTTATAATTTTCCAAGTACAAGTCTTTAACCTCTTTGGTTAAATTTACTCCTAGGTACTTTATTTTTTTGTTGTTGTTGCAGTAGTAAAGGGGATTGTTTTCTTAATTTCTCTTTCAGACAGTTTATTGTTGGTGTATAAAAATGCCACTGATTTCTGAATATTAATTTGATATCCTGCCACCTTGCTGAATTCATTTATCAGGTCCAGTAGTTTTTTGACTGAGACTTTAGGGTTTTCTATGTACAATATCATGTCATCAGCAAATAATGATAGTTTTACTTCTTCTTTTCCAATTTAGATGCCTTTTATTTCTTCTTCTTGTCTGATTGCTGTGGCTAGGACGTCCAGAACTATGTTGAATAAGAGTGGTGAAAGGGGGCACCCCTGCCTTGTTCCTGATCTTAAGGGGATTGCTTTTCATTTTTGCCCATTGAGTATGATGTTGGCCATGAGTTTGTCATAGATGGTCTTTATCATGTTGAGGTATGTTCCCTGTATTCCCACTTTTCTGAGAGTTTTGATCATGAATGGGTGCTGAATTTTATCAAATGCTTTTTCTGCATCTATTGATATTATCATGTAATTTTTCTCCTTCCTTTTGTTTATGTGATGAATCACATTGATTGACTTGCAAATATTGTACCAGCCCTGCCTCCCCAGAATAAATCTCACTTGATCATGATGGATGATTTTTTTCATGTATTGCTGGATCCAGTTTGCTAATATTTTGTTGAGAATTTTAGCATCTAAATTCATCAGGGATATTGGCCTGTAGTTTTCTTTCTTTGAGATGTCTTTGCCTAGTTTTAGAATAAAGACTATGCTCACCTCAGAAAAGGAGCTTAGAAGTATTTCCTCCTCTTGAATTTTTTGAAATAGCTTGAGAAGGATAGGAGTTAGCTCTTCTTTGAATATTTGGTAAAATTTACCTGTGAAGCCATCAGGCCCAGGACTTTTGTTTGTTTGGAGTTTTTGATAACTGTTTCGATCTCATTTGATGAAATTGGTCTATTTAGGTTTTCTGATTCTTCTAGATTGATTTTTGAAAAGATTATATGTTTCAAGGAATTTGTCCATTTCACCTAGGTTGCCTAATTTCTTGGCATACAGTTCTTCATAGTATTTTCTTACAATCCTTTGTATTTCTGCTGTGTCAGTTGTTACTTCTCCACTCTCATTTATAATTTTATTTATTTGAGTCCTCTCTCTTTTTTTCTTAGTCTGGTTAAAGGTTCATCAATCTTGTTTACCTTTTCAAAGAACCAGCTCTTGGTTTCATTAATCTTCTGTATTTTTTTTTTTTTTTGCCTCTATGTCATTTATTTCCACTCTGATCTTATTATTTCCTTTTTTCTACTTCCTCTGGGCTATGTTTGTTGTTCTTTTTCTAGTTCTTTTAGATGTAGGGTTAGGATGTTTATTTGGGCTTTTTCTTGCTTCTTAAGGTATGCCTGTAATGCTATGAACTTCCCTCTCAGACTGCTTTTGCTGGGTCCCATAAATTTTTAGTTGTCCAAGGTTCATTTTCATTTGTTTCAAGGAAATTTTTTATTTCTTCTTTGATCTCATTGTTAACCCATTCATTATTTAATAACATGCTGTTTAGTCTCTAAGTGTTTGAATGTTTTTCAGTTTTTCTATTGTAGTTGATTTCTAGTTTCATGCCATTGTGATCAGAGAAGATGCTTGATATGATTTCAATCTTCTTAAATTTATTGAGACTCGTTTTGTGTTCTAGCACATGGTCTATCCGAGAGAATGTACCATGAGCACTTAAAAAATATATATATTCTGCTGCTTTGGGGTGAAAAGTTCTGAAGATATCTATTAAATTGAGTTGATTTAGTGTGTCCTTTAAGGCTGCTGTTTCTTCGTTAATTTTCTTTCTTGAGGATCTATCCATTGATGTTAGTGGGGTATTAAAATTCTCTACTATTATAGTATTGCTGTTGATCTCACCCTTTATGTCCATCAAAATCTGCTTTATAAATTTAGGTGCTCCTATATTAAGCACATAGATATTTATAATAGTTATATCTTTCTGTTGGATTGCTCCCTTTATCATTATGTAGTGATCTTCTTTATCTCTTACTATAGCCTTTGTTTTAAAGTCCATTTTGTCAGATATAAGTATTGCTACCCCAGCTTTTTTTTCATTTCCATTTGCATGAAATATATTTTTTTCAATCCTTCACTTTCAGTCTGTGTGTCTCTTTTGTTTCGACGTGGGTCTCTTGTAGACAGCATATGTATGGGTCCTGTTTTCTTATCCACACAGCTACCCTATGTCTTTTGATTGGAGCATTTAATCCATTTACACTTTAAATTATTATTGATATGTAGTTGGTTATTGTTATTTTATTCTTTAAGTCTACATTCTTCTTTTTCTATATCCCCCCCCCCTTTGTTCTGTTACAACAGGCTCCTTAACATTTCTTGCAGTATTGGTTTGGTTATAATGAATTCCTTGAGTCTTTTTATCTGGGAAGCTTTTTATTTCTCCTCCAATTTTAAATGAGGGCCTTGCCGGATAAAGAAGTCTTGGTTGTAGGCTCTTGTTTTGCATTACTTTGAGTATTTCTTGCCTATCCCTTCTGGCCTCTAGTGTTTCTGTTGAGAAGTAGGATGTTATCCTTATGGGGGCTCCTCTGTAGGTAATTGACTGCTTTTCTCTTGCAGCTTTTAGTATTCTCTCTTTATCCCTTAATTTTGGCATTTTAATTATAATGTGTCTTGGTGTAGGCCTCTTTGGGTTCCTGTTTAATGGGACTCTCTGTGCTTCTTGAACTTGTTTGACATTTTCCTTCATCAACTTAGGAAAGTTTTCAGCTGTGATTTCTTTAATCAGGTTCTTGATCCCTTGTTCGTTCTCTTCTCCTTCAGGTACTCCTTTGATGTGGATGTTGTTTCTCTTCATGTTGTCACAGAGCTCTCTTAGAGTTTCCTCAGACTTTTTGAACCTCTTTTGTTTTTGCTGCTCTGCTTCTGTGCTTTCATTTATCTTGTCCTCTAGATCACTGATTCAATCCTCTGCTTCATTCAGCCTACTTTTAATTCCTTCTAGTGTAGTCTTCATTTCTGATATTGTATTTGTCATTTCTGTAAATTTTTTTGTGTGGCAGAGACAGAGTCAGAGAAAGGGACAGATAGAGACAGACAGACAGGAAGAAAGAGAGATGAGAAACATCAATTCTTTGTTGTGGCTCCTTAGTTGTTCATTGATTGCTTTTTCATATAAGCCTTGACTGGGGGGCTATAGCAGATCGAGTGACCCCTTGCTCAAACCAGCGACCTTGGGCTCAAGCTGGTGAGCCTTGTTCAAACCAGATGAGCCCATGCTCAAGCTGGCAACCTCAGGGTCTCAAACCTGGGTCCTCTATATCCCAGTCCGATGCTCTATCCACTGTGCCACCCGCTGGTCAAGTTATTTGTCATTTCTGACTGGTTCTTTTTTATGATTTCAATGTCTTTTTTGATAATTGCTATATCTTTATTTAGGTGCTCATTATGTCCATCTATTGTTGCTCTAAGATCTTTGAGCATCCTAACAATCATTATTTTAAACTTTGCATCCAGTAATTTGGTTATTTCCATTTCATTCAGTTATTTTTCTGGGGATTTCTCTTGTTGATTCATTTGAATTGCATTTATCTGTCTTCCCATTTTGTCTGTGCATAGACTTCTCCTTTGGGTGTATTGTTTGTGCAGCTGAGTCTAGGGTTGGTATTGTCTGCCTCCAATTTTCAGTTGTGTTGTTTCTAGTTCTTCTTGGGTTGGCATCAGCTGTTGTTTGTTATCTGCTGTGGGCTACTTGTCTGCTGTCACTGTTCTTTTTGCTATTTGGCATTTTCTATGTCTTAGCTGGGCCAGGTGTGAGGAGCCCTCCCTTAAGATACCACTCTAACAAGGGTTGTTAGGTCCTGAACTGATGCTCTCTGTATCTGGCCATATATTTCATGTTGTTCCAAGCAGATATAAATTTAGTTTTTAGCTTGTCTACTTCTGTTCCTGTGGCCTCCATATTCAAATTCTAAAGAAAAAGCCATCACTTGATTGCATTCTTCTATAGAGTTTAATCATTTGTACCAGGTGATGGTCCAGCTCCCATACAAGCTGCCACCAGCACAGATCGCACACACACTGATGCTCTAATCTCGTGCAGCCACCACAAGCACTTCCAGTCCCCAGGCCCTGGACTTTTCCTTTAAGTTTTTTTTCCTTTCTTTTCTTATCCTTCCAGTTCTATTCTTTTCTTCCTCAGAGTTTTCTTTCTGCAAGTTTTTCCTTTCTTTAAATTGGGAAAGAAGATATCTCTTGTAATAAAGATATTTTAGGCTCAATCTTAGACTTTTGTCTTCATTGTCACTGCAACAATCAATTCATTCATTGATTCAACAAATTTTGATTGGGTGTTTTCGTATATGTTAAAGGCATTGTTCCAGTTACTGGATAAAGAGAAAAATTACCTAGCATAGTCAACCAATCATATTAAGTATCTTCTTTTAAATAAATTAACTTACTTTTTTCTTCCAGCCATAAAACTAGAAGAAAAATAAGAGTGATTTAGCTACTTTTTTCTTGGGCATCTATTAAATATCAGTGTAAGAAAATTTTGGTAGCAAATAATCATCTAGTGCATTTGCATATTTTTTCATGCTTGTTAATATAATACCATTCTAAGAAATGAAGGTAAATAAAAAAGAATTTTTTTGACAGAGACAGAGAGAGGGACAGATAGGGACAGACAGACAGGAAGGGAGAGAGATGAGATGCATCAATTCTTTGTTGTGGCACTTAGTTGTTCATTGACTGATTTCTCATATGTGCCTTGACTTGGGGGCTACAGAAAAATGAGTAACCCCTTGTTCAAGCCAGAAACCTTGGGCTCAAACTAGTGAGCCCATGCTCAAGAGCTGAATGAGCCCGTGCTCAAGCCAGTGACCTCGGGATTTCGAACCTGGGTCTTCTGCATGCTAGTCTGATGCTCTATCCACTGTGCAACCACCTGGTCAGACTCAAAATTATATTTAGTAAGAAATATTTCTGCACTTTCTTTTTTTTAAATAATTTTTCATTTTTCAATTACAATTGAGGTACAATATTATACTATTAGTTTCAGGTGTACAACCCAGTGATTAAACATTTATATAACTTATGAAGTGATAACCCTGATAAAACTAGTAGCCATCTGACACAACACATAGTTCTTATAATATTATTGACTATATTCTCTATGCTATACATTACATCCCCATGACTATTCTGTAACTACCAGTTTGAACTTCTTAATCCCTTCACCATTTTCACCCACTCCCACCTGGCAATCATCAAAATGTTCTCTGTATCTATGAGTCTGTTTCTATTGCATCTGTTTCTTAGAAATAGTGCAGGCATCCAAATATTGTTTATTAATGAATCATTTGTTTAACAATTAAGCTCTTAAAGTTAGTTAAAGTTCTGGAATATAATTTTAGCTATTATATCCTGTGAGTTCCAGAATTGTAAGACTTTCATTGAATTAAACCCCTTTGAAAAGATATACATTATTTCCATTTCATTTAGTCTAACACACACACAATTGGTACAGAAAATATACTTAAAGAATAATGGCTAAAAATTGCCCATATTTAATGAAAATAATAATTTTACAATTTCAAAAAGCTCAATGAACCCCAAAAATAATAAACTAAAAGAAAATCATGCCTAGACACATCATAATCAAGCTTCTTAAAACCAAAGATAAAGGAATTTTAAAAACCAACAGAGAAAAGCAATACATTACAGTTCAAATGACTGTGGATTTCTCATCAAAAACTATATAGGCCAGAAGACAGTGTAACAACATCTTTAAGTGTTTTTAAAAATAGCTGTAACCTACAATGTACATCCAGCTAAAATGTCCTTCAAAAGTGAAGAACTAGAGGCATTCTCATATGAAAAAACAAACAAACAAAAAACTAAGAGAATTTGTCACCAGCAGACAAGCTCTAAAAGAAATGTTTAAGGAAGTTCTTCAGGCTGATCCCAGGGACATGATCCCAGAAGGAAACTTAGAACTTAGGAATTAAGGAAGAACAACAGAAAGGATAAATATGAGGGCAAATAGACTATTTTCCTACCTTTTTTTTTTAGGTGAGAAGAGGGGAGATAGTAAGGCAGACTCCCACTTGAGCCTCTACTGGAATCTACCCAGCAACCCCATCTGGGGCCAATTCTCAGGTACCAAGCTATTTTTAGCACCTGAGGCTGATGCACTCCAATGGAACTACCTCAGCACCTGGGGGCCATGCTCCAACCAATCAAGCCACTGGCTGTGGGATGGCAAAAGGGAGAGAATGGGGAGAAAGAGGGGGAGGAAAAGCAGGTGGTTGCTTCTCCTTTTTGCCCTGACCAGCAATTGAACCCCAGACATCCATATACCAGGCCAACACTCTATCTACTGAGTCACTGGCCAGGGCCTATTTTCCTACTCTTAACTACTTTAAAATATATATGAATGTTGAAAGTAACAGTTATAAAACTGTGTTTACAGGTATAATACATAAGACATTTTATAGAGGGAGAAGATAAAGGGAACTTAGCAGTTTTAAGGCTTCTGTGTTTCACTTGAAGTGATAAAATGTTCAATTTAAATAGACCATGAGAGCTAGGTATGCCTATTGTGATAATCACTGGAGCAACCACTAAAAAACATAGCCAAAAAAAAACCCAAACAAAAAATAAAAAACAATGGATAAATTAAAATAGAATACTAATAAATATGCTAACATTCCAAAAGAATCCAGGCAAGAGGGGAAGAGGAGCAAGAAACAGAGAAGACAAACAGGAAAATAATATAATAGTACACTTCATCCAATCATTTCAATTACCCTAGTAAATGTAAATGGTCTCTACTTTTCAATTAAAATTCTCAGATTCAATTTTAAAAAGACCAAACTATGTAACTATATGCTGCTTTCAAGACACCTACTATAAATATTATTATATTTTATATATATATATGTGTGTGTGTGTGTGTGTGTGTGTGTGTGTGTGTGTGTGTGTGTATACACATATATATGATATATATATATATGCTGGGGGGAAAAGATATACCATACAAACACTAGTCAGAAAAAAAAGTTGAATTGGCTCTTCAATATCAGAAAAAGTAGAGTTCAGAACAAGGAAAATTAACAACAGTAAAGAGGAAAATTATATAGTGATGAATGGGGCAACTATCCTAGATAACATAATGATTTTTCAATGTATATGCATCTAAGAACAGAGCACTGTAAAACATAAAGCAAAAGTGATAAAATTGAAAAACAATAGAGACAAATCCACGAAGCCTTCAACTCTCTTCTTTCTCTAACAGGTAGAAAATTAGCAAAGATATAGGACACATGAACAATATTATCAACCAACTTGACCATACTGACATTTATAGAGCACTCCACCCAACAAGAGCAAAATACAAATTTATTTCAAATGCACATGGAGTATTAATAAAGATAGACCATATTCTGGACCATAAAACTAACAAATTTTTAAAAATTGAAATTATACAAAGTGTATTGTTTGAGCATAACAGAATTAAACTAGAAGTCATAATTTAATAACTAGAATTATATCTGGAAAATTCCCAAATATCTGGAAATTATAAAATGCTGATGAAAGAAATCAAACAAGACCTAAATAGAGAGACATATTAAGTTCAATGATTGGAAAAATTAAATTGCTAACATTTCAATTTCCCCCAAAATTAATCTGTATATTTCAAGTAGGATTTTTAAATAGATTTATATGGGAAAACAAAGAATACCCAAAACAATTGAGGAAAAGAAGAAAATAGAAGACTCACATTACCGGATTTCAGGACTTACTATAAAGCTATAGTAACTAACATAATGTGGTTCTGGAGAAGAGAAACACAAAAACCAATGAAACAAAATAGAGCAGAAGTTGGCAAACTGTGGCCTATAGGCCAAATATGACCCACTGTCTATTTTGTAAATACAGTTTAGCACAGTCATGCCCATTTGTTTACATATTATCTATGGCCCGAAGTACCTCGTATATTTACAATCTTTAAAGGAAAAAATATCAATTTATGAAATAGATAGTCCAGAAAAAGACACAACACAAATGGCCAAATGATTTTTGATCAAAGTAAAAAAGCAAATCAATGGAGAAATTATAGTCTTTCTAACAAATGGTGCCAGAATAATTGGGTGTGTCTATTTGCCACCCTCTCCCTCAAAAAAAACCCCCTGAATCTTAACCTATACCTCACACACTCCAAATGAACTAAAAATGTATCACAGATCTAAGTGAAAAATGTAAAACTATAAAACTCTTAAAAGAAAACACAAATAAATTTTTGTAACTTTAAGATAGGCAGAGTTTTTAGCTACACCATCCAAACAAGATCCTTAAAAGAACACATTGAAAAATTAGACTTCATCAAAATCCTAACTTCTACCCTTTAAAAGACATTGTTAAGAGAATGGAAAGATAAACCACAGACTAGAAAAAACATTTGCAAATCAGATATTTGACAAAGGACTTACATCCAGAATATAAAAAGAACTCTCCAAATTGAAATTAGAATCAAAGATAAATGGAGTTACCGAAGAAATAGCTAACCATGGATGATACTCTCACCATCAGAGAGACCCTAGATATGCAGCAAGGAATGTAGTCAAGATGAACATGTGAACATAAATGAGGAAAGGATGATCAGAGGAAGTGATAAAAAAAGATAAAATGTTGGAAGCGAATGCAAACTTATAAAGGAATGTGATTATTTGCAAAGGCATACAAAAAATGTTCACTCCCCACCCTGTTATATTATAAGAAGGCAAACACTATTCAAACCATTTTTTTATTTTTTTTAAAGATTTTATTTATTCATTATAGAGAGGAGAGAGAGAGAGAGAGAGAGAGAGAGAGAAGGGGGGAGGAGCAGGAAGCATCAACTCCCATATGTGCCTTGACCAAGCAAGCCCAAGGTTCTGAACCGGCAACCTCAGCATTTCCAGGTTGACGCTTTATCCACTGCACCACCACAGGTCAGGCCAAACCATTTTTGATAAGTTTTTTCTGGTAGAAAATGTTTTACTCAATTTTACCACACAACTCAGAGAGTATGTGAGAACATTATCTCCACTGCTGTACTGTGCAATTTTCTTAAAAGGATAGTTTTTCAAAGAGAAATACACATTTTCCATGCACATGAACAATAATGTTACAAAAAGAAGCTTCTTGCCTGACCAGGCGGTGGCGCAGTGGATGGAGCATCGGACTGGGATGTGGAGGAACCAGGTTCGAAACCCTGAGGTCACCAGCTTGAGCGCGGGCTCATCTGGTTTGAGCAAAGCTCACCAGCTTGGACCCAAGATCGCTGGCTCAAGCAAGGGGTTACTTGGTCTGCTGAAGGCCCGCGGTCAAGGCACATGTGAGAAAGCAATCAATGAACAACTAAGGTGTCACAACGCAAAAAGAAGCTTCTTATTTTCTTATATATCATAAATTATAATTTTGAAAAGTTTTCAATATTACTGAATAGTTGGGTTAAAAACTCAAAAGATTTTGTATACTAGAGTAGTCAAACAAAAATTATGGGGGATTTTTTATTTAATGAAGTTATAGAAGTGCTTACACCTATAAAATTCTTCAGTGTTAAAAAAAAAGATATAAAATACACCCTCCAAAATGTCTCCTGTGAGTAGGGAAGACCAATCTGTATGCCTTCAGATATTAGTTCAGAATTTAGAGACAAAGAAAAGAAAAATCTGTAGTGATTGGTAAGTTTTCTTACAAAACAAAACAAAACACTTTACATCCCAATTTTTCTAATTACAGTAAATATTAGTTTTACAACTTTATTCTTTTCCCTACTCATTATTACTGACAATAAGAAAAATTTTAATATTTTGACCAAAAGAATTTAAGGTTACTAAATAATTATAAATTTTCCCATTGATTATTAAGATCGCTTTTCAGCCTGACCTGTGGTGGCACAGTTGATAAAGCGTCAACCTGGAAAGCTTAGGTCTCCAGTTTAAAACTCTGGGCTTGCCTCTTCAAGGCACATATGGGAGTTGATGCTTCCCGCTCCTTCCCCCATTCTCTCTCTCTCTCTCTCTCTCTCTACTCATTAAAATAAATAAATAAAAATTAAGATAATTTTGCATGGTTTCAGCTTTGCACAGTCCTTTTTATGGTTACACACTGACTTCCCTGTAACATAACAACTATCTGTGCTGGAAACTGAATATCTTAAGAATCATTTTCTATTGATTAGACCAATAGTTTCATGTTGTGCTCTCAATGTCTGGTTTTAATTTCATTTTTAAAATGTAGTTTATTTTTTTTAATTAATAGACTATTTTTTTAAAGTTTTAGATATATAGAAAAATTGAGCAGACAGTGCTGAAAGTTCCCATTTATCCTCCTTTTCTCCCTCCTATAGTTTCTCTTATTGTTAAGAGAAACTGGGAGTTTCTCAGACTTTACTTTTTACTTTTTGATGACCTTGAGTTTGGAGGAGTACTAGTCAGGTATATTGTAAGATGTCCTCTTGATTGGAATCTGTTTTTTGATTTTTGTTTATTTTTAATGATTAGGCTGAGGGTATGGGATTTGGGGAGGAAAATGACACAGGTAAAGTACTATTTATATCACATATTAACTACAATATTTTCTTTAAATGAATACACAATAGCACATACTCTCTAACAGTTCCTTTACTAATTTTATCACATTGGGAACTACCAAATTACAAAGTTTTATAAAAATTGGAATAAAGCTTCTACACTAATATCTCTGTTTAACTGAAGGAAATCTTGAAATTGTAAGATAGTAGATAAAAATAAATTGCTATAGTTTACAACTACTATCTATATATGTAAGGCCTTTTCCAATGCTGTTCAAAACAAAAGCCAGAAATACAAACAAGGGGACAAGGTCTGAAAATGAAAATTAAAATTAGATACACTTTTTTAGAAGATAACTTTTTCGATATATGTGCTCAAATTTAAAATTATTATTTTTTTATTAATTTTACTAGGGTGACATCAATAAATCAGGGTACATATGTTCAAAGAAAACATGTCCAGGTTATCTTGTCAATCAATTATCTTGCATACCCATCACCCAAAGTCAGATTGTCCTCCGTCACCTTCTATCTAGTTTTCTTTGTGCCCCCCTCCCCCTTTTCCTCTCCCTTCCCCCACCCACCAGTAACCACCACACTCTTATCAATGTCTCTTAGTCTCGTTTTTATGTCCCACCTACGTATGGAATAATGCAGTTCTTGGTTTTTTCTGATTTACTTATTTCACTTCGTATAATATTATCAAGATCCCACCATTTTGTTGTAAATGGTCCGATGTCATCATTTCTTATGGCTGAGTAGTATTCCATAGTGTATATGTGCCACATCTTCTTTATCCAGTCTTCTATTGAAGGGCTTTTTGGTTGTTTCCATGTCTTGGCCACTGTGAACAATGCTGCAATGAACATGGGGCTGCATGTGTCTTTACATATCAATGTTTCTGAGTTTTGGGGTATATACCCAGTAGAGGGATTGCTGGGTCATAAGGTAGTTCTATTTTCAGTTTTTTGAGGAACCACCATACTTTCTTCCATAATGGTTGTACTACTTTACATTCCCACCAACAGTGAATGAGGGTTCCTTTTTCCCCACAGCCTCTCCAACATTTGCTATTACCTGTCTTGTTAATAATAACTAATATAACAGGTGTGAGGTGGTATCTCATTGCCGTTTTGATTTGCATTTCTCTAATAACTAATGAAGATGAGCATTTTTTCATATATCTATTGGCCATTTGTATTTCTTCCTGAGAGAAGTGTCTGTTCATGTCTTCTTCCCATTTTTTATTGGATTGTTTGTTTGTTGTTGAGTTTTATGAGTTCTTTGTATATTTTGGATATTAGGCCCTTATCTGAGCTGTTGTTTGAAAATATCATCTCCCATTTAGTTGGCTGTCTGTTTATTTTGTTGTCAGTTTCTCTTGCTGAGCAAAAACTTTTTAGTCTGATGTAGTCCCATTCATTTATTTTTGCCTTCACTTCCCTTGCCTTTGGAGTCAAATTCATAAAATGCTCTTTAAAACCAAGGTCCATGAGTTTAGAACCTATGTCTTCTTCTATGTACTTTATTGTTTCAGGTCTTATATTCAGGTCTTTGATCCATTTTGAATTAATTTTAGTACAAGGGACAAACTGTAGTCGGGTTTCATTCTTTTGCATGTGGCTTTCCAGTTTTCCCAGCACCATTTATTGAAGAGGCTTCCTTTTCTCCATTGTGTGTTGTTGGCCCCTTTATCAAAAATTATTTGACCATATATATGTGGTTTTATTTCTGGACTTTCTATTCTGTTCCATTGGTCTGAGTGTCTTATTTTTCTGCCAATACCATGCTGTTTTGATTGTCGTGGCTCTATAATATAGTTTAAAGTCAGGTATTGTAATGCCCCCAGCTTCATTCTTTTTCTTTAGGATTGCTTTGGCTATTCGGGTTTTTTTATAGTTCCATATAAATCTGATGATTTTTTGTTCCATTTTTTAAAAAAATGTCATTGGAATGTTGATGGGAATTGCATTAAATTTGTATATTGCTTTTAGTAATATGGCCATCTTGATTATATTTATTCTTCCTATCCAAGAGCAAGGAATAATCTTCCATCTCATTGTATCTTTTTCGATTTCCCTTAACAATGGTTTGTAATTTTCATTATATAAGTCCTTTACATTCTTTGTTATGTTTATTCCTAGGTATTTTATATTTTTTGTTTCAATCGTGAAGGGGATTATTTTTTTGAGTTTGTTCTCAAATGTTTCATTATTGGCATATAGAAAGGCTATGGACTTTTGAATGTTAATTTTATATCCTGCGACCTTACTGTATTGGCTTATTGTTTCTAGTAGTCTTTTTGTAGATTCTTTGGGGTTTTCGATGTATAGGATCATATCATCTGCAAAAAGTGATACCTTTACTTCTTCTTTTCCAATATGGATGCCTTTTATTTCTTTGTCTTTTCTGATTGCTCTGGCTAGAACCTCTAGCACCACATTAAATAAGAGTGGAGAGAGTGGACAACCCTGTCTTGTTCCTGATTTCATGGGGAAAGCCTTCAGTTTTGTGCCATTTAATATGATGTTAGCTGATGGTTTATCATATATGGCCTTTATCATGTTGAGATATTTTCCTTCTATACCCATTTTGTTGAGAGTCTTAAACATAAAATTGTGCTGTATTTTATCGAATGCCTTTTCTGCATCTATTGATAAGATCATGTGGTTTTTGTTCTTTGTTTTGTTGATATGGTGTATCACGTTAACCGTTTTACGTATGTTGAACCATCCTTGAGATTCTGGGACGAATCTCACTTGATCATGATGTATTATTTTTTCAATATGTTGTTGTATTCGATTTGCTAGTATTTTGTTTAGTATTTTAGCATCTGTATTTCTTAGAGATATTGGTCTGTAGTTTTCTTTTTTTGTGCTGTCCTTGCACAGTTTTGGTATGAGGGTTATGTTGGCCTCATAAAATATGTTTGGAAGTATTTCTTCCTCTTCAATTTTTTGGAAGACTTTGAGTAGAATAGGAACCAAGTCTTCTTTGAATGTTTGATAGTATTCACTAGTATAACCATCTGGGCCTGGACTTTTATTTTGGGGGAGGTTTTTAATAGTTTTTTCTATTTCTTCCCTACTAATTGGTCTGTTTAGGCTTTCTGCTTCTTCTTGACTTAGTCTGGGAAGATTGTATTGTTCTAAAAATTTATCCATTTCTTCTAGATTGTTGAATTTAGTGACATAAAGTTTTTCATAGTATTCTACAATAATTCTTTGTATATCTATGATGTCCGTGGTGATTTCTCCTCTTTCATTTTGGATTTTGTTTATATGAGTTCTTTCTTTTTTTTCCTTGGTAAGTCTTGCCAAGGGTTTGTCAATTTTGTTGATCTTTTCAAAGAACCAGCTCCTTGTTCTATTAATTTTTTCTATAGTTTTTCTGTTCTCTATTTCACTTATTTTTGCTCTGATTTTTATTATCTCCTTTCTTCGGCTAGTTTTGGGTTGTCTTTGTTCTTCTTTTTCCAGTTCCTTAAGTTGTGAAGTTAAGTGGTTCACTTGGGCTCTCTCTTGTTTGTTCATATATGCCTGAAGTGATATGAACTTCCCTCTTATCACTGCTTTTGCTGCATCCCATAGATTCTGATATGTTGTATTGTCATTTTCATTTGTCTGTATATATCTTTTGATCTCTGCGCTTATTTCTTCTTTGACCCATTCATTTTTTAAAAGTATATTGTTTAGTTTCCACATTTTTGTGGGGTTTTTTTTCCTCTTTTTTGCAGTTTAATTCTAGTTTCAAGGCTTTGTGATCAGAAAATATGCTTGGTACAACTTCGAGTTTTCTTAATTTGCTGATGTTGTTTTTGTGGCCCAACATATGGTCAATTCTTGAGACTAATCCATGTACACTGGAGAAAAATGTATACTCTGTCACTTTGGGATGAAATGTCCTATAGATGGCTATCATATCCAGGTGCTCTAGAGTTTTGTTTAAGGCCAATATATCTTTATTGATTCTCTGTTTGGATGACTGATCTAGAGCCGTCAGCGGTGTATTGAGGTCTCCAAGTATGATTGTATTTTTGTCAGTTTTTGTTTTAAGGTCAATAAGTAGCTGTCTTATATATTTTGGTGCTCCTTAGTTTGGTGCATATATATATTAAGAATTGTTATGTCTTCTTGATTCAGCGTCCCCTTAATCATTATGAAATGACCATTTTTGTCTTTGAGTACTTTTGCTGTCTTGTAGTCAGCATTCTTTTTTTTTTTTTTTTTGGATGTTATTTGCTTGGAGTATTGTTTTCCAGCCATTCACTTTGCATTTGTTTTTATCCTTGTTGCTTAGATGAGTTTCTTGTAGGCAGCATACAGTTGGATTTTCTTTTTTAATCCATTCTGCTACTCTGTGCCTTTTTATTGGTGAGTTTAATCCATTTATATTTAGTGTAATTATTGACACTTGTGAGTTCCCTATTGCCATTTTATACATTGCTTTCTGTTAGTTTTGTGTCTTGTTTGATTCTTCTATTTCGTTTTTCTATCTTTTGTTTCTGTTTGGTTGTATTCCATACATCTTTCCTCTGTTGCTATCTTTTTTAAATCATGTGCTTCTGTGGTGGTTTTTTCAATGGTGGTTACCATTAAGTAATGAAAAGGGTTCTTACCCTGTTCATTCACTGTAGTGCACTATCTTGTGAGTACTTTTGCATTCCATCATCTTTTGCTACTGTTAATCTCCGTCCTCTCCCCTTTTATTTGTTGTTGTCACAGTTTAAATTTGGTTTTATTGTGTACTTGGTGGAGCTCTTACTTGTGGTTTTGTTTTGTTTTGTTCTTTTTATCTGGTTGGAAAACCCCCCTTAGTAATTCCTGGAGTGGGGGTTTTCTGATGATAAATTCCCTCATCTTTTCTGTATCTATGAATGTTTTTATTTCTCCTTCATATTTGAAGGGTAGCTTTGATGGGTATAGTATTCATGGCTGAAAGTTCCTCTCTTTCAGGACTTTAAATATTGGGGTCCACTCTCTTCTAGCTTGTAGAGTTCATGTTGAGAAATCTGATGATAATCTAATGGGCCTTCCTTTATATGTTGTATTCTTCTTTTCCCTGGCTGCCTTGAGAATTTTTTCTTTGTCGTTGGTTTGTGGCATCTTCATTATGATGTGCCTTGGAGTAGGTTTGTTGGGGTTAAGAAAACTCAGAGTTCTGTTTGCTTCTTGAATTTGAGGCTTTAGTTCTTTCCACAGGCTTGGGAAATTCTCATCTATTATTTGTTTGAATATGTTCTCCATTCTATTTTCTCTCTCTTCTCCCTCTGATATACCTATTATTCTTATGTTATTCTTTTTGATGGAGTCAGACAATTCCTTTAGGGCTTTCTCATTTTTTTAAAATTTTTGAGTGTCTTTCTTCTTCTCTCTGTTGTGCCTCAAGTTGCTTGTCTTCTATGTCACTAATCCTACCTTCTATCTGGCCTGTTCTATTAGCTAAGCTTATTACCTCGTTTTTCAGCTCGTGAATTGAGTTTTTCATCTCTGTTTGATTTTTTTTTATAGTTTCAATTTCCTTGGTAATATATTCTTTGTGTTCATTGAGTTGTTTTCTGAGCTCCCTAAATTGCCTTTCTGTGTTTTCTTGTATATCTCTGAGTATTTTTAGAATTTCTATTTTAAATTCTCTGTCATTTAGCTCCAAGGTTTCCAGTATATTAAATTTTTTCTCCATAGATTTTTCCTCATCTATCTGTGCTACCTGTCTTTTGTATCCATGATATTTGATTTCCTTTTACTTAATAGCATCTGAGGGTGGTTTTGTTGATAGTATTAATGAGAATTAATAAAGAATAAAAAGTTAAAAAATAAAAATGAATAAAAAAATTATTATTCCCCCCCTTTTTTTTCCTCTCCTCTCCTCTCCCCTCCTTCTTGAGAAAATCTTGTGATGAACTGTGAATTATATTGTGCTAAATAGAACAAAAACTACCTTTAATGGAGGGTCTGACTTGGGGAGAAGTGATAAAGGGGCAAAAAAGGGGGTATGGACCCACAAAATGCAAAAAAGGAAAAAATTTGGGTCAAGAATAAAATGATTTGCTTTTAGGTGATGGTTGACTAAGAGATATGATGAGAGGAATAAGAGGGAAACAAGAAAAAGGGGAAAATATTACAAATTACTATTGTATTTAGTGGAGCAAGAACTAGATTAAATGGAGGGCCAGGGTTGGGAGCACTGCTAGTGAGTTAAAAAAGTGAAGTTAAAAATCCCCAAAGTGACACAAAGAAAAATTTGAGTCCCAGTGAATGTGAGGAAAAGTAAAGGAGAAAAGAAGAAACTAATATAGAGGGAGAGAAAAAAAAGAAAAAAGAAAGAGGAAAACACAAAAAGAAGAAAAAAGAATAAAAGGAGAGAGAGAGAGTTAAGGGTTTTGGAGTGCAACCCTCATAGAGAGAAAGGAAGAAGAAAGAAAAGATAATAGGAGATGTAACACTTATGGGTAGTGTAGTTCAAGGAGAGGAGAGAGTAAGACCAGCAGAGAATTAAACGACCAAATTGGAAGAGGAAGAAAATAATCAAGACAAGAAGATAAGAGAAACAAACGAACAAATATAATAAAGTGGGATAGGTTATAGTCTGTAGATTATTCTTGATTTTGAGAGGTTATCTTCTTGCTTTTTCTTTTCTCTCCCTCTTCCTGGTCAGTGACTCTGTACCCCGGGTTCTGCCCCAGTGGCACGCTTAGGTAGAGGTTTGCAGTTGATAAGTCTCTATGGCGATGTTATATATTGGGCTTCAGTCTCCTTGGCAGTCGAGGCTCATTAGCATTTGCAGGCTCTGCCAATGAGAGAGTCCGTATTCCCAGAGCCTCTCTCCTGGTCTTTCCTTCCTGAATTAGTAGCCTGATGATCCAGCTATGGGGTTGCTGCTGCCTCTGCCTGGAGAGTAAGAGGCTCAAAGAGCTGGCAAATCCCTACTCTATTCCCACTCAGCACAGGGCTCTGGATAAGGCTCAATCAGTCAGAGCCGCTAGTATAATCAGGCGGGGCTTCAGCCCACACAAAAACCTCTGACTCTGCCCCTCTGTTTGGGAACACGGGTGCCCACTCCCAGGGGAATCTCTCACCCACTATCTGCGCTCACCGACCAGGATATCCGGCCAGCCGCCTCTCACTCCGAGTGAGGCACCCTGCCTGCATGGAAAAGTTTGAGCGTAGGGAATTTCGCTCCCACTCACTCCCCACACGCTGCTTTTCGGGGCGCAGGGGCGACCTCAAGACTCTGTTTTGGCCCACAGAAAGGCCTCTGACTCTGTCCCTCTGTCCAGTAACATAGGCGCCCACTCCTGGGGGAATCTCTCACCCACTATCCGCACTCGCTGACCAGGATATCAGGCCGGCAGCCTCTCACTCCGAGTGAGGTGCCCTGCCCGCACAGAAAAGTACGAGCATAGGAAATTTTGCTCCCACTCACTCCCCGCATGCTGCTTTTCAGGCGCAGGGACGACCTCAAGACTCCAGTTTTGGCCCACACAAAGGCCTCTGACTCTGCCCCTCTGTCTGGTAACACAGATGCCCACTCCCGGGGCTCTAGGAGGAATCTCTCGCCCACTATCTGTGCGCGCCTGGGCGGATGGCTGTCCCAAGTGTCTTTCTTTGTCTGGATTTGGCACGAGCGTTAGCTTTTGTTGACTGGGTTGCCACAAGCACAGTTTTTCCTCGGCTTGGATGTTCGTGCCACAGCCTGGTTTGGACGTTTGGGCCGCAGTCTGGTTCTATTCACAGCCTATGCCCGCCTTAGTTCCTATACTCTCAGTTCCCAGTGAAAGCAGCCCTTATTTAGGTTAGTGAGGAAGGCAGAGTGTTTCTTCCTCCTTATTTCCTTCAGGGTTGATTATATATTTAGTCAATTTTTCACTCAATCATACCTTCACATTTAGTGTTGAACTTCTGGAGGCTCCAAGGATAGATTTTTCTGTCTCTGGTTGAAGATCTTGTTGAATTTGGGGGGAGATTTATTGGTATCACTCCTTACAGCGCCATTTCTCTGATGTCACTCCCAAATTTAAAATTTTTGACCCAACCTTCCATCAGCATTATTATCATACAAATAAATATAAAATAGTGAGTAAGGCCCTGGCTGGTTGGTTCAGTGGTAGAGCATTTGCCTGGCATGTTGAAGTCTCAAGTTTGATTCCAAGTCAGGGCACACAGGAGAAGCACTCATCTGCTTCTCCACCCTTCCCCCTCTCCTTTCTTTCTCTCTCTTCCCCTCTGCAGCCAAGGCTCCATTGGAGCAAAGTTGGCCAAGGAACTGAGGATGGCTCCATGGCCTTTGCCTCAGGCACTAGAATGGCTCTGAATGCCGTGGAGCAACTCCCCAGAGGGGCCAAGCATCGCCCCCTGGTGGGCATGCCGGGTGGATCCTGGTCGGGCACATGCAGGAGTCTGACTGCCTCCCTGCTTCTAACTTCAGAAAAATACAAAAAAAAAAAGGGAGTAAGTGCTACTTAGGAAAAAGTAGGGTACTGTGTATAGCACTGGTATGTAGCTTAACCTTGAGGATATGACTGTCAAGGAAAGCTTCATGGAAGAAGTGACATTTAGGCTGAAATTGAAAAAGTGTGTTAATTTGGAGAAGAGCATTTTAGACAGAGGGAATTACATATACAAATGTACTGAAATGGGAAAGAGCTAGCATTATGAGGATCTGAAACAGGCAGAAGAATGGTTGTGAACAACCCAAGTTCCAAAGTCAAATGGCCTGGGTTTGAATCCTAGCCATGACTCCTGCTTGTTGTGTGACCTTGAACAAGTTACATAACTTCTCTGCACTCTGGTTTCTTTATTTATACCTACCCCATAGAGTGTCTAGAAGGATTGCAATTGTTTTATAAGTATTAGCTTATTATTATTATGGCTGGTGAGATTCGAATGAAATGGTGCTGGAAGGTGTTGAGGAAGCAGGCAGGACCACAATCATGGAGGGTTTTAGGCCCTGTTAAGGATTCAGGATTCATTCTAAATGCAATGGAAAACTATTAAAGAATTTAAGCAGAGATGTGACATCATAAAATTTGTGTTTGAAAACATTAATCAATCAACAAATATTATGCTTCTGCTTTATGGCAAAAAGACTCTCATGAGTTTAACCTTTTCTATTAGTTCAACCTTCTTTTCATTCTCTTCTTTGCCTCTTAATTGTTTTATGTGTGATGGTCTCTTTCTAGTAAGTGTTAAGTCAGTTTGAAAATTCAGCCCTCATAGAAATGTTCTTCTCTTCTCCCTTCTTCTCAAGCAGTGTCCTGGTGTAAGGGAGAGTTTACTACACTTCCCTGGAAACATGATGATACAGCTATCTCCATGTTCTTTTCTGATGGCCTTCAATTGAGCTATTTCATCTGCTTATTTCTAATCCCTGTCTGTCAGCTTCTGTCCTTCTGGAATCTAGTTAGGACAAAGAAATGCTACCACCAGGTCTCTGGGGCCACCAACCTCCATTACTGCCATCATCTCAATTTCCTAGGAGTCCCTTAGTCTTGTCCTCACAGTACTTCTGAATCTCTGCATTCTAGATACAGACCACTAGGAACCAGCTGCATTATTTCAGGAGTTCTACCTAGATACTTATCTTCCCAGATGCTCTCCTAGTGCCCACTCTCCCCTCTCCCACCCTCATGTCAAACATAGAACTTCTCCTAGGTTTGTACCTGCCACCAGACTCACCTGGCCTGTGGTTGCACAGTGGATAAATATCAACCTGGAATGCTGAGGTCACTGGTTCAAAACCCTGGGCTTACCCAGTCAAGGCATATACAACAAGTGATCAATGAACAACTAAAGTGAAGCAACTATGAGTTGATATTGCTCGCTCCCTTCTCCTCTCCTCTCTCTGTAAAATTGCATCCCCCCAGCTCCATATCCCTCCTCTTAACAAAAGTTCTTCCTTTTATGTCATCTTCTCTGGAGAGAGTTTCCCCTCTATCATATATTCCTTCTATATCGGTGGAATGGTTACAGGGGAGATTGGATATGGTGGATTGGATTTGGGAAACATGATTGGGGTTAGGATTTATCTTTAAAAATCCACATTAGTTTATTGCCAAAATATCATCTTCATTTAAATTATTTAAATATTGTGGTGTCTCTGCCACAAGGTACAAGATCCAAGAGGGGTGAGACTCCTTTGTCTGTTTTCAATACTGCTAATCTCCAGCATTTAGCACAGAAACTGTTACTTAATATTTATGGAAAAAATGAAGAAATAATATGAGCAAACCAATAAACAAGTGATTTGTGCTACTGACACTGGGATCCAAAGGAAGGTTTTGAGCAGAGAATAGAAGCTATCAGACTGGCAGGTTATTAAATATCTCTGTTATGGGCTGAATGTTTGGGAGGCTCCTGCCTCCCAAATTCATGTGTTGAAACCCTAACGCCAATGTGATGGTATTAGGATGTGAAGCCTTTGGGAGGTAACTAAGATTAGACAGGGTCTTGAGGGTAGAGCCTTCATAAAGGAGGTTAGTGTTCCTACAAGAGTCATGTGAGAACTTGCTCCCCCCTCTCTGCTTTTTGTCAGAGGTTACATCATAAAGACAGCTATGAACCAGAAAATGGGTCCTCACCCAACATTAAATATGTGACCTTGATCTTGAACCTCATAGCCTCCAGAATTGTGAAAAATAAATTTCTGTTTGTAAGCCACCCAGTCTATGGTATTTTGTTATAGACGCCAAAACATACTAAAACAATCTTTAAGCAATCACAATCATCATAAGCAGCTTTCATTAACTCTCAAGTATACTTATTGCACAGGGAAAATTCACAACTGTAAATTTCAAAACCATAAGAAAAGCTGAGGGACATCACAAGCCTAAGACTGCCTTCCCTTCTCTCTATCCTCTCTTTTCCTAACACTGAGGCCCTTTAGTTACCCTAAAACCTTTTCAGAGAATTTTCAGCTGAGATCTGGATACCCAGCCCACTCCAATATGATATTTGCATTTGATGTTTAATTTGCTTATAATATTACAAATTTTATATTCCTGTATTTCTACTGTTATAATCATAACATTATTTCAGTACTTCTCTTTTGCAAGTGAAATTAGCATTTCCATGTAAAATAGAAAAATTTCTGGTAGTCTCCTCAATGTATCTAGAGCAGTGATTTTTCAACTGATGTGCTACAGAAATTTTTAAAACATGCAATACCTGACTATTTAGTCAGGGGCATTGACCTCTTTTCGCTTACACTGTCACTAAAAAAAGGCAACAGCAAACACAACAATAGCTATCCAGTGTAAATGAATCAAAAGTATACGTGTGCCATGAGATAAAAAAGGTTGGAAATTGCTGCTCTAGAGACTTAATCCAAACCTGAAGTCTAAGGTCTCAGTATTTGAAATGAGCTATTTGTTTGCAGGTTTCTCAGTGTACTTAAGTGCTGCTGTTGACATACCTGGGTATTTTCGTGTCAGAGGATGACCTGGTTGAATTTTCCTTTGATAAAACAGAAGAAAGAAGGAATCTAAGATCAGAGACGCACTCTGGGAGTTTCCTCCTGAAATAATTTAACATCTCTTGTTTCTTACTCTTATAGGATTTCCCAAAAGAAAGGTAGAATGTAGAGGCCTCCCCATTAAAGGAAGTAAGTGCCAGGGATGCTGTGGGCGTAGTGTCCAGAATAAAAAAAGCTTGAGGGTTTGGGACTAGTGCAGAATCAAGCAATTATATCAGGAAAGGGGCTAGAAGGAAGCAAAAGAGACCCATTAGTGACTGAATGACTGTTATTACTTTATGGAATCTTGCCATCAGGAAACTAACATTTTAAGCAGGACAAACTTTTCAGACAGAGTCAGGGACATGGAGAAGAAGCTCCCAGATGACCTTTTTGACATCTTTTTCAATTGTTTAATTCTAACCTTAAATATCTAAAAATTGCCTGACCAGGTGGTGGTGTAGTGGATAGAGTGTCAGCCTGGGATGCTGAGAACCCAGGTTCAAAACCCCGAGGTTGCCGGCTTAGACATGACCCCATGGTCACTGTCTTGAGCCTGAAGGTTGCTGGCTTGAAGCTCAAGGTCGTTGGCTTAAGCAAGGGGTCACTGGTTCAGCTAGAGCCCCCCCAGTTAAGGCACGTATGAGAAGCAATCAATGAACAACTAAAATGCAACAACTACAAGTTAATACTTCTCATCTCTCTCCTTTCCTGTCGGTCTGTCTGTCTCTGTCTCTCTCACTAAAAAAATAAATAAAATAAAATTTGTAAACTTGTTTCAGTGCCTGAATGGTGAGTAATACATTGGGAAACTGCATCCCAAGTTATTATAGATGTATCTAGGTAAGAATCTAGTCTGCGAAGACATTGGTGGTAGCTGGAAAAGAGAGCAAAAGGCTAAACACACTGACTGTAGAACTCAAAATTAATTTGTGTCAGGATTATCTTGAAAGGGGCTGTGGCTTACATCACAATCCATAGCCCCACTATCCTAACAGAAAATAAACTGCAGTCTTTATGTTGGGGTGGTACGGGCCACTATTCCCAGAAATCATCTGAGGTAATGTGTTGTGGAGTTGGGAATCTGAAACCTGTATGATCATGTTAAGTAGTGTCACCCTAATAAATTCAATTAAAAAATAAAATTAGGGACATGTAAACACACACACACACACACACACACACACACACACACACACACATACACATACAAAAAGAAGGCAACAATGAGAACCTGGTGCTCCTCTTTGCCTCTGAATCTTCTCTCTGGTCTTCAGGCACCTGACATGTCTCAGGGATTTAATCCTGGTTCAGTCTACTGTTCTGTACTTGCTCTTTTCAGCATACCCAATGTCTTCTCCCTTTATATCATTTCTTCCAAGCAGGCCTTGGGCTAAGGAAGTCCAGAATGCCTTTATGTGATATTCTCTCCCACTGCTGCCATCCCATGGAACTGTCTGCAATCCCAAGCCATGCCCAAATGTCAGGAAACTGAGCCCATTTTTTCCATGGGGAAATGCTCAGTAAATGGGGGCTGAATAAACCATGGAAAAATAAATATACACTAAGGCAAATTAAAAAGAATGATATTGCAATGAAATCGTACATGATTTTTCTATTTTTTAAGACATTTTAAGTGTAGTGGCATTAGAATATTTATAATAATTTAAGTATTTTATAAATTCTTAAGTATGTTTTAAAATAAAATATGCAAGCATATATTTAAATACTTTGATAGAAAATGAATAGCTTATAAATATATACTTAACCACCTGACCAGGCGGTGGCGCAGTGGATAGAGCGTCGGACTGGGATGCAGAGGACCCAGGTTCGAGACCCCAAGGTCGCCAGCTTGAGCGCCGGCTCATCTGATTTGAGCAAAGAGCCCACCAGCTTGAACCCAAGGTCACTGGCTCCAGCAAAGGGTTACTCGGTCTGCTGAAGGCCCGCGGTCAAGGCACATATGAGAAAGCAATCAATGAACAACTAAGGTGTTGCAACGCGCAATGAAAAACTAATGATTGATGCTTCTCATCTCTTTCCATTCCTGTCTGTCTGTCCCTGTCTATCCCTCTCTCTGACTCTCTCTCTGTCTCTGTAAAAAAATAAAAAAATATACACTTAACCTATTTTTATTAAAAAATACTGTTATTATATGTAAATTCAGAAAAAATTTCCCCATGCATTTTCTTTTTTTTCTTTTAGTGAGAGAGAGAAAAAGAGACAGACAGACAGGAAGGGAGAGAGATGAGAAGCATTTAACTTCTAGTTGTGGCACTTTAGTTGTTCATTGATTGTTTTCTAATATGTACCTTGACTGGGGGGCTTCAGATAAGCCAGTGACCTCTTGCTCAAGCTAGCGATCTTGAGATTCATGCCAGCAACCTTTGAGCTCAAACTAGTGACCATGGTGGGGTCCCAACTATGATGCCACACTCAAGCCAGTTGAGCTCACACTCAAACTGGCAACCTCGGGGTTTTAAAGCTATGTCCTCAGCATCCCAGGTCGATGTTCTATCCACTGCACCACCACCTGGTCAGGCCCCATACATTTTCTAAATATATCCTAAATATGTTTCTGTCATTTCTATCCCAGCCTAACTCCCACTAGAATGTCAGCCCCTCTGCCATGACAATGTGAGTCTTCCCCCTGCTGCCAGAATATATGATTCATGAGGGTAGGACCTTCTTTTTTGTTCCCCACTATATCCCTAGTTCCAAGAACAATGGCTGATAAATGGCAGTCATGCAAAAATACTGCTGAATAAGAAAATGTACATCTGCATCTTTATCCAAAGATAGGAAGACTTACAGCAATCAAGCGGAGGCAATAAGAATGCATATATTACATGGATCTTATTACAGTATTAATCATGGATAACATTTATAAAGCATTTATTAAGTAAATAGGCAATGCTAAGCATTTGATATGTAAAATATGATATAGACACTATTATTAATTTTATTTTTTAAAAACCTGGAGGACACTGAATTTTAGAGGGGTTAGTTATTACATACCTACATATAATGTCTTTTTTAATTTAGCAGAGCACTGAACCATCTTCATGAGTTATTCATCATAATAAAATTATAGAGTAAGATAATGTTCAAGTTATTATTTGGCTCCTCAAAGTACACAGTGAGTCAGTGAGTAAAAAGAACTGCAATAAGGATTTTGATTCCTTAATCCTAGTATGCATCCAAAGCAGCTCAGATTTCTTGCCAGGAGACAAATACAAACATTTGTAGTGATGCTGCCCGTGTTGCAAGTTTCTGGTGGGGGAGAGTTAATAAATGATTACAGAATTCTTTGTAAATAGAGTGCTGTAGAAATGCAAAACATCTACAACAGCAGTAATTAATTCTAATCACCATCTCTTCTCTGTGTGCAGCTGTCTCACAACATTCTCTTTGGGAGTTGCATCACCCCATCTCAACAAATAAAGCAACCTCCCTCTTTCACGGACCCTACTAAGAAGCTGTCCCTTAACCCCACGCCCCCAGTGCTGAAGTTCTTCCCTTCCTCCCCTGCCCCCACTCCCTTCATATTTCCCTCTAGTTGATCAACAAAGACTGAATGCTGACATTAATAAGAAAAAATTCAGACTGAGCTTTGAGTCTTTCAAAATTCCAGAATTTCAAACAAAATTGGGCACAAAGAAGAAATGTAAAGGCATTTCAAAACAGAATTCCCCTCCCTCTGCTACACAGGAAGGATATTTTTTTCTTCCTCCTCTGAGTTCTAGTTATGTTCAGATAACTATGCTGAAATACCAGGCTGATGAATTATTGTTTATTTAGCAATATGAGGTTCATAATAGGCACTAATGATAATGATCAGTTCAAAACATTCATTTATGTCTATGGCTTCTTGAATAATTGTTACAAACACCATATGTCCCCAAAACTGAAAATATTTACTGTCTGGCCCTTTATATTAGTAGTTTGCCAACCCCTGATAGGCTGAGGCCTCAGACCTGGTGCACTCCAATACAATAAGAAATATGAGGTAAGAACTTTAAAAAGGAGCAGTTCATGATGTGGGCAGAAAACCTGTAGAAACACATCCTGTAGGCTCTGAAAATACAGCTGACTTGCAAGCCATAACGCCTAGAAGATTCATGGCATTCTCTAGATTGGTTTTCTTTTTATTATCATTTACTAATGTCTCATTCAGATATTCCAGCTTTTTATTGAGAATCACACAAACCCATGTGTCCGCATAAGATTCAGAATGTTAAAAAGAGCATTGTCTTGAAAGTCAGCCCTCGACACAAGGGTTTGTAAAAAAATAAATAAATAAAATAAAAAAGAGCATTGTCTCCTGGAGGCCAGTGTGGTAAGGGAAACAGTGATCAGGAAAAGGGAATTAATTCCACAGGTAGTGCCTGCGTCACAAAGCCCAGTCAGCCCTTGATTTTTATTCCAGTGTCAACATTAGAAATTTTGTTTTATTTAATTAAGAAGAGGAAAACTTACAAAGTCAAGGAAGCTTTTGTGTTGAGGGATATGTTCTAATAAGATAATGGGTATAATGGCATATGATTTCTCTTACAAAACAAAACTCGGAACTTTCACGGTTTAACTCTCCTGGAAGACTTTTCAGGCAGAAAGGGGAAGCTCAGCAGATCTGCCCAACACTGTCCCCCCGTTTCTCTTGCCCCAGCGGAACTCTTACCTCAAGAACCTTTACAGACTCCAGGAGTGCATTGTTCTTCCTTTTACATTATGCTATAAGTGTAGTCAGAAACTCCTCTTGCTTTGGCAGGATAAATACAAGACTAGAATATTCTTAGTCTTTCCAGGAGACTAAGAGGATAATGAAGCAAGCAAAAACTGCAGAAGCAGGAAAACAGGAAAATGAAATCTAGGCACACTGATTGAAGGCAGATAATCCTGGATTTAAACTCTGATTCTGCCACATATTGCCAGTATAATCTTGTGCAGGTCAATTAACCTCTCTGAAGCATCGTGTCTTCATCTGTAAAATGGGTAAACTTACACCTACTTATGTTAGTTCAGATCCTCCAAGAAGTAGGCAGCAAGATCAGATTACAATGCAAGAATTTGGGGGAAATGCCTGTGAAAGAAAATGGGGAGGGAGCTGGAGAAGGCCAAGATCTGTCAGACAGTAATGCACATCTGACCCATGACAAGGAGAGAGGGAAAGAAGGTAGGTAGGATAGAAAGAGCCTTAGACTGCCATGAAACTTCTAGAAAGTTTCTGCAAAACCAATGCAGAATCCCCAAGCCAAAATCAGCAGTCAGAGGAGTCCTCTGTCTTACAGGAATGGGCCTGCCATAATATCCCGTTGTGTACTGTCACTGCCTGGAAACATGGCCCTAGAGCAAATACAGTGTTTCATTTAGAACACAGCAGCTGTAGGCATCAGCCAATTTTGCTCCCCACAGTAGGAGATGTGAGAGGCACATTCTCATGGTCACACACATCTTCTCCACAGGGGTTTGGAGAGCAGCTCCTCCAAGGTTCCCAGGGGCCTCTATTCCTGAGATAGAGCCAGTTTGGTGAAACAAACTAGAGCCCTCATAACTGCTGTTGATCGCAGGCCTACAGCTGGTATTCATAGTTTGCCTTTTTTTTTTTTAGATTTTATTTATCATTTTAGAGAGAGGAGACAGAGAGAGAGAGAAGGGAGGGGAGGAGCAGAAAGCATCAACTCTCATATGTGCCTTGACCAGGCAAGCCTGGGGTTTCGAACCGGCAACCTCAGCATTCCAGGTCGATGCTTTACCCACTGCACCACTGCGGGTCAGGCTATAGTTTTCCTTCTCCATTCTAAATTCCCCTCACTGTCATCTATCACCTTGGCTAGTCTTAGTGGCTTACCTGGTAGTGTAACCCAAGTCTTCATTCCTGAAAAGTCTGGTAATCATACTTTTGTTGTTGGTAATCACACCCTTCTCAGGCTGGAGTTGCTGCATGTGTCCATTCAAAGGGAACAGGGAATATCAGGAGATGCCCAACTACATCACAAAGGTTCTACGCCTACCTTCCTTCCCTGTCCCCCTTGTGTAAAAGTAGCCTTACCTTCTGCTGATCAGGGTCAATTACCTTTGCCAAAATGGTGAATCTTCTTCTCTAGGCTGGTCACTGGACACAAGGAGTCCAAAAGTCCTGGTGGCAGCCATAGCTTATAGTTTAGTGGGATCATTACCATGTTCCCTGGCAAAAGTACACCTTCTTTGGGGATCAGGACTTCAAACTCTGCAAAGCTTAGCATTGCAGGGACAGGAAGTACAAAATCCACCATTGGATCATTATGAGTAACGGTAAGTGGTTACCTCTGCTTGCACCCCTTGATTTCCAGATCCATGTATTATTACTGTCAGGGGCTTAGCACCATATAAAGTCCTATGTATGGGGTTGGCAAAAGTAGGTTTACAGTTGTCCATATGAAAATAATACAATAATTAATAAGTAATAATACAAGAATAGGCCCTGGCCAGCTGGCTCAGCAGTGAGCATTGGCAGAGGCAGATTAAGGTCAGTTGAGGCCCCTGGCATAGAAGAAAATATTGAGCCCCTTCAAAAAGAGAGAGAGAGAGAGAGAAAATAAAAATACATGTTAACCATATTTTCAAATAAATTTTAAAAAATAATGTATTATTAATGTTAAAATTGCACATATGAAACCAAACTTGGTGTCATTAGAAAAAAGTATAACGTTGGGGTTTTGCGGGGCCCTTCAGAAGTCGGGGCCCAGGGCGCATGCCTGGTACGGCCTCCCTTAAATCCACTTCTGAGCATTGGCCTCACCTGTAGATGTCCTAGTCAGGGCACACAGGAGAAGTGTCCACCTGCTTCTTTACCACTCCCCCTCTCTTGCTTCTCTCCCCACTCCTCACCCCTGCAGCTATGGCTCGATTGGAGCTAGTTAGCCTGGCCAGGGCACTGAAGATGGCCCCATGGCCTGGGCCTCAAGCCCTAAGAGCTCAGTTGCTGAGCAAAAGAGCAACGCCCCAGATGAGCAGAGCATCACCCCCTAGTGGGCTTGTCAGGTGGATCCCGGTCAAAGTCTGTCTCTGCCTCCCCTCCTCTCACTGAATTAAAAAATAATAACAACAATAATAATAAAGAATAAACTGTGTTTTATGTACTCACAACTGTAAACCTACATTTGCCCACCCCTGTATACTGCATCCTGAAGTATGGTGCTCCATCCTTTCACAGTGTTGCCACAAAGCTGGCAGTTACCTGTGCCTTTAAAAGGCTATTCCAACATTTTCTGAGGCCAGCTGCCCCTGATGGTGCAGTTATATGATACAACTAGTGGACCTATAACCATAAACCCACTTCACACATCCTTCACTGTGAAGTGGATCCCATGTTTTGACACTTTGTTGTGTGAGAATCCTTGCTTATGGATCAAACATTCTACAAGCCCCCTATAGGGGCTCACTAGTTCTAACCATTCCAATTTTTGCATGCTTTACTAGAAGTAGGAATCCTCTCAAAGGACCACTCACTGCCTCTCCAGTGACTCCCAGATACTTCAATTAATTTTCAGTCTATTCCCATAAGTCATAAAACCTCTTAAATCAGATAAGAGGTTTTATGAACATATGTAAGAGTGTTCCCAACAATCACCAAAGGATTTCAAAATTGTTTACAACAGGGATGTCACATGCACAGAGAGCAGACCCAGAGACTAGAGTTAGAGAAAAGATTTTTCTGGCTTCTTCACTCAATCTGCATAAGATTTTATTTAAGACTATCTAAATTTGCAGTCTTCTTGGTCCAAAATCACTTTGTCTGCGTCTTCTAGAAGTATATATTCTATTGGTTCAAATATTTTCTGAGCTGCTAAAAATCAGAGAATCAAAAATAAATTTAAAGTAATAAGGGACTTAAAGTAAAATAAATTTAAAATATATCTATATATTAGTATATTTATTATGTTTGAGCTATTGTGAGGAATACAAAAAAAAAGTAACATGATCCCAGTTCTCAAAGAGCATATAAACAAATCTTTCCACAGCCAGATTTTTATTACCTATATTGTTATTTTCCTTCTCTTTTTCTACAGCTCTGAAATTTTTATTTTTCTAGGGTTTTGCTGAACTTTAAACCAGTCTCATCAATAAGTCACATGCTGCTGGCACAAGTTAGAAATAACTACAGAAAAATATAGCATAGTTGGCCCTGGTGGGTTAGCTCCATAGAGTGTCAGCTGGCATGTGGATGTCCCAGGTTTGATTCCCAACCAGGGCAGATAGGAGAAGTGCCTGTCTGCTCCTCCACTCCCTCTTGCTTCTCTCCCCCTCTCTCTCTTCTCCTCCCTTCCTGCAGCTATGGCTCTATTGGAGTGATTTGGCCCCAGGCTCTGAGGATGTCTCCATGGCCTCCACCTTATATACTAAAAAATGGCTCCAGTTGCAAGGTAGCAAGGGCCCCAGGTGGGCAGAGGATCGCCCCCTAGTGAGCTTGCCAGGTGGATCCCAGTCAGGGTGCATGTGGACTCTGTCTCTGTCTCCCCTCCTCTCACTAAAATAAATTTAAATTTTTTTCTACCCCACATGGGTGCTTTCTTTGTTTAATTCTTCACAGAGTGTATACAACTTACACAAATTCAAATCCCACTCAGGGTTTTCCCTGAAGTCTACCATTTGAGGTCTCTACTTAATTCAACTGATATAATAATTTGTGCTTTTGCATTCTGTAACTTTTTACTTTATAGAGTCATTATTATCTTATTACCTATAGAATTTATAAGTTCTTAAAATATAGAAAAAAAATTTTAATTTATGATTTTAATTTATGTTTACATAGATTCAAGTGTCCTACTGAATATATCTCCCCCCATCCCTTTATTCACCCTCAGCTCCCCCCATGCCCCCTCCCCCCAGTGCCTTCCCCTCTTCCCTCCAGGATTTGCTGTCCTGTTCTCTATAATGCTGTTATGAATACATAATTTCATTAATCTCTTTCCTTATTTTTTAATAAAAAAATAGCCTACTTATCATCTACTCTCCTAAATGTGGAAGACATACTCAAACAGAAAAAATTTGAATTTTCAATATCTTAGAACCAAGCAACACATCCTAGAAATTAGCTAAATTACATTTTCTGGCATCTAAGCAACTGAGATCTAAGGAGTAATGGCTTCCATGGGTTCCTATGGCCTCAGTTTAAAAAACTGAAGGACATAAAAAGTAATATTCACCAAATATTTATGTTAATACCTTTGAGTACTCACTAAACCTCAGACACTGAGAATAATACATGGTCCCTGCCCTTGAAAAATGCATAGTCTAGTAAGAGAGACAGAAATTCAGATAGTGATACTACAAAATGATAGAAATGGTAATAGGGATAAGCACAGGGCACTATGTAAATCCAGGGTACAAAGCACAGGAAGGACACTAAGCTACCTGGTGTGAAGGAAATAACATCTGACCTAAGTGTTAAAAGAAGGTAAGTTTTAGATAGCAAAACTATGAGGCAAGGTAAGCTAGGTGTATATACCAGTCAGGTTACCAATCAATCATCAGAAAACAACTTTGACTGATTTAATTAGAAAAGGAGTTTATTGGGAAAGTGTTGTATAGTTCAGAGAATCCCTAGAAAGATTGAAGATCATACAAGATTAGAAAACAGGAACAAAAGGATACTGCTCATGATAAATACAGTCAAAATCACATGAGAGAACCAATCAAATGAAGATGCTGCTGCTGCTGTCATTGAACCATGGCTCATTCAGCTGAAATTGCCAGTGCTATTATATGGGACACTGAAATGCTGGTACTAGACAGTGAATGCTAGTATTGGATTCTGGATGTCCAGTGCAAGTCAGTGGTTGCCCCACTGGTAACCTTCAAGACTCATAGAATTGGTGATTCCTAAACCATAGGAGAAAGGTTCCAATGCTGACAGTTTAAAAAGGGGCATTATAGCAACATTCAAAGGAGATGAAAAATCAAGAGAAAATGCACATGTAAATGTCTGCATGAAAAAGAACAATCCTAAATCAATCCCTTAAGCTTTAAACTTAAAGTAGAAAAATAGGAGCAAACTAAACCCAAAGCTAGCAGAAGAAAAGAAATAACAAAGAACAGAAAATAGAAATCAATGAAATAGAAAACAAAAACCAAGGAAGCAAATCAATAAAACCAAAAGTTGGTTCCTAGAGAAGAATAAAATTGACTAAACTTATGCTAGACTCACCAAGAAAATAAAAGAGAAGACATAAATTATTAAACTAGAAATGAAAGAGGAGACATCACTAGCAATCTTATAGAAATTAAGAGGGTTATAAAAAAAGATATAAACTTTATGCCAATAAGTAGGACAACTTATATAACATAATTCTATATAGTTCCTATAAAAATACAAATTACCAAAATTAACTCAAGAATAAATGGAAATAACCCATAACAAGAAATTAAATCAGTCATTTAATATCCCTTCATAAATAAAAGCCCAGGCTCAGATATGTTCATTGGTGAATTATATCAGAATTTAAAGAATAAATAATATCAATCTTTCACAAACTTTCCAGAAAATAGCAGAGGAAGGATCACTTCCCAACTCATTCTATTAAGTCAGTATTATTGGGATACAGATGCTGGACAAAGACACCGAAAGAAAAAATATATAAACCAGTATCCTTCCCAAATATAAACAAAAATTCTCAGCAAGATAATAGAAAACTAAATCAACAAAATATAAAAAAGGATTAAACAACAAAGGCAAGTATTGATGAGGATGTGGAGAAAAGGGACCCTTGTGCGCTGTTGTTAAAAATGTAAATTGGTGAAACCACTATGGAAAACAGTCTGAAGGTTCCTCAAAAAATTAAAAATAAAACTACAACATGACTCAGTAATTCCTTTCTGGTTGTCTGTCTGAAGAAAACAAAAATACTAACTTAAAGAGATATAGCCTGACCAGGCGGTGGTGCAGTGGATAGAGCGTCGAACTGGGATGCCGAAGACCCAGGTTAAAGACCCCGAGCTTGCCAGCTTGAGTGTGGGCTCATCTGGTTTGAGCAAAGCTCACCAACTTGGACTCAAGGTTGCTGGCTCGAGCGAGGGGTTACTCAGTCTGCTGAAAGCCCATGGTCAAGGCACATATGAGAAAGCAATCAATGAACAACTAAGGTGTCTCAATGAAAAACTAATGATTGATGCTTCTCATCTCTCTCCATTCCTGTCTGTCTGTCCCTATATATCCCTCTCTCTGACTCTCTGTCTCTGTAAAAAAAAAAAAAAAAAATTCATCCCATGTTCATTGAAGCATTATTTACAATAGTCAAGATGTGAAAATAACCTTAAGAGTCCATTGGCAGATGAATGGATAAAGAAAATGTGATATATGTACATATGTTTTATAAACATATATAAATTCAGCCATTAAAAAAAAGAGATCATGCCATTGTAACAACATGGATGGAACTTGAGGGCACTATGCTAAGTGAAATAAATCAGACACAGAAAGACATACAGTGGTACCTTGAGATACGAGCAGACCAACACACAAATTTTTTAAGGTATGAGCTGCAACTCGGTCTGTATTTTTGTTTGAGATCCGAGCGAAATTCCGAGATACAAGTCATAATTCGGGAAGCTGCTGCTAGTTGGCGCATTGGCTCATGGGTCCAGTATCGGCAGCACAACACTAGCATCTCATTCTTTCTCACGTGTTACCTGCAGAATCAAGTCGAATCTCATGCGCTGTACCTGTTCTTGCATCATTTTTACTAACTTTTTTTGTGTGCTATCATGGGGCCGAAGAAAGTGAGTATAAAGGACAGTGGTGAGAAGAAGAGAATGATGTCAATAGAAGTAAAGCAAGAAATAATAGAAAAACGAGCGTGGCGTACGAGTGATGGAACTGGCAAGGCTGTACAACTGCAATACATCTACAATTGTACCATCCTTAACCAAAAGGATGCCATCAAAAGCACAAATCCAGTGAAAGGAACTACAATTCTGTCCCAATTAAGGACATATATCCATGAATAAATGCAGAAGCTTTTGTTGGTGTGGGTGAAAGAGAAATAGCTGGCAGGAGATACAGTGACAGAGACTTTAATATGCGAGAAGGTATGTATTATTTACAGCGACTTGAAGAAGAAAGAACCATCAACCTCAAAAGAGACAGCAGAAGATACATTTAAGGCAAGTCATGGCTGGTTTGAAAATTTCAAGAAGAGATCTGGCATCCCCTCAGTGGTGAGGCATGATGAAGCTGTGAGCGCTGATGATAAGGCAACTGAGGAGCACATACACGTTTTGCTGTGCTTATCGCAAAGTAAGGCTACATCCCAACTGTGATGAAACAGGATTGTTTTGGAAAAAAATGCCCCGGAGGACTTTCATCACCACAGAGGAGAAACTGCCAGGCCATAAACCCATGAAGGACCGTCTGACCCTTGCATTGTGCACAAATGCTAGCGATGACTGTAAAGTAAAGCCACTGCTAGTGTATCATTCCAAAAATCCTTGAGCCTTTAATTTATTTTATTTTATTTTTTATAAAATCCTTGAGCCTTTAAGACTCACAAGATTCTTAAAGAAAAACTGCAGGTCATGTGGCGTGCCAATGCTGGGGCATGGGTTACGTGACAGTTTTTTATTGAATGGGTAAATCTCATCTTTGGTCCTTCAGTGAAGAAATATCTTCAAGAAAATAAACTCCCGATGAAAGCATTACTAACCCTTGAAAATGCTCCCGCCCACCCACCTGGTCTTGAAGATGACATGCTCGATGAGTTCAAATGAAAGTCCTCTACCTCCCACCCAACACAACTTCAATCGTGCAACCTATGGATCAGCAGGTCATTTCCAACTTTAAAAAGCTTTACACAAAGTACTTGTTCCGCCATTGCTTTGAGGTGTCTGAGAATACAAATCTAACCCTTCGAGAGTTTTGGAAAGATCACTACAACATCGTGATATGTTTATGCATTATTGACTTGGCATGGCAAAAGGTTACAAGAAGAACCTAGAACTCGGCATGGAAAAAGTTATGGCCTGATATTGCTGCAGACAGAGACTTCCAAGGATTCGAACCAGAGACCGAGACCAAGGTAGAAGCATTGGAGGAAATTGTGTCCCTCTGAAAGTTGATGGGTCTGGAGGTAGTTGAGGGTGTCTTAAACAAGCTCGTTGAGGAACATGAGGAGGAACTCTCAACTGAGGAGTTGAAGGAGCTACAGATGATGCAACATATGGAGCTTCTGCAAGAGATTAGTAGTGAGGAGGAGGTAGAGTTGGAGGAAGTGATTTCTACAAGTGAAATTAAAGACATGCTGGCAATGTGGGAGAAGCTTTCAGGTTTCATTGAAAGGAAACACCCAGAAAAAGTTTCAACTGGTCCTGCTTCAGCACTTTTTAATGACACTTGCTTGTCACATTTCCATAACATTTTAAAAGGCAGGCAAAAACAAACCTCTTTGGATAGATTTTTATTCAAAAGTCCTGCAAGTGAAAGTCCCAAAAGTGCAGCCAAAAAGGCAAAAACAGGTGATAATAAAATGAAAAATATGTAATGTTAAGCTTAGGTTAAGTTTAAAGTTAAGAAAGTGCATTTTTTTTACAATTAAGTGTTTGTGGTTTCATTTTAAGTAAAGAAAGTTTTAGTTTTGTTTAAAGTAAAGAAAATGCAGTTTTAGTTTACATTTAGTGTTAACAAAGTGCAGTTTTAGTTTACATGTCTACAGTGCCTGCATCCCTTCCTCTCTCCTTCCTCCTCCACCATTCACCTCCATTGGCCTCACTCGTCTGTCTCCAAGGTAAGAATCCAGTATTAAATAGCACTTTTTTCTTTTATTTCATATATTTTTTTATGCATTGGTAAAGTATATCTGTGTGTTTCTTAATTAAAAACATGTCTTTTTTCACAATTTAGGATGGTTTGGGGATGTTTTACAGGGTTGGAACGGATTAAATCTATTTCAGTTATTTTAAATGGGAGAAATTTGTTTGATATACGAGTTGACTGACTTACGAGCTTGGTTACAGAACAAATTTAACTCGTATCTCAAGGTACCACTGTATACTGTATGTTCTCACTCATTGTGGAATCCAAACAAAAGCAAAACGACTAAGCTCATAGATACAGAGAACAGACTGGTGGTTGCCAGAGGTGGGGGTTCAGGGATGAGTGAAATGGGTGAAGAGAATCAAAAAGTACAATCTTCCAGTTACCTAATAAATATCGTATCTCCCCATGTATAAGACGCACCCTTTTTCAAAAATTTTGGGGTCTAAGAACTGGGTGCGTCTTATACAGTGGTTGTAGTTTTTCATTTGCATTTCCCGCTTTTTTGCTCTTGTTGTCTTTGCGTTCATTTTTCACATTTGTTACCAGTATATTACAGTAGGTTACGTTTTGTCACATTCTGCCCAGAAATGGCTCAGAAAAGATTTTCGTACAGTGCTGAATTCAATTTAAAAGTGATCCAGTTTGCAAAAGTGAATGGAAATCGTCTGCTGAACGTAAGTTTGGTCCTCCAACTGAGAAATCAATCCGAGACTGGCTAAGGGAAGAAGAAACCCTACTGAAAACACCACGGCAGAAGAAGGCCATGAGAGGTAAGTCAGCAAAATGGCCTGATTTAGAGAGAGAATTAAAGATATGGATTGAAGAGCAAAGGGCAATGGGAATCCCTGTGTCCACAAAGATGGTTCAGCATGAGACAAAAAGAATTGTTGATGAAAAGGAAGTTACCAATTTCAAGGTGCTTCAGGTTCATGAAACAGAATGGACTAAGTATGTGTACACGTACCAGACTTGCCCAAAAGATGCCTGAAAGCTATGAGCAGAAGGTCCTTGAATTTCATTGTTTTGTCATTTAATGTCGGAAGACACATCAGTTTAAGTTGGGACAGATTGCAAAGATGGAAGAAGTCCCCCTTCAGTTTGATGTCCCAAGTAACAGAACTGTTGATAAGAAGGGGCTGAAAACTGTAACTGTGAAGACAAGTGGACATGAAAAGAGCCATTTATACAGTTGTTCTAGCTTGTTGTGCTGATGGAACCAAGCTGCCTCCTATGCTGATTTTCAAATGCAAAACAATGCCAAAAGAAGACAATCCTCAAGCAGTGATTGTCCATGTTCATGACAAGGGTTGGATGGATCAGGATGGGATGAAAATTTGGTTTGAGAAAGTTTGGAGGAGACGACCAGGGGGGCTCTTATGCACACCTGCTCTATTGGTGCTTGATCAGTTCAGGGCACACATAACAGAAAACACAAAGAAGATTGCTTCAGTGCAAAAAACAAAACTTGCCATTATACCTGGAGGTTTGACATCCCAGCTCCAATCACTTAATATCAGCATTAACAAAAAGCTGCCATGAGAGATGAATGGGACCAATGGATGAAGTCTTCTGGGGACAATTTGACACCAGCAAGAAGACTAAAGAAACCAACTACAGGAGAAGTTTGTACCTGGGTGAAAAGATCCTGGGATAATATCAAGATTGAGACTGTTGTCAAGTGACTTAAGAAGTGTGGCATTTCAAATGCCATAGATGGAACCGAGGATGAGGCAATATATGAAGACAGTGATTCATCATCAGACACAGATGAGGACAAGCTAATGGATGGGAGTTTTGATAGTGATGAGGAGTTGTATGAATTTTATGATGAATAAAACTTGAGTTCAATAACTTTATGTAATACTTTTTTTTTCAAATTTCAGGCTCCAAAATTAAGGTGCGTCTTATACATGGGGAGATATGGTAAGTCATTAGGATCTAATGTACAGCATGGTGACTATAGTTAATAGTATTGTATTACATATTTAAAAGTTGCTTGAGAGTAAATCTTAAAAGTTCTCATCACAAGAAAAAATATTCTGTAACTGCATGAAAATGATATTAACTAAACTTATGATATGATGATCATTTTGAAATATATACAAATATTGAATTATTGTTGTACATCTGAAACTAACATAATGTTGTTTCTCAATTATACCACAATAAATTTAAAGAAACACGAGTCTTAAAATGGGAGATTATTCTGGGTTATCTGGATAGTCCCAATATAATTACATGGGTCCCTATAAGAGAAAGAAGCAGGCAGGTGAGTCAGAGAAGGAGATGAGACAATTAAAGAAAAAGTTAAGATTGATCTGATATGAGAAAGATTTGACTAGCCATTGCTAGCTTTGGAGCCAGAGGAAGAGGTCCAAGCCAAAGAACATAGTGGCTTGTAGAAGATAGATAAGACAAGAAATTGATCCTTGCCCAAAACCTCAAGCAGGAATACAGTCCTGCTGATACCTTGATTAAGCAAGGCTCATTTTGGACTTCTGACCTTCAGAATTATGAAATAAATTTGTGTTGTTTTAAACCACTAAGTTTGTGAAAATCTGTTATAGCAGCAATAGAAAACTAATTATCACTAAGGAAGAATAAATACACTTACAAGCTCACTCAGATTGGGGCAGAACTCATCTCTTATGGCTGTAAGACTGAAGGCCTTGGATTCTTTCTAGCTATTGACTGGAAGCCATCCTCAGTTTTTAGATGCTTTCTTAAACTGATAAAGAACATCTCTGAAAAACCTATAGTTAACATACTTAATGTTAAAAAATTCAATGCTTCTCTGCTAAGATAGGATGTCTGCTCTCACCACCTCTATTCAACACCATGCTGGAAATCCTAGCCAATGCAGAAAGAAAAGAAAAAAAAAGATCTATAGATTGGGAAGTAATAAATAAAATGATTTCTATTCACAGACAACAAAGTAGTCTACCATAAAAAATCTCAAAGAATCTACAAAATAAAAGCTCCTAAAACTATATGAGTTTAGCAAGGTCACAGATTACAAAAGCAATACAAAAGCCAATTGTATGCCTCTAGACTAGCAATGAATAATCAGAAATTGAAATTATGAAAACTGCATAAAAAATTAAATACTTAGGTATATATATAGCAAAATATGCACAGGATCTATCTACTGAAAACCAATAAAACAAATCAGAGGAAACTTAAATAAATGGAGAGACATACCATTTCATAGATTGTAAATCAACGTTGTAAAGATTACAATTTTTCTCAAACTAATCTAAAGATTTAATGCAATTATAATTAAAATGCTGAAAGTATTTTTTGTACAAATCACAAGCTGATTCTAAAATGTACATGGAAAGGCAGAAGAACTAGAATATCCAAACCATTCTGCAGAATAAAGTTGGAGGATTCACCCTACCTAGTTTTCACACTTAAAGCTACACTAATGAGGATGACAATGCAGTATGGGCGAAAGGATAGAGACATAGATCAATGGAACAGAATAGAAAGTCCAGAAATTGACCCATACAAAAATAGCCAATTGATTTTTTCTTAAAGTATAGCTGACATACAACATTGTATTAGTTTCTGGTGTACAACATAGTGATTTGACATTTATATATCTTATAAAGTGATTACCACAGTAAGTCTAATAACCAACTGTCACCATACAAATTTATTACAATATTATTGACTACACTCTCTATGCTGTACATTACATCCCCAAGAAGTAAAATAATGGCCAATTGATTTTTGACAAAGGTGCAAAGGCAATTCAATCAAGTCTTTCTAACAAAGGGTGCTAGAATGGACATCCATATATAAAACAATGAATCTATCCATACCTCATACTTTATACAATAGTTCATTTTAAGTGGCTCATAAACCTAAGTGTAAACAATTAAACTATAAAACTTATTTTCCTATAAAACATAGGACAAAATCTTTTTTGATATTTGATTAGGTAAAGAGTTCTGAGATATAACACTAACAGCATAACCCATAAAAGATAAAATTGATCAATTAGATTTCATTAAATTAAAATTTCTTCTCTGCAAAATATAGTAGCAAGAGAATGAAAAGACAAGCTACCAAATGCAGGTAACTTTTGAAAATCACATAACTGAAAAGAGATTTGTGTCTAGAACAGTGTCTAGACCCCGCTGGGGTCGCGACCCACAGGTTGAAAACCACTAGTCTAGAATGTGTAAAGAACTCTCAAAACTGAATAAGGCAAACACCAAATTTTTTGAAACAGGCAAAAGATCTGAACAGATACTTCACCAAAAATGTTATATGGATGGCAAAGAAACACAGGAAAAGAAGTTCAATGTTATTACTAACTATAAAAATCCAAAAAAACTCAATGACATACTATTACATAGTTATAATGGATAAAAACAAAACAAAAAAACTGACAGTATCAAGTACTGGAGAGGATGTGGAGAAACTGGAACACTCATACATTAGTAATAAAAATGCAAAATGATACACCCATTTTGGAAAGCACATTGAAAGTTCTTTCTTTTTCTTTTTTTTTTTCTTATTTATTTATTTTTGCATGAGGGGGAGAGAGAGAGAGAGAGAGGAAAATGACAAGAAACATCAACTTGTAGTTGCGTCACTTTAGTTGTTCATTGACTGCTTCTCATACATGCCTTGACTAGGGAGGCTCAAGCCGAGCCAGTGACCCCTTGCTCAATCCAGTGACTTTGGGCTTCAAGCCAGTAACCTTTGGGCTCAAACCGTGAACATGGGGTCGTGTCAGTGATCCCATGCTCAAGCTGGTGACCCCGTGTTCAAGCCAGTGGTCAAACCGGATGAGCTCTTTCTCAAATTGGGGACCTTGGGGGTTTCAAACCTGGGACCTCAGCATCCCAGGTCCATGCTCTATCCACTGCACCACCACCAGTCAGGCTCACTCTAAGTTAAGTTCTTTATAAAGTCAAACATACACTTACCATACCACCCTGCTGTCATATGCCAAGGTATTTAGCCAAGGGAAATAAAAACTTACCATACAAACACCTGTATGTAAATGTTTCTAGTGACTTTATTTATAATCACCAAAAACTGGAAATAGCCCCTGCCTGACCGGTGGTGGCACAGTGAATAGATCTTGAAACCCCAAGGTTGGTGACTTGAGCATGAGCTCATCAGGCTTGAGCACAGGGTTGCCGGCTTGAGAGTGCAATCATAGACACGGTCCCATAGTCGCTGGCTTGAGCCCCAAAGTCACTGGCTTGAGCAAGGAGTCACTGGATCGGCCTGAGGCCCCTGGTCAAGGCATGTATGAGAAGCAGTCAGTGAACAACTAAAGTAACACAACTACAAGTTGATGTTTCTTATATCCCTCCTTTCCTGGCGCTCTCTCTCTCTAAACAAACAAACAAAAAAACACACACAAAAAAAACCTGGAAACAGCCCTAATGTCTTTCAGCTGGCCGGCTGAAGCATAAAGAAAAGGGATGGAAGGAAGATCAGGGACCAGGAAAGCTCTGAGGTCAGAGCAGCTGCAGTGGGTGGGTCTTCTCTTCAGGATACACTCTCACTAACTCAGGTCCAGCAATTCCCAAGTTCTGTGCTGCTTGGTTCTAAGTTTCAAATTCCTGGGAGAGACCATGATTGTACCAATTTAAGTTGGATGTCTACCTCTAGATCAGTTGGAGGTAGCCAAAGAGCAACTTGCCTAAGTCTGAGACCTTGTCCCTGTGCAGCAGAGCTACTCACAGTGAAGAGAAATTATGTGCTGGGTAGTTGCCTCAAAAGACGTATAAGCAAAAAGTGTCATTGATTCTTTTTCACTGCAGGGCAATTTCAGGATATGAAAAGGACAAAACAGGGTTCAGTGGCATTATGATCCCCCCCTCACATCTCTCTAATATCCCAACAGCATTTGTCTAAGGCATAGGAGAAATGAACCTCATTCTTATTTGTATTTTTAAATTTTTGATTAAACTACTGACAAGAGATAACACACACTCTCATTCAGTCCTTTATCTGAAAGATAATACTGTTAAATGTTTAGAGTGATCTTTAACAAGCTACTACCATGCTCAAAAACTTGTAGGGGTTCCTTATTAAACTACCATATCAAAACATCTAGGTATTTAGTGTTCCTTATTAAATAGCTCTGCCTTTCCCAACTCCTTATTTAACATTTGTAGAGTATAAAACTACTTTCTATGCCCTGGACTGTTGGCTCAGTGGCAGAGCACTGGCCAAGCATGTGGATGTCCCAGGTTCAATTCCTGGTCAGGGCACACAACAAAAGCAACCATCTGCTTCTCCATCCCTCCTTCTTCTCCTCCTGCAGCCATGGCTTGATTGGTTTGAGCTCATCAGCCCTGGGCACTGAGGATGACTCCATGGAGCCTCTGTCTCAGGTGCTAAAATAGCTCAGTTGCAAGTATGGTCCCAGATAGGCAGAGCATCAACCCCAGACAGGGGTTGCTGGGTGGATCCCAGACGGGGTGCATGTGGAAGTCTGTCTCTCTATCTCTCCTCCTCTCACTTGGAAAAGGGGGGGAGTACTTTCTAGACACTAATATGCATATGGTGACCATATTTGTCAACCTTATTGACAAGAATTTATAAGCAAATACTTGAATGCAAACCCTCCCAGAATACCTGTGGCATATGTTTGCCATAATTAAAGGGTATACCAAAATATACAGCAAAAACACAGTCTATCTTGCAAAGGAAATTCTGTGTGGTACAGGCTACTCTCCAGCAATCTCTGACTCTGTCCAGTCAGAGTCCTGGCTTCCCCTAGACCTACTTGTTCACCCCCACCTTGCTTTTTTCTTTCACTATTTCTTTGACCTTGAAAATAATATTTTGTGCATCATCATCCCATTCTGTGCCTCCACTTGAGGAGATAAAATAAACTACCTCAAAAAGTTTGTGCTTATATCCCTCTACTGGGTATCTACCCCCAAAACTCAAAAACATTGGTATGTAAAGACACATGCACCTCCATGTTCATCACAGCATTATTCACAGTGACCAAGATATGGAAACAACCAAAGTGTCCCTCGATAGAGGATTGGATAAAGAAGATGTGGTACATATACACAATGGAATACTACTCAGCCATAAGAAATGATGACATACTGACATTTATGACAACATGGATAGACCTTGAGAACATTACACTGAGTGAAATAGTAAATCAGAAAAAACTAAAAACTGTATGATTTTACACACAGGTAAAACTGACACTCATGGACATAGATAAAAGTGAAGTGGTTACCAGGGGAAGGGAGTCGTGGGGGAGGGGTATGATGGAGGGGTGGGGGGAAAGGTGCAAAAAGGGACAAATATAAGGTGATGGAAAATGATTTGACTTTGGGTGATAGGTATACAACATAGTCACCAGTTCAAACACTATAGAAATGTTTACCTGAAACCTATGTACTCTTACTGATCAATGTCACTCTGTTAAAGTTAATTTTTTAAATAATTTTTTAAAAAATGTTTGTGCTTAATAATTTCTCCATACTCCAAACAATCCTTATAACATCGTAAAAAGCTATCTTTTCTGAAAATGAGATCTTTGCATGTAATCTTTTTCTGAAATAAGTTAATAAATTTTATACTGTGTGTAATACAAATCAATAATAAATTAAATAATTTTGCATTTTCCTTAGCCCATGCACCTCCTTCATGAAGTAATCTGTCTCTCTCGTCCTTGGAACTTCCATTGCATTTCATTCCTCCACGGAACACAACTCATTTTCTGTTTTGTATTATGGTTCTCTGCTAATGCTTGTTTCCTCTGTAAGGTGACAGCTCCTTGAGGAAAAGTATTTTGTCTTATTTGTAACCCTTTAGTTCTCGGCACAATACCTGGCATACTATAGGTATACAATACACATATTGTTTTGAATGAAGAAAGAAATTAACCAACAGAGTTGTTTTTTGTTTTTTGCAAGAGACAGAGGAAGGAAGGGAGAGAGAAGTATCAGTTGTGGCACTTTAATTGTTTGTTGATTTGCTTCTCATACATGCCTGTAAAGGGGATGGGGGCACTCCAGACAAGCCAGTGACCCCTTGCTCAAGCTAGCGACCTTAGGCCTCAAGCCAGCAACCATGGGATCATGTCGATGATTCCATGCTCAAGCCAGAGATCCCATACTCAAGCTGGTGAGCCTACTCTCAAGCTAGCAATCTCGGAGTTTTGAACCTGGGACCTAAGCATCCTAGGTCAGTGTTCTATCCACTGCACCACCATCAGTCAGGGTCAACAGAGATTTCTTTCTTTCTTTCTTTCTTTTCCTATAGAGATTTCTATGGTGATATTATGACACCCTTGTCTTCCATATAAGCCTGACAAACAGCCTAGAAATAAGACATGTACTGAAAACAGTTCAGAGAATGTTATCTGTGAAAATTGTTGGTGTGATATAAGAATTGTATTGAGAAAGTTCCTGAACTTCCTTTTTCAAATTTTTATTGATTGATTAAGAGAGAGAGAGAGAAACATCAGTCTGTTGTTCTACTTATTTATGCCTTCACTGGTTGATTCTTGTATGTGCCCTGACCAGGGATAGAGCTCACAACCTTGGCATATTGGGACAATGCTCTAACCCAGTGGTCCCCAACCTTTTTTGGGCCACGGACCGGTTTAATGTCAGAAAATATTTTTACGGACCAGCCTTTAGGGTGGGACGGATAAATGTATCACGTGACCAAGACAAGCGTCAAGAGTGAGTCTTAGACGAATGTAACAGAGGGAATCTGGTCATTTTTAAAAAATAAAACATCGTTCAGACTTAAATATAAATAAAACGGAAATAATGTAAGTTACTTATTTTTTCTCTGAGGGCCAGTACCAAATGGCCCACGGACCGGGGGTTGGGGACCACTGCCATAACCAGCTGAGCTACCTGGCCAGGGCTTGGTGTGATATACTAATTCTAAAGAATGTTAGGGTTCTCCAGGCTATACGGAAAGCTGTCTGCTCTTTTGTGTTACTTTCACAAGCAAAAATAAAAGTGGTTCCTGAGAAATTAGTACATACTAATTTTAGAACTGCATATTAATGGTTAGCAGCCTCTCCTTTCCCATTGGCAGTATAGTAAAATGGTTAGAAGCTCATAGTCAGAAGTCAGAATACCAGGATTTCAATCTCACCTCCATCACACATTAGCTATGTGACCTTAGGCAAGTTGTTTAATCTTCCTGTGCCTCATTTCATCACCAGCAAAATGTAGAAACTAACAGTACATACCCTCCAAGGTATTGTGTGAAAATTAATGACTAATATATTTAAAATGTTTAGACTGTACCTGGCTGGCACTTTGTTTAAAAGTGATAGCAGCATGTAGTATCATATTTACCTTGTATTTCTCAGTTCCATGATGTTAAGAACAAAACTGGTTCTTTTTTTTTTCTTGCCCCTACAGCACCTAAAACAGTATATAACAAATACTAGATATTAAAAAAATGAATTGTATTTGAGATACAGAAAATGAAGGTATGTTAAAAATGTAAATGCAATTAATTTAAATAGAAGGGTTCTTGGCATTTCATGTAAGAATATTTAGTTATTTGTTTCTAATTAGTTGCTAGGTGCTTTATGACTTTATCTTTTCTCGCCCTCTTCAGAGCATGTAGTTTGGTGTAGTGCGTATTATATGCATTACAGAACTGCTAGCCTTCCGATAAGCTGGCTGTTCAGACAGTCTGAGGAAAGAGGTTGCTGCAGCAAAAAGTGGGTTGCATTACACACAGTGCTGCTTTGCTGTTGGAAACAAAAGGCCAATAATTTAAGAAAATGCCTGAGGAAGAGTTCGGCCAGCCAAGCATTTTGTAACAGCTCATTTGGAGCTCCGTAGTGGGGTACGCGAAGGTGAGTGCCCTGAGGCCAGGGTCGTTGCCGGCTGCCTGCGGGAGCAGCGGGGATCGGCAGGGGAGACAGCTCAGTCCGAGGCCTCAGGAGGAGGATGCGTCATTCTCACGACCCTAGCCAGGTGCGGGCTGCAGGACGCTCTGCCCCGGCGGGAGCTGTGAGCGGCCTCAGCCCCTGGCCGTGCCCCCTCCCGGGCCGCCTGCTCCCGGAGGACACTAACCTTGCCGCGGGCGGCCGGCTGGCGCAGTCCCCGCGCCGCGGAGCCGGGCGCTGGCGGGGGGCGCCCACGGGCATCCCTGACGGCTATTGGGGCCGGCCGCCGCTCTCCTGTGGTTCCCTCAGCGCTACACTCCCGTGCGAAGTCGCCAGCTGGCCCGCGAGGGCAGCGCCTCCGGGCGCAGGGGGCGGGGCGGGGCGCGCCCACCGGCCCCAGACGTGGTCTCGCGCGGGCGCACGCGCCGCAGTCGCGCGGGGCGGGTAGGGTGGGTGTGCTCCGGGCGCGCGCCCCGGCCGCCTCAGCTTGCTGCTCCGCCCGCGCCGCCTGCTCCCGGCTCTCGGCCCCAGAACGCCGCTTCCAAGCAGCCATGGGCGGCGTGGGGCCAGCGGTGTAGTGCGCCAGCCCCGGACCCGCGTCCCGCACCCTGACAGTCCCGGTAAGCGGGGTCGGGGGCGGAGGGGACCCGGCAGGCACCCTACGGGGGGTCTTCGGGCCGCGGATAACCCTCTGGGGACTCTGAGGTGCTGTGTGGGAGCCGCCCCTGAGGGGGTCCCTGTGTAAATGGATGAACCCCGACCATCTGCTGCCTCTGCCCTTTGGGAGAATCCCCGAGGCGGTGTGTGGGAACCGCCCCCATAGAATCACCCACTCCCCCCTTTGAATGGAGACTCCGGGGCTCGCTCTGCTTTTGCTGCCATGAGGACGCCAAGTGTGGAGGGCACCGTCCCTAAAGAGAGGGTCTGTGTAACTACGGGAGGGCAACGCTAGTTGTCTCTGGAGTTGCCACAGTGGAAGACCATTTGGGAACACAGGGGACCATCAGGAAGCCTCAAGAGCCTGTGCAATGGGATGGACCCCTCCCCCTATATAAAGGAAGACCTTAGGTTGTGCCCTAGAGATGTCTGGAAGGAACCTCTGCCTGGGAGGAAGGGACCCTGCCATGGCATACAGGCCAAGAGTGACTTTCCATATGCCCAGAGGACTTTGGCCTTGACCTCCCTTCACACTCAATGTGTCCTAACTTGTGCCCCTCAAATGTGGTCCAGAGGTGGGGATCTTGTAGGGCTGCTGCCTTTGTCCATTGCCCCCCATTAGCAATTTTATTCTCAGTGGTAGCCCAGATGGATTTTAGTGGAGTCAGAACTTCTATAAAGACACAGGATTCAAGTAAGAGAAGGACCATGAAGCCTCTGAAGCAAAGAAAGGTGATTTGAATCCCTGGGCTTGACCATGAGGGAAAAAGAAGTAAGCTCAGGGGAAGCAATTGACTCTGGCAGGTTCTATAAAGAAAAAGTCCTTTGAAGGAGGGAAGAAAGGATATGTAGGGTTCTTGAACCCCGGATGTTTAACATCTTATATAACAGCCTTATGAAATTATCTCCTTTAAACATTAGGCACTTTAGTCTCAAAGAGATTTAGCAATGTGCCCAAGGTCACAAAGCTTGGAATCATGAAATCTGTTTTTTGAGATTTATTTGGGAAAAAGTATCAAGGAGAGGCAGAGCTAGAATGTATGTTTTTAAATAAGTTGCATTCAGGTAACAAATATAGAGCTTTGCAATAGTATATGCTCAGTAAATGTGATGATTAAATAAGTGGATGAGGACATTTTAATTGAGAATGAGACTGCCTAAGAAACTGATTTCCACTGCATCTCCAGATTTTAGGGTGTGGCTTCCTTCACTGGCAGCCTCACTGTAAAGATGCCTCTTGGTGTCTCTGGACTTAATTGGGTCTGGGAGAGGCCTCTGGGTTTGGTCTTTGACAGGACTTGCTTGAGAACTAGAGGAACTCTTCAGAGGATGGTGCTTTCTGAGACAACTCTTTCTGCTACAGAATCCTTGAGGGAGCTAGAAGGGAGACAAGATCACTTTTAGGAAGCATGGCCCACACTGTCCTGTGGCCATCTGACTGCATGCACCAGCAGACATTCCACAGATACCACTCAGGACACTTTTGCCCCACAGATGCCTCAGCATGAGAAGGAGGAGGGTGGGAGAGGAGCAGAACCAAGGAAGGATTAACATTGTCTGGGGAGTGAAAAGGGTCTGCAGCTGACGTAGTAACGCGCCCTCATCTTGCCCCCTCTGCTGTGGCAGTGCTTTCATTCCATCTGAATCCTTAGGGTGTGAATTTGGAATCAAGGATAAACTCTATAGTTTCTTGTCCAAAAAAATGGAGTGGTGAGGAAGCTAAGCAATGGAATTCATCCCAGAGCCATTCTGAGACAGCTTTCCCATTCCCCTTCCTCTCTTCTACCCAGCCATAGTGACATCCTCCTATAATAGAAATGGCTTCCTTGAGCTCCTGGGGTTACATAGTGAGAAGGCAGATCAAGCTTGTGAGTAAACAAAACAACCTGATTTGCCAATTTTTAGCTTTTCTTTTTAACTTGATAGCTGCCTGAAGCCTGGGTGTGGCACCTCCTGCAAAGCTCAATGGAGTAAGCTGACAAAGGTTCTATTAGTTTAGCACCTCCCCACTACAGAGTTGTTTGTAATCCCCTTTCAATTCAAACTCCTCTCATCAGTTTAACACACCAAAATAAAGAGGGATATATATTTTTAAAGAAAATGAGAAGAAGCAAGCCTGCAGATATGATCTTTGTCCCAATTCAGATTCGTCATTAGGGTTTTATTCCTAAACTGGTCTTTTCATTGAGGTCTCTTGGTAAGGCACCTGTGCATAGCCCTGGAAAATTTTTTAGATGCCTCCAGATGATCCCTAAATATTGGTCCTTGCATATTACCTCCTAAGAATACTGCCTAACTATCCCCTAATCACAACATGAGCTTGCAAATCAAATCATTCCAGAATGAGTGTGAAGGATGTAACCAGGTAGCTTAATCTTCTCAAAAACAAAAACCGATCTCTACAAAGGGAAATAAAAGGAGAGATAATGGCTCAACCAATTTCACTTGAGTATATATCAATGTGTCTGGATTTTTCTGCCTTTAATCTTCCAAATGTTCTCTGACCACATTCTTATGATTTTCTTCCTTCCACATTTGCCATCTTTTTTAAAGTGCTTCCTTTTCCTCAAATGTAAACAGTAGAACCTTCCCCAGACCATTTCCCACACTCCCTGTACTTTCTCCCCCAGTATACCTGTTTCTAAGTGGATCATATTTATGCAAGTAGTTTCTTTTAGCTACAGAATCTATTATCTTCCAGTCCCACATGCTTTCTTAGTAGTGCTCTTGGTTTCTGCTACCCACATTTCCCAAATTGATTTATTCATCTCTGATGGGACTATCATTATCCACTCCACCCCTCAATCTTAATGACCAGTTCTGACAGGAATTGCTTACCAGCTTTGGACCAAGAAACCAAGACCATCAGTGTCCAGCTGGAGACATGATTATTTTTTCCATTATAACATTTCCCTTCATTCTTCTTCCCCTTCCAGCAATCTCCTTAGAGAACCACATATATTTACTAAGTGCTACTTACTTGACAGGCACTGTGCTAGATAAATATTAGAGTTCCTCGCCCTTGAGGAGTTCACATAGAACCATCCTGTATTTCTTTAATCATTTATTATAATGAGTAAGAAAAATAAGAGGGAAATTACAGCTTTACAGAGTATCCACAGGAATCAGTGTAGGGTATGCCTTTCCCAGGCATCATTGAAATGCAGCTGCTGCTCTGTGCCTCCTCTGGCAGCCACATTCTTAGCCCCCTGCCATTGCCCTACCCAAATTACTTTTGCCCATATGCTTTGAGTAAACTGGCCACACTTGTCTTCTTAGGATAATCATGATAGTACCTTATATTTGAATAACATTAAAATTCACAAAGTCCTTTTACATACATGATCTCTGGTTTGAGAAATGTTTCATCTTACTGGGGTTTTCCCACTAAAACAACAGTGTGTAGGCTGTATCTTTCCTCCCTTCCTTCCTTCCTCCCTTCCTCCTTCCTTCCTTTTATTCCTTTTATTTATTTATTTGGTTATTTATTTTGCCTTCTAATCAGGCTTATGGGTCTCCCAGAGGGAAAGCCCCAATGATTCACTACAGTCACTTCTTACCAGCTCTTAGGCTATGAAGAAGAGTTTTCTGTTGGGTCCAACAGCCAAGCAATGCAATCATTAGCCCTGGGACTTATCAGGACTATCCTGCCTCCTGGCCTCAGAAAATCCAATTTTCTGTTTTTATTTTTCTCCCTGAAACCCAAATTTATATTCCCTTTTAAACATATTTTAAGCATACTATCTCAAACCAGTCTGGGCTGATTCTTATGTGACGGCAGATTTCCTTGCCTATTTCTATTCAGCGCCCAGCTGGCTTCATACCATCTAAGCCATGATGGATTCCCCATATAGCTCCTTGCCTTGGCATGCGCATTTACCTCTTCCTGGAATGCTTTTCCCCCCCTCCTTATCCACGGGGGTAACTCCCACTTATATTTCAAAATTTAACTCAAGCAACACCTTTTTTTTTAATCCCACACTTATACCCCTACACACGGACATACATTGCATGCTCAGACTGAGTGAAGTTCCGTTTGTCTTTCTACCAACAGTTAAGTGCCTGATTTGTACCTAACACATAGTAGGCTGAACTCAGCAACTATCTGTAGAATCAACAAACAAGTAAGTCGTGATAACTATGGTGTAATAAGGGTATTAAATAGGGCTGAATCTATGCTTTGGGACCCCAGAACAGAGAACAAGGAGTGCCTTTCCATCTTGCTGAAAAGCTCTGCTTTGCTAAGTGCAATCTCACCAGTCAGTCACTGATGGTGTGCTATTCCTTAACGGTTGCTCTGCTTTTGTGGGAAGCCAGCACTATAGCTTTTCATGAAGACTCATCCCAGGTCCCCAGAGGCTAAAGATCATACTGTAATTTTGTCCTTATGTATATTAGAGCTGTGTGGGCTTTCAGTAAATATTAAACAGAAGGACCTCCCTCACATCTCATTCTCTTGAGCTGAGTGCAGGAAGGCAGCTTTACTCATTCTTCAGCCCTTTTGCTCCTTGGAAACCCCTAAAGAGCCCTATGCAGTTCGGATGACTATGCCTTCCTAGGCTGACTGAAGCTGGTGCTGCTCTGCTGACTAAACATAGGCAAGTGGAGGAGGACAGAGAGGTACCAGGTGGACACCTCCAGGGTCTATAGACATGAAAACTAAAAGTAGTCTGTAGGCTACTGCCAGGCAACAGAATGACTGACTAGGAGCAGGCTGCAAGAGCACTGTGGTGAGGCACTGGATTCCTAAAGCAACACCTGGTCACTGGAGAACAGCCAGACCATTTTGGGCTTGAATTTCCTCAAAGACCAGCAGAAGGTAAGGGGACTGTTTTTGATGGTTTTTGTTTAAAGTCTCAAGAGAGATGTTAATGCGCATAGTGAGCTTAAGATCTGCAATATTATGTGCATTCTGCATTTTAAGACCCTGGTTCTGCTTGTATTTTAATACCCTTGTGGCTTGTCACCTTCTATGTTAGGTATATGGCTTTCTTTGAAGCTTTCAGACACATGCTTCCTGGAACCAATTGTCAAACACCTTGAAATTTTTTCCTTATCTGCAGATGCTGCTTATGCTAAATGTTTCCAGCCAAAACCCAGCCCTGACCAAACCTAAGAGCTTCCTACATAGATAGCCCTTAGGGCAGCTGTCCTCCTGTGGGCCAGGCCACAATGCTCCTGGATATAGTGCAAATGCAGGGGACCATTAAGTTTGGTAGTATGAGTCTCTTTTTTTCTTACTGTGGTTGTGGACACTAAATTCCAAAAATCCTGTAGCTCTCTCTTATTGTCAAAGAAATATGTAGAACTACTCTATGGTTACCTGTTCTCATCCCTGCTAGCCCTGACTCACCAGTTAGGGTCCACCTCTGGGGAAGCAGAATAGATAAGATGAGCTGGTGACTTCAGTTTTTAGAACTGAGTTTTGAAGATTTGGTCTAATCAGTCCCTCTGGCCAACTCTGAGGAAGAGAATGGCTACTGATACCATAATCTTAATTAAACTCATGTTGCCCAGTCTTATCTGCAACATTAATTCAACAAAGATTTATAGAACACATGCTCCACAGAAGGCAAGAGGAACCATCTAGATTTTTCTCCCTCTTGGTCTCAGTGAAAAACTAAGATTCCTTTTTCCACTTGCCCAACCCACTACCCCGACTCAGAGGTTTCCTTTGCCATGTCCCTGTCTAGGGAAGCCATCATAACCTCCAAGCAATTACTTTAAGTTGCTTTTGAGCCTTTTCCAAACAGCTGCCATTCCCATATCAAGAATCAGGTGAAAGCAAGTCAGTAGCGTGCCAAATGTGGAGATTTCTGCCTGTTAGGAGGATTGCTCCCCGGGCTCATCACAACTATGAATCTTTATGGAGAGGTTTGGAAGAAAAACCTCCTAGCTGCCTTCCTCTTCCTTATTTCTCCACCAGCTCTGGCTGTGGAACAACCCCCTCCTCCTCCTACTGCCACTACTTTGCCCTTATAAACAATCCCACTGCGGTTGTAAGCATGTGCTCTGCAGAGGATGGGTGTGTCTTGCACACATACATTCCAAGCTGCCCACATATGTCTTACTGCCTGACAAATACATCTAGACAGACTTCTCTTAGCCAGAGAAAGATTCTGGTTGTCATCTATTTTCATTTCCTCCAGATTAAATAGTCAGACCACCCTATTTTGTCTTCTACCTTCTTGTCCCTCTGTCATTCACACCACCTGCTCCTGTTCCCTGAGTTTTTTTCCAGGCCTTCCCTAGATACCACAGATACTCTGACAGTCACATCATTATTGGAACAATGTCATTTTATCCCTCTTTCATCCTTGTTAGGGAGGCAGAAAACCCCAGTTATACTTACCAGCCAAAGAAGTAATCATTAGGTATAATTTATGGATCTTTGCAACTTGATTTCCTTTTAACTCACTCTTCTTCCTAGGACTTCTTCCAGCACAGGCAAGGCCAAGGTTTTCTCACCAGGAATTCGTTTTTACCCATTGCTAATCACTACCACTTGTTTCTCTAGAAATTAGAGCTGATTTTGTTAATTACTCAAACACTGAAGGTACACATCTTGGATATTTCAATACATTTTTGTTTTTAATCAAGGTGTCTTTTACATACAGGTTTGAGCCTCTCCATTAAGCATTAAGGATTTTAGCCTCAGTTCCGTAGCCTAATTTTGTTGCATGCTCACAGTCTATCTCAGAATTAAAGCCATGTCAATTCGAAATGACTTGGTGTCTTGTTTGGGTTTTAATGGTTTCTTTTTAATGCTTCTGCTTTGCATTATCTGCACTATGGGCCTAGAAAATTGAACCATCTCAGGTAAAATGAATAGCAGTTCTCTGAGACACTGTGGTCAGGACTGGAAAGTGCTCGTTTACTTGTTTTTATGTTTGTTATTTTTGCTGTTGGATGTCATCTTCAGACTTCATTGAAATTCCTTTAAGGATAAACCCAAAACCATTGCAATGTCACACTAATCAATTGAGATGGCTTAATAGTAATTCTTGTTATCCTTACAGAGAATAATGGTTGTACCAGGACTACATTTGTGAGTTATCTGTGGTTTGTTTGCTGATACACTTTTAATGAGTTGATTCATTTACAGAGTAACCCTCCTCATTGGCTGGTCTTAGTTCAGAACTCTTGTTACTTTGTCTGAAAAAGCCAATAAGAACCAAATGTGTACCATTGATTTTCCTCCAGTGAATCAATCTTGAAAAGTGAATTTCATATGATTATTCCAGGTCTCCAAATAAGTGTTTCTTGACTCTTTTATTTCATCCCATACCTTCTTTCTGATAAATATAAATGTTATGACTGCTTCTTAAACTTCTGATAAGTCTTCTGGCAGGGGCTTCCCCAAACTATTTAGAGAGCTAGTACCTTTTGTGTATCACCAAGAACCAAGAAGATACTATAAAGCTCTGCTGTGTTATAGTCTATATTACAAAGGTGAGGAGGGTTAATGTCTTTTAATATTCGTTTTCCAAACAAATATCATAATTGATTGTCCTTTTTAAATCCACTCATTCCTCTCCCTCTTCCAGGAGTTTCTTATAGACACCTTCTACCTGCCCAGGATCCACCTAGTTCACCATTTAAGAATCATTGGCCCTGGCCGGTTGGCTCAGCGGTAGGTCGGCCTGGCGTGCGGGGGACCCGGGTTCGATTCCTGGCCAGGGCACATAGGAGAAGCGCCCATTTACTTCTCCACCCCCCCCTTCCTCTCTGTCTCTTTCTTCCCCTCCCGCAGCCAAGGCTCCATTGGAGCAAAGATGGCCCGGGCGCTGGGGATGGCTCCTTGGCCTCTGCCCCAGGCGCTAGAGTGGCTCTGGTCGGCAGAGCGATGCCCCGGAGGGGCAGAGCATCGCCCCCTGGTGGGCAGAGCGTCGCCCCTGGTGGGCGTGCCGGGTGGATCCCGGTCGGGCACATGCGGGAGTCAGTCTGTCTGTCTCTCCCCGTTTCCAGCTTCAGAAAAATACAAAAAAAAAAAAAAAAGAATCATTGCTTCAGACTTTGGATTCTTGTTGAGCTTGTTTCCACCTTTAAATTATTATAAACAATGCTCCAATAAATATTTTAAATATAGACACAGCTCAGAGTATCAGCTTTTCATATAGAGTAGAGTTTTCTTCAGTCAAAAGTATATTAGTAGCTGTCCATCTCTGCTAGACCTTCCAACCACAGATTCTTAAGACAAACTTGAGAATTCTGTTCTTATATCACTTCAGCCAAAAGGGAAAGTTGCCTTATACCACAATGTTGTCCGTGTCTTTTATAAGTAACCATCTTTAAATCAAAAGACAAAAGTATAGTTTTCTAATCAAAAATGTAAAATAATCCTAAGGCTCTGTTTTTCAAATTGCAGGTCAAGATCCATTAGGAAGTCTTGAAATCATTTTAGAGAGTCACTATCAGGATCATTTTTTTTAATTTTATTTATTTGTTTATTTTTTTACAGAGACAGAGAATGAGTCAGAGAGAGGGATAGACAGGGACAGACAGACAGGAACGGAGAGAGATGAGAAGCATCAATCATGAGTTTTTCGTTGCACATTGCGACACCTTAGTTGTTCATTGATTGCTTTCTCATGTGTGCCTTGACCGCAGGCCTTCAGCAGACCTAGTAACCCCTTGCTGGAGCTAGTGACCTTGGGTTCAAGCTGGTGGACTTTTTGCTCTAACCAGATGAGCCCGCACTCAAGCTGGCGACCTCGGGGTCTCAAACCTGGGTCCTCGGCATCCCAGTCCAGCGCTCTATCCACTGCGCCACTGCCTGGCCAGGCTATCGGATCATTTTAATAAAATAGGATAGAGAAGATAGAGTCTCAGGGAGAATCATATCTAATAAAAGTAGGATTGTTTCACAAAACTTTGGGTTCAGTTACAGATCTATGAACATGTGTTTATAACCATGTGTGTACAAGGTCACATCGTGAATATATTTCTTACTATGGGCCACAGTCAAATAATTTGAAAAACATACCACAAAAGGTTTCTGAGGAAAACATTGTAGCCTTGGAAATAATAATTGATCATAAGGAAAGTCCTCAGTGAAGGGTGGTGTGTCAGTTTTGCATTCTCCTTTTTGGTGTGGTCTGCATATTTCTGTTCCTCTCACTGCATGTTGGAGACTTGCTTTCCTACCTAGCCACGGAGCACAGCTGTGGGCTTTGTCATGTGGCAGTGTCAGGGAAATATAGGCCCCGCCTCTTCAAGAATCCCCTGGGTTCGTAGCCCCAAACAAAAGCTCTAACATACACACACCCTTCTCTCCACCCCAAGCCCCAAACCAAACCAACCAAGGCTGGATATCATTAAGTTACATGGATTTTTTTTTTTTCAGAGACAGAGAGAGAATCAGAGAGAGGGATAGACAGGGACGGAGAGATGAGAAGCATCAATCATCAGTTTTTCGTTGCTCATTGCAACACCTTAGTTGTTCATTGATTGCTTTCTCATTGCATCTTGACCGCAGACCTTTCGCAGACCGAGTAACCCCTTGCTCAAGCCAGCGACCTTGGGTCCAAGCTGGTGAGCTTTTGCTCAAACCAGATGAGCCCATGCTCAAGCTGGCGACCTCGGGGTCTCGAACCTGGGTCCTCGGCATCCCAGTCCGACGCTCTATCCACTGCGCCAACCGCCTGGTCAGGCAAGTTACATGGACTTTTTAAAGGATATAAAGAACATGAAGATTTTATTTACTTATTTATTTTCTTTTCCAAGTGAGAGGAGGAGAGAGAGAGAGACAGACTCCTACCTGTGCCTTTGATTACCTGGCAAACCTGCCTGGGGCCAATACTCTGCCTATCTGGGGCCATGCTCGCAACTGAGCTATTTTTAGTGCCTGAGGCAGAGGCTCCTCAGAGCCCCTGGGATGCACTGGAACCAATAGAGCCATGGCAGAAAAAAAGAGGAGGGGGGGGGTAGAGAGGCAGATGGTCACTTCCCCTGTGTGCCCTGACCAAGAATCAAACCCAGGACATCCACACGCTGGGCCAATGCTCTACCACTGAGCTAACCAGCTAGGGCCAGAACATGAGCATTTTAAATGCTTAAGACTACATACTCCAAACATACTCATTAATACAGTCATCCCTCACCATATCACGGTTCACTTTTCACAATCTCACTGTAACACAGATTTTTTTTTTTTTTTTTTTTTTTTTTTTTTTTTTTACAGAGGCAGAGATAGACAGGGACAGACAGACAGGAACGGAGAGAGATGAGAAGCATCAATCATCAGTTTCTCGTTGTGCGTTGCGACTTCTTAGTTGTTCATTGATTGCTTTCTCACATGTGCCTTGACCGTGGGCCTTCAGCAGACCGAGTAACCCCCTGCTGGAGCCAGCAACCTTGGGTCCAAGCTGGTGAGCTCTTTGCTCAAGCCAGATGAGCCCGCGCTCAAGCTGGCAACCTCGGGGTCTCGAACCTGGGTCCTTCCGCATCCCAGTCCGACACTCTATCCACTGCGCCACCACCTGGTCAGGCTGTAACACAGATTTTTAAATTGTATAAATATATATCTAATTTTGTATCACAGATTTTTCGCTATATTGCGGGATTTTACAATATATAACTACTTTATATATTTATTATTTTAATAATTTTGTGGTAAAATAAGAAAAATAAGTGTGGGAAAGGTTAATAACAGGGTGGGAAAGGTTTATAAAGCCTTAAAATATATAAATAATAAAATAAATATAAGGTTGCTACTTTGTAGATTTTCGCCTATCACATGGTGGGGGGCTGGGAGGGGGCAGGGACGGTCTAGAACCTAACCCTGCGATAGACGAGGGACTGTAGACAAAGAACTGAAGCTGAAAGCAGTAAAACAACATGCCTGGGTCACAGAACAGCAGATCCAGAACCAACATACGTCACCAAGTTGCGAATTCTGAATTATTTTTATTTTATTTTATTTTGTTTGCATTTTTCTGACGCTGGAAACAGGGAGAGACAGTCAGACTGACTCCCGCATACGCCCGACCGGGATCCACCCGGCACGCCCACCAGGGGCGATGCTCTGCCCACCAGGGGGCAATGTTCTGCCCATCCTGGGCGTCGCCATGTTGCGACCAGAGCCACTCTAGCGCCTGGGGCAGAGGCCACAGAGCCATCCCCAGCGCCCGGGCCATCTTTGCTCCAATGGAGACTTGGCTGCGGGAGGAGAAGAGAGAGACAGAGAGGAAGGTGCGGCGGAGGGGTGGAGAAGCAAATGGGCGCTTCTCCTATGTGCCCTGGCCGGGAATCGAACCCGGGTCCTCTGCACGCTAGGCCGACGCTCTACTGCTGAGCCAACCGGCCAGGGCGCGAATTCTGAATTTTTTAAATTATATTGTTAATGTGTAATATAAGAAAATTTAAAAATCCAGATTAACAAAAAGATGAAAAACATATATGCATTCTTTCTTTCAAAAATTAGATCATAACAGAGCATTTAAAAAAAATTTTTTTTCATTGATTTTAGAGAGAGAGAAAGGGGAGAGAGGGGAGGGAGGGAGAGAGCATCAACTTGTTCCACTTAGCTGTTCCATTTTAGTTGTACACTCATTGGTTGCTTCTCATATGTGCCCTGACCAGGGTCAAACTAGCAACCTCAGCACACTGGGCCAATACTCTATACACTGTGCCACCCAGCCAGGGCCAACATAAGCATTTTTGTAACTTGCTTTTTTCACTAATATGTTCATATATTTTGAACATTTTTCTACATCAATAAGTGTACTTTTACTTCAATATTTTTCATATAGTTCACTCTTTCATTGTACCATTATTTGACCATTCCCCTATTGTCCAATATTTGTTTGCAATTGAGGAAAAAGGACTTTTAAATTACAATTTATTAATTGTACACTGGGCATGTATACCTTAAATGATTTCCTGAACTTAGCCCCGGCTGGTTGGCTTCGCGGTGGAGAGTCGGCCTGGCGTGTGGAAGTTCCGGGTTCAATTCCTGGTCAGGGCACACAGGATAAGTGACCATCTGCTTCTCTACCCCTCCCTCTCCTGCAGCCATGGCTCGAATGGTTTCAAGCAAAGTTGGCCCGGAGCGCTGAGGATGGCTCCATGGCCTCGCCTCAGGCCCTGAAGTAGCTCAATTTTGCTCAGCCCAGCCGGCCAGATCATCGCCTGGTAAGGGCTTGCTAGGTGGTCATGGTCAGTCGAGGCACATGCAGGAATCTGACTCTACCTCCCTGTCTCTCAATAAAATAAAAAAAAGATAAATGATTTCCTGAATTTGATCAATAAATCTCCTTTGCCACCACCCTGTAAAACGCAGTTACTCGTTCAAAGAAACATTTCTTAGTCATATACTTTAATTTTATGAACAAATTTTACATATAGGAATAAGGGATCTTCTCTTTCTTTTCAGTCAGTTTTTAAATTCAAAAATATGGATTGAGTACTTTTGGTAACAACTGATGGTAGGGCAAGCACCCAGGCAGGGTAGGAATTTGTACCACCTTCGCACATACAAGAATTATTTCTGGAAAGAAAATATGGCTGTCATCAGACATTATGTACATTAAGAATTTCTTAAAAAATCAAAAGGACTTCTCCACAATTAATTAATTGGAAAATGTTTATTAAGTGTCTATTCTCTTCCAGACACATTGCTAGGCAGTGGAGACAGGCACTGTGCAGTGTAAAAACAATCTATAGGGGAAATGGACATTGATCAGATAATCATCCTCTTGAATATGTAATGACAAAGATAAGTGCTCTAGAGCAGAAGAGCATGGTGCTGTGAATACTCCGACCTGGAGTCAACAGTGGCTGGGGAGTCAGCAGTGATGAAGAGGCACTAGACGGGTGAAAAGGAATGTTCAAAGTTCCAAAAAAAATAGAGGGAGCATGGCAAATAAAGAAGGCCAGTGGGATTGGAATACAGAGTAAGGAAGAGAGGCCAGACCAAGCAGAGCCTCACAGGTCATGATAGACAGAGGCAGATTAAGGTCGGTTGAGGCCCTGAGCGCAGAAGAAAATATTGGGCCCCTTACATTAGAAAAAAGTGTAAAGTTGGGGTTTTGTGGGACCTTCAGAAGTCAGGGCCCAGGGCACACACCTGGTGCGCCTGCCGTTAAATCCACCTCTGATGATAGACTAATTTGGAGGACTTTATCCTGAAAATGATAGAAAGCCATTGAAAAGTTTTAAGCAGGGGCTAACATAACACCTAAATGTCCCAGAGACATCTTTAATTCAACATGTACGAAAACCCAATTTCATTGTTCCTCTTTCTTATTTTCTAGTTTCTGTAAATAGCACTACTGTTCTAGTTAGTTGATTTCAAACTGCCCTCTCAGACAGAGGGGTAGGGGGAGGTAAAAGAGGGTAAAGGGGAAATAAATGGTGACAGAAGGAGACTTGACTTTGGGTGGTAAACACACAATACAATATACAGATGTACTATAGAATTGTACACTTGAAACCTATGTAATTTTGTCACCCCAATAAATTCAATAAAAATTATTTGAGAAAAATAGGTCAGACAGAGAAAGACTGAATGAAATACTGTATAATCTCACTTATATGTGGGAAATGAGGGGTGGAAGAAATGGAGAGATACTGGTCAAAGGGTAGAAGTGTTCAGTTATAAGATGAATAAGTTCCAGGATCTAAGGTATAGCATGGTGACTATAGTTAACAATATTGTATTGTATACTTGAAAGTTGCTCTAAGAATAGAGCTTTATTGTTCTCACCATAACAACACTATGTTAATTATGTGAGGTAAAGGATGTGCTAACTAACCTTATTGTGGTATTTCACAATGTATATACATGTATCAAATCATCGCATTTTACACCTTAAATGTATATGTTATATGTCACATAAAGCTGGGGAAAACTATATAAAACTGCCCTCTCTCTCTATACCTTTAACCAATCACTTATTTCTAAATTTCTCTAATTCTGTTTCCATGGTATCAAATAGACTCCGTCATCATCATTCCTGTTGCCATCATTTCAGTTTAAACCCTCTACATCTTACCTGGACTGTTACAGTAGCCTTCTAATTCACCTTAACCTTTCCTCCTACCCTCCGTCACCCTTTCCCCCAAACAAACAGAGGGTAACTTCATACCCATCCTTCAAGGTCCACTTTGACTCCCAGTAGTGTAGGCTCACCTTCCTTTGTGTACTTCCAGCACTTTGTCTTGCTCTTTGAATTCTGATATTAAGTAGCTTGAGTGGTAAGACTCTGTTCTCCTGTCCTATTTCCTATTGTGAGTGGTCAGTGCCTTGCACATAATACTGTTCAATAAGCCTTGATTATAATGGATTGAAAGCAGGACTAAAATGGACTCTCTCTGCTCTACTTTCCATAGAACAGACATTCCCCGGCTGAATTCCACTAATACCCCTCAGGGTAGGAAACAGCAAACAGCTTTGCAATACCCCTCACTTCCTAATGCTATGCCCCACAGAGGAAGAGTGGGGATGATGTTACTTTTTAAACTATAAAGGACATGGGCCTTTCTTGAACAGTTCAGAAAATCAAAGCAGAAAAATGTGGGAGTGACATTAATGAAGACTTAAAAATTTTGAGAAGCACCTTAGAGCTTGAATGGGCCAGTTATCTGTTTTGGGGTCTGCTGATAGATAAATAGATTCATTAAGAGGCATAGCTACTAATTAGAGGAGCAAAGGAGTATTTGTGACCTTGACAGGGATAAGGATAGGGTTTCCTGACTGCCTATTCAGGAGTCCTCTAAAAATAGGACTTTGTTTACTCTGACTCAAAAAGTAGACATTTGATGTGGATTATCCTTAGATGGATTGTGCACAACACTTATTTGAGAAGCTTTTCTTCAATCAGAAGTCTAAAATATGTTGCTGTAGTCTTGCTTTAAACCCTGGGTCATCTTGGGGCAGAGGAGAGGGTTGGGCTCTGAGGCCTCCAACTATCTCAAAGTAGCAGAGGCCTGGGACCTCTGGACCCGATTGGCTTTAGGACAGGAAGGAAGGTCAAAATGCCATTTCACATTTGTAGAGTGCTTTCCAGACACTATTAAACCCTTGAACTAATGTTATCTTCATGATAGCCCTACGAAGTGCACTGAGCAGATAGCTTTCATTTCCTAGATGGGAAAACCAAAGTCACAAGCCAGTTAGAAATAGAACCAAGGTCTTCTGACATCTTAAAAATTGTTCTCTCCACTCTGCCACTACTGAGTTCTAGAAAAAGAGAAACTGTTTAACAGCACTTGAACTTAGGTAAGTACTTGAAACTGATTGGTTCAACATGATCAACCACTGGATGAGTCTAGGCCCCTCTGCTTTTCATTCACAGAGCCATGGGGGTGTTGATGTCCAAACGGCAGACAGTAGAGCAGGTGCAGAAGGTGAGCCTGGCTGTGTCTGCCTTCAAGGATGGGCTACGGGACAGGCCTTCCATCCGACGCACAGGTGAACTTCCAGGGGCCCACGATGGCACTGTAGAGAGCTCTGTCCAGGAGGTGCAGGAGGAGAAAGAAGCAGAGGCAAGTACCCCAGTGCTACAAGAGAGCAACATCAACCGTGCAGCCTGGGAAAGGCTCCGAGACGGGCGTGGAGTGGAGCCTGAGGAGTTTGACAGGAACTATCGTTTTACACCCCCTGCCTTCATCCGCCCCACCCGGAAGCTGGATGATGACAAGCCTCCAGATATCTGCTTGGAGCCCAGAGAGCTTGTGAGTGTCCAGTTAGGAAAGATTCCTCAAGTTTTAGATCTTCTGAGGATCAGGGAGCAGGACAGGATATGGTTAAGGTGAGACTCAAAACCAGAAAGATGGAGTTGACTCCACAACAATTTTTGAGTTTCTTCCACAAAAATTAAAATGTTATATTCTGGAAGTCTTAGTGAAAGACTTGAGGCAGTAGGTGACAAGGAATGATACCATGGCAGGTCTGCCAGCCTGCCCACCTAAGGGATAGTACTCCCCGCAGGGACCATTTGGATATTTGTGCAGTGGAGGCAGTTAGAGGAGGTCATAATAAGTGTGAGAATTGCTACTGGTATTTGGTGCCAAGAAAACCAGGATACTAAGTGTCCTGCAATGCCTGGGACAATCTCTCACAACAGATTATTCTTTCTAAAACTGATAATAGTATTCTTATTCAGAAACATGGTTGCAGAGGCCTAAGCAGATGGAGGAGCCTGCTGGTTCTTGTCTTCCAGAGAGACAAGATAGGAAATTCTACCTTAACACTAGCTTCAGTTTGAGTTGTTTCTCTAGGCTGCTCTAGGGAGACTCAGTCCTATGTCAGTAGCTCTGTGCTTAGTGGCCAGAGGACCTTGCTGCCTGTACTTACACATCCCTGTTCATTCCTGCCATCTTTCCCCAGGTTGACAATGACGAGATGTGTGATGTCTGTGAGGTCTGGACAGCAGAGAGCCTCTTCCCGTGCAGGGTCTGCACCAGGGTTTTCCATGATGGCTGCCTGCGTCGCATGGGCTACATCCAAGGAGAGAGTGCAGTAGAGGTGACTGAGATGGCACACACAGAAACCGGCTGGAGCTGCCACTATTGTGTGAGTCTGGATCTGCAGGGACAGTGTTGCTGCTGTACCACAGAGGACATGGCACTTTTCCTGAAGGCCCAGTCTTAGAACACTGGTTTCTAGGCAGTTACCTAAAGAGGTTTTCAATAGTAGTTATAAGTGTCCTAGAGCTAAGACAGGATTTCTCAATCCCAGTACTATTAACATTTTGTTGTGTATTAATTCTTTGTTGTGGGGGTTGTATGCATTGTAGGATTTTTAGCAACATCACTAGCCTCTAGCCCCCATCTAAACACTGATGATTCTCAAATGTGTGTCTAGACTTAAATTTTCTGTCTCTAGGACTTATATTCATCTTTATGTTTCACATGTACTTTGTATTCAGTGTGCCCCCAAGTGAACTTATCTTTCTCCCAAAACCTGGTTTTTTGTTGTTGTTGTTGTTGTTGTTTTGTATTTTTCTGAAGCTGGAAACGGGGAGAGACAGTCAGACAGACTCCCGCATGCGCCCGACCGGGATCCACCCGGCACACCCACCAGGGGGCGATGCTCTGCCCACCAGGGGGCGATGCTCTGCCCCTCCGGGCGTCGCTCTGTTGTGACCAGAGCCACTCTAGCGCCTGGGGCAGAGGCCAAGGAGCCATCCCCAGCGCCCAGGGCATCTTTGCTCCAATGGAGCCTCGTTGCGGGAGGGGAAGAGAGAGACAGAGAGGAAGGAGAGGGGGAGGGGTGGAGAAGCAGATGGGCGCTTCTCCTGTGTGCCCCGGCCGGGAATCGAACCCAGGACTTCTGCACGCCAGGCCGACGCTCTACCACTGAGCCAACTGGCCAGGGCCAAAACCTGTTTTCCCTCCATTTCTTACCTCTGTGAATACTACCTTGCCCCACCCCCAGTTACCAACCCCAATTCATTTCTCTCTTACATCCCTCACATCTAGTAAGTCAACAGGTCCTATTGATTCTACCTTCTAATATATCTCTCAAATCTCTCCCCTCTTCTCTTTTCTCACATCTTAGTTTAGTCACTCATCTTTTCTTATCTATACTATGAAACAGCCACCAGATTTCCCCCTCTAATCGATTTTCCACACAGCAGTCAAAGATCTCACCATGGTACGCCACACTTAAAAACCCTTCAGCGACTCCTCTTTGCTCTCAGAATAAAAACTCAATTTAAGGGGCTCAGTAAAAGGGCATCTGAGGCCCTTCACAGTCAGACGTCTGCCTGCCTCCGCACCCTTTTATCCTTCCTTCTTGCTTTCCCCACACATACTCTATGCTCCAACCACAGTGAACATCTCAGTGTTACACAACATTGTGCCCAGAGTATACTAAATGCTCAGAAGTGTTTATTGAAAGAATAGTTTGAGTTCTTTATGAAATCCACAAATGAATATTCATGAAACATCTGTTCTTTGCTGATATTTTAGGGGGAAAATATCCTACTTGTAAGAATCTTTGATATTTTAAAGACTGTAAGATGATAAATTAATGTTAACAAATTAACATATCAGTGCTTTTTTGAAATTAAAACTTCTGTGGCACCACACACAAAAAAACTCATTTGATTTTAGAAACTTTGTCATAATAGCATCTCTTTCAAAACTACTCTGGAATAAATTAAAGTGATACAACCCACTAGGAACAGAGTTACAATTAAAATTATTTTAAACTAAAGTACTCTTTGAGCATAGTCTAACACAGAAGCCAAATCTATAAAATGGGTAAAGATGGAGCCACTCTGGTTGATGGAGCCAGGGAGTCACAACCCTACCCCTTAACAGTCCCCTTTCTCCCTTGCAGCAGCTTCCTAAGGCACTTTTAAGGGAGCCCTAGGGTATCTCAGAAAATGACTTTAAACCCACTATTTTAGTATAGGGGACTTTAGTACAAGGGCTGGAATGAGAATACCTGGGTTCTGGGGAAGATTCTGCTCCATGGTTGAGCAACTCTAAGCAAGTCCTTTCCCTTTTCTGGGTCTTCAGTCTCCTTGACTGTGAGTGAGAGGCTAGGATCAGAGGAGTTCAGAATTGCCTTTCATTTGAAATACTATTTCCATTTCTCGTGATCTTGGCCTTTCTCTCTTAGGGGCCTATGTGGCCACTGACTCAGCTCTTCTCCTTTTTTTGTTTATTTGTTTTCAGGACAACCTCAACTTGCTGCTTACTGAAGAGGAAATGTACAGCCTCACAGAGACCTTTCAGCAGTGTAAAGTCATCCCAGGTAAGGCTGGATGGTGCTGCTGGATGGAGGGGGCCAGACGGATTTCCCCATCATACTTTCGAGGGTGAAAGAAGTATCCTGGAATTTGGGGGCTAGCTGGTAAATAAGTCCCTACTCCCAAACTGGTGGCCAGCAGGGGCACCCACACCCAACCACAGCCTGAGCTATCCTGGTTATGGGAGACAAAGAATCTACAAGAGCTGGGAGTATAAGGGCTCTGCAGGGTACCCTAGAGGTGGGTGGAGGTACCCCACAGGCTGAGGAAGGAGTGGGCATGGCTAGCATGTGGTGTGCCTCCCCATAGATTGCTCCCTGACGCGGGAGGACTTCCTGCGCTACCGCCACCAAGCAGCAAAGCAGGGGGACAGTGACAGGGTTCTAAGTGAGGAGCAAGAGGAACAGGCAGCCCGCCAGTTTGCAGCCCTGGACCCTAGTCATCGAGGACACATAGAGTGGCCTGACTTCTTGTCCCATGAGTCCCTCCTACTTCTGCAGAAACTGCGTCCCCAGGTAAGGGCCAGCTGGGATGAGTTGTCTATGGGATACTGGGTGATAGACACCTGGGAAGAATGTTAGGAAGAGTGGGGGGAGCACTGGGTAGTCTCTGAGCAGGGACCAGAAAAGGGCTCAGGTTTCACTCAGTGACAGGTGACCAGGGCCTAGGCTGAGGAAACTGCCCAAGGAAGATTGAGTTGCACTGGATTCCACTGCAAATGTTGGTGCAACGAGAAAGGCTCTGGGCAGCTTCAAAGGGAGGTTGCAGAAGTGGTAATGGAGGTAGAATTCTCTGTGACTTGCCAGTTTACAAAGTATTTTTACATCCAAGTTCTTAACTTGTCTCTTCTTCCCCAGAACTCTCTGCTAAGGCTTCTGACAGTCAAGGAGCGGGAGCGAGCTCGAGCTACCTTCCTGGCCTGGGGCAGCGGGAGCACCATCAGTGAGACAGAGTGCCGCCGTGCACAGCACTCTTGGTTCTGCAAACACTTCCCAGAGGGTCCTTCCTCCAGCGTCAGGTCCGCTCCCTCCAAGTCCCTGCCCTCACTGATGTACCCTCTTCCTTTTCCCATGCCAAATGGCCCTAAATATGAAAGGTACCTCCTGGTTTCTCCTGCCAACAGCCAGGAGAGGATCCTTGTTTGCATTAGACAGAGGACACTGACTCCCTTTGGCCGAGGTATAGGGCAGCCTTTACTCCAACTCTAAGCTTTACCCCATGTCAGAAAACTTAGACATGCACACCTAGAGCCATGGGTTCACCAGGGCTTTGGAGGAGACAGGCCTTTCATTGTCCCACTCCTAACTACATGTCCTTGTGCCCAACAGCATCAGCCATGTGGGTCCCATAGCAGACAGCAGTCCAGCCAGCAGCAGCAAGAGTCAGGACAAGGCCCTGCTGCCCGCAGAGCATGAAGCCAGGTGAGTAGGATCTCCTCACCTGCTGTCTGCTCCCCTGACCCCCCCAACACACACAAATAAGAGAGGACATTACCCATTGCTCCCTCGAAAAAGCAAGTGTCCACCCCAGAAACTAGGCTCCAAGGGTGTACACTTGACCCCAGATCCATAGGGCCAGCCAGCTGGTCTGTCAGCTTGGAAACAGAGTGGCCATAACAATGTCAGGCACAATCCAGAGCTTCCCTGAGTTTTGTCCAATTCAAGCCATGCTGACACCAGGATAAGGTCTCATGAGCCCTTGGGCTCTGCAACCAGCCTCACAAACATGTTCTTTGATTCCGCTCCAGATCTGTGGACTGGCCTACCTTCCTGCGGGAGAATGTCATCTACATCTTGGCTGCTCGCCCAAACAGTGCAGCCATTCACCTGAAACCCCCAGGATAGCGTGGAGAAGAGAAGCTCAATTCGGGGACAGTAGCGTTCTCTCCTTCTCCTTTCTCCCTTTCCCCCACCAACCTCTGATACTGAGACTTATAAGGATGGAGCACTGCCAGCATCTCAATTTGTCACCAAGCTTTATGGCACTGAAATCACCATCACAACAGAGGCAGTAAATGCACTGCCACAGGGAGAAGCCCTGGGAGCCATGGCAGGACCCAGTCCTGGACACACACACCTCCACTTTCACACAATAGACTAGACTCGCCTCTGCACATGCATATGCATGCACACTCACACACATACATACCTACATGTCCATGCCTTCAGAGACCTGGTTATTTTGGTTTAATATGGACCCGAGTTCCTTCATTAAGCCACTGGTAGAGATTAGGGGCTCTCGACTCACCCCATTCTATTGGCCAGTTCCAATTTGATTAGATAAGACCCTGGCCAAGTGATTCTTAATAAGGGGGCATATCAGACTCAAATGCTGTCCTGGAGATGATGACAGCCTCCATTTTGTCTATGGAAAACCCCTTCTGTGGTGAGCCACTGTTCTGGTAGGTGTATGCTATGTTCTTCAGGTGTGTCGGGGTGGAAAAATGGCTAAAAACCACCACTTCCCTTTAGCCCATTATTTATTTAAATCCCAATTTGTGGTAACAGAGAAGGTAACTAGTCTGTGCAATCCTAATTATAAAAGGGGGCGGCAGTCCTTCCCAGGGACCCAGAAGTCTAGGAACCTCTCAGGTCATTCAAGTCCAAAAGTCTTTTTGAAGAACAGTCAAAAACCAAGGTTAGCCATCCTGGCCCTTGTTTTCCGATGCAAGCTCATGGCCCAGAGCCCAAGGGGCCTGAATGGAACAAGTATGATGGCAGGAATCAAAGCCCTCTGTGTTAGATGTTTCACCCAAGTCAGCTACCACAAAGACCTAAAGCCTGAGCTCCAGTGAGGACAAGTTCTAGATGGAAGAGAAGACAAGGTTCATGCTTTTCTGCCCTTCCAGCTCAACTTCACTGTATACCTAGAAAAGTATGCCATTGTAAGGAGAACAGAGCCAGCCTCTTCCATAGCACAAGAAAGAGCAGCTCCAGAGAAGCCCCAAGCAGGGACTCCTTTCCTCCACCTTGACCATGAAGATAAGAGGTTGGACCTAGGAAGATTTGTATCTCAGCTCTCTTAAGCAGTTAACATCCCAGCAAAGCCTCACAGGAGAGTTTTCCCTTCTCCCCATTGCTGAGATATGGCCTGAGCTGCTACTTCCTCCCACTATTCACCACATGTTCTTCCCACCAGGCTAAGGCCCTGGGCCTAGAATGGGAGAGCATTGAGGACAAGCAGAGGCTGCCACAGACCATCAAGGCCTGGCCTCTAAGCCCCAGCTATTCTTCCTGTATTCTCATCAGTGCATTTTGTGGGTCAGCCCTGGCCTTTGGGTTCAGGTTTCTGTTTCCAACCTAATGACTTAGGTTTAGCCCAATCTAACTACCACAAGTTACTTGAGAGGGGGTTGGCTCAGTCATGCAGAAGCTAACATATCCCCATTGCTCAAGTAACTTGTACTAAATTGGTTGTTAACAGAAGCAGCAGCATATAGCTCAGTGTTGAGATGCTCAGAGGGAGGGGTATCTGCAACCAGAAGTGGGGTATATGGTCCCCTGCAGAAACTGCCTGACCTGGAAGCAGGGTGAGAAGCCTCTGAGTTTGGGTTATTTAGGTCTGAAATGAAATAGAGGACAAATCTGGGTTCATGTATATGACCCTGAACTTTTCAAACCCCATAGCTTTTTTGTAAATATTCCTTAGCCATACTCTCAGGACTGATCAGTAGGAGGAGAAGTCATTATTCAGTCCAACCAAAAAGAAAAAAAGAGAGAGAAGGAGAAAGCACATGACTCTTGGGCCCAAGGACTGCATCTTAAGCAGCCAGGCCTGAGAAGATTAAAGCACATTAAGCACAGGGCCTCTTGCTTACTATCCTGGCAAATCACTTTCTACATCAGTGGCCCTAGGCTCCTTGATCTCACAGGGCATTTTGATTAAAGACAAGCTCTGGAGTTTGAGAGCTGAACAGCTTTTTTTCTCCTGCCTCATCATCAGTCACAAGGACTAGAAGTCCACCTTCTCATTTCCTGACTTCACAGATCAAGGTGATGCCTATGTCTCTGGAGCTGCAGCTTCTAGTTTTCTGTGGGTGAGTGGTGAAAGACCATGGGCCAGATCAGGCTAGTTGGATCCCAGGAACTGGCAAAGCGGGCCCCAGAGTTCTTCCACAATACAATCAGGCCCCTTTGGCATCACCTCGCCCTATTTCAGGACAGCCAGCTTCCTTGGTAGGGGTATGCTGCAGAGGGCCCAGGGGGACACTGCCCCCAGCCAAGGATAGAGTCCCCAGTCCACATGAGTCCTAGGAAGCAGAAAAGCAGAGAAAAGCAACCAGCTTCTTCTCTATAGGCATCTTAACTTCTTACCAGAGGAGAGTTCCATTGCTTTCTGTCTGTGATCTCCATTTGCAGTGTCCTAATCCATGGAGTCCTTCAGTATGTATGGAGACATTCAAACTTTTATAAACCTAGTGAACTCAATTCTCTTTCCTTTTCAAACCTTCCCATCACTGTGACTGTCTGAAATTCTTGCCAAGCACAAAAATTAGCGTATGACTCTAATAAGGGTAGGAGAAAATGTTTCAGTCTTTTCTTGGCTGCCGAAAACTGAGATCAGTGCTTTTCCCAAGCACCACCCATCCCACCCCCAAATGAGAGGCTGTTTTCCACCCAGCAGTCCTCTTCCCCATGCTCAAATTTGAGTACAGGGGCATCTGGACGACACAGTGAAGCTGCAGCCACAGAGGGTCAGCCGAGGCAGTGGCTGTGGCCATGTGACCTCTCCAGGTCTGCTCCATGGCTTCCTCTCCTAAGACCAGCCTTCCCCAGCAGATGCAGGCTCGGCACTTTTGAGCAGCGGCCCTTTTGGAGCAGTTCCCTCACTCCTAGGTACTGACCCACTCAAGTGCTCTTCTTCCTTTGAGGACAGCCAAAGCCATGAGCACATTGCCTCTTCCTGCCCTCAGCCCAAGTGACGAGGGCTGCAGGGCTGACACTGGCCTTTCTGGCCCTGGTGCTCCCTGTGGGATGTCACCCTGGCCTTGTTTGAGTGGCCAAATCTGGGTTTCCCCCATTCCTATCACCAACATGGGAAACACAGAATCAAACTGCCTGGGAAGAGGGCACCTCACTGGGAGGTAAGCCCAGGATTGTGCCTAGGCTAAGAGTAGCCCAAAGCACAACCTCAACCATGTGTGTCTCACAGCTTTAGTGAGAGTGGTGCCAGGAAGTCCTAAAGCCAAGAGGGAAGCTCAGCAAAGGCTTTCTGGCAGGGCTAGCCATGACTACCCCAGAGCCATGAGTAACCTCCAGGTAGGACTGGTAGCAGGCTCTAGTGACCCTGCAAGCATGTTCCCTTCTACCCAGCAGAGTAAAGGGAGATACATACTTGGCACTAAAAGACAGAACCACCCTGATGCCAGAATTTCAGGACATCCTGGCAGCACCTGTAACCATAACCCCCTTTTTACCCCTCTATTACAGTGGAATAAAATTGCTACTTTCTCCATGCCACTTAGTTTGAATTTTCTCAGGATCTCTCTCTGGGCCCCTGCCTGCAGCCCACAACAGAGATCTATCTCCCTGAGTGAGGGATATTAATGTATCATGCCTGTTTCCAACAGCTCAGCCCCGGAGTGGGGTGGGACTGGGCATTTTCCTGCTGTTGCTTTCCTGCTGCCACTGCTTTTGGTAACCCTGAAAGGAAAAACAAAAAACCAGGTTACAGAATTTCCACTAGAACCAACTAGCACTAAGGAAAACCTTCTTCCCTCTGGGCCACATACCCTGATGACCCAGATCATGGAGAGGGTATCAGGTCTGGTCTGGGCCAGGGGCTAAGAAGCCCAGTCACAGTATGTATAAAATGGGTTGATGTAACCACAGATGTGAACAAGGTATAAGTAGCAAAGCCTTTCCATATCTATGGGGAAACACAGGCCTTCAAGTTTACCCTCCTTTAAGAGATGGCCTATGCTCTGTGTCCCAGCCAAAGTCAGGCTTGTGTGTGTCTGGGGGGGGGGGGGGGGGGTCTGAGAGCTCTCACGTAACAGTGAAGGATCCAGTGCCCTGTGGTCCCTCGTGCCCTTCTTATGTGCTTTTCTGAGGAAGGTAACTTGACAGCAAGCTTAGGGGAACATCCCCAAGCCCTGTCTTCCCATCATTATAGCTGCATGCTCCTCCCTATGGCTCAGCCTTTACTCAAGAAGGAGCTGATGCTCCCAGAGGCTGGGCACAGTGGAAATCATAATAAAGACATTGTGATGCTATTTCAGCTTCCCGTTTCCTGTTGTTGGGACATCTGGCACGTTTCTGTGTGATTTTATGTCATTGGCAAATTCCTGAGTCTGGGTCTAAGACAGGAGCAGCTGTGGCCTCCAAGAACACAATACATTGCAGCTCTCTTTCTAGAGCTTTCCTGGTACTGACCCTCCCAAGAATCAAGTGATGGGTGGGGACTGGAGGAGGCAGGAGTTCCCTCACCAACACAGAGGGGATATGGAGGCACTGAAGAGGCCCGAGTTTTTGGAGACAGTGAAGAAGTAAAGCCTCTAAGCCTGTCTGCTATGTATCGCCCCACCCTCCCCACGAAGGGCCCTTTTTAGATGCCTTTCCCAGTTCCTGCTGAGCTACAAAGTTGAGAAGGTAATTGGTTGTTTTCTCCTGCTCTTCTGGGCTGTACTTGGTCTGAGTGTGTCCTATCCATTTTTGCTAGTTTTAAAGTGACATTTAATGTGATATAATAGGGTTGAGTAAACTACAATCTGGAGAAGCTTTAGGATGACCATAGAATCTCCACTTATCCCTTTACCTGGTAAGAACAGGAAGTGCTTTGTATAAAGTAATTAATCTTCAAAATAACCTTATGAGATTTATATACAGATGAGAAAAGTGAGGAACAGAGAGGCTGAAAGTTTCACACAGCTAGAAAGCAGGGGAACCAGGTAATCTGGCTTCAGTACCTATATTCTTAATCCACCCACAGTTCCAGGCATAGGTGGGAGTACAGCCAATGGCCTCTGTCTAAAGTACACTTCTAGGAAATGGCTACTGAGTGGTCTAGCACCTCCCCTTTCCACCTTCTTGGAACAGACATACACAGGTAGTCAGGCCTATAACCATGTCACAGGATTTCTTACCAGCTGCACAGCTCACCCCATTCACTTGCAGGGCTCCCATACCTCACCTCCCTGGAGTTTCTCCATGGAGGTCCATCAGGCTCAGGATAGCTTAGTAACATCCTACAGGTCCCTTCTCCGTCTCAAGGCACAGTGAAACCAAGCATTGGGACAGAAAAAGAGGCATAAAAGCTGGGCCTCTGTAGACGCTAATAACAAGATTTGCCCACCTCAGTCCAGCAGTCCTGACTGGAACTTTAGACCCTTTCAGAACTGTTCTTCCTACCAATTGCCACTTGTTTCTGGGGCTGGATGGAGCCTTGGTTCTCCCATCCAAGTACTAACCAGGCCCGACCCTGCTTAGCTTCCGAGATCAGACGAGATCGGGCACGTTCAGGGTGGTATGGCCATAGACGAGCCTTGGTTCCATGTGTTCTGCCCACCTGTCCTGCTTTGGCTTAAGTGTGCTCCTCTTTATCTCTAGGGAAAGTCATTCCCCCAAAGGTAACAGCAGCTGCTAATTTGCTAAACATGGAGTAGTGTGTTCTCTGTCCCATCCCACCCAAAGGGTTATTTGAAGTTGAACCTTGCTGAATCTGTTCCTCGGCTGTAAAAATTTAGAAAATAGTCCCTTTTCTGTCTGCCTCCTAGGCTGATAGTTGAGTGAGAACAGAGTAACTTTGATAAGAGAAAAGAGCTGAGTGAGCAGCTTGGATTTCTGGCCCCATCTGAAGGCTGTGTGTATATCCTCTTCCACCCACCCTCGTAACTCCCAGGCCTAGCCGGGGTACTGCCAATGGCCTCTGTCCACAGTGCTGAAGTCACAGCCAAGTCAGTTGGGAATCTTCAGTCCCTCTTTTTTGTTTTGTTTTGTACTGTAGTATACTACTAATTTACTCATATATACATTCACCTTACAATCTTATATTTTAACATTTATCAAAAACAAAAATATTGAATACTTGATAAATTTGTATGTCACCCTTACACAGGGGCCGTGCTAATTTATCTTCTCCGTGTTGTTTCAATCTTAGTACATGTGCTGCCAGAGTGAGCACTTCAGTCCCTCCTTGCCCCACCTTTACATAAGCATCAAGAACAGAGATTTCCAAGTTCAAGGACTGCTCTGAAACTCAGAAAGTATTACCAAAATGTTTATTTTATTTCATTTATTTCGAGTATCTTTGTTTTAAAAGCAAATATAACACTCCTTTCAAAATCATAACAGGTACAAATGTACAAGATGTGATTTAGCAGCTCAGAGAGAAAAGAGGTTGCAGTCTTCACTTGGTATGGTTAAACAGTATGAGGTGACTACCCAAAATCTGGTGGAACATGAGGCTACATGAAACGAAATTCAGAGTCAGAGGAGGGAGCAGGCTGGCTCATCTGTACACTGCACTGGCATGCCAAGAAAAATCCAAAAGCTAAATCAGGCTCCACAAAGTGAAACCCAGCCAGGGGAACATGGTCTTAGTGTCTGCAACAGAACAAAGCAGAAGAGAAATCCATGAAGGCCTGGTGTTCACCCTGGAGAGGAGCAGACTTGAGAGGATGCAGAGGCTGATACCTGGTAGATGGTACCTACAGGGTCTACGTGACCTCAAGCACAGAGCTAAGACCAAAGGTGGAGTAGAGGCAGATTCCTGCTTAATAAGACTCAAAGGTAACTGGATCCCAGGGAAGGTATGAAACTGTATAAACATATGACAGAAGTATTGAGTTGGGGGAGGAGGATGCCTTACTAAGTATCCAATCCTCTTGAGACCTATGATGCCAATAAATGGTTAAGGACCTTTTGGTGAGTTCCCAGTCCTGAGCCCAGCTGAGCTGTATAGGGAGATCTATGATTGTACAAATACACATGACCACCAAAGCATCACCATCACTGGGTTAGGAACTTTATTTAGTTTGACCTTTCAGAACAACTGTTGTGTCTGCAGCTGTGGGTCCTGATCTGAGAGAAAAGATCCAAGGTCTCAATACTCTGATGTCCCCTTTCTGGGTGGGCTCTGAGAAGCTTCTCTAGAACCTGATGTTGCACGCCCTCTGCTGGTCATTCCTAGCACTGTCCTCTCACCCCAAGGCAAGAAATGATCCTCTTTGTATCAAGATGAGGGTTCATCCATGTCTAGGAGGAGGGCTTAAGCTGAGTCTGGGTTTGGGGAACTGTCTGGTTTAGGAATAAGACTAAGATCAGTGTCTCATGCTGAGGCCAAAGTTGGGACTCAGCATGGGACTGAAGTCTGGGCTCAAGTGTCAGCATGAAATATTTATCCACATATTAAATTTAATTTCTAAGTAACGAGAAATATGTATCCAGGTGAGATGCTGACTCAGGAAGAAATCAGTATGCATCTAGTGTAATGGGGTCAATGTAGCATTCCTATACTAGGTGGAAGCATCAGGTAATAAGCACCAGCCACGGGAGAACTCAAGGAGAGATATTGTCAGAGAAGTATAAGGTATGGGGGACAGAATGAGGTAGTCACTAATTTCTAAGGGCCTCCCAACCTTAAAGATGGTGGTAATGGGCAGGCTAGAGCCCATTTCTCCTCAGAAGGCAGATTTCAGTATTCTTCATCCAGCTTCCTGTTAAAGTCCTCCACCATCCCTAGTACTGTCACATACAAATCACAAATGCAATTTGGGGACAGAAGAGGTCAAAGGGCTAGTCTTGTCACTGCAGAGAGCTGGTAGCTGTGGAGGTAAGTCTTCCTTTCCCCCAGGATTCTGTTTCTACTGGCAACAGTGCCTGGCAAACTCCCACACCAAGATCTTAGCAACCGTGGGAGCCCCTGGCAACTGCTGCCATGGTGACAAGACAAGGAACTGAGAATGGGCTGAAGGGGGAGCATTTCCTTTGAAGCCTTCGGGATAAGTGCAAAATGGGGGAGGCTCCCTTTCATACACAGTCTGCTAGGGAACAAGTGCTCCTGTCTAAACACCTCCTCCCTGGCACCCACCCCTACCTGTGCCCCCAGGTTCCGGTTCCTTCAGGGTGAAGAAATGAGGGACACCTAGGATTATGATGTCTCCATGGGGAGGGAGTGTGAGGGGGTGTTTGAACTGACATGATCACAGATGCATGCATACACTGGCAGACCCAATGTCAGTGTGTCAAGAGCCATGATGCCACACTTCATCCACTCTTTTGTCATGTAGACACAGGCCTGCACAGTCATTTAATTACACATGTACACTAAAACAAAATCATACACCTACGGCAAATAACAGAATCAGACACACTACCACACAAAAATAATTACACAGATACACTTACAAATTACATTACAAATAAAACAGTACAAATAACTCTCAATCAGACTCAAGCATTTACACATGCACTCACATACCCAGATATCTATGAACATTCAAAGTAACTGTTAATTTTGTGAGCATTAACTATATGCCAACCTCAGAACTAGGTGTATTACATGTTACTTTAATTAACCCTCACAACACCCTATGAGGTACTGTTGCTGTCTATCCCCATTTTACAAAGAAGGAAATGAGGCACAGATGTGGCAAGTAACCTTACAAGATCGACAGTCTACCTCCAGAGCCTGCATTCTTCTACCCTATTCTTCACCCTGATTCCTCACACACACCTTACACCCAGGGCCAGAGGCGGATTAAGGTTGGTTGAGGCCCTGGACGCAGAGGAAAATATTGGGCCCCTTAAAAAAAAAGAAAGAGCCTGACCATGCAGTGGCGCAGTGGACTGAGCATCGGACTGGGATGCGGAGGACCCAGGTTCGAGACGCCGAGGTCGCCAGCTTGAGCTCATCTGATTTGAGCAAAGCTCACCAGCTTGGACCCAAGGTCGCTGGCTTGAGCAAGGGGTTACTCAGTCTGCTGAAGGCCCGCGGTCAAGACACATATGAAAAAGCAATCAATGAACAACTAAGGTGTCACAACAAAAAACTGATGATTAATGCTTCTCATCTCTCCCCGTTCCTGTCTGTCCCTATCTATCCCTCTCTCTGACTCTCTGTCTCTGTAAAAAGAGAGAGAGAGAGAGAGACAAGGAAAATAAAAATACATGTTAACCATATTTTTAAATAAATAAAAAATACTATGTACTATTAATGTTAAAATTGGACATATGAAACCAAACTTGGTGTCATTAGAAAAAAGTGTAAAATTGGGATTTTGTGGAGCCCTTCAGAAGTTGGGGCCCAGGGCACACACCTGGTGTACCCGCTGTTAAATCCGCTTTTGCCCAGGACAATGGGACAGAAGACAGCAATAGCAAACATAGCGAAGAAAGCCCATCTCACCAACACCAGAAGGAACAGCCTTGCACCCTCAAAGTTCTAAGTCTACACTTTAGCACTTGCAGGGACCAGGTTAAGGGCCAGTGACTAAATTTTCTGCCTCACTGTTGGCAAAGGCAAGGCTGGAGGAGGCAAAATACACAACTGTAATAGGAGGAAACAGAGCCACCCACTAATCAGGCCCCAATGAGTCTGGAGAAAGGGCAGTGAGAGCCCCCAGATCTAAGGAGTCAGTACCAGTCTTGGGCTTCCTTATCCGACTTTGCCCATCTCCACGTCACACTATTCCATTACTTCATCACCCCACTTCCCCGCCCTTCTTCATTCTTCTGCACCCCATCTCTTTCCCATCCTTTTGCTGCTCACTCCATCTCCCCTCTCTTCTATTCCTTGCTTCCCACTTCCCCTTCTCATCTTCTCCCCTCCTTATCCCCTATCTCCCCTCCTCTTCTCAGCCCCTTTATCTCATCTTTCCTCCCTCCTCTCCTCATCCCCCAAACCCCACCTCATCTCCATCCTCCTCTTACCCAACTTCCTTTCCTTCCTTCGCATCCCACACTCCTTTACACCTGGGATCCCCATAGTGAGTACTAGAAAGAGGACAGGTAGTAGAGCCTATGCAGTCCTGACTTCAGGACCCCTAGGCCTCTCTCCTGCTCTGCTCTGTAGCCTAAGTACTGATGCTCTCTCTACAAGCCTCAGTCTCCAGCTCTATCCAGTTTGTATGACCTCACGGATGTACAAACTTTATCTGAAAAAAACGTCAAAGAGAGGTAAATGTCCTAGTCCTCAAATCCTCCAAGAATTCATTCCCCGTATTCACCCCGAGGTTACCCCCACCCCACCCCCAGTTCCCTTTAGCACAGATGGGCCTGGGAGACAGTGACGTGGGCGCCAGGCACCGTGTCTGCTCAAGCGTCGGCTTCCGCTGCTGGTGACCGCCTCCGCAGCCTTGCCTGCTCTGAACAGCGGGGACACTGGGTTGAGATTTAATAGGGAGTGGGGGTGGGGTGGGACTGAGATGGGAGATTCTGCTAGTATTAAGAAATGAGATCATGTGGACCTGAGATGAAGGATTAAATGGAGGACCTAGCATAGGAGAGATCACGAGAGCAGAAAGGATTAAAAATACGATAAGCCAAAAGATCGTGGGGTAAAGCCTGAAGATTATATGGGGCCAAGAAGAGGGAAAAGTAAAGGGGGGGGGGGTACTAAAATGAGGAAAGTCAAAGGGTAAGTCGGATGAAAGAGTATAGAGAGAACTTTAACGGAGATTGTGGGGGTTGCTGAAAAGGGGGAACTGAGATGTGGGGATTATACAGAGAATGAAAAGGGGACTCAGAACAGATCTCACGGAGGTGTCAAACAGGGGGAGAACTAGAAGGTTACAAAGGAGAAAGTAAAAGGGCACTTAAACTCTCCATGTCTACCCCGGCCTGTTTTGAAATTGTTAGGTCACGTCAGGTCACCTCTGGATCAAGGTAAGGTAAAAGTAAATCAGGTCAGGTCAAAATCAGTTCACAGTTCGACAGAATACAGGTTAAGAAGGGGTGACCTTTTGACCCTAGTCCAGACACCACACCTCCCAGAGTGCACTATTTTCTCCCCTACCATCCTAAATGATGAGACGAAAGAATGCCCAGAGTCACCGCCAACTGGTAGGCGCAGTTTTCCTTTAAGGCTACCTTTGACACTGCACGAGTTCCAGAAGGTTCTCCCGGGATTCCAGCAGTGGCCAGTACGTCCCACCTTCCCAAACCGGAGATTGGACTAATAGAGTTGCGCACCCCACCTCCCAGCTCGAGTCTGAGTCCCACAGACCAACCAATAAAATCAAAGGGCGCATGGAGTTGCCGCCCTCTGTCCCTTTCACCAATGACACGACAAGATAGCGAAGAGGTGTGGTTGACTGATCCCAGAGTGTACCAATCAGACCCCCACCAATCATTGCCAGGAATGTGTGCGCGTGTGGCCAAGTGACAGGGGTGGAGAATGGGCGGCTATCACTAAGCCACTCGTAGAAAACTATCCAATTACAACAGAGATTGAGCTGAGTGACGGGCAGACAGCGCAATGGGCAGCACGAAGGCGGAGTCGTGGGGGCGGGTCCCCGGGCCCGCTGTCTGAGGCCGGCGGGCAGGCGACTCCTGTCCCGAGTGGAGGCGTCGGAGCCGGAGCCGGGGGAGGGGGCAGCGGCTATCTGACGGACCGCGGAGGCGCCCGCAGCTCCTCACCGGTGAGGGCGCCGAGCTAGGATTCGGGGGTCCTGGGATTGGGGGCGTCGCGAAGCCAGGGGACCTGGCGTCAGGGTTTGGGACACGGAGGGCCCGTGGGCTCTTCTGCCATAGGGGTGCGGGGACTCAGTTTCTGCAAGGTGCTCCTTGTCCGCGATCCTCTTACGCTGGGGGCAGCCAGCGTCTGAGCCGGGGAGGGTCGGGCCGGGTTGGATTAGGTTCCGCGGGGCGGAGGCGTTTCTGAGCTGGCCCAGCCAGCCAGCACCGGTGACATCACCGACCACCCTCCCCCGCCCGAACCCCCTCCCTCTCTCTTCTCTTTCTCTCCTCGCCGCGCCTTTTGTCCCGGCAGGTCTCAGCTCTGCCCCGCCCCTCCCCGCCCATCTATGAGGGAGGAGACTCCCCATCAATGACTTCATTGAGTAGGTTCTTGGGGATTGGGGTCGGGTCCTCCCGGGAAAGAGAAGCGAGAGGAACACAGTGCATCTCAGGCCCTTACAGACAATCACACCTGTCACAAGGTACACACGCTGCCACTCACAGCACACGCTCGCACTGCCAGCCTCACTGTCACACTGTCATACAGCTGTTCACAACCAGACATTCCTGCACCTGAGAACAAGTGACCGCTGGAGCCTATCCCTTCACTTCTACACCTGGGGATCAGGCCCAGCTCCTGCTGCACCGGACAGGCCTTGCTGGGCAAGTGCCTCAGAACCTGAGGAGGTGACTTCCAGAGCTGCAGCTTTCCAAGCAGGCTCCGGTGGAGCGATCAGAGGTGAGGGGCTGGGCTGGGCATGTTTAAGCGCACAGTGCTCTCCTGCCCGTCCCCAGCAGCATCCCCACTACAGGCTCGAGGAGCTTTCCGGAGCTTCCCACACTTCTGGGGAGAAGACTTCTTAGCCAGCTTGATGTTTAAAATTCAGCTGGAGCCCTTAAAACTTCGAGCGTGGACGCTGAATGGGTTTGTAAAGTTTCGGTAAGTCCCACCGGAGAATGGCACTCATACCCGTATCAAGTCAAATTCTCCATGTCACATCCCCCCTCCATTGCCTACTTGCTTCCTCCATCTCATCTTCATCTCATCCTCATCTCATCCCCATTACATATAAGAGCCTCCTACCTCACCTCTACATTTGAATGAAGTGTACCTTTATCATTCATCTCCTATACCAAACCCTTCAGGCATCCACCCCTTTTCCACAAACATCTCCAGTATTTTAACTCTCTACATCTCTCTCTCTCTCTCTCTCTCTCTCTCTCTCAACACACTAGTAACCCATTTTTTTTTCCTCAGCCATTTCCATTTGTCATCCCTCATCCCCCCCCCCATCAGTCCTTCATTTTCTGTATCAACCATCTCCCTGCCCTATACCAGTCCCCTTTGACATTTCTCCTCGCTTTTTATTCCTGCCTCTGCATTAACATCCTCTTCATTCTTCATTAAAGGCAGTGCCATGCCTTGGGGATCCTTTGTCATTCCAACATGTGGCTTGTGGGTAGGGAGAGGGAGGGAAGAAAGAAGGAAGGAAAAGGTGATTCCTGAAAGAGATTGCCCTGTGTCTGTGGAGGCAAGAGAATTATAGGTCTAGAACAGCTAGCAGCCAGCAGGTGGGGGCTGGGGAGAAAGCTGGCCAGATGAAGAGGTAATGCAGGGACAGCAAGAGAAAGGTGAAGAATTGGCAAGTCTTTCATTTGCCCTCTGCCTAGAAGCTGCTGTAGTTCTCTGGAGGCACCCTGTTGGTGTGCTAGGATTCCTTCCCATTCCCAGGGGGAAGAAGGTGTGGGCTGAGGCAGAGATGGCAGACCACCCCCAGCTCCCTCTCAGACAGCTTTTACTGCTGCTTCCGAAAATGGCTGCCCTCCCCCACATGCTCTTTCTTCTCTGCCTCCTCCAACCCCAGCCTCCCCCATCAAGCGTGACATGCTGGTAGGGGAAGAAGGGGAGTACTGGCCTTTTGGGTGCTTTCTTTTTGTCAGAGTGAGGTGACTCCCAGAACCATGAGTCAACCCAGCCACCTGCAACAGGCCTTGTGGGGGCAGGAGCTAGGGCCATTGTCCCTACCTAACTGGAGCCTTCAGGCCTCCTCCTACCAATTACAGCCCTCATTCCTGCCAGGAAACCTATACCCCTCGCCGAAGAAGTCACAGGCAGAAAAGCAGGTCTCAGCTGTGGCTGCCAGCCCAGGACATTGCTAGAAAGACTCCGGTTCTCTGGGCTTTAGCAGGAGTTGGCCAAATCTCTCAGAAGAGCTGGAGAATGTCTTCTGGCCATTCTCCCAAATAACTCTAGATACAGGAAAGTCCCCTCCCCTTCATATTCACCAGAGTCATTGGTGAAGGGAGATTAGCATGGAAGAATTAAAGCCTTATGTTTCTCTCTCACATAACAAAAGCCCCTGTATCCAACTTAGAAGGGACTACCAGAGGAGTGTGGGCCTGGCACTGGGACTGATCCTAAACCACTGGACAGATGAGAGGGAGGAATTGGTAGGGAAGGTATTAAGGAAATGGTAGTTAGTGCCCATTTGTCTCCTAACAACTAAGGTTTTAAAAGGTCCTACTGCCAGGATGTTTTTGTTCACTAACATTGATGCTTAGGTGGCACAGACATGTCTTCACACACAGTTTTATGTGTAGACACTGGGAAATGAGTAAAAGGAACTGTTGCCCTGGTTGAGGGAAGGACAGTGTCATCCTGCTACTAATGAGGGAGTTAGAAACGGCAGTTTCTAAAGGCTGTGAGTCATCCTCTGATGTGAGTCACACGTGAGGCTTAGCATAGTTTGGGGATCTGGGGGCAGGGAGGCTGGGGTCTCCAGTGGCCGAGAGGACTCCAGGCACCCATACCCTGACTCAGCCTGGCTGGCCAGGACAGCTGGCTGAAGACCTAGGCCTGTCCCCAGTCCTAGGCCACTGCCCCAGCTGCCCTTAGCCTGGGCACCATGCCTGAGGCATGGCGTAGGAGACCATGATGCCCAGGTGACCTCACCCCCTACATTGATCTTCGCCAGCTTCTGTGTGTGGATCTGTCAGTTCATGGTGCCACCTCACTGAGAAGGGCCTTTGAAGGGTCCTCAGTCTGGCCCAAGATCGTGGGCCTTAGCCTAGCTCCACAAAGTGGGCCACAGCCCCCAGCTTCCTGCTGGGAAAACCCAGGAACTGAGGAAAGAATCACAGAATCCTAGAATGTCAGAGCTGGAAGAGATCATCTAGTCCAAACCTTTCATTTTACTGATGGGGAGACAGAGGCCCACAGGAAAGGCATGACCTGTTTTAAGTCACACAGTGACTTTTAGGGATTGCAGGATCATCAGGAGCAGGGCTGGGGCAGAAGGGAATAGAGACATCAAGGACTGGCCCTGGATTTCTTTCAGAAACAAGGAGACCAGTGCCGGTCCAGTGGCTGTGATGGGAAAGGATTATTACAAGATTCTTGGGATCCCATCGGGAGCCAACGAGGATGAGATCAAGAAAGCCTATCGAAAGATGGCTTTGAAGTACCACCCAGACAAGAACAAAGAACCCAACGCTGAGGAGAAGTTTAAGGAAATTGCAGAGGCCTATGATGTGCTGAGTGACCCTAAGAAACGGGGCCTGTATGACCAGTATGGGGAAGAAGGTAAGAGAGCAGTGCTCCAGCATGATATTGGACCACTGTCCTTATTTGGGGTCCTGGGGGGCCCAGTTCTCATAGCAGGGAACTGGAGACTGAGAGGGGGTAAGGAAGGCGAGTGTTCCTAACACTGACACCCAGAGGAGAGGAGAGACAGCCCATTCCCCAGCCTTGGCTTACCTAATTCTCCCCACCTCTCTCTGCCCCTCGCCCTGCTTAAGTTCAGGCCGCAGAGAGGTCTGAAGCTAGACCCAGAGGCCTTCCCCCTCCGGTTTTTTCCTCTCAGCCTTATTAGTCCTTCCTGAAGTCCCCACTGCTTCATTGGCTGATGGGGAAGGCTAGGGAAAGGGAGTGTGTGGCTCTCTGAGGACAGAGTATTTACATTCATCAGCATAAAAGTTTGACCCATAAGCCACCTGGGAATTAACCACTGGAGCACTGAGTTAGAGCGATGGTTGTTCCCTTCTCTGCCCCCTCCCTGCCCACTTCAGGCCATCTGAACAGAGTTGGAACTTTGCCTCCCAGGGGAAGTGGCAGGGATCCAAGGGTGTAAGGGAAATTGCTGCTGGCATCTTGCCCCCTCACTGGGGTAGCTGGTGGCCATGCACAGGGTGGCAGGAAAGGCCCAAATAAAGCCTCTGAGAGGGCGGCCCCTCCCAGCACATCCCACGGGCATGATGTAGCTGCTAATTCTGGGCCTACCCCTCAGGGCCGCCTGCTACCCGCCAGCCACAGGCACCTGTCAGGCTATATTAAGAGACATAGTCACAGCTGAGGACTCTCCTTCCCGGGAGAAACTGTCCTTCCTCCCTAACTGTATCCACCTTTCTTTCACATTCTCCTCCTTATTCTCCCCACTCTAGCCTCAAATTAGATAGGCTAACCATATGCACTGTACCTGATGCAGAGAAGGCACTCAAAGGAATGTTCTTTTCCTCTCTTCCTCCTTGCTTTGTGTTCCATGACATTACCCTCTGTGCACCCAGTCCTCCCAGCTCCCTCTTCTGATTTTCCAAGCCACTAGTTCCTTCCATTTTCCCCTGCTCACCTACTAAACTTGCCAACTCCCAGAGACACCAGGTGTCTCCTGGGATCCCCACTCTTCTCTCAGCTAAGATTTTTTCCCCCTCTGGGATGGAGGAATGGGAGAAGTAGAGGTGGGAAGGGAGGGAAGCTGTGCAGACAGTGTGCCACCATGTGACCTGTCTAGGAATTGCACTTATTCCTCCACTGGGCCTCACCTTTGTTTAGGAAGGTGGGAGCTGGGAGAGAGCTACCTGGAAACTTCCCCCTCCTTAAGGACCGAGCCTAAGTGAAGGGCAAAGCTTAGTCCTTAGGCCCAGACACTGGGTTCTAATGTACATCTACATCCCAAGAGGTCTCCCAAGGATGCAGCACAACTTTAAGGGGACATCCAGAGCCTGAGGAGGGAAAAAACAGCCTTGGAAATGTGGGTTATATTTCTTTCAGCCCTGCCTCCTCCCCAACAACCAGACAGAACAGTTGTGTACATAGAATCTGTGCTCAGCCCTGGCTGGGGACAAGTTGTTCCCAGCTTGAAATGGGGGTGGCAGTGGTACAGCAGGAATCCCTACAGAGAAATTACCCCTTCCTGTCGTCATCAGTCCAACCTCCCTCTCTCCCTGAGCTCTGCCAAGCTTCCTGGACTCACCTGATCATCAGACCTCAACAGAAGGGAAGAACAGCCCCTGAGTCTGAAGCAAAGGGCGAAAGGCAGCTGCCAGGAGTCTCTGAACTGTCTGCCACTTGGCCCCTCTAATGAAATCCCAATCTGCCAGAGGCTAATTTAGACTCAGGCTTCTACAGCCAGTTGAAATTCTAGGTAAAAGGCCTCAAAGAGAAGAGTCCCTTCCTCTAGCTTGGGCCCCACCCTAAGCCTACATATTCTAGATCTAGATCTCAGTGTTAACCCCCTGCCTCGCTCCTTCCTATGCCCCCTACTATCCCATCACCACCACTGTCATCCCGCCAGTAAGGCTGCCTCCAGGAATCTGGGTCCCTTAGATAGGACCTGACTCCAGTGTGAGCAACTGGGGTCACCACCCACAACGTGCCAGCTCATTCATGCATTTTGGCTGCTCTGACATTAAGTATGAGGCGTAGGGCTTGGTGTTATATAACTCCAGGGAGCTCCATCCCCATTGTAATGTAGGTCTGTCTACTGTGTGAATGGTGCCCCCTGGAGTTGTGTAACACTATGAGCCCTGAGTGTGGGAACAAAGCATTTAAAAACTTTTTCTGGAGAAGTAGCTCCTCATCTCCAAGCTAGCGAGCTTTCCTGCTTTTGGGGGTCCTCTTTATTTCCCATTTGGTCAGAAGTCAGGGAAAGAAGAAACTGCTAGAAGCAGAGCTTCCTCTTGAGCTGTATCCCCACCTTATTTGGGACAGATCACTTACTAGAGCCCTGTGTGGTCAAATTTTATCCAATTGCCTCTTTCCCTGTGTGTCTTTGGAGATAAACAAACATTTCAGAGCCAGATATGATGTGTAATGTGACGCCAGGGCAGCCACTCAAAGCATGTGAGAGGTATTTGGGTCATCAGTACATGGGAGAGATTATAGGACTGGAACTCACATCCTCAGAGACTTTTAGTCTTAGCTTTTCCACCTATTGGGTGACTCAGTTTCTTTGAACCTCAATATATGCTTTATCAAACATATAATTAAGAGTAAAAATAATCTTGCCAGGGAGTTTTCTCACTGTACCAGGCCAGCCCTCTCTCTTGGAGTTAAAGGTTTCTTCTTTTTCTAGGCCCATGAGTTGGGAGCTAGAGGGCAAGGAGAGGAGACTGGGGTGGGGCCCCGACCAGCCACACTGTCCCTAACTTCTCCTCCCTCCAGGCCTGAAGACCGGCGGTGGTTCGTCAGGTGGCTCCAGTGGCTCCTTTCACTACACTTTCCATGGGGACCCCCATGCCACCTTTGCCTCCTTCTTTGGTGGCTCCAACCCCTTCGATATCTTCTTTGCCAGCAGTCGCTCCACTCGACCCTTCAGTGGTTTTGATCCAGATGACATGGATGTGGATGATGATGAGGACCCATTTGGCGCCTTCGGCCGCTTTGGCTTCAATGGGCTGAGCAGGGGTCCGAGGCGAGCTCCAGAACCACTGTACCCTCGGCGCAAAGTGCAGGACCCACCTGTGGTGCACGAGCTGAGGGTGTCCCTGGAAGAGATCTACCATGGCTCCACCAAGCGTATGAAGATCACAAGGCGACGCCTCAACCCCGATGGGCGAACTGTGCGCACTGAGGACAAGATCCTACACATTGTCATCAAGCGTGGCTGGAAGGAAGGCACCAAGATCACCTTCCCCAAAGAGGGTGATGCCACACCTGACAACATCCCTGCTGACATAGTCTTTGTGCTTAAAGACAAGCCCCATGCACACTTCCGCCGAGATGGTACCAACGTGCTCTACAGTGCCCTGATCAGCCTCAAGGAGGTGCGGCCCGGGTCAGGTTGTGTGTTTGACGAGGGGGGATGATAGGGGACATTCTTTCCCCGCTTTAACCTTTTTCTCTCTTCCCAGTCACTCTACCCCATCTCCTCCTCACTCTCTGCCTGATTTTCCCCAGGCGCTGTGTGGCTGTACCGTGAACATTCCCACCATTGATGGTCGAGTGATCCCTTTGCCCTGCAATGATGTCATCAAGCCAGGCACCGTGAAGAGACTCCGTGGGGAGGGCCTGCCCTTCCCTAAAGTGCCCACACAGCGGGGAGACCTCATTGTCGAATTCAAAGTTCGCTTCCCAGACAGACTACCACCACAGACACGACAGATCCTTAGGCAGCACCTGCCCTGCTCCTAGGCTCTGCCCCAGCCAGTCTACCACAGCAATACCCCACACTCACCCCCCCAGTGTGCACCCAACTGATGTCCACTGGACACCCGCAACTTTTCTAAAATGCAAAAAAAAAAAAAGCCACTGGTTTTCAGGAAAATGTTCCTATCCCTGACCCCTTTCAGAGCTGGGCTGCCTTGGGGGAGTGGGAGGGAGGTGGGGAGAACTAGCCCAGGCCAGGGGACAATTTTCATGTCACTAGCTTTGAATCCAGTTCGCACTCCAGTGGCTGGAGAGTGACCTGAGTGCTACTTGAAGATATAGAGAATCCTGTCACTGCCTGTAAATAGCATGCCTTTCTTCCCTTCTCAGCTTTGCTAATACCTCTCCTCTCCCTCCCCTGTGGTTTTCTCCTGTGGGGAGGAAGGGGATAGAAAGGACACTGCTTTCTCACCCCAGCCCCACCACCAGGTCCACAATGGCCAAGGTTATCACACACATATGCACACACACAAAGCACTCATCTAGAGCTGTCGGTGCCTCTCCAGGGCTGAGATGGAAAGGGAAGATCCATAATCTATGAACCAGGCCATTGAGTATGAGGCACTTTTCATTTGGGGCAGAGAGGTGAACGGGGCCCTCAGCAGCCTCCCTGACAGTTCCCCTGCCCAGATCCCAGAGCTGGAAGTTCTGTCCTCCCTGCTGCTCTCCGGAGTATGCAAGGACGGAGGAAGGGGAAGGGGGCCTGCTGTATTCAATCTAAGAGGTGGAGGACAGAGTCCATCTTCCCAGCCTTCATCAGGAAGGGACAGGGCTTTGGAGTCAGGTGGCAGCTATTCTCCAGCAAGAGATTCAGGGTCACAGGCTTCTCCCCACACCTCTGAACTCAGGGCCTCGCCACCCCCAAACTTCCAAATACCATTTTTGTGATATGTGAAGCTACTTATTTACCCTTCATGAGGCTGCGTGGGAAATTTCCAGCCCTTTGATGCCTGTGTGACGCCACCCCATTCCCACAGCAGTAAGAAGACCCAGTAGTGCAGGAGCTAGGGAAGACTGCTTAAGCAAGGGCCTGGGGTGGGGTCTTTAGGTTTTCTCACTTTGACAAGCCCTTGAATGTTTTTATAGTAGTTTTTGTATTTTTTTGTAATGACAGTATTATGAAAAAATAAAATATTTTAAAAATATGGCATCTGAGCAGGAACCTGGGTTGGAGGCGGGTGTGCCATGCCACTGTCAACCTTCCTCCAGGACCCTGATCACCTCTGAGAAGCACAAGCAGGACCTCAATATAAGGTGAAGCTGATTCCTTCATTCCTCTAACCCCAGACTCCTGGGATTTCCAAGACATACTACCCCAAATAGCAAAGACAGAAGATAGCACCAATTAGAAGAAGCAAATATATTTGCAAAGAATAAGTATCCTTGGTTATGAGAAACAGAGCCTATCCTCTTTGAAGGATGTGCTATCATGAGAACAAATAGATTTTCTCTACATGGACTATAATTTTCCTTTGAGAAAAATGTCTCTCCTAGGAGATGGAGAGGACTTTTTGGATGAATAGAAGAGACATGTCCCGAAAGACAGGGCAGTAAAGAGGACAGCTGGAGGTACCTGGGGTCTTTGGTGTATGCTGGTGGGGTCTGGTTGGGAACACAGGCTCCTTGGGAGGCATGAACATCATTGTTGGTCCTTAAATCTCAAAATTTTCCTGAGATGTATGTCCTGTTCTCTGAGCCACCTGTTCTGCTGAGACAGCTCTGGTCCTCAGGGCCTGCATGCTGTGCTGACTATATGATGCACCTGTCACTTTCCTTGGGTCTTGGTAGGGAAGAGCCCTGTAGTTGAAAGAATGCCCATCTGCGGGCTCTGCCTGGGCCTAGAGTTCTCCTGGTGCTTATTTTCCTCTGTGCCTGTGCCCTGTTTCCTCTCCAGGATCAGGCCCAGGATGACCATGCCCTCCCGAGCTTCAGCATTCCCAGTGCCATGAACACAGCTCTGCCTTTGCATGGTGCCGAGCTCCACACAAAAGCTGACACTGACTGGGATTTTAACATGGACCTTCCTGCCTTTGCCTTTTTTCCTGAAACAATGCCAGTGAAAAAAGCTCCTTACCCTTTTCAGAAGGAGCATGTTCATTCCAATGTAGAAACCATGGGTTCTTACAAGGGTGTCTGCTAGTCCCCTGGCCTGGGCAGGGAGAGCCCCAGTCCTTCTTCCCCTACTTGATGCTCTTATATTTCAGGTCTCCTAGGTTGACCCTCTTTACTTGGGGTTAAATTCTTGTCCTAGCTCTTCCCTGAGACCTGAAGCTCTGGGATCCAGGTCTTCTGGGCCAGACTGCTGCCTCCGGCCTCAGTGTGAATATGTAAGACCTAGGAAATTGTCATGTCTCTTCTGAGCACACTGGGGATGGGACTATGAGTCATTAGAAGCTAAGCTATCTGAGGCCAGGGGACCTCAATGAGAAAGCCATGAAGCTGTCTCTGTAGCTCTACCTGCAATTTTAACCTTATCTTCCTTAAAGGTTGCATGGGGGATTTGTGGTCCTTTAATGCCTATGTAACCCTACACACACATACACACACACACACATAAAAATTAAGATAGTAAAACAACTGGGGGAAAAGACTGGTTCAGCAAGATCCTGGGAAGTGGGGTCTTTATTGGTATTGGATTTTTTCACTTTGACAAGCCCCTGAATCCTTTTGTAGTAGTAGTAGTAGTAGTGTGTGTGTGTGTGTGTGTGTGTGTGTGTGTGTGTGTGAGAGAGAGAGAGAGAGAGAGAGAGAGAGAGAGAGAGAGAGAGAGAGAGAGAGAGAGATTTCTGGGCATCTCCCAGCTCACTGGATCTCATAACATTTTCTAATTGTGGCTGAGGAGCCGGAATCTTCATAGACTTCACTATATCCCTGGACTCTTTGGCCCTTGAAAGAATCCCTAAATTAGTCTCTAACATCCTATAGCTAAAGTGGAAACTCTCAGAAGATGCTCTGCTCCCCTCCAGATGCTCTTCTCCCTGTTGTCTGCCTCTGGGGCACTGCTCCTCTATGTCTGGAGTCTGTTGGGGCATAACTCCATTCTCATCCCTTGGGTCACGCCCTGCCATCTGGACTGCCTTTCTTGTTCCCCATACAGTCCTACTCTGCTACAATTTATCCATCTTAATGGGTGGGAAGAGCTAAAAAGTTTGTTTACTCTTCTCCTTGGACTGAGGGTCCTTCATGAACCATGATCAATATCTTGGAGCCCTCTGGCCTTTTTTGCTCAAAGCTAAGGGGGAAAGGTGAGAACTATCCAGGGTGTGAATGAATGTTTTATGATCAAATTATCTCCTGACCTGCCTAAAGGTTTCTTTCAAAGAGCTAAGCAAACTTGTCTTAGCCATCCCTGAAACATGAGTGACTGAAAGAGAAAAGTGAACTGGGAAAGGAGCCATGGTTGGGACTCTATCAACTTAACAGTTTTATGTATTCAAGGACCTTGAAAGGTAAACTCTTACCTGTCACACCCAAAGCCATATAATCGAGGCTTCCTAGTGCTTGTCTAATGCCTAGATCAAGGAAGGAAAGTTTGCAAGGGTATTCAGGTAGTGTTTCTGATTTATTGAGCGTACCAAATTTCCAGTTTCCAAGTGGCTTATTTCCAAGGACTTCCCAGAGGGGGCAATGTACAATTGGTAAAAACCATGAACAATACACATCTCTAGGGGTCCCACTTTGATAGATCTGCCCCAGCTTCTTGCACAAGTAAACGTTTGGGGTATTTTTCAATTGCTTCAAATCTAGGTTCTCTTTTCTTAATCCATTCCCTGCGTGACTCAAAAAGTCACTTTTTATGTCCTCTGAAGCATCAGCCCCCAAACCTTACTGGATAGCTTTCTGAATTCCTTAATAGCTTATACTTGGAGCCCTTTTCAGGCTCTGCCTCAGCCCTTTCACTAAGTCATTCTCTAACTGGAACTTTGCTGGGCCCTTCACATGGAAACTTCCTGGGTGTCACAATACAATCTTAGATCCTTGCTTCTTTTGCACACAAACACAGCAGGCTTTGAAAGTCTATGACTGTCCTTTAGCTAAGATTTGTCTGTTAGTTGCCCTGAGGCTGCCTCAGGGCCAGAGACTCTTGGACCCTATAGGACAGGACCCTCTACAAGACTCTGAACAATACAGCTCTTTGGGTTCAAAATATTATTGCTTACAGGAAATTCTCTAGGAAGAATGGAAACTGACACAAAGACATGGGAAGCCAGGTTGTACTGAAAAGAAGTCAAAACCCACAAATTTTCAATCGGCCTCTGTAAGAGGTATTAACATTTCAGTTGAGGTGAACGGTCCTCGTGCTAGGTCCTAGGAAAGCATACTCCAAAGGCCCAAATCTGAGGTGGAGAAGAAGGTAGTGGGAGTGGTGGCAAGAATTAAAGATAAGCTTGAGGCTCTCTCTCTCTTGTTAGAATCAATAAATTAAAAGGCCCTGGCCAGCTGGCTCAGTGGTAGAGTGTTGGCACACAGTGTGGATGTCCTGGGTTGGATTCCCAGCCAAGGCACATAGGAGAAGCGACCGTCTGCTTCTCCACCTCTCCCCCTCTTGCTTTTCTCTCTTATTTCTCTTCCCCTCCTGCAGCCATGGCACCATGGAGCGAGTTGGCCCGGGCACTGGTAATGGCTCTAGGGCCTCCGCCTCAGGCACTAAAAAATGGCTTTCATTGCAACGGGGCAAGGGCCCCAGAGGGGCAGAACATAACCCCCTAGTGAGCTTGCCAGGTGGATCCTGATCAGGCAAGAGTCTGTCTCTGGCTCCCCTCCTCTCACTAAATTTAAAAAGAAAAAGAAAAAAAGAACAAAAAACAAAGAGAAGCCCAGTCTTAAGGGTGAAAAGGAGAGAGTTTGGGGGCACTAAAGTCTATTAGCAGAGATCCTGAAACAAAGATAATGGGGTCAAAGAAGTTTAAATGAATAACAAGGCACAGAGAACTCCCAATGGCAAGGAGAGCTCCAAAGATGGAGGATATAAAACTATCAGTAGATGAGTAAAATAGGTCAGTGAAAATATGGGGGCAAATAGCAGTGTCCTCCAATGACAGAAAGAAGGCCAGTGATTGGGAATGAAAAGAGTGATATAGGCCTAGAGCCCACTGGAAAGTTGGGGTACAATGAAAAGAAGAAAGACAATGAAGAAAGCTAAGATGGGGTACAGTGTGGGAAGATGGAGCTCTACAGCATCCTCAGGTTGACAGGGCAATAAATAGGGATAGTGTGAGAGGGCTCACACCGAGGGGCTCTGAACTGGTTTTCTAAAGGGATCTGGTGAGAAGGTAGAAGCCAAAGAGAGAGAGAGCTCAGACAGAGGACTGGTGGAAGCCAAAGGGGACACAGAGAACAACACCTTCCCCAACCTCCCCAAACATGAGTAGGTCAGCTTCTACAGCCGCCCTAGCATGACCCTCCACCAGGGATCTTGCTGCAAACTGCCCTCACCAAGAGGCTTACCCAGATGGCTGCATAAGACAGGAAATAAAAGCTACAGCCAGGAGCAGAACAGAGATGAGAGGGCCCAACAGGCCAGGGAGGAGTCACATTCCCTTATGTCAATAACTTCATGATACTTCTTTCATTCCTAAATCAGAGTTTTCTTTCACATTCCCTTCCCTAAAGGTTTACCATCCCATGTCAATCTTGGCTGCACCGGGCTCTGGAATCGCTTAGGCATGCTAAGAAGAGGGGTACAAGAAAGAAGAAAAAGAGATTCATCGACACCTGCTTTTCCAAAGAGCAACCAGCAGCCTGACCTGTGGTGGTGCAGTGGATAAAGCGTCAACCTGGAACACTGAGGTTGCCAGTTCAAAACCATGGGCTTGCCTGGTCAAGGCACATATGGGAGTTGATGCTTTCTGCTCTTCCTTCTCTCTCTTTCTCCTCTCTCTATGTGGAATTTTTTTTTATTAAGTGAGAGGCAGGGAGACAGAGAGACAGACTCCCACATGCACCCCGATGAAGATCCACCTGGCAACCTCTATCTGGAGCTAATGCTCTGCCCATCTGGGGCTACTGCTCCATTACTTGGCAACTGAGCTACTTTAGCACCTGAGGTGAGGCCATGGAGTCATTCTCAGTACCTGAGGCCAACTTGCTCAAACCATTTGAGCCATGGCTGCAGGAGGGGCACACAGAGAGAGAACAAGTGGAGAAGCAGATGGTTGCTTCTCCTGTGTGCCCTGACTGGGAATTGAACCCAGGACTTCTACAAGCCAGGCCAATGCTATTGCTGAGCCAAATGGCCAGGGCCAAAAATTTTTTACACAATAGTGTTTTTTTTCATTTTTCTCTGCTGCAGAGCATTCTTTTCATGTTTATCACCAAGAAACACACTTTTTCACAACAGATTTATGCTGCATTGGTGATAACCCTCACTGAACTATGGGCATCAGTTCTGCCTCACTTTATAGTCAACTCTGAGGACTCATTCAAGTGAATTTCCTCCACACAACATAAAGGAAATCATCTGACAAAGGCAATTTCAGTGCACAATATTACACACAATATTATGAGCACGATAATGGCACAATAATTATATTAAAATATGTAAAGAAACAACTGTATATATTGTTTAAAACTTCAGATCTTGCCCTGGCTAGATAGCTCAGTTGGTTGGAGCATCCACCCAAAGCACAGAGGTTGCTGGTTTGATCCCTGGTCAGGGCACATACAGGAACAGATCGATGTTCTTGTCTCACTCTCTTTCCCCTTCTCTCTCACTAAAATCAATAAATTAGCCTGACCTGTGGTGGCGCAGTGGATAAAGCATCGACCTGGAAATGCTGAGGTCGCCGGTTCGAAACCCTGGGCTTGCCTGGTCAAGGCATATATGGGAGTTGATGCTTCCAGCTCCTCCCCCCTTCTCTCTCTCTCTGTCTCTCTCTCCTCTTTCTCCCTCTCTGTCTCCCTCTCTCCCTCTCTCTCTCTTCTCTAAAAATTAATAAATAAAATAAAATAATTTTTAAAAAAATCAATAAATTAAAAAAAAAACACTTCAGATATCTATATAAATATTTTCAAATATTGATGAGAAAATGAACCATGTCCTGTCATACATTAAAAAAGTTTTTAATTGAATATATTGAGGTGACATAAGTTAATAAAATTATATAGGTTTCACAAGTACAACTCTATAATACAGAATTGTCACACATTTAAAATTAAGTGTTTGGGTTCCCACTTAAACATAGTAGATCAAACAGACTTATCTCCTCTCTTACCCAAAGTTCCATTAAAAGCAAAGAAAAAAGAAAATAAACTATTGAAGATAACAAGAATGTAAGGGGATACATAAAAGATGTATCGGAAATCAAATGGAGAAATGGTAACTGATTTAACAGAGCAGACGTAACTACCAAGTTAAGCACTTACAGAAGAGGTCAGGAGAAGTAAGCCAATTCACCCCATAAACCTCAGCAGACTCAGAAAGTGGGGGTGGGGCAGGGCAAAGAATTGTAAATGATTATTAGATGATTTTTGACCATGTGGTAAACATGCTTAAATGACTACAAGTTTATATGGAAAAATAATGCCTGACCAGGCAGTGGTGCAGTGTGTAGCATCAGACTGGGACGCTGAAGGCCCAGGTTCGAAATCCTGAGGTCACTAGCTTGAGCACAGGCTCAATGGCTTCAGTGGGGGTGCTGGCTTAAGGGTGGAATCATAGGCATGACTCCATGGTCACTGGTCGCTGGCTTGAGCCCAAAGTCGCTGGCTTGAGCAAGGGGTCACTTGCTCTGCTGTAGCCTCCCAGTCAAGGCACATATGAAAAAGTAATCAATGAACAACTAAGGTGCCGCAAGGAAGAATTAATGTTTCTCATCTCTCTCCCTTCCTGTCTGTCAGTCCCTCTCTCTGTCTCTGTGAAAGAAAAAAAAGTTGTATAAAAAAGGAAACATAATTAGAGTATAATGTTTCACAAAACCATAAACAATATTCATATAGTCTAAATGCTGAACAATGATTTAACCAAAAATTATGAGTTTGGGGGAAGGAAAGTGGGGATGGTGGTGAAAGCCTAATCTTCCTCTTTCATAGTTAAAAAATCAATATATAATGTCTAAAATTAATATATCAAGAAATATAGCCTGGCTTGTAGCAGTGCAGTAGATAGTGCATCAACCTGGAATGCTGAGGGCACTGGTTCAAAACCCTGGGCTTGCCCGGTCAAGGCACATATGACAAGCGATCAGTGAACAACAAAAGTGAAGCAACTATGAGTTGATACTTCTTACTCCCTCTCTCCTCTCTCCTCTTTCTGTAAAAATTAATAAATAAAATCATTTAAGGCCTGACCTGTGGTGGCGCAGTGGATAAAGCGTCAACCTGGAAACACTGAGGTTGCCGTTCAAAACCCTGGGCTTGCCTGATCAAGGCACATATGGGAGTTGATGCTTCCTGCTCCTCCCCTCCCTCCCCTCTCTATAATGAATAAATAAAATCTTAAAAAAAAAAAGAAGTATTGGTAAAAGTATATTTTTTATAATAAGGAGGTCAACAATAAAAAAAAAACCTAAAGAACTTAAAGTGGTTGCCTCTATTAAACAGGCCTTGTGGTCGAAGAAAGTGATGGCAAAGAGCCAGCTTTTTGTTAAAAGACCTTACATTACTATTTGACTTTTAAAACAATGTGTATATATTATTCTGATAAACAAAAACTAATTTTTAAAATAACCAAGAAAAGCCTGGCACATGGTAGCACTGTGGATAGAGAGTCAGACTGTAACACTGAGGTCACCAGTTAGAAACCCTGGGCTTGCCTGGTCAGGGCACATATGACAAGCAAGCAATGATCAACTAAAGTGAAGCAACTATGAGTTAATACTTCTTGGTCCCCCCACCTCTGTAATATCAATAATAATAATAATAATAAAATAAGAAAAAAGCAAACAAGTCTGGGACAGAGATTTCATTTTAAAAAGCTACAAGTAAGCCTAAAATAGAATCCAATTTTTAAAATGAAGTCTACAAGATTCCCATTTCTGAAAATTTAACTAGGCTAGATATTATGAAATACCCTTGCACTAAACAACTAAATGCTGAATAAATTAGAATTTTTAAATGTATTTTCAAATGCATTTTTAAATGTATTGCTGATCTCACAAGAAAGTAAGAGAAGCTCTCAATATCAGAAAGGGAGAGAGAGGGAGAGAGGGAGGGAAGGAAGGAAAAAGGAAGAAAGAAATTTTAGAGCCAAAATTAGGTGGAAAGCCAGCACAGACATCAGAACTGTCCTAAAAATATGCTCAGCCCAGAAACCTAAAGCTTTACTGACTATGAGCCCCAGCAAGAAATAGTATTTAGACTTGACAAAGGAGGGGACTTGTATCTAAGAACTTCACATAAAGCTAGGCACCCAAAAGGGCAATATCTTAAAGATGTTAACAAGGAAATCTGCATGCTGGCAACAAGAATCAACAAGAAAACCAATCTGTCTCTGGTGACGCTAAGAATGGGGAGGAGAGACAGATTTGAGAAATAGATAAAATTACCAAAACTGAGTGGAAAGACTAAATATTAATACTACTAATTTTCCCTCATAATTTATAATCATAGCCCTAGTCTCATGCTGTCCCAGGATTTGAATTTAAACCATACTCAAAAGTCTGAGAAATCCCCTCCAAGAAATAAGTAGAAACAGTTTCAGGTGGGTAATGTCCCCTGGCATCAGGAGAAACCAAGACAGATCATCTCAATCCAGGCCCTTCAGGGTTCACAAAGTTAAAGTTTTAACCAAATATATAGCTCCTAATAAAATATATTAAGCATACAAAGAAACAGACCTTTATAAACAAGAGTATAGAGAGACTCCAAATTGAAAAATAAGACATACTCAGACAGCAGTTATTAAAATTATAGGATATAGTACATAGAGTTTGGCCTTGGCCGGTTGGCTCAGTAGTAGAGGGTCGGACCAGTGTGTGGATGTCCTGAGTTTAATTCCTGGTCAGAGTACATAGGAGAAGTGCCCATCTACTTCTCCACCCCTCCCCCTCTTGCTTTTCTCTCTCTCTCTCTCTCTCTGTCTCTGTCTCTCTCTCTCTCTCTGTCTCTCCTCCTCTGCTCCTACAGCCATGGCTCCATTACAGCGAGTTGTCCCTGGGTGCTAAGGATGGCTCCACAACCTCCGCCTCAGGCTCTAAAAAATGGCTCTGGTTGCAACAGAGCAAGGGCCCCAGATGGGCACGGCATCATCCCCTAGTGGGCTTGCCAGGTGGATCCTGGTCGGGGTATATCTGGGGGTATCTCTGCCTCCTCTTCTCTCACTGAATAAAAATAAATAAATGAAAATAAAATTTATATATTTTTAAAAAGTACACAAAATAAATAGATTTAAAATGTTTTAAAGGATGTCTTAACTGAAAAAAGCAGAAAGAAGGGACATTTAGCTCAACCTGGATCTCCTCAGGGTAGGTTCCCTGAGGAGATGATGCCCTAATTGGACAGAGGGCAATTAAGAATTAACCAGATGGGCCTGACCAGGTGGTGGTGCAGTGGATAGAGCATCGAACTGGGACACGGAAGACCCAGGTTCAAAGCCCCAAGGTCACCCGCTGGAGCACAGGGTTGCTGGCTTAAGCATGGGATCATAGACATGACCCTATGGTCACTGGCTTGAGCCCAAAGGTGGCTGGCTTGAAGCCCTAGGTCACTGGCTTGAAGCCAAGGTCACTGGATTGAGCAAGGGGTCCCTTGGTCTGCTGTAGCCCCCCAGTCAAGGCACATATGAGAAAGCAATCAATGAACTACAATGCTGCAACAAAGAATTGATGCTTCTCATCTCTCTCCTTTCCTGTCTGTCCCTCTCTCTGACTCTCTGTCTCTGTCAAAAAAATAAATAAATAGAATAAAGAAAGAACCAGGTGGAAAAGTGATGAGGACATTCCAGATGGAGAAATCAAAATCACGATGAGCAAAGATATGGAAGCAGGCCCTGGCCGGTTGGCTCAGTGGTAGAGCGTCAGCCTGGCGTGCAGGGGACCCGGGTTCGATTCCCGGCCAGGGCACATAGGAGAAGCGCCCATTTGCTTCTCCACCCCCCCCCCCTCCTTCCTCTCTGTCTCTCTCTTCCCCTCCCGCAGCCAAGGCTCCATTGGAGCAAAGAAAGCCCGGGTGCTGGGGATGGCTCCTTGGCCTCTGCCCCAGGCGCTAGAGTGGCTCTGGTCGCGGCAGAGCGACGCCCCGGAGGGGCAGAGCATCGCCCCCTGGTGGGCAGAGCGTCGCCCCTGGAGGGCGTGCCGGGTGGATCCCGGTCGGGCGCATGCGGGAGTCTGTCTGACTGTCTCTCCCCGTTTCCAGCTTCAGAAAAATACAAAAAAAAAAAAAATACAAAAAAAAAAAAAAAAGAATAAAAGAAAAAAAGATATGGAAGCATAAACAACGTGGGGGACTCAGGGGGTAACTACAGCATCCCTCTGTTACTAGAATAACAAATACGTACAAGCAGGTAATGGCAAGAGAATCTAAAGAAGACAGATCTGCAGGTGGAGGGTTTTCTACACCACGTAGGAAGTATGGCCCCACTGAAATATTTTAAGGGGAGTATCATAGTCATTTTTGTTTTAAGATAGATTTTTTTGACAGTATTGCTGGGAAAGGATTTAAGATAGACAAAGCTGGAGGAATGGAGATCAGCCACGAGGTTACTGAACAGTTTACGGGAGAAATATGAGGGGCTGAACAACCAGGGGTCGCAGTATATATGGAGGAAAGAGACAGATTTGAAAAACAGCAGAAGAAATTAGCAAAAGTTAGTGACTGACTACTTATGGGAAAGATGAAGAAAGAGCAGTGTAGAATGGCTGCTATATTTCTTGCTTGGGTGATTAGGTGATACTAATTGTTTTGGAGAATACAACAGGAAGGGCAGATTGGAACAAAAGAAGAAAATGGCCCAAGTTATGAAGATGTTAGGCCTGGGGTACCTGTGGGAAATGGAGCTTAGAGATGTTTAGCAAACAATTGGAATTCATGAGATAAGTTCATAAAGGCAGTGCTGAAATAACTAACCATATAAGCAACTAACTCACTACTTCAGAGATCCTACTTCAGAGAATAATATAGTCATTAAAAATGATGTTTAGGAAGAGTTTACAATGTATAGAAAAAGTTTATGCTCAAATACTGACTGCTTTCCTACCTTACAAAAACCTACATTTATTTAAACAATGTAAAAATATGAATAGTTGCCTGACCTGTGGTGGTGCAGTGGATAAAGCGTCGACCTGGAAATGCTGAGGTTGCCGGTTCGAAACCCTGGGCTTGCCTGGTCAAGGCACATATGGGAGTTGATACTTCCAGCTCCTCCCCCCCTTCTCTCTCTCTGTTTCTCTCTCTCCCTCTCTCTCTCCTCTCTAAAAATGAATAAATTAAAAATTAAAAAAAAATATGAATAGCAATGTCTGAAAAGAAACGTATCAAAATGCTATCAAAATTATTTTGAGATTGAAAGTTTATGGGAGTCTTCCTTCTATTTTTTCATATCTTCTAAATTCAATATATAGCCTGACCAGGCTGTGGTGCAGTGGATAGAGCATCGGCCTGGGATGCGGAAGGACCCAGGTTCGAGACCCCGAAGTTGCCAGCTTGAGCACAGGCTCATCTGGCTTGAGCAAAAAGCTCACCAGCTTAGACCCACGATCTCTGGCTAGAGCAGGGGGTTACTCGGTCTGCTGAAGGCCCGCGGTCAAGGCACATGTGAGAAAGCAATCAATGAACAACTAAGGTGTCCAACAAAAAACTGATGATTGATTCTTTTCATCTCTCTCTGTTTCTGTCTGTCTGTTCTTATCTATCCCTCTCTCTGACTTTCTCTCTGTCCCTGTAAAAAATAATAATAATAATAAATAAATTCAATATATAATACTTTCATAATAGGAAAACTGTTACACACACACACACACACACACACACAGAGCAATATTTCCTCCTACCTCTGGGACCTTGCTAGAGTTTCTATCAAACACAGGATCTGACACATAGTAGTCCCTCAGTAAATGCACTAAAGCACTAATACCTAAGATTGGAAGACAACTGCCTTGGGTTTTCCTCCCTCTAGAAGGCTACGGCCTGTGCCTCACCACGGTCAGCCTCCACAGATGCGATCCAGGTCTGCCTCTGCCCCTCAAGATTCAGCCCGCCCCACGGACACTGCCCCAATGGGCCTGGGCCGGCCTCCACTCACCATCCCCACTGGCCCTCCGCAGCCTCACAGTGGGCCTCACCCCTCCTGTGGAAGCTGGCCCCACAGAGAGAGTTTGAGAAACTGACCCCTCCCAGACGGGCGGTTCCGCGAGGTCTCACTGTCCTCTGGCCAGTCCTGACATTTTCAGGACACTGGGCCTATCAGGGGGCACTGGACAAGACCGCACCTAAGTGGCAAGTGGAGGTGGACCGCTGGCCAAGCCCTTAACTCGGCGGCCCTTTGTAGAGGAAAGGAGAGACAAGAGGGGGGCGGAGGAAGGGAAGAAAGAAGGGAAAGGGGAAAAGAAAGCGCAGGGAAAGGGAGAACCGCAGCCGCGCGCGGGCGCTGAGAGGCTCTGCTCCGGGTCCCAGGCGCAGCCGCCCCACCCACAGGCCCGGCCATCCGAGGTGGTAAGTCCCGCAACGAGAACGGTCCCGGGGCGTCTGAAAAGTCCCGCCTGAATCTCTGCGGAGCTTAACTGCCCACCTCTGGTCCCAAGGAGGCTGACCTCGGCGTCCCGAGGCGATGCCTCCGGAGGTGGCCACTGGGAAGCCTGAGAAGAGTCCTGAGACCCAGCCCCGCAACAGAAATCCCGCCCATTTCATATTCTCCACTCAGAAATCACTGAGCTGTAACCAGATACAGTATACTAAACACCAGATGCTGGAGTTAAAACAGTGTACTAGGTCGACAAGGTCCCACCCAGCCCTCAGATAATTGAGGCACAAGCTATTCTAGTGTGGAAAGTGCTAGTGGGGGAGGGGAGGATAAGGGCAGCCGTCCTAGCTTGGGAGGGTGAAGGCGAAGGAAGGCCTCCCGGAGAGACCTTTCACTGGAGCAGGAAGGAAGGAGGTTGTACGCAGCGATTTTTGACCATGGGAAGTTCCCATCTGATGGCTTCTGATTCCTCTGAAAAGTGGAGGTCTGACACATCAGCTAGGGGCGGGGGAAAGAGAAGTTAGGGAAAGTGAAGAAGCTTTGATTTTTTTAGTAGAAAGGGCAAGTTTTAAAGTAATGAGGTAAGCTCCACAGTCAGTGAACTTTGCCTGTTTTGATCACCAATGTACAGTCCTCCCTTGCCATATCACAGTTCACTTTTCGCGGTCTCATTGTATCGCAGATTTTAAAATTGTATATATCTAATTTTGTATTGAGGATTTTTCGCTATATTGCAGGATTTTGCAGTATATAGGTATTTTTATATATTTATTATTTTAATTACTTTGCGGTAAAATAAGCCAAATAAGTGTGGAAAAGGTTAGTAACAGTGTGGGAAAGGTTTATGAGTGTGAAGAGGGTTTATAAAGCCTTAAAAAATATATAAATAATAAAATAAATATAAAGTCGCTACTTTGGGGATTTTTGCCTATTGCAGGGGCGTTCTGGAACCTAATCTCCGCAATAGACGAGGAACCACTGTATTCCAAGTAGTACTTAGAACAGTACCTAGCACACAGAAAGCACTTGGTAAATGAAATTCATGAATAAATGCTTTTCAAGTGATGGTGGAGCTGACCATTAGTCATAGACCATGAGTTTATGGTGTCACTAACTTACTCATATGTGTGATTTTATTCCAGAGGACTGAGCCACTTCCTACAGAGCAGGTCTGGCTGAGACAGACACTAGGGATCTTGCCAGGTGGCTATGATGAAAGGAGAATGAATTGAGAAGCGTTTGGGTTGTTGACCATGAAGTCTACGTGGAGAGGGGGAATGAAGGCATCAGGTTGCTCATGGACAAGGAGAAAGTGGAAGGATCAATGGAATGGATGTCCTGACAAGGTTGAAGAAGTGTCATCTTTAGGACAAATCTGAAAGTTGAAGTGAGAGGGTGGAATATCGGACTGTATTATTTCAGAAGGCAAAGCAGTTCCTGATGATGAGGTTACAGTTATGAGCATAACTGGATTGGAGCAGAGGTAAGGGACTTTGAGATGAAAAGATCTAAGAATTGAGAGTCTAGCCTGACCAGGCGGTGGCACAGTGGATAGTCATACTGGAATGTAGAGGACCCAGGTACAAAACCCAGAGTTGCCAGCTTGAGCACGGGCTCACCAGCTTGAGTGTGGGGTTGCTGGCTTGAGCCCAAAGGTTGCTGGCTTGAAGCCCAAGGTCACTGGCTTGAGCAAGGGGTCACTCTGTCTACTGTAGCCTCCTTCCCCCCCCCCCCCCGGTCAAGGCACATATGAGAAAGCACGAACAACTAAGGTGCTGCAACGAAGAATTGATACTTCTCATCTCTCTCCCTTCCTGTCGGTTTGTCCCTATCTGTCCCTCTCTCTGTCACACACACACAAAAAAAGAATTGAGAGTCTAGGTCACTGAATGGTTTATCCACACAGATGTTTGGGTCTCCCCATAGATTCCCCCTCTAAGACCTCTCCCCTGGACCCCTTCCAGACTCTTTCTCAACCTTCAGAGGACCTGTATTCATACTTCAAGATATACTTAAATCGTAAAAGAGTAGTGACATAGCTCTGGGCCAAAAGAACAGAATGGGAAAGTTAGAAAGGGCTATACTGGACATCTATTTTGTTTTATTGATTGATTGATTGATGTATTGATTTATTGATTTGAGAGACAGAGAGACAGAGACAGGAAGAGAGAGAGATGAGTAGCATCAACCTATAGTTGCAGCACTTTAGTTGTTCACTGATTGCTTTCTCATACGTGTCTTGACTAGGGAGCCCAGCTGAGCTGAGCCAGAGACTCCTTGCACAAGCCATCGACCTTGGGCTCAAAACAGCTATGGGAGACTGCCAAGTGACAAAAGTCCTCACAGTTTAAGGCTTAAGCCAAATGGTTAAGCTCTTCCCCACAACTTCTGATTGCTTGATTAAGTTGGTAAAGGCAATTTACATGCCCTTCCCCACACCCCCATGTCAACTGTAATGCTGACAGTTTCTACTCCTCCCATCCCCCATGTCCCTCAATGAGACTGGAGGCAGTTTTGTCTTTACCCTTTGTTTTGTCAAGTTAAGAGGTTATGCATGGTGGGGGGTTTTTTGCACTTGGGAGAATTCTTGGTTTGTCTCAGAAATGTGACTTTGTATCTGAGCTCTCTTTGCTTTTCTAATGGCTTTGCTTTTCTCTGCTCTATAAAAAAAATGTTTTGGGGGTGGAGACTCGCTCTTGCAAGCCATCAGCTTGGCAGTGAGGCCTCCTGATTCCATCTATTTTCTTTCTGTTTATTTTCAAAACCTCCACTGTTGCCACTAGAGACCTGCAAAATTACAAGTCGCACTGGTTCGCGACAACAGCAACCATAGGAACACGTTGATGACCCCATGCTCAAGTTAACAACCCCACACTCAAGCTGGTGAGCCTGAGCTCAAGCCAGCAACCTTGGAGTGTCAAACCTGGGAACTCAGCATTCCAGGTCAATGCTGTATCCACTGCACCACCACTGGCCAGGCCTGTTTTGTTTTATTTTGTTTTGATACCAACATGCATATACCTTTCTGGAAACAGTATATTTATATCCTCTGACAGAACTACCACACTTTCACTTCTTCAATCTCAGTCCATGTGCAGTTGGAGTGGTCTTTCCTCCCCACCCTTATATATATAGGGTATATATGTGACTCAGAACTGTCAGAAGGAGCATTCTATTGCCCTGTGAATGGTACAATGAGTAGTTCAGGGATGAATACATGACCAAGCGGAATCCATAGTCATAATGTTGTCAGAGTGACATCACATCTTTAGCATTACTTGTACCTGCTACCACAAAAAAAAACATGAGAAAAGTCAGCCCATGAAGACAGAGATTCAAGAAGTGTAAACTGAATCCTGATGACATTGAATTGAGCCCCTGCTTCAATCCTAGTACCTAAAGCCAACTCTACCCCTGGACTGCTCAGTTATCAATCAATACATGCCCACTTTTTTTATACCTGTCGTATTTTACTCCCCATAGTACAAGGGGGTTTCCCAAGCCTTGACTCTGCCTTTTGGAATATATACATATATTCTCTGAGCTCAGTTCCCCTTATGTGAAAGGGGATAATAATTAAGTACTTCAAGGAGTTGGAAGGATTAAATGGGATAATAAATGTTCGAATATATTCCATAACACAAAGAAATGAGAAACATCACATTACTTAATTTTTCTAAATTAAATTTAATCTGGTTCAAAACTCCCATTTACTAGGTTTGAAGACATCCAATATTAATCATGATTGGAGGCCTTTCCCCCTCTTTAGTGTGATATACATCAACAACAAAAAAAGTAAAAGAAAACCACTTAGGAAAGACGCTCAGGTTGAGCCTGTTATGGTTGCTTTTAGGATGTGCATTGTTTAAACACACAGGATCCATTCAAAGGCAGGTGGTTCCACAGCATCTCTGCCAAGTATGCACTCCAGCATCTTCTCTTGCAGTCCCCAAGGCTATGTGCTAGATGTATAGTTCCCTAACCATTAAATTCGTTTTCTCCATCGAAAGTCCTGATGCCTCCTAGTACAGTCTCAGTCATTCATGGAACCCATTGCTACATCTTTTTCCCTGAGTCCCTGGGGCCCCTGCTTCCTTGGTCAACTCCTTTTCTTTCAACCCAGTACATCCTCCATCTTCTTTTTCTCAAAAACACCTACAGAAATTAAATTACCTTCCCACACAAGAGCCTGGATAAGATTGTAGACCAGGTGTCTTACAACTTTGGTTTGGGACTGGAAAATACAAAATCCATTAACAATTCCATCAGACAAGAAACCTAGAATTCCTGGAAGAAAGGAGAACAAAGCTACCTTTTTATTCCACTGGCAAGGAATAGGAGACAGCAATTAATAACTTGATAAGTTATCTTGCCATAAGTATAAATTAACTAACACAGAATATTCAGTATTGTCTTCTCAAAAGACTCAACTTCAACTTCTTCATCTAGAGGTAGTTCAAATCCCAAGCAGGTAATACAAATGAGTAAAAATGGACAAATAAAAGGAAACAAAATCATAGGCACAATTATAAACAGCAACTGACCCTTAGCCTTGACATTTACAATGAAAAAAAAATGGTGAGAACCATGGTGAATTGTAGAGCACATGTCCACTTCAAAAGGAGCAACTGCTACTTAATTCTAAGTGGTCTTCACTTGGTAAGAATAAGAGTCCAGTGTTACTAGAGTTTAAGCTTCAAATATTGATTATTATGTACAATCTGTTAAAATTTAGTGTTGGCTACTCATTCAAACTGTTAATAAAAACACTACCGGCCACATTGTCTGGGTCAGATGTTACAGGACATCAGTTGGTCATCTTTAAGCCTTTTTATGGTTTCAGCTCTTAACATATATGTTGCTAGCTGGCAAATTTACATCTTCCTTGTGGACTGCTTCCCCAAGCTTCAGATTCATGCATCTAAATGCCTCCTGCCTAGTTTTTCCTTGTCACAGGAACCTCAAATTCAAATGTCTAAAATGAAACCGATCAACTCCTCACACACCCTAAATTGGTTTCCAGGTCTGTATTCCCTATCTTAATAAAATGGCACTAACATATACACCCAGCTTCCTCTCAAAAACCCTGGAGTCATTCTCAGCTCCCTCTCCTTCCACCCCATGACACTGACAAAGCCTAATCAGTTATATCTGTGGAATTCTACTTGAACCCATTATTCTCCAACCCATCATCACTGCCTTGGTTCAGGCCTCCTCTTTATTTTGCCTAAATTAAAGCAAATGTGCCCTAACTAATAATCTCTTTTCTCTCACTACTTCCAGTGTTCTTTCCAAGACACAGATTTGATTTTGTCACTTCCCTGCTCAGATTTTTTCAATGGTTTACCATTACCTTCAGGACAAATTTCAGCTTCTTAGATTGGTATTCAGGCCCTTTGTGATCTTGTCTTTTCAGGCCTATCTCCTACCGCTTCCTCAACCCCCACTACACTGAAATACCTTCATTTTCCCTAATGAGCCACTCTTTCTGTGCCCTAGCACCTTTACACAGGCTATTCCTACTGCCTGGGCTGTCCTTCTCTCGCTCCCTACATTTCCATTTTCTTGGTTCCTCAAACTAAGCCTTAATCATCTCTTTTGGGACATACCCCATGACAAGCAACCCTATCCCCAGCTGGTTAGATAACCTCTTCTGCCTCCATTGTGCATATCTCTACTTTATTTTCTGTTGCTTGACTGTCTTTCCCCACTGAAATAGGACTTACTTTAGAGATTCTGTCTCACTGCTATCTATTCAAAACTGAGCACAGTACCTGATCCAAACTAGGCACTTAATAAATATATATCGAATGAAGTAATTAACCTAATCCAATTTAGGGTGGTAATAGCAAAGCCCTTCTTGCCCAAGATAGCGTGTCAATCAGTGACAGAACCTAGGTGTCCTCTATCTTAGTTCAGCGCTCTTCCAGGGGTAGTCAAACTTTTTATACCTACCGCCCACTTTTGTATCTCTGTTAGTAGTAAAATTTTCTAACCGTCCACCGTTCCACAGTAATGGTGATTTATAAAGTAGGGAAGTAATTTTACTTTATAAAATTTATAAAGCAGAGTTACAGCAAGTTAAAGCATATAATAATAATTACTTACCAAGTACTTTATGTTGGATTTTCGCTAAGTTTGGCAGAATAAATCTTTTTTTTTTTTTTTTTTTTCATTTTTCTGAAGCTGGAAACAGGGAGAGACAGTCAGACAGACTCCCGCATGCGCCCGACCGGGATCTACCCGGCACGCCCACCAGGGGCGACGCTCTGCCCACCAGGGGGCGATGCTCTGCCCATCCGGGGCGTCGCCATGTTGCGACCAGAGCCACTCTAGCGCCTGAGGCAGAGGCCACAGAGCCATCCCCAGCGCCCGGGCCATGTTTGCTCCAATGGAGCCTTGGCTGCGGGAGGGGAAGAGAGAGACAGAGAGGAAAGTGCGGCGGAGGGGTGGAGAAGCAAATGGGCGCTTCTCCTGTGTGCCCTGGCCGGGAATCGAACCCGGGTCCTCCGCACGCTAGGCCGACGCTCCAGAATAAATCTTTATAAAACAACTTACTATAGTTAAATCTATCTTTTTACTTATACTTTGGTTGCTCTGCTACTGCCCACCATGAAAGCTGGAATGCCCACTAGTGGGCAGTAGGGACCAGGTTGACTACCACTGTGCTAGACTAAGCTGGCTTTTGAAGGGGGGTGAGGTGAGAAGAGAGGCATTAACTTGTACTGAGAAGGCAGAGATTGAAGAGTTGACATGAAACAGAGTGGAGGTTTTAGGGGAAAAAGGGGAAAATGATGAAAAATGGTAAAGCACATTTATTTGTCATTCTTTTTTTTTTGTATTTTTCTGAAGCTAGAAACGGGGAGGCAGTCAGACAGACTCCACATGCGCCCCACCGGGATCCACCCGACACGCCCACCAGGGGGCGTCGCTCTGTTGCGACCAGAGCCACTCTAGCGCCTAAGGCAGAGGCCATGGAGCCAGCACTGGGGCCATCTTTGCTCCAGTGGAGCCTTGGCTGCGGGAGGGGAAGAGAGAGACAGAGAGGAAGGAGAGGGGGAGATGTGGAGAAGCAGATGGGCACCTCTCCTGTGTGCCCTGGCCGGGAATCAAACCCGGGACTTCCGCACGCCAGGCTGACGCTCTACCACTGAACCAACCGGCCAGGGCTATTTGTCATTCTTAACATGAATGTTTACCAAAAATATCACAGGCGAGCTAAAGTCAAATAAGACAGTTCTCAGCTGACATGAGATTTAAAAAAGGGAAAAGAGAGAGAGAGAGAGAGAGAGAGGAAGCAGACTCCATCTATTAAAGGTAGACTGAGGTTTATAATCAGGAACCATACAAGAAATATTTTGTCTGACCTGTGGTGGCACAGTGGATCAAGTGTCGACCTGGAATGCCGAGGTCTCTGGTTCAAAACCCTGGGCTTGCTGGGTCAAGGCACATATGAGAAGCAACTATGAGCTGATGCTTCTCACTCCCCTCCCCCATTCACCCCCATCTCTGTCTCTCCTCTCTCTAAAAATCAATAAATAAATCTTTTTAAAAAAATTTTAAAGAAATGTTCAATATAGCGCATACACTATTCTAAGTATATAAATGTATTCATTTAATTCTCAAAAACCCTATGTGGTAATAATTTTATCTCCATTTTACAGGTGAAAAAAGGAGACACTATCCTGACCAGGCAATGGCGCAGTGGATAGAGTGTCGGACTGGAATGCAGAGGACTCAGGTTCGAAACCCCAAGGTCGCCGGCTTGAGCGCAGGCTCATCTGGTTTGAGCAAGGTTTACCAGCTTGAGCCCAAGGTCACTGGCTTGAGCAAGGGATCAATTGGTCTTCTGTAACCCCCTGGTCAAGGCACGTATGAAAAAGCAATCAGTGAACAATTGAGGTGCCTCAAAAAAGAATTGATGCTTCTCATCTCTCTCCCTTCCTGTCTGTGCCTATCTGTCCCTCTCTATCTCTTTCACACATACACACACACACACACACACACACAGCCCACAAAAAAAACGAGGCACTAAAAGATTAAGCTTGACTGAGATTTCACAGGTAGGAAGTAGCAAAGTTAAGATTTGAATGAAGCAGTTTTGATGCTAGAACCCATGTCCTTACCCCCACAATGCCTGAAGTATAATTCTGACCTAGGTAATCAAGACAAAAGGGATCATGCAGGTTTCACTGTATGAAGTATGAATTGTCTTGTGGAGACAACTTTTTGACCCTAAATTCAGGGAGAAGGCTGTTAGGCATGTGGGGGATGGGAGTTCTATGTTCTGTGATACAATGATGACATCAGGATCAACTGTCACTAGGCTGAGGAAAATGGACTGGCTGCTAGACGGCCTTTTTGAGGCTAAGGAGGACACAGGGCTTCTCTGGGGCCAGCTGACCCATGCCCTGGCCTGCGAACACTGTGGCAGCAGCTGCCTCCAGAGTACAGGGAATATAGTGACACTACTCCTGTTCATGGTTTGGCAGGTCCGGAGGTGGTGGCAGCTTGGGAGCTGGCAACATCTCCAGCCCTGGTACTCTGGGGACATAATGCAAGGCAAGGTGAGTGACATAGATGTGCAGAGGGCTAATATTGACACAACATGTGAATTTTGGTGAGGAATCATTGACATGAATGCAACTCCAAGTGACTATAAGCCTTAAATATGAGGCTGGGTAGCTGCATTGACATTTGATTTGAAGCCAGGTGAATGATACCTTACTCCAGATGTAGAATTATGCAAGGAATGCTGACCTCCACATGCGGGCTGGGTAATGGCCATTAACATTGGATGGGTAAGTGATTGTTGACCACAGATATGGGGCCAGCTGAGTAACTGTTCACCCTGGATGTAGAATAGAGACAGAGCTTCATGACATACCTTGTGTCTCTGAAAGGGCTATGATAGTATCTTTCTCCATTCCCCAGAGCCTTCCACTTATGTACTGCGTGGCATTCCTTGGTCATCTGTGGAGGCAGAAGTCAGAGAAAGAGGAAGAAGAGGAAGAGGAGGGGGAAGAAGAGGAGAATGAAGAGACAATATCTTTGGATTCATTGAAGCCACATTCTCTTCCCAAAGAAGCTCCTGTTGGAGAGCAAGCCACCACAGCCCCATCCCAACCACCCTGTGATTCTGAGAGCTTCAACAAGGCCACAGAGACACCAGAGCTAGTACTCAAGCAGAACCTAAACCCTTCCAGATCATTCCCTACCTTTCAGATCCTGACCAACCTGCCTGCAAGGCAAAAGACAGCACCAGGGAGTTCTCTACAGGAGAGAAAAAGCCAGCTCTTCTGGGGACTACCTTCTCTGCATAGTGAGTCCTTGGATGCCATTATCCTGAGCTCCAGTGGCCCCTCTTCCCTGAAGTTATTTGTTGGTACTTCTGTATGCTTCAACAAGCTTTCCTTCCTGCATAGGTCCAACCTGCTGTCTCCCCAGAATTGCTCCCCAACCCAGTTTCCTACCCGTAAAGCCCATACTATGAAAGGTATGACAGAGATAGCCCCCAATCCTCAGCAACTACCCCCTCCATCTTCCCCTTCTGTCCCATCACTACCCCTCCATCTTAAATCCTTTCCCACAGACCACAAAGGAGTCTATTCTGATGTTCAGGCACATACACAGTGGCTTCTGTGGCAGAGAGTGGCCCCTCGGATAGCTGAGGATCAAGCCCTGCACCTACAGCATGAACTCCAAAGAACCAAGCCCTCCAAGTTTTCCCCTTTCCCCGAGGTCTGGTGGGGGATGCCATGGGATCCTGGCCTCCCACAACACATTCCAGACTCACTCTCTGCCTCTCTGCTGTATCACTCTAACCTTCCGGGAGTCCTGACTAGGTTTGAGTCCCCATGGAGGACTGTGGTGCAAAACGAGGACTCCAAAGCCTCTGAGCCAGCAATGCCAGTTCCTAGCCTAACCCCAGCCTCTCCACCAGAACTCCAGGGAATCAGCTCTACAGGAGGCCTGTATAGATCTGAGGACCTCTGGAAAACCACAAGCCAAAGAGAGAATCCTCAGATTTCTGAGCCTCCAATCCTGGTGCCTTGCCAATCTGTAGCCCCTATAACAAAGCCTCAAGGAACTAGACCTTTGGGAGTTCCACCCGGATGTGAGACTCAGTGGAGAATCACAGGACATAAAAGGAGTCCCCAAGCCTCTCAGCCCCCAATTCCAGCCCCTTACCAACCCCCAGATTCTCTGTCAGAACCCCAGAAAATCAGCTCTGAAGGAGGACCTTCTACACCTAAGGAGTTCTTGGGGACCACGGGGCACAGACAGAAGCCTCAGGCCTCTGGGTCTTCAGTGCCAGCTCCCTGTCCTCCCTCAGACCCCCTGCCAGAACTCCAGAGAGGCAGTCCCCTGAGAGATCCATCTGGATATGAGCCCCACTGGGGATGCAGAGAAAATTCAGGAAACCTACAGGCCTTTGAGCTCCCAGCCTTGGACCTCAACCCAGGGTTCTATGGAACCAGCCCTGCCAATGTCCCAGCAGGATCTGAGACTCTACGGAAAGGCACACAAAACAGGAAAAATCTTTGGGTCTCTGCAGATTCAGTTTCATCTCCCAGCCTTCCCTCAGCCTGTCTGCTAGAGTCTCTAGGAATGGCCCCCCAGGGAGTCCCGTCTAAGTCCAAGGCTTTGTGGGAGACCACAGGGCAGATAGAGAATCTCTGGCCCTCGGAGTCTACAGCCCCTGTTGGTGGGAACATGAAGCAGAAAGAAATCTGTTATAGTCCTGTGTCCCCATTCTGGGGCCCCAGCCCGCCTCCAAACTCCATGTCAAAGTCTCAGTTAAGTGAGCCTCTTGGAGACCAAAGCAACTGTAAGCCTGAGGGGGAAGCAGTAGAGCTGAGAGAGAACGGCTGGACCACTGAGCTCCCAGCCACAACTCCCAACACACACTCTACTCCTCTACCAGATCCACACATTGACCTTGAGTTTGTGTGGAAGAATGTGCAACAAAGAGAGATCCCCCAGGGCCCCAGTCCTCTAGCAGTGGACCACCTGCAGCCAATACCCTGGGCTCCCCCCCTAGCTGAAGCTCTGAAGACTGAGTCCAACCAGCCTGGCCTACCTAGGGAAGAGCTGTTCCCAGGAGCTAAGGCAGAGATCCCACCCTCCCAGAGAGAAGCTGTCCCAGAGGTATCCACCCACTCTGGGATCCAGGCCTGGCACTGGAGTAGAGAATTAGAACTCAGCCTGAAGAAACTGCAGCCAAGCCCTGCTTCCAGATACCCTGGCCCAAGTCAACAATTTGGCGGTTCCCCTGCCCTGAGCTCCACAACCCCAGGCACTTGGAGACTCTCTTTCTGCCCTTCACAGCAGTCTCATTCCCCGAATCTGTGCCCCCATTCGTCAAGCTGTCATACCCCCAAAGTTGACAGCACAGAAACTCAGCCTGTCCAGGTCTCCCACTGTTATCACTCCCTCTCCTCTTCCCATCCACAGCCTCAAGGGTCTGGTAGGGCAGAACATAGTTCTCAGAGAGAGGAAAGAATGAAGGCAAAGATGATGGCCCAGGTTTCACTTCAGGGATCATGTATTCACATGAAGGCTGATGAGAGCTTCCCAGACTTGAAAGAGCCCTCAAACCCTGAGATTCCAGATCCAGGTAAGAGACTGGACAAGGCTTCAACTTTACCGTCAGCTAAAAAGAGAGAAAGCCCCAGGAAACCCAAAACAGGAGACCACAGAGGAGGGGATGCAAGATTGGGGTCATTCACAGTTACAGGAAAGAGTCACCCAGCGCAGGCTGGAAGATTAGTGGAGGCTCCTGTAAGCCCTTCCCAAAGGTCTCACCACAGGAACCAGAGCTCTCTACACAGTGTTCTCCACCAGCAGCTTCACTTCAAGGCTACAGGTCCTCAAAATCAGCGAGGAGCAGGACTGAGAGCTGGTGATACCCTGGTTCCTCGGCACTGTAAACACTGCCCTTTGGCCCACATGGAGAAGCCTCTCTCTTCCCCCACACCACCGGCTCCCCTTGCCAGGGTTCTCCAAAAGGTGTTAGCCAAGATTATCGGTACCCATGGACCCCTGCCCACCAAATCCAGTCGGAATGAGAAAAAGCCGGTATTACTGGTGCCTAAGGGCTAGGGAGACAAGCAGAGGAAGTTTTAATAAACTAGCTGAACTAGACAGATCTTAACTTATGTCTTCTTTGGAGTCTGGGGTACTGGGGATGTCAGTTCCCTATTAACTTCTGCAGCAGCTGTATTCCCTCAGAGTTAGCTCCCCAGAGAGCTCAGGATTCTGCAAGTTTAACTTTCTTTTCAAGCCCTTCATAGATGATCAATCTGGGATCCACACATCCCTAATCTACAGGGTGAGGCTGAAAGGGCAGGGGAGCACCATCCAGTGCTGCCCTTGAAAAAAACTTCACAGCAAGTGAACAGAAGAAAAATATATCTATTCACATGAGCACAACTGGTCTGTATCTCAGCAGACTCAAGGAATACCTGGCTATGGCCTGTCCCCTTCTTCACCCACTTGACCCACAAGTTATCCACATATCTTTCCAATCATTTCTTCTCAGCCTCTGATCTTTTCACTCTTTGGGTCAACTCAACAACCATTCATTCCCAAAGCTACAAAAACCTTTTCATGTTTAATGGTCATCTGGATTTCTTCTAGAATTGCATGTTCATATCCTTTACCCATTTTTCTACTGCACTGTTTGTTGGATGTTATATTGGTTTTCTATTGCTGCCATAACAAATTTTACTACAAAACAACACAAATTTGTCAGAAAAATAAAGAAGTTGACAGGGCTGCATTCCTCTCTGTAGGCACAGGGTATGATTCATTCCTTGTCTTTCCTGGATTCTAAGGGGCTGCCCACATTCTTTGGCTACTGGCCTTCTTTCTCCATCTTCAAGCTAGCAAACGCAAGTTCTCGTATCACATCACTCTACAGTGTGTCCATAAAGTCATGGTGCACTTTTGACCAGTCACAGGAAAGCAACAAAAGACGATAGAAATGTGAAATCTGCACCAAATAACAGGAAAACCCTCCCAGTTTCTGTAGGATGATGGGATGATGTGGCAGCATGTGCGCATGCGCAGATGATCACGTAACACCGTGTATACAGCAGAGCAGCCCACGGCCATGCCAGTCGAGATGTGGATGATACAGAGGAAAGTTCAGTGTGTTCTGTGGCTCGCTAAATCCAAATCCGTGACCAAAGTGCAGCGTGAATATCGGCACGTTTATAACGAAGCGCCATCACACAGGAATAACATTACTTGGTGGGATAAGCAGTTGAAGGAAACCGGCAGTTTGGAGGAGAAACCCAGTTCTGGTAGGCCATCAGTCAGTGATGAGTCTGTAGAGGCTATACGGGATAGCTACCTAAGGAGCTCTAAAAAATCTGTGCATGAGCCCACATCGAACTGTACTGAATAGGTATGAAACTGGAAGAGTTTTCCTTTTATTTGGTGCAGATTTCACATTTATATCGTCTTTTGTTGCTTTCCTGTGACCGGTCAAAAGTGCACCACGACTTTACGAACACACTGTACTTTCTACTGCTTCCCTCTTCCACTTTTTTTTTTTTCTACAGTGACAGAGTCAGAGAGAGGGATAGATAGGGACAGACAGACAGGAACGGAGAGAGATGAGAAGCATCAATCATCAGTTTTTCGTTGCAGCACCTTAGTTTTATTTAAATGGGGTGACATCAATAAATCAGGGTACATATATTCAAAGAAAACATTTTCAGGTTATTTTGTCATTTAGTTCGGTTGCATACCCATCACCCAAAGAGAGATCATCCTCTGTCACCCTCTATCCAGTTTTCTTTGTACCCCTCCCCCTCCCCCCCTCCCTCCTTCCCTCCTCCCACCCCCCGTAACCACCACACTCCTGTCCATGTCTCTTAGTCTCACTTTTATGTCCCACCAATGTATGGAATCCTGCAGTTCTTGTTTTTTTCTGATTCGCTTATTTCACTCCACATAATGTTATCAAGATTCCACCAATCTGCTGTAAGTGATCCGATGTCATCATTTCTTCTAGCTGAATAGTATACTATGGTGTATATGTGCCCCATCTTCTTTATCCAGCCTTCTATTTTTTTTTTTACAGTGATTAAAAGCCTTTAAGCAAACTCTTGGCCAATACAGCAAGAATCCATAAAAGAGTAGTGTCCTTAACATGTTCACCAAGTCCAAGTTGGCCCCATCACCATGCCAAATCCCTGAAAAATGCAACCCAACCACAGTTCAGTCTGTTAGGATCTGTCACAGGGAGCAGGAGTCCAGGAAAAGTCCACATCCAGGAAAAGTCCACATGGCACTGGAATTGTCACCATTCTATACTTTGCAGCTCATGTCCAAGTCCCAGTGACCGCTGCTTCTAGCTGGTAATGATTCAGGTAGACTGGAGAAGCCATTTGCAGCATGCGTGGATATGGAGCTTCTGTTCTCCTCTGCCTGGAGAGATGAGACCAGGTAGCTTTTCCCTGGAGCTCTGTGACTGTGGCATGGTAAAGAGAACCTTGGGATACACTAAGTTCCCGCCACGCGAGTCTCTCCCTGCTGCCGTTCGCTCCGGGGAGCTGGGCAGCCCTCTCCCCGTTTCCGCTTTTCCTACCAGTCTCGGTGTGGCTTCTTCAGTGTTCCTTGGTTGAAGAGTCCTCTTAGTTTAGTCCAAAGTTGGTTTTTCCAGATGATAGTTCTTAAAATTAGTTTGTATTCCACTTTGGTTCTGGGAGGTAGATGTTGGTACGTCCACCTACTCCAGAGCCATCTTGTCTTCCTCATTGATTGCTTTCTCATATGTGCCTTGACAGTGGGCCTTCAGCAGACCAAGTAACCCCTTGCTCAAGCCAGTGACCTTGGGTCCAAACTGGTGAAGCTGTGCTGAAACCAGATGAGCCCGCACTCAAGCTGGTGAGCTTGGGGGTCTCAAACCTGGGTCCTCTGCATCCCAGTCTGGTGCTCTATCCACTGCACCACCACCCAGTCAGGCTGTCTTTTCCACTTTTTTTTTTTTTTTTTTTTGTATTTTTCTGAAGCTGGAAACGGGAGAGACAGTCAGACAGACTCCCGCATGCGCCCAACCGGGATCCACCCGGCACGCCCACCAGGGGGCGATGCGACGCCCCAGAGGGGCGTCGCTCTGCTGCGATCAGAGCCACTCTAGCGCCCGGGCCATCCTTGCTCCAATGGAGCCTCAGCTGCAGGAGGGGAAGAGAGAGACAGAGAGGAAGGAGGGGGTGGGGGTGGAGAAGCAAATGGGCGCTTCCCCTATGTGCCCTGGCCGGGAATCGAACCCGGGTCCCCCGCACGCCAGGCCGTCGCTCTACCGCTGAGCCAACCGGCCAGGGCCTGTCTTTTCCACTTTTAAGGACACTTGTAAATACATTGGGCTCACCTGAATAATCCAAGATACTATTCCTATCTTAAAGTCCATTGGTTAACAACTTTAATTCCACTTAAAGCCTTAATTCCCTTTTCCATGTAAAATAACATATTCACAGGTTCCAGGGATTAGGACATAGACATATTGGGGGAGCCATTACCCTGCCTAACACAGGTATTAACATGCTATGTATGTTACAGGTATTTTCTCCCAATCTATGGCTTATTTTCTAATTTTGTTTAAGGTTAATTTTTACTGTACCAAAGTTTAACTTTACCAAAGTTTAACTTTTTTTTTTTTTTACATAGAGTCAGAGAGAGGGATAGACAGGGACGGAGAGATGAGAAGCATCAATCATTAGTTTTTTGTTGCGCATTGCAACCTTAGTTGTTCATTGATTGCTTTCTCATATGTGCCTTGACAGTGGGCCTTCGGCAGACCAATTAACCCCTTGCTCGAGCCAGAGATCTCGGGTCCAAGCTGGTGAGCTTTTGCTCAAACCAGATGAGCCTGCGCTCAAGCTGGCAACTTCAGGGTCTCGAACCTGGGTCTTCCGTATCCCAGTCCGACGCTCTATCCACTGTGCCACCACCTGGTCAGGCCCAAAGTTTAACACTTTTATGTAACCAAATCTACCAACATTTTCCTTCATAGCTTGTAAAGTATTTTCTTCTGGCACTTTTGTAGTTTTTTTATTATTATTATTATTTAGACACTTAATTTTAACGGGGTGACATTGATCAATTAGAGTACAGATTCAGGGAAAACATCTCCAGGTTATTTTGACATTTGATTATGTTGTATACCCATCGCCCAAAGTCAAATTGTCTTCCATCACCTTCTATTTGGTTTTCTTTGTGCTCCTCCCCTCCCCCACCCCCTCTTTCTCCTCCCTTCTCCTCTCCCTGGTAACCACCTCACTCTTGTCCATGTCCATGAGTCTCAATTTTGTGTCCCATCTATATATGAAATCATACAGTTCTTAGTTTTTTCTGATTTATTTCACTCAGTATAATGTTATCAAGGTCCATCCATGTTGTTGTAAATGACCCGATGTCATCATTTCTTATGGCTGAGTAGTATTCCATAGTGTGTGTGTGTGTGTGTGTGTGTGTGTGTGTGTGTGTGTGTGTGTGTGTGTATATATATCACATCTTCTTTATCCAATCTTCTATTGAAGGGCTTTTTGGTTGTTTCCATGTCTTGGCCCCTGTGAACAATGCTGCGATGAACATGGGGCTGCATGTGTCTTTACATACCAATGATTTTGAGTTTTGGGGGTATATACCCAGTAGAGGGATTGCTGGGTCATATGGTAGTTCTATTTTTAATTTTTTGAGGAACCACCATACTTTCTTCCATAATGGTTGTAATGTAAAGTGGCATTTTTATAGTTTTATACATTCATGTTTAGATTGTTAACACAATTTTTGAGTATGGTGTGTGAAAATCTAATTCCCCTCCCCCCAAAAAGATGTCTAGTTTTACCAGTACCATTAAAGTATAGAATGTCTTAAACCCATTCCATTAAGTGCCATATTTCAAAACATGGGTAAGCTTTTAAGCAACTTTAGGCTTTAGCTCCACATATCCAACAGCCTATTAGACATCATTTCACGTTCAACTTGTCTAAAACTTACTCATTTTACCTGTAACCTTTACCTCCAATGTGCCAATTCCTATTGAAGGGTACCACATCTACCCCAGTACCAAAGTCAGAAGCCTGTCATCCCCAACTCCTCCCTTCCTCTCACTCCCCACCCTAATTCATCATCAAATGCTACTAGTTATACCTATAGTGTGTATTTCAAACCCATTTTTCACCTCCACCTTCATCACTGTCAGTTCAGTAATCATTTCTCACCAAATTAAGTAGCTCATTCCTTCTAATCCATCCTCCAAATAGCAATAATTCTCTGGAGGTCAACTGACCCAAACTCTTAAACAAATGTCATAAAAGTTTGAGTACAATAAAGTTTTTTAAGTTACATAAACACATAGAGAGAAAAATACTAAGGAAAAAAAGTTTGAGTAAAGAAACATAACAGATGCAACCTGTGGTCCTAGACTGGAAATTGGCTTGGTCAAAATAGTTGTGTTGTGAATGACTTATTTGGGACACTTGGGAAACTATGACTATGACACGAGGTTTAAATAAAAACTTACAGAAAGGCAAAGGTGGATATTAATGTTAAAAAGTTATAAAGCACCCATGGCTGGTTTGCTCAGTGGATAGAGCATCAACCCAGCATATGGACATTCTGGGTTCAATTCCCAGTCAAGGCACACAAGAGAAGCAACCGTCTCTCTCTCCCTTCCTTAACCCCTCCCGCAGCCAGTGGTTAGATTGGTTCAAGTGTCAGCCCTCGGCACTAAGGATAGTTTGGAGAGCATGCAGCAGCCTCAGGCACTAAAAATAGCTTGGTTGATTTGAGCATCAGCCCCAGACGGGGTTGCCAGGTGGATCCCAGTTGGGGCACATGGGAATCTGTCTCATTATCTCCCCTCCTCTCACTTAAAAAAGTTACGCCTGACCTGTGATGGCGCAGTGGATAAAGTATCGATCTGGAACGCTGAGATTGCTGGTTTGAAATCCCTGGCTTGACTGGTCAAGGCACATATGGGAGTTGATGCTTCCTGCTCCTCCCCCACTTCTGTCTCTCTCTCCCCCCTCTCTAAAATGATTTTTTTTAAAAGTTATAAAGCAGGATGATCTCATTTTGATTTAAAATACATGTACACACAGAAAGACTCAGAAACATGAACAAAGTTAAGATGGCAATCCCTGGTTATTGGAAATATTAATTTTTAAAATTTTGTTTATATTTTTCTAAATTTCTATAATGTACATTACTGCGTCCATAAAAATAAAAGGTTATTTTTGGCCCTGGCCAGTTGGCTCAGTGTTAAGTAACGGCTCAGCATGTGGACAACCTGGGTTCAATTCCCAGTCGGAATGCATGCAGGAGTCTGTCTCCCCTCCTCTCACTTGAAAAAGAAAAATGCTGAGGTTGCAGGTTTGAAACCCTGGGCTTGCCAGGTGAAGGCACATGCAAGAAGCAACTACTATGAGTTGATGCTTCCAGCTCCTCCCCACTGACTTTCTTTCTCTCTAAAATCAATAATCTTCTAAAAATAAGAAATAAAAAATTTAAGTGAATTGCCTATGCTATACAACTTGGTAGTTAGGTAAATATTTTCTTACCTCTGAGCTTTCTGCTAATTGCTCTCCTACACTTCTCCATGTCAGGTCTCCCACCTTCAATGTCCAGCTTTAACTACTTCCAGAGCCTTCTAATTCTTTCTCTGTGTGGTTTATCCCTTCTTGCAGCCCCCTAACAATTTGTTCCTTGTTAATAGCACATTTCCTGACCATGTGGCAATTAAGCCCTTCAAAGAAAGTAAGATTCTATGAGGTCAAGTCTACATTCCCAACTCAGTGCTCTTTCCATTTAAAAATATTCCCCCTTAAAAAAAAAACCAAAACAGTAAGAAAATACATGTACTTCTGCCATCTTTCACTAATATCAGATTCTATTCGTTATTTATAGCCCAAACCTGAGGGTCTGAGTCCAAAACTCACCACCTGCTGGCTAAAGGTGGAACTGAAGGTACTCTCCTCCCTACCTTTCTCCCCCTACACATCAGCACACCCTAGTCTCCAAGACAATGCATAAATTTCTGCTTGACACCAGGACGTTTAATAAGTCTATGCATCTCTGGATAGCTTTAGAAAAGTCCAAGTCCTATATAGTCTTTGTAAGGACTCAGTAGGTTGTAGAGCTGGCAAGAGTAACAAGCCATTTAATGTTTGCCACAGTTCACTCAAACTAATGATTGGCAGGCCAAATTTATGACTGGCGGAACAATGTTCCTCATGGGCACTGTGTGACTACTAGACTCTCTAGGCAACCTGTAGGATCAATATCTTGGATCCAAATGTATCTCAAGATGTTAAGACTTCTAGTTCCACCTGTGGCATACTGTTAGTCCTCTATGATCTATTTTATGCCATATTCAGTTAAAAGTCCATCTTTTTTTTTTTTAGAGACAGAGTCAGAGAGAGGGATAGATAGGAACAGACAGACAGAAACGAAGAGAGATGGGAAGCATCAATCATCAGTTTTTCGTTGCAACACCTTAGTTGTTTATTGATTGCTTTCTGGTATGTGCCTTGACCGTGGGCCTTCAGCAGACCGAGTAACCCCTTGCTCAATCCAGCGACCTTGGGTCCCAGCTGGTGAGCTTTGCTCGAACCAGATGAGCCCGTGCTCAAGCTGGCGACCTCGGAGTCTCGAACCTGGGTCCTCCGCATCCCAGTCCAATGCTCTATCCACTGTGCCACTGCCTGGTCAGGCAAAAAATCCATCTTTTATTCACAGCACAGACCCTATGATTAGCTGCAGTTAACCCAGTCCAGCCTTACCAGGTGGTGGTGCAGTGGATAGAGTGTTGGACTGGGATGCAGAGGACCCAGGTTCAAAACCCTGAGATCACCAGCTTGAGTGCGGGCTCATCTGACTTGAGCAAGGGTCACCAGCTTGAGCCCAAGGTCGCTGGCTTGAGTAAGGGGTCACTCATTCTGCTGTAGCCCCCCATCAAGGCACATATAAGAAAGCAATCAATGAACAATTAAGATGCTGCAATGAAGAATTGATGCTTCTCATCTCCCTTCCTGCCTGTCTGTACCTATCAGTTCCCCTGTCACAAAAAAAAAAAAAAAAAAAAAAAAAGGAAGACCGCGTTCCAATTTCTTTCTGAGAACACTATGGGGGAAAAGACTGACTGCTGATACAACTTACCTCTTAAGTATGCAGGCCTCTGCAGATGGAAGCTGACAAACAGTCCCTCACTGCTTCCTATAGTTTACAAAGCACTGTCAGTCAATCATTTTATCAGAAAGCTACACAGCTATAAGCTCAAGCGCCAGCACTAGAACCAGGCCTCTGGTTTGGTTTTTCCCGAAGTCTATAGAGCTCCAACTATTTTCCCAATACACACATTGTGTGACAAAAGATAACAAAGCAATTGTTCCAACACAAATTTCCATCACTTATCAACTAGCATCTCTACATATTTTGTGTGAGAATACAACTTGCCTTCTGTTACACTCCCCATAGCTTGATGCAGAAGTATTAAATGTTTTTCCCTAAAAGACCTTGTCTTTAGCCCTGAGGTTAGCCAACCCACAGGGATGAGACAGAGTAACAATGTTCAGAGTGGGAACACTGAAGGCTAAAATAGTGTCATAGAAAAGGGGCAGACCATTCAATTCCCCAAAGTGCAAAAATACTATTTCATAGCACCTGAGTTCAAGGTAACCCAGTTTAATCAGAGCAGCCAACATAATTATCTTGTGTCCTTGAAGATAACCTATTGAGACCAGGTAAGAGCCTGGTATAGGATAAGCAACACAAATTTGACTGAATAATTTTCTGAGGACAACCAACACAAATTTGACTCTAAATAATTTTCTCTGTACCATATACTTTTCTTTAGTACTGACCCGAGAAATACTAAATGGATTATGATGGTAGTAGCTGTTGAAAAAGAGGATACTCTGTACCTAGACAAAACTATGCAAGCAATCATCTGAAAAAAAATAAGGATGTTTTAGAAAAAAACCACATCCAATGCTACAATTTTATATTAGGAAAAGCTATTTTTTATAATGCAAATTACATAAAGTAAAGATAACACAATTGTAAGTGATCCTCAATCAGAGCTCGAATGTTTGGGATTTTCTGATACACCAAAAGAACATCAACCTCCAGAAAGAGATTCTACCATTCTGCAACCCTAGTATTTTTGGAGGGCATCCCAATCCAGTCCTTGGTCAGGTAATGGGAGTCTCTGCAAGCCTAGTCTTACCATCCACATCAAATACAGCTAGAGGATGCCACATTGTCCATATCTGGAACTCTATGAGGCTATCCCCCAACTACCACAGTCCTATCCAGTGCTACACCAGACATGGGGCTGGGCAACAGTATCATACCAATGTTAATCAGGAGGGGAAGAACAATCTTACAGGATTTCACATTTGAAAGAATGCCTTGGCAGTGAGGTGTAGCCTAAGGCCCTTCCCAGAAAAAGAAACAGGCATAAGTGCTAGGACTCAGGCTCCATTTTGATTCAATGTTTATTGTCCTTTTACAACATGTCATTTTTGGTTTAGAAACTGCTTGTGATTAGTTTTCCAATATTAACTCAAAAGCATGTAAAATAAAATCAACCTACTCTCTATATAAACACCCAGCAACTGTGGCCCTTCACCCTCCGACCCAGGTTGGGTAAGGGGAAGAAGAGAGGGCTCGGGAAACATTGAGTGAATTGCAGCTTTCCTGTAGGGAGTAGCAGTAGTGCTTTGGTTCAACCCACAGGACCCCTGCACTGCCCCAAACTACAACAGAAACGATGTAGGCCCAAGGCCCAATTCTCTGTTGGTAATTCACTTTCTGCCTCCCAAATGAAAATCACTTTTATTTTATCGCTTTTGTTTTGCTGTGTTTTTTTTTTTTTTTGCAACAGAAACCCCCTGTCCAGAGTCTGACTGTAGCTGAACTGTTCAGACAGAGGAATGAAGCAGGCCGTGGGCGCAGCCCTGGTCCCTCCTGGGCAAGCGCCCCTACCCTCAGGGAACAAGGTTCAGCCAGGCCAGCTCGCAGCACACTGGCCACCACCACTTAGCCATACAGGTCATCATCATTGTCTTCTGTGTATACACTGCCACCTGTGCCACCTCCACTGCCCTGACTGGGGCCAGCTCCACCCTGGTTTCCTGAAGGGAATCTGTGTGCACAAAAGCAGAGCAAAAAATAAAAAGGTTAGGACAGGGCCCACGTAGAATTTTCACAACTACCCCTCTAGCCTACTTTGGACTCCCAGGACCTTGGTTGTGTAGTTCCCCAAGACAATTTAAGCATTTCCCACTGCATCTTACTTACCTGAAACTGCCAAAGCCCCGACTCTGCTGAAGAGTCTGAGCAAACATTTCGTATTTTCGAATATCGTTGTCACTGACAGAACGACGGGCAAAGCGCATGGCCTCTTCAAAGTGATCTCGGCGGATCTCAGGCACTGGATCATCCTCTTCTACCTCCTGCAGGGTTGGTAAAAATAGACCATCAGGGCCTGACCAGACTGTGGCACAGTGGATCAAGTGTCAGTCCGGGACACAAAGGACCTAGGTTTGAAATCTCGAAGTTGCCAGCCTGAGCACAGGCTAGCTGGCTTGAGTGCAGGGTCACTGGCTTGGCTGTAGCCCCCATGTCAAGGCATGTATGCGAAAGCAACCAATGAACAACTAAAGTGCCGCAATGAAGAATTGATTCTTCTCATCACTTTCCCCTCCTGTCTGTCTCTCTCAAAAAAAAAAAAACAAGAAAAGAAAAAAAAAAGAAGAAAAAAAAACCAACAGACCACCAGGGAGTATTGAGGCCAAGCCTAGATCCCTTACCTGGCCTTCCTGCCACTAAGTCAAGTAAGTCACCAGGTCATTCTCTCTAAAATTGAGTCACTGTCCTGCTTAAAAACCTGCCCTGCTTAAAAACATTGTGAAAAAGGCAAAACAGAATCAGTGGTTGCCACGGGCTTAGGATGGTAAAAAAAAAAACAACTCAGCCCTGGCCGGCTGGCTCAGTGGTAGAGCTTCGGCCTGGCGTGCAGGAGTCCCGGGTTCGATTCCCGGCCAGGGCACACAGGAGAAGCGCCCATCTGCTTCTCCCCCCTCCCCCCCCCCCCCTTTCTCTCTCTCTCTCTTCCCCTCCCGCAGCCAGGGCTCCATTGGATCAAAGTTGGCCTGGGCACTGAGGATGGCTCTGTGGCCTCTGCTTCGGGCGCTAGAATGGCTCTGATTGCGACAGAGCGACGCCTCAGATGGGCAGAGCATCGCCCCCTGGTGGGCATGCCGGGTGGATCCCGGTAGGGAGCATGCGGGAGTCTATCTGACTGCCTCCCTGTTTCCAGCTTCAGAAAAATACAAAAAAAAAAACAAAAAAAAAAACAAACCAAAAACAACTCAAGTGACCCAAGGGAACTTTTTGGAATGACAGAAATTTCTTTATTCCTCTCTACCTCACTTTCTCTCTCTCATCTCTCTCTAAAAATCAATAAAGTCTTAAATTAAAAAAAATATATCAATGGCTCTCAGTGTTTACATCTGAATTATACCTTACCTTGTGGCCTTACTTTCCTTAATATATGCCATCTTAAACCTACCCAGGTTTTCTCAATTTCTGTAATTCTACTTCACAGCAGTTTATTTGGGCTGCATATTTTCTTTATCCAAATTCAAGTATCCCTTCAACACTCCAGTTCAAACCCTATCTCTTCCATTGATAAGCCTTTCCAATTGTTGTGACTAATGAGGCTGCTCCTTGGAATTAGTTTATCAGTTTTTATACTTTTATGAGAGACAAGAGGAATGTTACAGACCCTCTCCAAGAGTTAGAGAAAACCATCCATTCATTTATTCTCTAACATGGTGCCACAATACAGTGAGAAACAAGCGAGATAATATAGACCTTACATTCAAATGTCAAATCTACATTTAGTTTCAGGAGGTCCATGAGACCAACAATGATAGAAAGGTCCATGGATCCAAGGTTCTAAGCTCTGCTTTATTTGTTTATCTGTACGATCATGCTTTGATTTTCCTCATGGAGCCTATTTCACACTGAATATACAGCCTGTCCAACTCTTCTCAGCCTTCATAATTCCAGAATGAAGGAATAAACCGTTATTCTTTCTCTTCAATACCCTACTGAATACCTCAGTCAGATCATCTTTCCAAAAACCTTACACTCTAGGGCATGGTGGAGACTGTCCCCTGGCTTCCTATGACTGGCATATTTGGGGTAAGGATTCAAACTCACCATAGCTGATGGGTTGGTCTGCCTCTCGCGGTCTCGCCTAATCTCACTCTCAATGGATTCACGAATGGCAAGCTTACAGGCACGTTGGCAAATCTCTGTCAGGTCAGCTCCAGAGAAGCCATTAGTCATCTTAGCCAGGAACTCCAAATCCACATCCTAAAAGAAGTAACAGAGTATCTTAACACTTAGTCTCTACTCTTGTGACACATACATACCTCTGAGCCACTCTATCACTTCCGATTCCAATTTACCCCATCTTTCACCACTGTTTTATACCCAATTCTAGATTATCCTTATACTCTTAACCCTTTGAGTAGTACAAATGTTCATGTACGCCCTCACTCAAAGAGTAAACAAAAAACTCACTACACAAAGGGTTAAATCTTCCCTTTACAACCTTAACCCCAGAAATCCCAACGAAATTTTGCTTGGGAACCAAATAGCACTTTAAACTGGCCTGAGGATTCAAGATCTTGCACCTGCCTTGGCTACTGGGGACTTGCGCAGGTTGGCCTTGAGGATGGCAACACGAGACTTCTCATCAGGGAGCGGGATGTAGATGAGTTGATCAAGGCGGCCAGGTCGTAGGATGGCCGGATCAATAATGTCAGGCCGGTTGGTAGCGCCAATGATAAAAACATTCTTTTTTGTGGACATGCCATCCATTTCTGTTAGAATCTGGTTGATAACTCGGTCAGCAGCCCCACCACCATCTCCAATGTTACCACCACGGGCCTTGGCAATTGAATCCAGCTCATCGAAGAACAGTACACAGGGGGCAGCTTGGCGGGCCTGTGGGAGAGATGGACTCAAGCATTAGCACAAACGGGTCTCTCAGACCCGAGAAGGAAAATAAAGTGACCTTCACTGCCCCAGCTGAGCTGACAGAATGAGATGTTTTTAACTCTCCCAAAGAAACAGCCTCTATCTCTACCTTGTCTCCAATCAAGTGAATAGACAGCCTAGATTCCTTTTTTATTTATTTTTTGACAGAGACAGAGAGTGTCAGAGAGAAGAATAGATAGGGACAGACAGGAAGGGAGAGAGATGAGAATCAATTTTTCATTGTGGCACTTTAGTTGTTCACTGATTGCTTTCTCATATGTGCCTTGACCGTGGGGCTACAGCAGATTGAGTAACCCCTTGCTCAAGCCAGCGACCTTGGGTCCAAGCTGGTGAGCTTTGGTCAAACCAGAGAACCCGCGCTCAAGCCGGCGACCTCAGGTCTCCGCATCCTAATCCGACGCTCTATCCACTGCACCATTGCCTAGTCAGGTGACAGCCCAGCTTCTTACAGCTCACCTTGTCAAAGATTTCTCTGACATTGGCCTCAGACTCCCCAAACCACATGGTGAGCAGCTCAGGACCCTTGATGGAGATGAAGTTGGCCTGGCATTCATTAGCAATGGCTTTGGCCAGCAAGGTTTTCCCACAGCCAGGAGGTCCATAGAACAGTACTCCTTTGGAGGGTGTCATGCCAAACTTGAGGAATTTGTCGGGGTGCTCCACAGGATACTAGGAGGAAAACGAAAGAGAATTCAGGGATACCTATAAAGTCTGAAAGAAACCTAACCAAGCAGGTGCCAACCCCCCACCATTCTGTGGTGTTAAAATCCAGGTTCCCTAGGAACAGGGTCCTTAGTGCCTCAAACATGAGAATAGCAGGTTCCTGAATTATTCTCTCACAATTCCTGCAACGAATGTGCCAACACCCAAAGACTAACCAACTCAATTACAAATGCTGAAACCAAGCTACCCTACCTGGACCAGTTCCTGAAGCTCACGTTTGACATCCTCCAGGCCCCCAATGTCTTCCCAGGTTACCTGTGGCACCTCCACCACAGTTTCCCGCAGTGCTGATGGATTGCTCTGGCTCAGGGCCCACTAAAAAGGGAAAAAAACATGGGAATGAAACTTGCCAGAGAATGAGTCAAAGTGCACGTGTGCAGATCTAAGATGGGAGTGCAGTCCTTACCCGGAAGTCATCCATAGTAACTGCCAGGGAGTTCATGACTTCAGCATCAATGGTTTCATCCTCTAGGTCAATGAGGTCCATCTTCTTGCGAATGGCCTGCAGAGCGGCCTCTGAGCACAAGGCTGCTAAGTCAGCACCCACATGCCCGTGAGTCTCATTGGCTACCTGCAAAAGAGAAGATCTGCTTATTATCCTGTCTCTTACACCTAGCTGCCTTAGGAGGTCAAAGAGAACAAAATCCTGACCTCTTCCCTTGACTTCTATGTCTGAGTCTTCCCATTTCCAGGGGTCTCCAAACTTTTTACACAGGGGCCAGTTCACTGTCCCTCAGACCATTGGAGGGCTGCCAAATACAGTGGTCCTCTCACTGACCACCAATGAAAGAGGTGCCCCTTCCAGAAGTGCAGTGGGGGCTGGATAAATGGCCTCAGGGGGCCACATTGCGGCCCGTGGGCCGTAGTTTGGGGACGCCTGCTGTATACATACTAGCAATCCTTTCACTGGCTAGAATTTAAGTATTTAAGCCTGGGCTTGGGGCTTACAAACAAAGCTGCCCCCAAAATTCTGGTTTACTCTAATACAGTGTCAACCAAGAAACATGTCAACTCCAGTTTTTGGAATTTAATCTCAAATCACTTCCTTTTTCCTGACCAGGAATCAGAATCAGTCTCTTCACATGTTCAATATATATTCCTAGCCAGTTCCCTTCAACTGATTAGAAATAGATATCCTAAAACTCCTGGCCAGCCCTCATCACTACTCCACCTGTTCCAGGTCCACATCATCTGCCAGTTTCATGTTCTTGGTATGGATCTGAAGAATTTCCAAGCGTCCTGTAGCATCAGGAATTCCAATATCTACCTCTCTGTCAAAGCGACCTGTGGGACAGGTGCATAAACATAAAAGGGCTCATTTCTGGTCCAGAGGGGAGAAGGGATAGGCCTAACGTGACCAACCATCCCAATCTGCCCAGGATGGTTCTGATGTCAGCACTCAAAGTCCCATGTCCTGGGAAACCCTTCAGTCTCAGGCAAAACAAGATGGATGGTCACCTTAGGGCATGTGATAAGGAAAAAGATCTTCGAGCCCCATCACTACAAAAAACTTCAAGAAATGCACAGGATTAGATGATTTAGCTAAAGGATAGATACGAGATTCAAGAGATTAAGCCCAATAGAGTTATAATCTCCCTGTAAACAAGGACAGAGCATAAAGGAATTTAAGATTCTTACCAAATCGTCGTAGGGCTGGGTCAATGCTGTTGGGTCTGTTGGTTGCTGCCATGACAATCACATGTGCTCTCTGCTTTAGGCCATCCATAAGGGTCAACAACTGTGATACTATACGCCGTTCTACCTCCCCATGGGTCTGCCAGGACAAGATATCTGGTCAGAAGTGAAGTCAGAATCTTTCAGCCCCCCACTAATCCCTCGGGTTAAGGTCCTACTTTTTCTCTTTTGGGAGCAATGGCATCCAGCTCATCAATGAAGATGATAGCAGGAGCATTCTTCTCAGCCTCCTCAAAGGCTTTACGAAGGTTGCTCTCAGACTCGCCAGCCAATTTGCTCATGATCTCAGGACCTGAGCGGATACAGAATACAGGCAATGACAAAACTACATCCTTCCTCATTCCCAAAATAATCAGATTTTATTTTCCCAGACCAGAGACAGGTCCTTGGTGAGGTGACAGGGAACCTCTGCCTACTTTTTTTCACAACCTCTATTTAGCCACCATCCCAAGACAGCCACCAGGCCAGGCTGAGGAAAAGCCAAGGACTCAGTATATTTATCTCACAGTGGAGCTAAAAGTGTGAAGAAGACAGAAGATGCTCTGGGACTTCTTGCCAGAGAAGAAGCAGCAGCACAAAGTTGGACCTCTAACAGCTAAATAATGATTCTTTTTTTTTTTTTTTTAACAGAGACAGAAAGAGAGTCAGAGAAAGGGATAGATACGGACAGACAGACAGGAACGGAGAGATGAGAAGCATCAATCATCAGTTTTTTGCTGCGACATCTTAGTTGTTCATTGATTGCTTTCTCATATGTGCCCCGACCATGGGGCTACAGCAGACCGAGTAACCCCTTGGGTTAAATAATCATTTTAAAGAGCCAGGTGACCTTCCCCCAAACCTTCTACAACAAACTAGCATAGACTTTTTTGATTTCCCATCCTAACTTGCTACCCCTAAATGTTTTCAGCCTGTCTTTAATCTTTCCCAATGGGGGATAGGACAGGGGCACAAGAGTAAAATATCTTCCCCTTGTTTCTTACTTAGCTATAATGTATCCCAGCAAAAAAAAATGCTAAAGTGTACACAAGGATATGTGTGCAAATGTGTCCATGATTTATCCAGTTCAGGTCACGCTTAGCTCAGAAATGGGTCCAAACACAAGGTGAAACAAGTCTCCCTACCGTTGATCAAAAAGAAGAAAGCTCCAGTCTCATTTGCCACAGCTCGAGCAATTAGGGTCTTCCCAGTTCCAGGAGGTCCATAGAGCAGGATTCCCCGAGGAGGCTGAGGACCAGTACAGGGTATGATTAGGTACAAACTCCCACCTTCTCTCAATCCCATCCACCCTAAAATGGCTTGAATAGGGCTCTATCTAGGGAGGGTGAGAAGCACAGCTCATCCCTGACACCAGTATGAATAAGTCCTCAACCACAGGTACTAGCTGTGTAGCTTACTTCAGGCTACACTCACTCCTCTTAGCAGAGAAAATACTGATAGAAGGCTGACATTTATGATTAAAACTTGCATAGCAGACTAAGAGCAGAGAAACTGCCCTAAGAAACTATCGTGAGTCTGAAGACACTGCAATTAGGCAAAAGCAAGAGGCCATTAAGCCAAGGGCTTGACTCCAGATAGACCAAGAGCCAGGGACTAGCTTAGTCATTTAAGAGTTTTGCCAAAGACTCATTCATTCCAAGAATCACAACTCGTCAAGATTTATCATGTTTGAATGCTTTTCCTTACCGCCAACCACAAGTTTTTCTCTTTGAAGTTATCTTTTGTATGGCCTTCACAGGCAGCACATGGGCAGTGCCCACATAGAAGGTCAAATTATTTTTTTTTTTTTTTTTTTTTTTTTTTTTTTTTCTGAAGCTGGAAACAGGGCGAGACAGTCAGACAGACTCCCGCATGCGCCCGACCGGGATCCACCCGGCACGCCCACCAGGGGCTGTGCTCTGCCCCCCAGGGGGCGATGCTCTGCCCATCCTGGGCGTCGCCATATTGCGACCAGAGCCACTCTAGCGCCTGAGGCAGAGGCCACAGAGCCATGCCCAGCGCCCGGGCCATCTTTGCTCCAATGGAGTCTTGGCTGCGGGAGGGGAAGAGAGAGACAGAGAGGAAAGCGCGGCGGAGGGGTGGAGAAGCAAATGGGCGCTTCTCCTATGTGCCCTGGCCGGGAATCGAACCCGGGTCCTCCGCACGCTAGGCCGACGCTCTACCGCTGAGCCAACCGGCCAGGGCTAAGGTCAAATTATTTATACGATGCATAGTAGGGGAAGAGTAATAATTTCATCTTAGTGCATCCCATGACATGGAAATGGTTGGGAAGCTACGATCTAGACCAGCAGTTCTCAAATGTTTTAGACTCAGGACCCTTAACGCTCTGCAAATTTCCTAATTTTCACTTTTATTGAGCAGCACTCTTCTAGACAGGCTGGCAAGCTATGGTGAGATTTGTTTATACAGGGTCCATGAGAATGGCTTTTGTGTTTTTAAAGGGTTCACACACACACACACACACACACACACACACACACACACACACACGGCAGAGAACTTCATTGGCCCACTCTATTCTAGATCATTGTGTAGCTTTACTAAATTTAGAGCCCTCAATAAACTCAAAGAATTTATTATTGCCTCTCTAATCAAAGAAAATATTGAAACATATATGAAAATAGGTCCCAGGATTAGACACCAAGCAGTTGTTAATCACCACCCTACACTATATCCCAAAGCCCAAGATGCTTACCTTCACACCAATTGCCTTAAATAGGGCAGGATGTCTCAGGGGCAGCTCCACCATCTCTTTTATCTGAGCTAGCTGTTTCCTGCAGCCACCAATGTCATCATAGCCTACTTCATTCAAAGACTCTTCCTCATCCTGAATATGGAGAAGACAAAGAAAAGGAGAAGGCAGAACACTACTATTAGCAATTGCTGAATTTCTTCAAATCCTTATACAATCTGGAGTGAAAATATCTGCTGTATTAAAGACTCTCCTCTAAAGGGACCATGCCTCAAAGAACAACTCAAAGCCCCAAAGCAGAGATTTCTAGCATAGCTTTTCCCCTCTCACACTGTCCTTAGTCTTACTGAGAAGGGCTCTCCTAAGATCTGAAGCTGGAAATTCTGGTAAATGGGCTTCCAGCCCCACCATCATTATTTCTTCAAAAATTAGTCCAACCACTTAGATCATTTTGGTTCAATCTAGATTCTAAAAATTGCTGGTATCAGATACTTTTAAGAAATACCTAGGCCCAGAAATGAATACCTGGGAGGTTTCCCACCTCTACAAAGAAGCTTAGTTCCACAGAGCACCCCATCTTGCTAGTTACATGACTGCGTCACACTGAGTAACCATGTAGTCAGGTATTAGGATCAGAGAAAGAACTCACCTCTCGTTTGATAGGCTCCCCTTCACAGTGGATAACCGTGTCTGGAGCAACAATGCAATAAGGGCTGGGGTCTGTTTCCACTACTTTGAACTCCACAGCACGCATTCCACCTCGGACAAGGAAAATGTCTCCTATGGGAGCAATCAACACAAGAGCAATTAGAGGTGTCAACTACAAGACCAAGTAAAAATTACTCATCAGATTCTGGGGTCTAGAATGCCAAGTTCACTAGATACTGCCCTCTTCTCTCCCCACCCCAATGATCCTGATAAGCATCAGGCAAAAGGAGAAGGCTAACCTGTAAAATGTTCCTCTGCCTCTCAAGAGGTCAGTGAACAATCTGATGTGCCAGAAGCCCATCAGGTTTTGACTTCTGGAGTATAAGCAACCCAAGCTTTTATAACAATCACCAATGGTAGAGCTGTGCTGAATATTAAATACACTTTGGACTGTGATACAGCCAAAATGGCCCACCTCCCTCTTCAGAGATTTAAGAAAAGGTAGCTTACTCTCCTGGAGCAGAGAATGGGAATGGGGTAATGGGATAATGGCGTAACGGGGGAATGGGGGGGAGGGAGGCAAGGGTGGTGGGGAAAGAAGAGAGTACACATGTATGCATATATATGAGACTAAGACAGATATTCCAAGGTTTACTACCAAGTATCCCTAACAACCATCCTTAATCTCAGTTCCTAGAATTATCTCTCACCTTTACGAATGGGTCGATAAGCTTCCAGGAAGTACGGCTTAAGGTACACCTCAAAAAGATTGCCAGTGATGCCTTCCACTGTGTCATCAATGGGTAACACGTGGATACGTTTGCCATACTTCACATCAGGGCATGGCTGGATGCTGAGAATGACAAGCAGACTCCACGTTACCAGCCACATTGCGGCCCCAAGCACTGGGTGTCCGAAAGGGCCTGGCACAGAGAGCTGATGGCAAGTGAAAGAGAAAAGGCAGGGACGGCTTTAGGTGAAGAGAGGCAGGAGGATAGGGTAGAAGCAAAGAAAAAGGAACAGCCAGGCAGAACTAAGACAGTCACACTCAGGGAGGGGTCGTAAAAGCTATTAGAAGAAGCTTCTGTGGCTGCCCACTCCCAATCAGTGAACCAAAGGAAGACCCACACATCTGGAACCCCTACAAAGAAGACAAATCTGGAACCCTTTCAGTGAGAGATATCCAACGATGACCCGTTCTGGCTAATGCTGGTGACCCGATGTTACAAAGGGAAGCCTTAGTCTGTTAAACGTCAAGGTCAGAGAAATAGAAATGAAAAAATAATCTCAACCAGGTGGTCAAAGCACCTTGAGAACACTGACTAAGCACCTCCAAAAAGGCTACACGAAACCCAGAATCTATAAAAAACAATCAAAAGCCTAAGATATTCCTGGCCAGGTGACAGGTGGTTGGGTAGCAGTAGCTAGAGATGACTACAAAATGGGAAAGTTTCTAGCCTAAAGTCCAAAATCACTCAGACTTCAGCTATCCTGGGTCTGACTCAAACTCTCCTAGATTAATTTGGATCCTTAAAAAGACCTGCTAGGGCCTGACTAGGAGGTGGTGCAGTGGATAGAGCATCAGACTGGGATGCGAAGGACCCAGGTTCGAGACCCCCAAGGTCGCCAGCTTGAGCGTGGGCTCATCTTGTTTGAGCAAAGCTCACCAGCTTGGACCCAAGGTTGCTGGCTTGAGCAAGGGGTTACTTGGATTGCTATAGCCCCACGGTCAAGGCACATATGAGAAGACAATCAATGAACAACTAAGATGTCGCAACGAAAAACTAATGATTGATGCTTCTCATCTCTCTCCGTTCCTGTCTGTCTGTCCCTATCTCTCTCTTTCTCTGACTCTCCCCGTCTCTGTAAAAAACAAAAAAGACCTGCTAGGAATCCACCTTCCATATCCAACACTCCCACCTTTTTCTAGTCCTAACACAATAATGAGGTTATTTGGCAGATACACACCCTAAAATGGCATCTTAACCCAGGGTCTAAGGTGTGGTAGTTATACCTCTTGTAGTAAAAAGAAAAAAAGCATCAAGAAAGTTGTAGAAATGCCTTTGTCCCAAAGGTCAAGCAGAAGCAGATTTTAAAGTCCTAGGGAGACAGAACCAAAACCTCAAGACAATCCTGATACATAAGTCTTCCCATAGTTAGGAGGCTTCTTATACCTGCAGATGCCAAGGCCTTCATAGGGGTCCTGACCATAATGCAGGCTGTCTCTTGCCTCCCATCCCTGAGGGGCCAAGAACCCCACACACACCTGATGACATCCCCTAGGCGTACACGAAGGTTATTCCGAACAACTCTATTCATTCGAATCTTCTCATCAGAACATGTGTCATCAGAAAGCACAATGCACACAGCTTCCCGCCTCTTCTTTCCTTTCAGCAACACTGTATCACCTCGGAACAACTGCAGCTCATCCATCTTGGGCTGAGGAAAGAAGGTTAAGGCCTTTGGGTCACTGAGCCAGGGGATAAGCAGCAGCCCTGGAGGTTGGGATTCCCAGTAAACCCCACTGTATCTGTGGGCACTGCAAGAAAAATGGGGAAATCCTTCAGATTAAGTGCAATAAGAAATGACTGAACTGTGGACCTAACTTACCTGAGACAAGGACACTACACTGTTGTCCTCATTGATGGCTTCATCGACAATTAACCGATTGGGACGATTCTTCTGTTTAAGAATGGCTGTGGATAAGTCATCACCCTTTGAACTAAAAAGAGAAAAAAAAAAGTCAGTCCCACTATACTCCAGGGACTCCACTAATTTAAAAAATTCACACTTAGAAAAGAAATAACAAATAGATGAAGCTGTCCCTATATCAGAGAGCTCAGATAAAGGAAATTCGGCCAAGGTCATGAAGAGTAATAACACATATTACAATTCCCATTCCAGTAGCTCTCAGTATTCTGAGCACTAGTAGCCTAGCTGTAAAGCCTAATGGTCAGAACACTATGGCCTAGCCCTGGCAGAACAGATCAATGTCTCTTTTTTTTTTGTCTCTCTCTCCCTTCCTCTTTCTCAAAAATAAATAAATAAAATGGTAAATAAATGAAAGAAAACTATAGCTTAAAAAGATGAAGTGGAGACTAAGCACAATTAGAGAAATGAAAATAATCTTAGATAGGATATAACAGTGAATAAGAAAAGGGGTCTGAATCCCAACCCTGCCATTACCTAACTGTGATCTTGGGCAAGTTATTTAACCTCTCTGGAAATTGACATCCTAATCTGTAAAATGAGTGAGAATATGTAGCATTGCCCTAAGTAAGAGTAATGAATGCAAAATGTTCAACACAATGCCTGGCACACAGTAATAACGGTCAGTGTGATTAATTAGCACAAGTTCTTTCTTTGCTAACCTTCGTGCAGAATGAAGTTTATCAAGACAACTTTGTAGGGCTCAGGGAGGACCCAAATCCCACCACGCAAGGCTGGGGACTATGAAGCAAAATTATCACTACCTCCCTTTCAACTGGCTACACTGCTGAATGCCAGGGTTTTCCATATGCCACAGAAATGCCAAGCATAATGACCATCATATTTAAAAACACTAACAGATCTGTAATCTCCAGAAAGAGGTTCAAGCTCTGTAAAGACACACAACTCCATGGAGTTGGCTCAAAGAATCAAAACCAAGAAATACTGAGATATGGGGCAAATTCAAATTCCTCCCAAACCAAGGTTGCCTGAATCTACACTTGGTTTAAACTATCCAGTTTCAATTATTTCCTACAAGAAAAGATCATTTACCCAACACCAACTTCTTACCTAGCTTATCTCCAGCCTTCACTAACTAAACTCAGTGGGCTCTCCCTTTGAAGAGCTACCTCCTCTTAGTAAGCTCAAAAAAACATGTGCATTAACCACAACAAGGAGGCCAGACAATGAAGAAAGCAAAGTAATAAATAAAAAAGAATGTCGAGCCTGACCTGTGGTGGCGCAGTGGATAAAGTGTCAACCTGGAAACGCTGAGGTTGCCGGTTCAAATCCCTGGGCTTACCTGGTCAAGGCACATATGGGAGTTGATGCTTTCTGCTCCTCCCCCCTTCTCTCTCTCTCTTTCTCCCCTCTCTATAATGAATAAAATAAAATAAAAATAAATAAAAAGCAAAAATAAATAAAAAAGAATGTCTTCTTTGCCTGACCATACAGTGGCGCAGTGGATAGAGCATCGGACTGGGATAAAAAGGACCCAGGTTCGAGACCCCAAGGTCGCCAGCTTGAATGCGGGCTCATCTTGTTTGAGCAAAGCTCACCAGCTTGGACCCAAGGTTGCTGGCTTGAGCAAGGGGTTACTCGGTCTGCTGAAGGCCCTCGGTCAAGGCACATATGAGAAAGCAATCAATGAACAACTAAGGTGTCACAACAAAAAACTGATGATTGATGCTTCTCATCTCTCTCCTTTCCTGTCTGACTGTCCCTATCTATCCCTCTCTCTGACTCTCTGTCTCAGTAGAAAATAAAAATTTTTAAAAAAGAATGTCTTCCATGAATTATTTCTTCATTCAACAAATTAACAAGTATATATATGTATGTATTATATTCCAGGCACTGTTCTGGGATCCACGGGTACATTAGTTAACAAAACAAGACAAAATAGTATTCCTGTTAGAAACAACTTCACAACTTGCAAGAAAAAGAGAATACCTGCTATGGAGTTACAGGGTTTATATATCTTTTGGTCCTGATATACAAACAAAGACAAATCCCATTCACATAATAAAATTATAAACTTACTGCTGACCCTCTCACATAGGTTGCATCTTTAGTTATCACCTTTAAACTAGTTTCCAAGTGTGGAGTCCCCTAGGCTTAAACTTGCCTCTCCCAACCCAAAAGTGTGGCACTTTGGGCATAATGCAACAGAGCAGACAAATATTCGGGGAGTCGGGGGGGCTTATCAACACCCTGGAGGGCAACCATGGTCAATGCAACCGCTGAGAGTAATTTAAACCCATCAATTCTCCCTCTTCCTCACACCTCAAAATACCCTCCAAGCGCTGCCTATTTTCCTGCTTAATCTATAGAACTGGCACTGAAGAAAAATAAAATCGTTGTTGCCTCTAATCATCATAATTTGTATTTTAACCCCAAAGCTGCATTCTAGGAAAACCTCCAATCTGCCTACCAGTCCTGACCCTAGCAATGAAGGTAAGTGGTATTGCTCTTTCCTTACGACAAATTCCTTTAATGCCACATCTACCTACTGAGATCAAAGGAAGGAACCTCTAAAAGAGGAATTCAGTCTAATCATGACCCACCAGCAGTCCTGGATGCTCTTGCATTGTCTTCAGCATGAGTCAGGCCCTTTCCAGAACCCCACTGGGCCAGAACCCCATAGGGGACTTGACTTGGAGGGAGTTCAGGTAAGAGTTATCAAGATGACATAAGGTTAGAAACCATCTATTATGGATTTGTAGTTTTAGTTTTGAAAACAAAAGACTGACTGGAAAGCCCAAGGTAATAATTTAAGTACTAATAAGTGGTCCTTTTAAATAGGTGACTAAGTGATACTTCACTTCGATTCAGAAACTTGAAAAAAAAAAGGAACACACCAAAAAAACAAATTTTCTTTAAATCAGGAAGATGATTTGCATAAAAGTTTCCATAGGATGGCTGTCTTTTTTTTTTCCCCCCTCTCAGTTTGTAAAGCTCTTGATTCTAAATTCAGTGGACAGAAGTGGTCAGGTTTTATCTGATGCTTTCCTCAGGACTGGAGGAGGGCCCAGGAGTTCTCAACATAGAAGCTTGAGGAGGAAAAACGTGTGTGTTGGAAGAGTTAGGGCAACTCTAACCTTCACACCACGAAGGCTGAAATCTAGGAAGGCCCAGAAAATAGGTACTCAGATTCGAACGATGTAGCCAAGAACCTAAAATAATAGAGAAAGGAAAAGTGCCTTTCTCCCTGCACCTACTTCATAACATCCTGGAAAACTGACTAAAACTCACTCGTTCGAATAACTAACCTAAAATAGGAAGATCAGAAGCGAAAAGCAGGGCGCACTGTCTCCCTCACTACTCAGGTGGCACACGAACCAACCAAGAGCCAGGCGGACCCGGCTCCGAAAGTGCCATGGTCAGTTTCCCTGAGCTCGCCGGGCCTTCCCCGGCTCCGGCCTCCGCCTGTGTCTCTGGGCTCCGAAGGCCTTCACGTGGCCCCAAGTCCACGCCCACCGTGCCCGGTTAGGGCGTCGGGGCCTGTTCTCTCCGGGAACCAAAGGCCTTCAGCGGGTGGTGGGCCGAATCGCAGGGGGCGCCCCCAGGCCCCGCGGCCCCGCGCCGGCAACGTGGGCTCGCAGACCTCACTAGGCCGGTACGGCCCGTCCCAGGTGAGCCAATCAGACGGGCCGGGGCCTGCATGACACAGCACGATCCGGCCCAGGCCCCGACCCGGGCCCAGCGCAAACCCCGCCTAGGGGGCGCGCGGGTGCGTGGCCAGCCCAGCAGGGCCCACAGCCCCTCCTTCATTCCCTTCCCCTCCTCTAGTCGCATATCCCCTTCATTCCCAGTATCCACATCTTAGCGCCCACGGCCAGGCCCCACCGGGCCTACCCAGCGCCGAAGTGTCCCCGGTGCGTGCGCCCGCAGCGAGCGCGCGCGCACATAAATACACACACACGCAAACAAACACACACTCACTCGGCTCCGGAGGCCATGGCGCGCGCCTCTCAGCCGGCGGATGTGGCGGCCCGCGGGTAACGGCTACGAGGGGTGGCTGGCGACCGACTGGATCGGGGCTCGGCTCTCCCGAGCGAGTGGCGAGCGGCGGTGACAAATCACAGGCAGCCTCCCTCTCGCTTCCTCCAAGCGGCACCCGTGCGGTGGGCGGGCAGGAGTCGTTGGCTCCCGATCTGCGAACGGGTAGCAGCGACGACTCCAACGACAGCTGCAGACGCTTCAGAAACTGAGCTGAGAAGAGCCGAATCATCGGAAGAAGAGGTGCTCTCACCTCAACCAATCAGCGCCTGCTCTAGGTACTCCCGCCCGCCTCTCGGCGCCTCTCCCCAGCAACCCGCGGACCACAGCCAATCAGGAAATTCGTTTTGGCCTGGCTCCCGCCTCAGGGATGCAACGCCACGTCAATTGGCCGCAACGCTACGCTTCCTGGACGGATTGGGATTCTCCACCAACCAACGAAAGGAGTGGGGCAGATCGACTAGCGAAAGGAGTGTTAAACCCTTGGAGGCGGGCTCTCCCACTTGGCTTCAGTTCATTGGCTCCTGAGTTTATTCTGCTGAAAAAATCTGGCACAATAGATTGAATCCTTTTATTAATCTAGCACTGTTGCATTTATAACCCACACCTATCTTCTTCCAGAACTTGAGGATTCACCATAAAAAAGCTGGCTCAAGCCACTCCTACTTTGGACCGTTTGACTAGCACTCCAGATCTTAATCCACGCTATCCTATAATCATTGCACCTCCGATTCCCTGGTTAACCCTAATCACACAAGGCTTTACAGTTCTTCCGGTTGGAAGTACAGGCGTCCTCCTACCACTGGGTATTAATGATCTGCGGAAGGAGGGCACTCAAGTCCAGAGAGGAGTCAGAAGGCTACACGGAACACACAGCAGATTCAATACAGCCCAAAGCAGCAGGAAAACTGCATGCTGAGTTGAAGTCTGGGCTCAAAATGCCAGCTAACCCTGTCTATATTCAATAGGCAGCACCCTTCATCCCTATCCACACAGACACATTTGACTGAGGCAGTCAAATTTCAAATTTATAGAATTTGGGATTAAGGAGGGGGTGGGAAGTCACTGTGAGACTCAAATCTGCTTGTATCTCCCCTCTAAAAATCAAATACCTGATTTTGTCTAAGAGACCTGCCTGGACCACCTACCAGGGCAGGCCTACCTCCACTCAGTCACTTCACACAGGATCTTGGGCTTTGGGTCTCTGCCTCTAGACAATGGGAAGGACTCAAGTCATTGCTTTTTTTTCTTTTCATTTATTGATTTTAGAGAGAGTAAAGAGGAGAGGGAGGAGCAGGAAGCAACAACCTATAGTAGCTGCTTCTCATATGTGCCTTGACAGGACACGCCCAGGGATTTCAAACTGGCGACCTCAGCATTTCTGGTTGACACTCTATCCATTGCACCACTGCAGGGCAGGCTGGTCATTGCTTTCTGTGTAAGGATTCTTGTAACCCGTTCTTCTACCGACCTCCAGTCAATAGGTAGATGATGGGATAGAGCACCTTACACAACCAGCACTCAACTAAATCAGACAGCTATGAGCCATTCCACTCAAGTCATACGTAGTAGGCAGACGAGATATGAGATTTACTCAACACCAGAAAAGGGAAACAAGAAAAAAAGTCAGCAGGAGCAGTCAATGCCTTGTTGGTGGTGCTGGGGGAAGGGAGTCCTCTGGAACTAGGTGGAAGTAACCAGGCCAACAAATTTTGCCACCAATCTCTCCAAAGCCAAACTGATATAGGAATGGTCAGCTCCAGACACATTCTCCAAGGATGGGAAAACAGAAAGCCCTCCCCATATAAAGATGGCCCAATGGGCCGCAGCTCAGACTTTTCAAAACTTGGCAGCTATAGGTCACAAGGCTCCAGCAGAGATGTCTGAAATTCTTCCAGAAGGGTTTCACGGTCAGGAGGACGGATCCAGCTCAAATAGGTTTCAAGGTACAGGGGGAGAGACCTGGAGAGCAATAAGGGTGAGACCTAAGAATAAAGCATAGGCAGAAGGTTGGGCAGCCATTCTTTCCCTTTCATTCATCACCACCCACCCCAACAGACCCAAGGATTCCAGGACATCAACTGTTCCTCAAACCCAAGTCAGCAGGCCTCACCATGTAGCATTCTCCTGGGGAAACTTAGTTTGGACCTCCAGCCTTCGCCAAAGAGCAGTGGCCTCATCCCTCCGATCCAGCCTCCTTAGAGTCTGAATCAAGTGAAAGGAAGCGTCTCCATAACCTGTAGCCCCACCCCAGAGTACAGTCTTAGAACTTGACCCAGTCTGAAGCATTTTTATAAAGGGGGAAACTAGCCTAACCAGGTGGTGGTACAGTGGATAGAGCACTGACCTGGGACACTGAGGACTCAAGTTCAAAACCCCAAATTGAACTTGGGTCAATTTGGGTCACTGAATTGAACACAAGCTCATCTGGCTTTGAGTGCAAGATCACCAAGGGTTGCCAGCTTGAGCGTGGAATCATAGATATGAGCCCATGGTCGCTAGCTTGAACCCAAAGGTTGCTGGCTTGAGCCCAAGGTCACTGACTTGAGCCGAAGGTCAATGGCTTAAGCAGGGGGTCACTGACTCAACTGAAAGCCCCTGGTCAAGGCACATATGAGAAACAATGAATGACTAAAGTGCCACAACTATGAGTTGATGAGTCTCATCTCTCTCCCTTCCTATCTGTCTGTCCCTGTCTGCCTCTCTTTCTCACTAAAAAGAAAAATAAATCAGTAAAAATAAACAAAAGGGGAAACTGAAGCATAAAGCAGGAAACTATCTTGCCTACAGTCACACACTGAACCATGACATTCCCAACCATTCCTAGCACTAAGCACTGCCTGCTCAGGACAAAGGGCTCAGCTAATTCTGCTCCTGCCCAACACTCCCACCACAGTCATTGTCTTTGTGTCTGAGGACATTGGGAAGACTGGGGAACTCCTGAGAGGCCTTTGTACACATTTGTTTATGTCTTGTGTCTGTACACCTGGGTATTTCCCTAGGTATATGTAGCACAAACCCATTCATCCCTCCTATCTAGGAACATCATTCAGTACCTCCCTCCCTCCATGGGCCTCTTTGTCCTTGTGCATCTCTGCTTAGCTGACATCATGTAAGTATACATACCTGGGCACACCTGCACACCGAGGAGGAAGTCCTGTAGCGCTTTGGTATCCTGGCCACTAGCCATCCATTCTAGTCCACGACTAATCAGGGCAGCTGCTCGAAGCTGTTGTAGTGCCACATCTGATGTACACCCCTTCTCACAGTTGGAAGCAGGTCCTAGGGACCACCCCCAAAGTCAAGAAGTGTGTTCCCAACCACATAGTCACCAAAACCCCAAGTTTCCCTCTATCTCTTGTGTCTGGAGTCCCTTTCTCTTAAATCTCCTGTTTGGCTGGGCCACATGAAAAGGGAACTGATATCCACCACCACCACATCCAGGAGGGAAGAGGAAAAGTGAGAGTCTAGATCACCTTGTTCTTTGTCCTTAGGTGTGGCCTGGAAGAGCAGCTCAAGGCACCTGAAGTGGGACATAGAGCAGGGGCAAAAAGGAGTCAAGCTCAGAAACTCTGGGGTGAACAGTTAAAAAATGGAGCTCACCAGTTCAGGTCCCAGTCAGAAAAGTACCCCTCCACATTTCCCCTAGGACCCTGATTGGCTTCCTGGGCTCACCGGCTAAATTCACTAATTGCCTGTTTAGGGGCCCCTAGTTGTACCCAGGCTTGGCCCTGAAGCAGGTAGGTGGCAGAGGCCCAGGGTGGGCAGTGTGGTGGCTCCTTGGTTCCTTTTCTGGCATCTGTGAACAGCCGGGGCTTCCTAGGGATCAGAGATGCTGTGCGGGTCAGCAGCTCCTCACACACGGTCAGAGCATCCTGAGCTCGGCCTGCCTGGAGCAGTGCTGCTGCTGCCTCCAAGAACACCTCAGGCATGCAGGGCCCTGTGGGGGGTGGGGAGAACTGGGGGGGGGGGAAGATGCAGTCTTGAACAAACATAAGCCACCATCCCTAATCTCTTCACAAGGCTCTGGTACCTTATGGAAAAAAAACACCTGTTACTTGTATCCCTAAACCCCTTGCTCTGGGAAGCCTTCCTGGTCTTGCCTACTCAGATTGGCCAGACAGAAGAGCAGAGGAAAAACCAGAAAACAGCATGAGCTCTACTCCAAAGGAAACTCCAACCCTTTCCCACCCCAACTGCGAAAAACCTTGAAGATATACCCACCTTTGGCTCTGAATCATCCAGCAACAGGGCCAGTAAGTCCAAGTAATGCTCTACAGCATCTTCTGCCCTGAGGAGTTATAGCCCATGAGCCTTAAATTAGACCCTTGCAGTGCCTTCCAAGGGCTCTTAGCTAAGGGAAGGATGCTCAAGGGCCCTGGGTAGTGGGTGTTTGGGCTTTGATCTTGGCTCAGTATGGCTATACCCTACTTACAGAATGGATTTGGGAGGAGGTATCAAAGTTTTTGTTTTGTTTTTTTAATGAGAGAGAAAGGGGGGGGGGCAGACAAGAACAGGCTGGCAGGAAGGGAAAGAGATGAGAAGCATCAATTCTTCATTGCTGCACCTTAGTTTTTCATTGATTGCTTTCTCATATGTGCCTTGATGGGGGGGGGGGGGCTCCAGCTAAGCCAGTGACCCCTTGCTCAAGCCAGCAACCTTGGGCTTCAAGCCAGCAACCTATGGGCTCAAGCCAGCAACCATGGGGTCATGTCTGTGATCCCATGCTCAAGCCAGATGAGCCCACTATCAAGCTGGATGAGCCCGCACTCAAGCCAGCGACGTTGGGGTTTCGAACCTGGGTCCTTCACATCCCAGTCCGACACTCTATCCACTGCACCACCGCCTGGTCAGGCAGGAGACTTCAGAGTTTTAAAGAGATACAAGGTAGTCTCTGGAGGAAGAGTTCTCAGTTCAGGTCTAGTGGCAAGGCAGGAGGTCAAGGAGTTGAGACCTATGTCCTGCAACTGACTTGTCTACCCCCCTGACAGAAACAGTCACACCCCAGGGGAAGCATCAGAAGTGAAAAGAGGAGTTCACGTGAGCAAGGCAGAACCTCACCTTCCTGTCTGTAGGCATCGGCTTGCTAGCAGGTGTTTGATCTGGCTCACTGTGCCACAGTGAAGGGGTGAGGCTGGGTCAGGTTGTGGGAGTAGCAACTCTACTTCAATAAGAAAATGGGGGACTTCAGAGCTAGGAGTAACACTTAAGGCCTAAAAAGGACAAAAGAAGAAAATAACAATCTTTGGGAGCCATACTTCCTTCTACTTATACCTTGACTAGATGCTTCAACACAAGCACCTCAGCAATCCCCAAATCTTCCACTGGCATAGTCCCTTACCTCAACCAGAAGCTCCAGACTCTCCAACTCTGCCACTGTGTTCCCTAGTTGCTGATATAGCCTGGAGGCTTCCAGAAGTGGCGGACCACAGATTGATCCCCCTTGCAGGGCTGCAACCAAGTATAGCAGAGCTCTCTGTGGATTGCCCTAGAGGGGTAAGAGGACACAGGCCTCAGGTAGCTACCCTCACAAAGAAAAAAGCTGTCCATAACACTCATGGTTTCCCCAACCCATGCAGGCACTGTCTTTACCATCTTCCGGAGACAGGTCCCCAACGCTGTGTACACATGGACCAACACAGGCCGTGGGCACAGACCTGAGGCTGCTTCGTGCAGGTTGCTCAGTGCCCTGGGCAGATTCCCTGTGTTCAGCTCCTGGAGACCTGAGATCAATCAGGGTATGAGCTTAAAGAGGCCCATAGGGCATAAATTAAATAAGACATGACAGGAAAGTCATGAGCCTAGAGCAGGGGTCCCCAAACTAAGGCCCGCAGGCCGCATGCGGCCCTCTGAGGCCATTTATCCAGCCCCCGCCGCACTCTGGAAGGGGCACCTCTTTCATTGGTGGTCAGTGCGAAGAGCATAGTTCCCATTGATATACTGGTCAGTTTGTTGATTTAAATTTACTTGTTCTTTATTTTAAATATTGTATTTGTTTCCATTTTGTTTTTTTACTTTAAAATAAGATATGTGCAGTGTGCATAGGGATTTGTTCATAATTTTTTTATAGTCCGGCCCTCCAACAGTCTAAGGGACAGTGAACTGGCCCCCTGTGTAAAATGTTTGGGGACCCCTGGCCTAGAGGCTCCTTAAGATGGGGAATGAGGAAGAAGGAATGAATCGGACTGCTAACTGACCTTGGCGACAGGCAAATGCTGTAAGAAGGACATCCTTCAAGCCCTGGGCATCTTGTAGGGTCAACGGGTCATCTGACACCTTAGCTGGGGGGCTCCAAGTTTTTAGAAGGAGAAGCAGATCCTCAGAGGCCCCACTCTGGGGAGAGAAGGACATCAGAGGATCCAAGCTATTTCTTGGTAGCTATTTCTTCTCCTGTCTACCCTGGCTAGACCTTGAATTCAGGTCCTCCTGATTCCTGCTCCCCTAATACTAAGGGATAGATAGCTGTGGGGAAAGGATAAAGGGAGGAAGAAAAACCTGGGACAGACCCTGGCTGAGTAGCTCAGTTGGTTAGAGCATCATCCCCATATGCCAAAGTTGCAGGTTCGATCTCCAGTCAGGGCACATACAAGAATCAATCAATGAATACATAAATAAGTAAAACAACAAATTGATGTTTCTCTCCCCCTCCCTTCCTCTCTCTCTAAAAATAAAAATTTTAAATTAAAAGAAAGAAAAACTTGAGACAATGATAAGCTATTCTAGTGTACTTCCTCACTGAGGATAAATCCATGAGGACACAGGGCAAGGACCATGTTTGAGTTACTGATGAAAAGAATGAGACTGGGAAGTGACTCCAGCAAGGTCATGACAGTTCTAACCTCACCCCAAATGTTCAAGCTATTTTAAAAATGCTCCCAAGAGAACCCTCAAAGGAGGGACCAACCACAGCAAGGCTACCTAAGATTCCTTGAGAGAATCCAGGTCTTCTGACCACCAACCCAGCAGCCTTTCCAGCACACAATGATGCTACTGCAGCTGGAAGGGATGGGAGGAGGGAAAAGACCCTTAGATACAAGTTACTTCTCAAATTACCTGGCTGCCATTCAGGGTCTGCAGCAGGAAGGTCAGGTCCCCAAGATGGTCAGTGCTCAGCCAGAGGGCAGCCTGCAGGCCAGCCAGGTGGTGAAGGGCAGGGAGCAGCTCGGGCGGAAGGGAGGAAGCACGAAGGACGGAGTTCCACAGCCCCCTGAACCCATGTTCCAGCCTGGGCCCCAGCTGCTTCTGGGTCTCCATCACTGCAGAGAATACACACAGCTGAGACAGAACCTCAACTCTAGCTTTTCTTTTTTGCAGGAGCCCAAAGACCACAAAAGTACTCCTGGTCTGAGGAGCACATGGAGGATCAGAGAAGGGCATCTCTCTCTGCAAAGGGGAGATTATGTCCCCACCCCCTCCCCCCATGCAAAGACACATGAGAAACAATCTCTGACCCTCACCTCTCTCTAGGCCCCGTTGGATATCCTGTGCCTGGTCCTCAGTGAAACCCTGGGCCAGGCTGGCCCTCAGGGTAGTGAAGTTGCAGATGACAGTCAATTCCAAGGGGAGAAGAAGAACAGCTGCAGGGAGCCCTAAAGCAACAAAGGCTGGTCTCACAGTCTGCTCCCCCACGAAAGATTCCCTGAATAAGATCCCAAACCAGATATCATCCCACCTCAACTAAATGGCTTCAATAAAGAACACACCCTTTGGATAGAGTTTGGAAAAAGCAGAAAGTTCTCCAAATTAGACCATTCTGAAAACCACTTCTTCAAATGCTGCTCCGTGTGGGTATATGTGTATAACAAGGAGATTCACCTGTACAAAGTCGATGCACTCCAGTCTTGTCTGTGCCTTAAACAGGATTCCCTGTCCCCTGAGTAACTGCCTTAATCTCAGAAGTGGAAAAGAGGAACTGGGCTCTGGCTGTGGAGGGGTGGGGTGCGGTGTGGTGGGATGGAGGGAAGACTGACCATCCTGGGGAAGGCCCTGCTTACCCTGCAGACTATGGAGGAGTCCCCTGAGCCCCTCCAGCACATCTTGAGCCAAATGTTGTCGCCTCAGAGAAAGACTGGAGTCCTGAGCCACCTGCCAAACATGGAGTATAGTGTCACTGAGAATAAGTCCTTTCCTCTCCCCTGCAGCAGTGGCAAGAAGTCATTTTCCAGTCATTATGGCTTTCCGGGGAGGTCAAGCTCAGTCCCACCCCATTCGCTGGGATAAATCCACAGCAAACCCTCTTACTGGTATTTTGGGGCTGCAAAGCCAGGGTCCGAGCAGCCGCGTTACCTTGGCCTGTCGTACTAGCCAGTCATTCTTTTCCCTCCACAAGTCCAGGCAGTTGGCTTGTGGCACTGACGAGGCCAGAGGGGTCTGGTGGGACATGGTGGCCAAGCCTGGGCCGGGACACCTGAAGAGGGTTGCGAAAGGGTAAGCCTGTTCCCCGCCCCGCCAAAGCCCCCACCGGAGCGGGAAGGGCCCGAGCACTTCCGCACCCTGCCGCGTCTCCTCCGCTCCCTCGGGGTCCTACCGCGTCTCCTCCGCTCCCTCGGGGTCCTACCGCGTCTCCTCCGCTCCCTCGGGGTCCTGCCGCGTCTCCTCCGCTCCCTCGGGGTCCTGCCGCGTCTCCTCCGCTCCCTCGGGGTCCTGCCGCGTCTCCTCCGCTCCCTCGGGGTCCTACCGCGTCTCCTCCGCTACTCCCCAGGAGAAAAGGACTCTCTCCTCGCTGCCTGGCGGGGCCTCTGATTGGCGGAACCAGCAAAACTCTTGGCAGCGGTTGGTCGTCTTCAAGGTATTTCCCAGCGGGAAACTCGAAAAAGAAACGAGTCCAGCCAGACCAGTAAGGAAGGCCGAGGCCGTGGGGGGCCGAAGATGTGTCTGATGGAGAAGTTCGTTACCACTCGCCGTTCCACCTGCTCAGCCCTCGCCGTGGCCTTGAGAAATCAACATAGAAACCAGAGCCCGTGGCTCAGCCCTTCCCTTGCAGCCGCCCTTGCAGGTTTGCTGAATTTCCCTTCCTCGGAGGGCTAGCCCGTGCGATGCATGCTGGGAGTTGTAGTACGGATTAGAGCAGCTTGAAAAGTCCGGCCCGGAAGAATCTCCGAAAGGAACGGACAGACCAAAGTCCTTAGTATCATAATTGGGCCATCCTTCCTTTGCTCACCGTGGAGCATCAGCAGCTCACCCGCAGTCCGCTCAACTGCATACGGACTGACTGCTGGTAGCATAGCCCTGTGTTTGTGCCGCCTGCACTGCTCCCTGGTACCTGCCCAATCCTTTCAGCAAATGGAGCTAGGGGAATTCGATATCCGTATGCAAAAACCAAAGGGGGGGGGGGGGGCGCTATGATCATTACCATATATAAAATCAACTCAAAATGGATAGGTTGGACTTCATTAAAATTGAAAACTCTTATGCTACAAAGACACCATCAAGAAAATTTAACACAAAGTGGTAAAATTATTTGCAAATCGTATACTTCAGAATGGACTTGTATTCATAACGTAACTCTCAAAGCTCAATAATACAAACTTATTTGAACCATTTTAAGGCAGGTAGAAAAAATATTAGACACTTTTACCAAAAAGATACATGAATAGCTATTCTTAGCCATTTGTGTGGCTATTCTTAGGCACACAAAAAGATGCTCAACATCACTGACCATTAGGGAAATACAAATTGCAACCATAAGATACTACTATGCACATACACACATAGAATGGTCACAAAAACAACAACAACAGATAATGCCAACTCCTGGTGAGGATGTGGAGATACTGGAAACTTCATACATTATTGGCAGGAATACAAAATGCTACCATTACTTTGGAAAAGTTTGGCAGTTTCTTTAAAAGTTAATCAAAAATTTTCATATGATCCAGCAATTTCACTCCAAGGAATTCTCCCAAGAGAAATGAAAACATGTTTACACCAAGACTTGTATGCAAATGCCCATAGCAGTGAAAAAATATATATATTCACAATAGCTGAAAACTGGAAATAATCCAAATGTCCATCAAGTTAATCATAACCATGCTTTGGATTGTAATATATGACTAAGCAATAAAAAGGGGCAAAAGCCTCACCTGTAGTGGCTCAGTGGATAAAGCGTCGACCTGGAAATTCTGAGGTCGCCGGTTCGAAACCCTGGGCTTGCCTGGTCAAGGCACATATGGGAGTTGATGCTTCCAGCTCCTCCCCCCCCCCCTCTGTCTCTCCTTCTCCTCTCTAAAATGAAAAAAAAAAAAAAATTTAATTGTTTGCCTGACCTGTGGTGGCACAGTGGATAAAGCATCGACCTGGAAATGCTGAGGTCCGGTTTGAAACCCTGGGCTTGCCTGGTCAAGGCACATTTGGAAGTTGATGCTTCCTGCTCCTCCCCCCTTCTCTGTCTCTGTCTCTTTCTCTCTCTCCTTTCTAAAATGAATAAATAAAAAAAATTTTAAAAAAAAATAGGGGCAAAAATGATACATGCACTAACATGGAGGAATCTCACAAACCTTATTCTAAGTCAAAGGAGCCACATATTGCATGATTCTAGAAATATGAAGTGTCCATAAAAGATAAATTATAAAGACAAAAAAAAAAAAAGGCTGACCAGTGATGGCAAAGTGGATAGAGTGTTGACTTGGAACACTGAGGTTGAGGTCCCCAGTTTGAAACCCCAAGGTCGCTGGCTTGAATGCAGGCTTGTCAGCTTGAGCATGGGTTTGCTACATTGAGCTCAGGGTTGCCAGCTTGAGCATGGGGTCACTTGCTTGAGCATGGAATTATCGACATGATTCCAAGGTTGCTAGATTGAGCCAGGGGTCACTGGCTGGGCTTGGGCCCCCTAGTCTAGCACATGCAGGAAGCAATCAATGAACAACTAAAGTGAAGCAACTATAAGTTAACGCTTCTCCTCTCTTCTCTCTCAAATCAGTAGAGAGAAAAAAAAGAGACAAAAAATGATCAGTGGCCTGGGTTGAGGTTGGGAATTGACTGTAAATAAAGTACAGGAAATTTATGGGAGTGATGAAAATTTTCTTTCTTTTTTTTAGGTGAGAGGAGGGTAAATAGTAAGGCAGACTCCTGCATGTGCCCTGACCATGGCAACCCCTTCTGAGACTGATGCTTGAGTACCGAGCTATTTTTAGCACCTAAGGCTGATGCGCTCCAATGGAGCTATCCTCAATGCTCCAGGCCACACTCAAACCAACTGAACCACTGGCTATGGAAGGGGAATAGGGAGAGAAGGGGGGAGGTGAAGGTGGGGAGAAGCAGATGGTCACTTCTCCTGTGTGCCCTGACCGGGAATCAAACCTGGGATGTCCATATGCGGGGCCAACACTCTATCCACTGAACCACCAGCCAGTGCCTGAAAATTTTCTAAAACTAAGTTGTTGCACTTGCTAACAGTTTCTTACGCATTCTATAAAAAGAACAAACAGTAAAAGAAAAATAGGATGAAATGAATTTCATCTTAAAAATTTTGTTATGTACTATACAAATAGTTGAACATTACCTGACCAGTGGTGGCACAGTGGTAAAGCTTCCACCCGGAATGCTGAGGTCGCTGGCTCTGAGCAAAGGCTCATCAGTACAAGGTCACTGGCTTAATCAGGGGGTTGTCCACATGATCCCAAAGCTTGCCCACTTGAGCCCAAAAGGTCGCTGGCATGGAAAAGCCCAAGGTTTCTAGCTTGAGCAAGGAGACACAGGCTCACCCTGGTCAAGGCACATCTGAGAAGCAGTCAAAGTACAACTAAAGCAACTAACTACGAGTTGATGCTTCTCACCCTCTCTCTCTCAAAAAATAAATAAAATAATTGAAGGTTAATTAGCAGTATAAGTAAATAATAATGCTGCCAGTCTCCTTCAAACAAACAAACAAAAAACCCACAAAATTTTTGTGCTTCAAAAGATACTGTCAAGAAAATGAAAAGATAACACACAGAATGGATAGTTTTGTTTTGTTTTTGACAGAGACAGAGAGAGGGACAAATAAGGACAGTTGGGAAGGGAAAGTTGAGAAGCATCAATTCTTTGTTGAGGCATCTTAGTTGTTCATCGATTGCTTTCTATGAGCCTTGATGAGAGTGGGGCGTGGGCAGGAGCTACAGCAGACTGAATGACCCCTTGCCAGCGACCTTGGGCTTCAAGCCAGCAACCATGGGGTCATGTCTATGATCCCATGCTTAAGCCAGTGACCCCGCACTCAAGCTGGTGAGCCCATGCTCAAACCAGTGACCTCGGAGTTTTGAACCTGGATCCTCCGCGTCCCAGTCAGATGCTCTATCCACTGTGCCACTGCCTGATCAGGCTGAATGGATAGATTTTTATATTTTATTTATTTATTTATTTATTGAGTGAGTGAGTGAGTGAGTGAGAGAGACAGGAAGGGAGATAGAGGGTTAGAAGCATCAACCCACAGTTGCCTTCACTCTAGCTGTGCATTGATTGCTTCCGAGAGTGAGAGATGAGAACCATCAACCTGTACTAGTCCTCACTCCAGTTATACATTGAACTTCCCTTAAGTGCCTTGACCGGGGCTGTGCCAGTGTATCCCTGCTCAAGACAGTGACCTTGGACTTTCCATGCCAGCGACCCTTGGGCTCAAGCTGATGAGCACTGGGATCATGTGGATGATCCCCCACTCAAGCCAACGACCCCATGCTAATGAGCCTGTGCTTAGAGCTAATGACCTCAGCATTGTGGGTCAATGCTTTATCCACTGCACCACCACGGGTCAGGCAAGGATTATTCTTTTTTTTAAAGATTGTATTTATTCATTTGAGACAGGGGAGAGAGAGAGAGAGAGAGAGAGAGAGAGAGAGAAGGAGAAGACAGAAAGACAGAAAGACAGAAGGGGGAAGGAGCAGGAAGCATAAAATCCCATATGTGCCTTGACCGGGCAAGCCCAGGGTTTTGAACCGGCAACCTCAGCTTTCTAGATCCATGCTTTATCCACTGCGCCACCACAGGTCAGGCAGGCAAGGATTATTTTTAAATCAAATACTACGTAATAAGGGACTTGTATGTAGAATACATAAACAATGCTAATAACTTTATAAAAAGATAACCCATTTAAAAAACAAAGGATTTGAATGGACAGTTCTATAATAAGCACAAAAAAAATACTCAACATCATTAGTCATCAAGGATATGTAAACTAAAACCACAATGAGCTTGACCAGGTGATGGCACAGTGGATAGATCGTTGACCTGGGAGGATCCAGGTTCAAAACCCCGAGGTCACCGGCTTGAACATGGGCTCATCCAACTGAACACAGCTTGAGCCTCAGGTCACTGGCTTCAGCAAGGGGTCACTGGTTCAGCTGGAGCGCCCCCGGCCAAGGCACATAAGAGAAGCAATAAATGAACAACTAAAAGTGCTACAACTACAAGTTGATGCCTCTCATGTCTCTCCCTTCATGTCTGTCTCTTTTGTAAAAAACAAACCAAAAAAACTCATAATGAGATACCACTTCACACCCACCAGGATGGTTAGAAACAAGATGGATAAAAAATAAGTATTGGCATAGATGTGTAGAAATTGGTACTCGCATACACTGCTGGTGGGAATATAAAATGGTGGAGCAGCTTTGGAAAACAATGGTAGCTTTTCAAAAAGTTAAATGTGCCTGACCTGTGGTGGTGCAGTGGATAAAGCGTCAACCTAGAAATGCTGAGGTTGCTGGTTCAAAACCCTGGGCTTGCCTGGTCAAGGCACATATGGGAGTTGATGCTTCTTGCTCCTCCTCCCTTCTCTCTCTCTCTCTCCCCCCTCTATAATGAATAAATAAAATCTTAAAAAAAAAATAAATGTACAGTTTAACATTTTAAAACAACTTTTAACTTTTCTTTTAAAGATTATATTTATTGATTTTAGAGACAGAATATAAAGAGAGAAGGGGGGTAGTGGAAAGCATCAACTCATTGTAGTTGTTTCTTGTATGTGCCTTGACCTGGCAAGCCTGAGTTTTCAAACTGGTGACCTCAGCATTCCAGGTAGATGCTCAATCCACTGTGCCACCACAGTCAGGTGACAACTCCTCAAAAAGTTAACCATAATTACCATGTGACCTAGCAATTTCACAATATACCATTAGGTAGGTATATAGCCCCAAAGAACTGACAACGTGTATTTTAATGTCCAAACAAAAACTTGTGTCTGAATATTCATAGCAGCATTATTAATAACCAAAAGGTGTGAACAACCCAAATGTCCATTAACAGATGAATAAATGAACAAAACATGATATATCCATACAGTGGAATATTATTTGGCCATAAAAAGAAACAAAGTACTGATATATTCTGCAACATGAACCTTGAAAACATTAGGCTGACTGAAAGAAGTCTGACAGAAAGGGCCACATATGAAATATCCAGAATAGGCAAATCCAAAAACAAAAACAAAAAAAACACCCCAGTAAACAGGCCCTGGCTGGTTTGCTCAGTGGTAGAGCACTGGCCTGCTGTGTGGATGTCCTGGGTTCAATTCCCAATCAGGGCACACAGGAGAAGCAACTATCTGCTTCTCCACCCCTCCCCCTCTCCTCTCTATCACTCTCTTCCCCTCCTGCAGCCATGGCTCCATTGGAACAAGTTGACCCCAGGCACTGAGGATGGCTCCATGGCCTCACCCCAGGCGCTAAAATAGCTTAGTTGCTGAGCAATGGAGCAACGACCCAAGGTGGGCAGAGAATTGCCCTATAGGGGGCTTGCAGAGTGGATTCTGGTCAGAGTACATGCAAGAGTCTGTCTCTCCGCCTCCCTGCTTCTCACTTATGAAAAATAAAAACCAACCAAACAAAAAAAAACCCAGTAAACAAATTAGTGGTTGTCAGAGGCTGGGAACATAGGGGATTGGAAATGAATGCTAATGCATGTGACCTCTTTTGGAGGTGATGGAAATGTTCTGGAAATAGTAAGGATGGTAGCACATTGTAAATGTACTGCGGGCCACTGAATTGTACACTTTTAAATAGTTAATTTTATATTATATAAATTTTACCTCAATTTAAAAAGAGAAAATAAACTGATACATGCTACTGTATGGATGAACCTTGAAAACATTATGCTGAGTGAAAGAAGCCATTCACCAAGGGCCACATCTTATATGATCCCATTTCTTTTAAATGTCCAGAACAGTGGTTGCCTAGGAATAGGAGCACAGATAGGGAGAAATGGAGGATGATAGGAAAGAGTTCCTGTGTGGGTTGATGAAATGTTCTGTGATTGTGGTGATGGCTATACAACTCTGTAAATATACTAAAAATCATTAAATTGTATACTTTAAATGGGTAAATTTTATAGTACACTGTACCTCAATAAAGCTCTTTTTTAAAAAAGAAACAATGAGCCTGACCTATGGTGGTGCAGAGGATAAAGCATCAACCTGGAACACTGAGGTCATTGGTTCAAAACCCCGGGCTTGCCTGGTCAAGGCATGTATGGGAGATGATGCTTCCTCCTCCTCCCCCCTTCTCTCTCTCTTTCCCCTCTCTAAAATGAATTAAATAAAATCTTTAAAAAAAATTCTCAATTAAAAAATAAATATAAAAGAAACAATGAGTTAGTATGAAGTAGACTTTTTGATGTCAAGTAAAAGGCAGAAATAAGGCCCTGGCCGGTTGGCTCAGTGGTAGAGCGTCGGCCTGGCGTGCAGGGGACCCGGGTTCGATTCCCGGCCAGGGCACACAGGACAGGCGCCCATCTGCCTCTCCACCCCTCCCCCTCTCCTTCCTCTCTGTCTCTCTCTTCCCCTCCCGCAGTGAGGCTCCATTGGAGCAAAGATGGCCGGGCGCTGGGAATGGCTCCTTGGCCGCTGCCCCAGGCGCTGGAGTGGCTCTGGTTGCTACAGAGCAATGCCCCCGGAGGGGCAGAGCGTCGCCCCCTGGTGGGCGTGCCGGGTGGATCCCGGTCGGCGCATGCGGAAGTCTGTCTGACTGTTTCTCCCCTTTTCCAGCTTCAGAAAAATACAAAAAAAAAAAAAAAAAAAAAAAGGCAGAAATAAGAATTATTAATAGTGTAAATCAATGTGCTAACATATCTTTTTCTAAAAGAATCTTGTAGCTAGGTCAGGAGAAAAGGGAACATTAGGTTACAGATCAGACTATCCTTCGGCTCCAAGGAATGGAGCTCCTTGGAAGGAGCAGGGAAGGGTTCCTGAGGACAAAGTGAGGTAATGGGAATGGTCTGATTCCTAGGGATGGAGAAAAGGTCTTCATTTCTTTTCACAAAGGCATGGTCTGCTCACTAAATGATGCTGGGGAATTATGTCCACCAGATTAAGGGAGGGGAAGGCATTTTTTTTCTAATTCTTTTACAGGCTATCTGGGGCCTAACTTCTCTCTTGTAATATTAAACCTATCCCTGCCAATGTTCTATCCTTTAATTGCCTGAAACAGTACACACTTTTAATCATCTTCCTATTGGACCTCTATAGCACTATGTCATTAATAACACAGCAGTGAATGCCTATACTGCACAATCACTGCTACTCAGCTTCTCTTCTTACCCTGCCAAGGAAAGGTAGGTGCTATCCCATAATTCTAACATGTATTCCTCTTTTAGTGGTCACATTTCTTCTTGCCCTGGGCATTCAAACCCCAACCCCCCACCCTGACTCTTCCCTTTGGAGGCTATTCCTCACTCTTTGATGGACATTTCCACAGGGATTAAATATCAGCACTTCCACATGACACAGAAGTAGTAAGGTGGACAAAGGACACAGGAGACATGCATGAGGAGCATTAGATTCATACAGTTTTGGCATCAAGTCAGGATTAATCAATGAGACAAGGTGGAATGCTTTCTTTCTTTTGACAGAGACAGAGAAAGGGACAGACAGACAGGAGGGGAGAGAGATAAGAAGCATCAATTCTTCATTGCAGCACCTTAGTTGTTCATTGATTGCTTTCTCATATGTGCCTTGACTGGGGGGGATATAGCAGAGTGAATGACCCCTTGCTCAAGCCAGCAACCTTGGGCTTCAAGCTAACGACCATGGGGTCATGTCTATGATCTCATCATGCTCAAGCCAGCGACCCTGCGCTCGAGCTGGTGAGGCTGTGCTCAAGCTGGCAACCTTGGGGTTTCAAATCTGGGTCCTCTGTGTCCCAGTCCTTCGCTCTATGCACTGCGCCACAGCCAAGGTGGAATGCTTTAAGCTGGGCAAGTAGTTCTGATAAAAGGCAACACAGGCCTGACCTGTGGTGTCACAGTAGATAAAGTGTCGACCTGGAACACTGAGGTCGCCGGTTCAAAACCCTGGGCTTGCCTGGTCAAGGTTCATATGGAGTTGATTCTTCTTGCGCCTCTCCTTCTCTCTCACTCTCTCTCTTCTCTCTAAAATGAATATATAAAATCTAAAAAAAAAAATCTTAAAAAAATAAAAAGGGCAACACAGGTTCGGAAACTAGGGAAGCCTCCAAAGAAGTAAAGCGCAAATGGTGCTCTGGAACGAAAGGACACAGTAGAGACAGGCAGTACCGGGCTTTAGACAGTGTGTTCCATGATGCCTAGGTTCAGCTTTTCAGTCAAAGCATAACAATATACCATATTTCCCCATGTATAATTATAATTCTTCCTTTAGCTACCACAGCAGTGAATGCCTATACTGCACCATCACTGCTACTCAGCTTCTCCTTTTTTTTTTTTTTTTTTTTTCTTTTTTCTTTTTTGTATTTTTCTGAAGCTGGAAACGGGGAGAGACAGTCAGACAGACTCCCGCATGCACCCAACCGGGATCCACCCGGCACGCCCACCAGGGGCGATGCTCTGCCCACCAGGGGGTGTCGCTCTGCCGCGACCAGAGCCACTCTAGCGCCTGGGGCAGAGGCCAAGGAGCCATCCCCAGCGCCCGGGCCATCTTTGCTCCAATGGAGCCTTGGCTGCGGGAGGGGAAGAGAGAGACAGAGAGGAAGGAGGGGTTGGGGGTGGAGAAGCAAATGGGCGCTTCTCCTTTGTGCCCTGGCCGGGAATCGAACCCAGGTCCCCCGCACGCCAGGCCAACGCTCTACCGCTGAGCCAACCGGCCAGGGCCTCAGCTTCTCTTCTTACCCTGCCAAGGAAAGGTAGGTGCTATCCCATAATTCTAACATATATTCCTCTTTTAGTGGTCACATTTCTTCTTGCCTTGGGCATTCAAACCCCAACCCCCCCACCCTGACTCTTCTCTTTGGAGGCTATTCCTCACTCTTTGATGGACATTTCCACAGAGATTAAATATCAGCACTTCCACATGACACAGAAGTAGTAAGGTGGACAGAGGACACAGGAGACATGCATGAGGAACATTAGATTCATACAGTTTTGGCATCAAGTCAGGGTCTTTTGATCCTTTTTCAAAAAATTTGGGGTCTAAAAACTGGGTGCATCTTATACAGTGGTTGTGGCATTTCAAATGCCATAGATGGAACTGAGGACGAGGCAACATATGAAGACAGTGATTTGTCATCAGACACAGATGAGGACAAACTAATGGATGGGAGTTGTGACAGTGATGAGGAACTGTATGAATTCTATGATTAATAAAACTTGAGTTCAATAACTTTTTCAAATTTCGGGCCCCAAAATTAAGGTGCATCTTATACATGGGGAAATGTGGTAATGAAATATGCTGCATGACAAAGGAAAAGAGCTGGTGGGATAGTAGGAGTAATTTGGAAAGTATTGGGGAAAGTCAATTCACACTACTCCAACCATTTCCCAAATGTTCTGAGGCACAGCAGTTCTGCAGAACTGATCCCATCAGTGCCTGGTGAAAAGGGAGAATGACCCTCCCGCTTGCCCCTATAGGACAGTGGGGTTTCCCCACATCTCAGACACATTTATTTACATTATTATTTTATTACATTTTGGAGACCACCCCTCTCAGTCCCTCAGATGCATCCAAAGTAGGAGTTAAGTATCAGGCCCCATCTGGATTCTTAATAATAAAATTAAATAAAGTCCCAGATGTCAATAGCTCCTGGCTGCATGGTGGTAAAAGGTATGGCTGAGCCTCTTTTGCAGATATCCAGCACCCGTACAGACTAGACTGTTCACCAGTTCTTCCTGTGGCCAGGAGCCAAAACTCACATCCTAGGCTACCTCTTCTGGGCCAGAACTAGCTGCTGGAACCAGGAGCTCACAGCAACATCCACTCGCATCACCAAAGCTAGGCCCAGGAAAAGTCCCACGCTGCTCACAATGAAGCCCATGGCTTCAAAAATGAACCTGTAAAGAAAGGTGGAGAATATCAGAGGACACTCAGAGTAGGTCTAGAGCTTTTACCCTGCTGAGGCAAAACCTTGTCCCCCCTGGATGTTCATTCTTTGTTCCCAGCTTCACCCTCCCCGACACCTCTACTTCTCAAGCAAAATCCACTCACTTGGGGGCAAATACTTTCCAGACCATGAGATGCCTGCGGAGGATGGAGGCTGCCAAAGCACAGGCCAGAATCTAAGGGAGGAGAGAAGGAGTAAAGTTACTTTGGAAGGGGAGGAGGAAGAAGGTCAGAGAGAGAGTTGCTGTAGGCTTTGTGAAGAATGAAAATAGTAGGAAAGTAGTGTGTGTCAATGGAAAAAACCCTGGGCTTGGGTAAACACTTAGGAGACCTAATTTTTTTCCTGGCCCCACCATGACACACTGTGTGATCTTGTGCAAGCACTATCCATTTGTGCTGCTAACACTCAGGCTCTGCCTCCCAGGGTGGAGGAAGATGTCATAGTCATACCCTCTGCCTCTGAATGAATTGAGGAGGATCCATGACCACAGTTTGGGAAAGAATCCTGGCTATTACTTCAGCTTTTCCAGGCTGAAAACCAATGGAGTAATCCCCAAATGCAACCAACAGGGGCCAAATCTACCTTGTAGAGAGGAAACAATCTAAGTCTAGGATTAAGATACAGGTTCAAGTTGATTCAATACTGCCATTTGAGGCCACCACTTAGCTTTTTGTACCTTAGTCAAGGATCTTTCTCAGGGTTTTGGCAAAGTATGAAAGAAAGAATGTGCTGTATACACATGAGAAGAGGTCACTAACTCCATGATCTCTCCCCGCACCCACCTGAATACCAAGGACAAAGAGGTACTTAAGGCCCAGCTGCAGGAGTGCTACATTGAAGTGGTGAGGTGCATCCCGGAGCCGCATCTCCATCAGTGGTTCCTCCTCTTCCTCAGGCCTGACTCTGGCCTCAGCTTCTTTCCCTGGGGGCTGCTGCCTCTTCTGGGACTCCAGACTCTCACACAAGAAGGGCCAGAGTAGAAGCAATGGGCAACCTACTGCCTCAAAGGAAGGCAGGGCTAGAATCAGTGGAGGACCCAGGGTCCAGGCCAGCTCGGCCCTCAACCACCCTACTTAGCTTAGCCTTCAATTAACATAGGCCAAGGGATGACAGAGATCCAACAAAATTTTATCTCCCCACTCAAATCCAGGGAGTTCCTTTCCTTCTACAAAACCAGAGTAAAGCCCTGGCCGGTTGGCTCAGCGGTAGGGCGTCGGCCTAGCGTGCGGAGGACCTGGGTTCGATTCCCGGCCAGGGCACACAGGAGAGGCGCCCATTTGCTTCTCCACCCCTCCACCGCGCTTTCCTCTCTGTCTCTTTCTTCCCCTCCCGCAGCCAAGGCTCCATTGGAGCAAGGATGGCCCGGGCGCTGGGGATGGCTCTGTGGCCTCTGCCTCAGGTGCTGGAGTGGCTCTGGTCGCAACATGGCGACGCCCAGGATGGGCAGAGCTTCACCCCTGGTGGGCGTGCCAGGTAAATCCCGGTCGGGCGCATGCGGGAGTCTGTCTGACTGTCTCTCCCTGTTTCCAGCTTCAGAAAAATGAAAAAAAAAAAAAAAAAAAAAAAAAAAAACCAGAGTAAAAATGAAAGCAAAGGAGGAATGAGGAGGTACCTGCAAAGAGGAGGTGGGAGGCAAAGGTGTTGGCTCCCACCAGCAAAGCAGGCAGCCAGGTGGAGGAGCCATGACCCTCTGGGAATCCCACGAAGGCTGCGTGCCAATGGATGGTTGGAAAAACAGGCTGGTGACCCGTGGAGTAGAAGGTCTGTGTGGCCATGAGGGCCCAAGCAGAGACAGCCTGCCAGGGCACAGTAAAAGGACCTAGGGAAAAAAACATTCCTCTTTCCAGTCATATCCCATTCCCTAATCCTTAGCCAAATGCCCCATTATCATATACTCTACTACTTCAATGCTAATTCTCATATACACAATACCCCAACCTCCAATAGTCAATACTCTGTTATTCTAATTCCCTCTAAGGCACAAAGCCCCATTACTTTAATCTGAACCCCACTTTGATCTATCTCTTCCTCTCATATACACATAGTTCACTGACATTATATACTGATAATTCACCACTTCCATGATTGGAAAATCAGAAAATGCACTCATGAGCATGCAGCATTTCCTTAAGAATGAGTCTTGGAGTATTCCTTGTCTCCCTCCTTCATGAACTCTGCTGGCCTTGAGAGCCAATGGGAGGGATCGATTAGTTTGGCTATAGCAGGTAAGAGAGGATATCACAAATACTGTCCCAGTGATGTGGAGCATGAGACCCTGTGTCACGCTAAAGAACCTGAGCAGCAACACCATCCTGAAAAAAAGACTGAACACGCATCCCTGCTGTCCTTGGAGAAATCAGGGCTAAGAAATGTATATATTTACCAGAGGTGCTGATGGGTACTCCAGCTGCAAGCAGGTGCAGGAGAAAGAAGCTCTGCAGAAACAGAAGCAGGAACACAAGGCTAATGCGCTCTGTGTGCAACAGCAGAAGCGGGAAGGCCAAGAGGGTGATGGCCACGACCATAGCAGCTGAGTAGACACTCCCCAACTGAGAGGCAGCCACGATGAGGGGACCCTGAGATTTGGTTCTCTCCAGCCGGCCCCGGAACTCCTCCTGCATATGTCGGTAGATTTGAGGAACCACATAATCCAGGTCAGCCTGAGAAGTGGGGGGCCCTGAGAAGGGAGTGAGAACTGTCCTGGTCCTTGAAGCACCCATTGTAGTCTTTGCCAGCACTGTCACAGGCCTCCAGAGCAACAGCAAGAGCCCTGAAGCAGCCAACCCTACCACAGCCCTAGGCAGCACAACTGATGCGCCAGCGACCAGGGCCCGGAGACGTGGGGGTGCTTCATCTGCCCCTGATGCCAATGCCCAGTAGGCAGCAGTGCTCAGTACCATTAGGGGTAGCCCCCAGCGTACAAAGAGCACAGGGGGCTCAGGACTCTTGAGATTACCGTAGCGGCTAAGCCATAGGCGCACAGCAGCTAACAGGGTCACCAGGGCCCCCACACAAGCTCCATACCACAAATTCTTGGCTCGACCACCCACCATTGACGCCAGGGGACTCAACCAGGGAGAGGAGTGGCAAGCAGGTGTCTCTTCAGGACAGCGATGAAAAAGTCCAGCTAGCCTTATACATAAAAGCAACCCAACTCCAAGCCCCAGGGCATGTGTTTCCTTGTGCCGTGTGGGGCCCACTGGGGCGGAAAAGCTAAGACGGGGCATTGCGAGTAGCTTAGGTGGCAGCAGCTTGCCCTCCCAGTGAAGCTGAGCAATCAGGAGCAAGATGAGTGAGCCTAAAAGGAAGCGGGTGGCCCTGGCCTCAGCTACAACAAAGCTATCAGAGAAGAAAGCAGCAAAGCGAATAAGTAGGAGTATTAGGACAGGCCCAGGGATGGAAAGCAGGGCTGCCAGGGGCCTCTTGGACCCCCAACCAGCCCAGGCTTTCCACAGAAAATGCAGAATTGAACCTGATGCAGCCACAGCCCCTAAAACCACGGGATCCAGTTTCAGCCCAGTAGTTGCCAGGAGGCCAGCACACCCTACAACCCCAGCCAGGCCCCAAGCCACAGGTATTAGGAGGAGAGGGCGGAGGCAAAAGTCTGGGGATGTTGCCCATTGGGATATCAGCAGGCAGAGAAAGCACGCAGCAGCCAAGAGAGCAGCACCTCCTGCCATGCGCACTAAAGAGAAATGAGCCCAAGACTCGATGCACATGGCCCGAACTCCCCGCAGGAACTGCTGCAGCTCAGTAATCACTGTTTGTAGTGCTGCCTCGGCCCCCTGGGGGCTCTGCAGAAGTCGATGGTAGTCAGCAGAGGCCTTGGAGAAGAGGTTATGCAGCCGATGAAGCTCCTTAAATTGGAGGTCCTGAGCAGCAGCTGAGTAGGTGTGAAGAAATCGGGACACCTGGCAGAAAATGTCAGAGAGCAGGGGGAACAGGTCAGACACTGGGATGGAGGCAAGGATAAGATTACCAAAGGGGGTATCTGGAAATCAGAGACACAAACTCTGTCCAGGACAGCGGGGAAGGGAGAGATAATGGAAGGAGGACATGGCCATGGAAGGTGAGATTAAGACTGAACAAAGGACAACAGAGTGGGTCATTATGCTTCTCCCTTGTCCTCCCCTTTTCACCTGAAAGTCCAGCCCATTACCTACCTGCTGGGCATTGAGATAGAGAGCTGAAGCTTGGGCCAAGGCAGAAGAGTGAGGCTGGGAGTCTTCAACCTCTGAGAATAGCTCAGCCATTACCTCCCCAATGTTCCCAAATGGGATGGGCAGGCCCAACAGCAGGGCCAGCGTAGGAACAAGGCTGATTTGAGGAACTACCTCTGGCTCCTAGAGGACAAGGACAGGGGTCAATAGGTTCACCAAAAAGCTGAAGTCAGTGATTGGGATGGCAAACGTAGGGGTATAGGTAGAAAATAAGAATGGGGGATGCCCAGAGGTCATGAACTTGAGGGCCTAATATAAAGGGATCCACAGGATGCTGTGATCATGATATGGGCTGAATACTTGGGAACCAAAGCACACCGCAGGCCTCACCTCTGGTGGGGCCCTGGAGAAGAGGGCTGTGGGGCTGTACAGAAAAAGTGCAGCTGAGACCTCCAGCTCACTGTCCCCTCCATGGTCCCCATTCTTGGTCATCCCATGGTCCCCAATCACCACCAGCAGTGTGTCATTCTCCAGACGTTCAATAACTCCCCTAGGGGCCAAGAATGTGTCAGGGGTGAGGATGGATAAAGTTTTCTCAGAGGCCCATCATCCTCAGCCATAACTTCCATTTTTAGGGCCCAGGCCTTTGGCAGAGAGATACTGCGTCAGTAATAACCCTACTGCCCAAAGCCATACACTGAACTGTTCACTTGGACTCTGGAGACAGGGAAGAGGCTCCAAGGCAAGGACTTTTTCTCTTGGGACCATATATTCTGACATTCTTAGATCCAAACCCAATCCCCCAGCCAATATCCCACACTCACTGGATCACCTGGTCCATTTGACTAAGTTTCTTGGCCATTTCAGGGTGATGAGGGCCATGCTTGTGGCCACAGTGATCCACACCCAGGAAGTGAGCAATCAGCACGTCCCATTCACCACTGTCCACTGTGAAGGGGAGAACACTGAGCACAGTGACTAAGGCCCATTCCTCAAACACAGCCACACTCTGATGCTCCTCTGTCCTGGGATGCAAGCCCCGGCCACTGACTCACTGGAGGCTCAGAATTTGTGGACTGAAGCAGCCCTCCCATCCCCCAGTCTTAGTTAGGCTTGCCTCTGGCCCCATGCTCACTGGTTGGGTAGAGGTGTTCCAGGATGCCATTGTCCACTGTGTGCAGGTCTCTGACATTGAAGGAAGGGAAGAAGAAAGCTTGGGAGAAGGCTTCAGGAAAAAGTCCTTTCCAGGTATCATCTCCCATGAAGACCACACGCCTTCCTAGAGGGACATGAGAGTGGGTTATAGCCTGAGCAAGAGTCAGGGCAGCGGGAAAGAGGAGAGAAGGCCCTTGAAAGATACACTGGAAATCCCAAATTTTCTGCCAGGAAGCTTTTCCTGATAACCATACCCATCCCAGACCTCTCGCTCTTTGTTCCTACAAAAGGCTCTGCCGGTTCTCAGTCTCTGGCTATCTAAGCTGCTGTTTTTCCTGGGTGCATCTTGCTTTTTTTCAAGTCAGTGAGTGGACAGGTCCTGACCCTCTGCTCTCTGACACTTGTGATGGTATCTAGACCTACATCTTCTTCTCTTTGTCTCTCTCCTTCTTTTACTGAGAGTGTTCCAAAAGTAAAAATAACACCCTTGCAGATTAGAAACTCTAGGACAAAGCTGGACATGTGCTCCCAGGATGCAGAGACCTGGTCTCTTTCTCCTCCTGTCTTCCCACAGCATAGTCAAGCATGCAGCTGGACACCCTGAAGTTTCCTAAAGAAGAAACTTGCCCAAGTACTGTAAGCCTCCAGTAGAGGCACAGACTGACCTGCACTGGCAAACTGCTTAATGAGATTGTCTTCCACTATGGCATAGCTAGCGAAGTTACTGCCAACATCGATAAAGGTAGGCAGAGAGCCAGTGGTGAGGGCCTTGAGGCGCTGCATCGTGGTGGTGGGAGGATCAGCTTTAGATTGGTAGAGCCTGGCATGGTGGGGTTGAATCTCCAAGATCTTCTGCAAGGAACCCAATTTGCCCAGGAAGGGCAGGGAGACAGAAGGCTCCTCAGGAATGTGTGAGCTCTGCGGCTGGGCAAAGTCAAATCGCAGAGCATCTATCAGCACCAGTACAACCCGGGAAAATCGAGAAGCCATCCAGCAGGCCCCAGGCTCCCCTTGGCTTCTCCATGGCAGGGGCCCAGGGCCTGGGGGCTCTTGGCAACTGCTATGGTTGGTGAGCTCCAAACGGGTGAGCAGGAAACCACTGGTGAAGAGGGCAATGCCAGCGTAGAACAGGAAGCAGACCCAGACTAGGAAGAGCAGCACTGAAATCTTCTGCATCCTGGTGGTGGCCGGGTAGAGAATTCATCACTGTGGGGCAAAGAACCAGTGGGTATTCTGGTGCTTCAATATCAAGCCCACCTAGAATCACTTCCTCTTGGAAACCTTCCTGAAGATAAACAGTTTCATAGCCAACCCAATGCAATGTTCCTCCCCACCAGTTATACCAGTGTTTCTGAAGGTGAGATCCGTAGACTACGTAGGCAGCAACCTGGAGTAGTTATTTAAAATGCTGTTTTCCAGGACCCACTCCACATCTACTGAATCAGTTTCTTTGGGAGTGGAGCAAAGGAATTCGCATACGTACTCCAGGTGATCATAATGACGAAAGACACAGTCCACGAGGGAAACTTATTCCAAGTGGTAGACTGCTCTCTGACAGCCCGTTTCTTCACCTCTCCGTGCCAATCTCAACACCCCAGGAGTGGCCAGGGCTCGCAGCCCTAGGGCAACCCTGCGGGGTGGGCTGACGGCGCCGCCTGGCGAGGACCGAGGGGACAAAGAAGAGGAGTCACAGTGCTTCCAGAGGGCTTGGATCACCAGGAGACTCGAGACACGACCTCCTCTGCGCAGCAGGGCAGAGGTGTAGGGGTCTGCAGCCGGTTGGGCTTCGCCAGAATCCAATCGTCCGAACGGCTCTGCCTCGTCTGGTGGCTAGTCGGCCTCCGCCCGGCCACCCTAACCCCAGTGCTGGACATGTAGGCTGCGAGCTGACGCGGAGAAGTTCCCTTACTTAAAGGAGAGGAGTTTTACGAGGGTTCTTCTGAGACCCTAGCTCACCTTGAACGGCGCCCGGAAGTGCATCGATGGCCTGACATCACAGACGTGCGCGCGCCGAAAAGAACAGCACGCCGGGGTCACATCGCCACCTGTCGGCACCTCCCAGGAAGTTCGGCAAGGAGCGCAGGGCTGGCGAGAGGTATTTTAACAGATTATAGTAATTTAGGAGAATTGAGAGGCAAAGTTAGGAGACAAATTAAGGGAACCACTATCCATTCTTGGTTAGGACTAAGAGCTAGGTCTCTGGAATCAAACCGCTTGAATCCTAGACCCGCCACTCACTGCCATTATTGGGTATTACCTCATCTGTAAAATAGGGATAAAATGTTTTCCCCTTTTCCCTTAGCTGATTCCAACTGATAGGTTTTATTATTCCCCCACTCCAAGTCTCTCACTTAATCTTACAACTCAATAATAAAAGGCAAAAATAATCCAATCTAAAAATGGACAAAGGATCTGAATACACATTTCTCCGAAGATATATAAATGACCAAACACATGAAAAGATGTTCAACATTAGCCATCAGGGAAGTACTAGAGATACTATTTCAAACCCACTAGGATGCTTATAATAAAAAAGACGAATAACAAGTATTGGCGTGGATGTGGCAAAATTTGAACCTTCATATACTGTTGTTGGGACTGTAAAATGGTGCAGCAGTTTTGGAAAACAGTCTGGCATTTCTTCAGAAGGTTAAACGTAGAGTTATCATGTGATCTAGCAGTTCCATTGCTAGGTATATACCTAAGAGAACAGTAGCATTATCCATAATAAACAAAAGGTGGAACATACCCATATGGCCTTTACTGATGAATGGATAAACAAAACATGGTGTATCTATACAATGGAATATTGTTCAGCCATAAAAAGGAACGCCACTATGTGGATGAATCTTAAAAACATTATGCTGAAAGAAGCCAATCACAAAATAGCACATATTATTCCATTTATATGAATACATAAATCTAAAAAGACAGAAAGTGACTTAGTGGTTGCCTAGGGCTAGGGGAGAAGGGAGTGACTGCTAATGGGTACAAGGTTTTTGTGGCAGAGTGGGGGGCAATGATGAAAATGTTTTAAAATTGTGATGGTTGCACAACTCTGAATATACTCCAAATGACTGAATTTATACTTTCAGTGGGTAAATTGTATTGTATGTGAATTACTTCTCAGTCAAGCTGTTAAAAAAAAGCTCCTCCCGGTTTTTTTCATACCAGAGTCAAGTCTAAGTTCTTGTAGTGGCCCTTCATAGCCTTACAGGTCTGTGTACCAGCTGCCCACTTCCCTAACTCATCTGCCACTTCTTTGCTTCCTTAATTCTGTTCTATCCACAACAGCGCCTTTGCTCTTCCAGTTATGACAGACATGCTCTGCCTCAGGGCCTTTGCATTTGCAATCTCTTCTGTCAGCTTTACTCCCAGATGCCAACATTTACTCCTAGATTCCCCTCATCTCCATATCTAACATCAGCGAGGCTTCTTGGAACCCTCTACTTGAATAGTCCCCACCACCACCACCACCACCAATTGCCCATCTTCCTTCCTTTCCTTAGCACAATTATCAGCCCCTGAACTACTGTGCATCTTATTAACGGTTTGTCCCTTCCAAATAGAATGTAAACTCATGGAGAACAGGAAATTTTTCTTCGTTATATCTTTGGTGTCTGGTATATAGTTGGGGTTCAATAGTTAATCAAATGGATAAATGAATAAACTCTAATTCAGAAATATGTTGAATTATTCCTCCACCTCCATCCCAATGGCCCCTTAGCTTAGTTTAGGCCTCATCACCTTCTCAGGGATCACTGAAGCAGCCTTTCTGTCCTTCCAGTCTCCCATTTCTCCTTCAAACCCCGTCCACATTGCAGCAGAACAGCTGTACCTAGATCACTAATGTAGTTACCTTAATCTTAAAATCCTCATGGCAAGAAAAACCTTCACAGATTTCCCCCTCCCTGCTACCTTAAGGACAAACTCTTCAGGACTCTGTGATTTGGCCCCTGCCATATAGTCACACCCCCTTAATACCCCACCATTCATCCATGGCAAATAGCTCTGGATGTTCCAATTTCTCTAGAGCTGTTGGCCTCTATATATTCTAGCCTCAAACCCTAGCTTGGCAAATGCATTTTTTTTCAGCCTGAGCTCAATGACTGAGTGCTGCCCACAAGCTGATATGCTTCTCCTTCCAGTATCCCTCAGCCAGAATTTTCCTCCATCACAGCACTCATTACTTTCTATCTCCGTCAGCTTTCTTGTTTGTCTCCCCTCCCTGACTTAGTATTCTGTGAAAACAGGGACTACTGAGTCTCAGTTGTTTTTGTAACCCAGTCTGAGCTTGGCACATGAGAAACATCATTAAATAAATGTTTTTGAATAAATGAATGAGTGTCAGTCTCCCTGAAGACACTTTAAGCATTCAGCAGTACTACCCTGCCAAGGCACACCTCTTTGTCAAAAGAGTCAAACGCCTGCTCAAATTCACAGCCCAACACTTAGCAGGAAGGTACTGCCCTACCCAGCTGGCAGTTCAGTGGACATGTGGCTTAATCCTTCCATCCCATTCCACAGCTTCTCCTGAAAACAAAAGGATGATTTTATACTACATAAGGTTCATTCTCACAGAGGATTAGCTCCCAAGACCTGAGAGGACTAGAGGGTGGAAATGAACATCCCGGGAAAACAATGATTTTCTCAACTTCATTTCCCAATCAGAGAGGACAGTTTCTGGTTTGCCACTGGCAAGTTTATTACATGATTAAAAGTCAAATAAAAAAATAATAACCAAAATCTCAGCAGGGAGGCTAGAACCAGAGTTTAGGAGTGCTGCTTCTCTGGCCCCAGCCTCTCTGGCCAAGCCCAGCTCCATCAGCTCAGCTTGACTCGATCAAGTTCCTCATTAAGACTTGCATCTGTGCCCTGGACATCTCTGTTGTTCCCACTGGAGACTGAGTCCTGGGCCCCTGGCACTGGGGCTTTGGTGAGGGCCCCATACACACCCATGGCCTGAGGAGAGGAACAGAGGGAGCCATGAGGATATATGGCAGATGTAGTACAGTCCCCCAGTGGCAAAAAGAAGGTGGGGCTGCAGTCAGTCAACTTGTTTTTCCTTTCTCTCTCTCTCAAACAAACGTCAGTCTTATAAGCTTTGGAGTAAAGTTCGAGGAATCTTACAAACTGACAAAGCAGAGCCATTGCCATTCTCAGAATACAGGTTATCTACAAAAAAAAAAAAAAGTCTCAAAAGCTTCCCTATCTCTAGGGAATGTATGTGGGTGTCTTGTCCTTACAGATTCATTCTTTACCAGGAGTGAAGGGAGGTCTAGATCTTAGGCCATTCTGAAAGCCTCTATGGTGCCTCTATGGTGTATAAGTGGTGCTGGTGCTGGTAGGGTCTTAGTCTCTGGCATTGGTGCTTTGTGCTAGATCCTCAGGGCACTCTAACCTGAGCCACCATACTGGTGACATCACCGGGGTTGGAGGGCAACAGGATAGTGTTGGAATCCTTGGCCAGTTTGGAGAACGCGCTGACATACTGCTCAGCCACAGTCAATGAGGCTGCTGCATCTCCATTCTGTGACCAAAAAAGGAATAATATCAGAGATCACAGACTTAAGAGAAGTGGTTGGGGTGGGCTGGGGGATTAGAGAGGAAAAGTTAGGTTCCCAGAAAGAGGATATACAGATCACAATACAGGAGATCATGTAATCTGCCTCAATGGAACCCACAAAGGTAGGAACTTCTCCCAAGGGTAGATAATAGAACCTCTTCCACTGCCAATTTCTGTCCCCCACTCCCACCCAGAGGCCTCTCACGTGTTGTGTCAGAGCTGCAGCCAGGATGCGAATAGCTTCAGCTTTAGCCTTGGCTTTGGCCAGAACTGCACTGGCTTCCCCTGGAAGAAAGGAGACAGAACATGACCCATGAGGTCAGGGTACCACCAAGCTCATGTCCCAGCACCAACCCTCAAAGACTCATGCCCTGCTCCTCCCTCAGGCTCTACTCTCTGCTGCTGACCTGCTGCCTGATTTATTTGTTCAGCCTTTTCTGCCTCAGAGGCCAGGATCTGTGCCTGCTTCTTCCCTTCTGCCACGTTGATAGCTGACTCACGGGTCCCCTCAGACTCTAAAACTGTGGCCCGTTTCCGCCGCTCTGCCTCCACCTGGAAGCCCCCAGCAACCCCAGTCAACAAGAAATCAGAGTAAACTCTTATACAGACCTGCAACTGTACCCATCACAGTAAGAGAGTCCAAGTTCCCATGCAACTAGAGCATTGGAAGTCCTCCCTAGCCCCCACCTGCATCTGCATAGACTCTTTAACACGGGGCGGCACATGGATATCCTTGATCTCATAACGGAGGCAGCGGATGCCCCAGCAGTCGGCAGCCTGGTTGATGGCATCCACAATGCTAGCATTCAGGGACTCTCGCTCCTGGAGGAAGAGAGATGTAAAACAGGTGTTAAGCTCCAACCATCTCATCAAAGGTCTAAACTGAGAAGGTCCTAGGACTGATCTTGACCTCCAGAAAAGACTAGAGTGCCAAGCCTGTGTCTGCAAACCCTAACTCTGGCTCAGAGCCCCTTACCCGGAAGACTTTATCCAGAGAGAGTTTGCCGAGCTCTGATCTCATGGTTGTCTGAGCTAGCTGGGTGACAGCATATTCAGGGTCCTCCACACCATAGCTTGCCTGAAAGGAGCATGGTTAGTATAGGAAAATTGGGTGCAGGACTTCAGTGAGGAGAGCAACTCAGGATCTGAAGCAGAAGACAGATACCTTATAAGGATCCATGATGCGCAGGTAAAGAACTCCATCAATTTGCAGAGTTACATTGTCTGCAATGCAGAAGCAGAAGAGAAAAGGAGGAAGGTCAGATCTCCAGGTCCCAATCAGCTCTTTCTCCTCCTAAGCTCTGGATCTCCAGCAACCACATCCTAATGGCCTCGGAGCACCCAAATCACCCTGTACCTCTCACCGAGAGTCACAGCTGATTGCTCAGGCACGTTGATGACAATTTCCTTGAGACTCTGCACGTATCGGATCCGGTCTAACACAGGGATGAGAATATTCAAGCCCTGGGAAGAAGAGTCATTGGTCTTCAGAAGGATGGGGGCTATAAGGTTGGTATCCAAGCTAGGCCTGGAGTGGGTAGAAAATCAACATATGAAACATGCCCAGAAAAGCAGAAGGCTGGGGCTATCAATGGTAAAGAAACCCAAGAAAATAGGAATGTGAGGCTGGGCCTCTGAATGGAGGGAAGAATCAGGGGAATGGGAGTCAACATAGTGTCTTCCTCCATGAAGACAGGTGGACCTGAGAGTGGGTAGGGAAGAATGGGGCATGTGGGATGCTAGGGCAACAGGAAAAGGTGAGGACATGGGTATGAGAACATGGCCTGGGCCCTGAGGGTCTGGCCTAGGCAATTGCAAGCCAAAGGTGAGGGCAGGCCCCAGAGAGATACCCCCATACTCCCTTCCAACCCCATGTCGTGAAGAAATTGGGGCTCAGGCTGGCCTCGGGTGAGCAGAAGAGGTTCTCACAGGCTCCAGGATCCGGTGAAATCGGCCCATGCGCTCCACCACCCAGGCCTCCTGCTGCGGCACAAAGAGTACCACCGTGTTTCGGGGCAATCCTGAGGAGGCGCGGCGCGGAGCCTGGCCAGAAGCCTGCACGGAGCTCTGAAGGGAAAACGAGGGTTAGCGGAGATCCCAGCCGGCGGGGCACCCCGCCCCTCTAAGGTGCCTCTGGGACAGGATCATGTCCCAGAGGCACCTTCCTATACCTCCCCCTAAGGTCCACGGAGAGGTGCTCACGTGGGTAGCATGGTCTCTGACCCTAGTTCTCTACCAAAACTTAGAATCCTTCTCCTTCCAAGCCGAGGACCAAACTGATGTCTGGCCCGACCCTTGGAAAAGTCTGCCTTGCTCTTACCCTCAGCAAAAGGGCCCCAGTGCCCCGCGCCGCGCGCGCCAGCATTTCCCACAGCCGCAGTGACCTCCGGAACCAACGAGACGCGGAGCAGAGCGGTCGCTCTAGCGGTCTGGACCTGAACTTGTTTTTCCTCCTGTATTTCCACTCCCCCGGATGTACGATGCTTCCGGCTGTCTCTTCTCTCGCTCCACTCATTTCACACTCAGCCAATCAGCGTTACTTGTCAGAAGCGAGCATCAAATTGTTCCCTGAGAAACGCAGACCTTCTAGAGAGGGCCCAACGGTGGAGTTTGTTTCGGAGCTCGCTGATCAAGCTCAAGATCCTGGACATGGTGACAAAATGGAGGCTCTTTTCCGTGTGCAGATCGCCTAGAAATACCCCCCACTGAGTTCTTCCCCCCCCCACACACGAGAGACTCAGTTTACTGAGCCTATAACCGCACCCATCTATCACCATAGCGACCAGGGGATTGGAGCTGATTCAGAGCCATGGTTGCCATAGTGACACTCTCTGGCAGTCCTGCTGTTATACCCAATCCTCCTACTGGGGACTGACCCCATTCCCGTTGCCATGGTGACTGAGCCTAACTAATATTGTCCTGTGATGGGACTGAGATTGCCCCCTCCCCATTTTCCCAAGACAGCATAGGTTTCTCTATCTCTTCCCAGTCAGGGCCTATCAGGTCTGGTACCCTTGCAGAGTCCGACACAGTCCCAAAGGTCAGCTTTGTCTGGAGGGTGTCACCCTTCACACATCCCTGATGCTCTGGCAAATCCTTTAATAAAAGACTTATATATTCACCCTCATTTTCCATATTAGGGCATTGAAGCTCAATGGGACTAAACTCATTAACAACAGAACTAGTATAAGAATTCATGTCCACAGGGTATTCAGCTTTTATGGTTGAACCTTCCCCATCACCAACCCCATTATCTGAAAAGAGGAAAACCCAGACCCTGAGACTCAGCAGGACTTCGCCTAAGACCTCATGGCCTCAGGCCCCCTTTTTGAAAGAAATGGCAGAGTCCCAGCTCCAATTAGGCCCTCCATCTCTATTCCCAGGCTCTCCCCAACAGAAAAAGTAGGGCTTAGCTCGTTTCCAAACAAGAATTTATTTTCTTTCTTTTCATTTTCATTTTTTTTTTCTAAAAAAAAAAGTACCAGGTACAATTTTTTTTTTCCTGTGATTTTTTCTTTTTTCAAGTTTCAGCAAATGCTTGTTCCCCTCAGCCCAGCCCCAGGAGTCACGTCTAAGGCTGGGTCAGAGTCTAGAGTGGAACATGGGGAAGTTGGGAACCACATGATATAGTTTGAGGGGTGCCCCTCACCCCAACTGAGGTAGGTGGGTCAGAATCTGGCCAGGTGAGAGGAAGCACCCCAGTCCTTGGCCCTGACGCTGCACCCTGAACACCTTTCTCAGTCAGGACCCCAAAGCAAGGAGACACAAGCAGAAGGGGGAAACTGGAGTCTGGAGCCCTAGATGAGGGGTGGTTAACCCCCATGTATGTGCACATGCATGCACGCTCTCTTTCTCACACACATACCACACACACAAGCTTGTATACATACACTCACATATATATAAGTTGGCTTTCAGAGAGGCGTCAGAGAGTAGGGGAAGTGAAAAAAATAGGGAAGGACAAGAGAAGTTGAGTGTTTGGCTAGTGACTCAGTCCTTCTGGGATAACCTCTCTGCCTCAGTTCTCCCTCAGTTTCTTCATCAACATCTTGAACTCCTGAATTTGGAGCAATATCTAAAGTGGGAAAGGAGGAAGAGCAATGCCAATTATCAGGTTTGGGAGGTTACCAAGGCATCCAATCTGAATAAATTATAAATTAAAAATAAATAAAATAATAAGTGGCCCCTGCCCAGGACAGGGAGGCAACGCTGGCATGACTTGCCTGGGAACTTGGGGCAACATCAGGATAACTCCAGTTCCTCCCCACTACCTAAGCTGGCCTGGGAATTTTAAGGAAGGGGGCAGGCACGTGGAGAACCCAGAGTAGGGCAGATTATGGTAAGGATCAGAAGCTTTAAATACCCAAATAATCAATTTGGGCATAAGCATGGCGAGGGTTTTAATTCAAGCCTGAAAGGTCTCTCGCCAACTCTCCATGTGTTTGCTTTGTCCAGAATGAAGCAGGATGGGCTGGTCTTTGGCCCACATGGGTTCAGGGCACTGGCAATTAGGGCAAAGGTGAATAACGTGGATTGTGAGGGGCCTCAGTCACAGCCTGCAGTTTGTAGGGGAGCCCTGTGTCCAGTTCCAGGCTCCGGCGGGAAAAAAGCAGGCGGATGTCTCCATGCAGGCTTAAGCGGCCTGAGCGGGAACTCCGGAACCTGAGGAGGAGAGGATGATCAAAATAAAGATCCAGACAGTAGAGAAGCAAGGAGAGATCCTGGGTTGGCGAAAGGATACCTGGGCTTCCCCAGCTGTCTCTGGGCCCTGTCCTCACCTGAGGTGCAGCAAGTAGCAGAGGAGGCGGCGGGTGGGGCTAGCATTTCCCTCCTCACCCACAGGCACCAAAAAGAGACGATGGCGCAAGAAAGTCATGTGGGCAGCAGGTATGTCCGAGAAGTCAAAGGTCACAAGGAACATTTTCACCACAGTCTGGTTGGGGTTAAATAAGGTCTGGGGGCAGGACAGGAAAGGTTGGTAAGGCGTAGGGGCTGTTTTCCTCTCCCGTCTCCCACTCTCCCTCAGGGAAAACTCACCACTTGGATGGTGCCCACCTTGGGCACGCTGTAACCCTTCCTCCCCAGGGGGTTCAGGTCCACGACGCCCTGGGAAGGCCATGAAGCCATCAGCCAAGGAGGGCACTGGAAGAGCCCTGAATACTCATCTATCTCTACTCTGTGACCTGGGCCCTGGCCCCCACTAGAGTTCTCTCCCCCCTCCCCCGCTCTGATTCTCTTCTAGGTGAGGAACACCTAAAGAATATCTCCTGCCCCCAATCCTCATCCTTTCCAGGAGCTGATTTAGGGTTGACATTAGATCATACCAGAAAGGGGGCCGGGGCATTTTGCTCAGAAACATCAAAGAAGGTGACAGTGACAGGCAGCGTGACATGCTGGGGACAGTAGGATCCACTAGCTCCAATCTCTGCGGTGAAGCCCTCAATGTGGCCAGATGCTGCAAAGCGTCCTCGAAGCAATGATTCCTAGGGTGGGAAAACACACTATGAAAGAGATACCAGCTCTTTTCCTTATCCATCCAAGCCACAATCTACTATCCCACTTCCCCCAAGAATTCCCAGTCATGGAATCCAAGGGTAACTACCTCAAAGTTGCCCAACAGGGTACGGCTGATGGCAGGGGTAGGAACAGGGGAGGCACTGGGGAGGCTCAGCAGGCCTGGGCCCTTCCGGAGGCTTCGAAAGGAGCTCCTGGTGGGGCAGGGGACATACAGTGGGTTGGCTTGAGGTTTTCTGAAATGCCTACTCATGTCTGTAGACTCCACCCTTTTCCATTACCCAGGGCTCCTGCCCTGGGGTCCCCTACCCTGGGGTGAGAAAGAGGATTACAGACTTCTCTCCCCATTTTCCAGGGACAGGGCAGAGGAAGAAGCTAGTCACTTACAGCTTCAGGCGACGGGCACCTTTCAGCCTCCGCCCCATAGGACTGCAATCTGTTGGGTCCTATGTAGAGAAAAGATTGGGGGGAAAATTGGGTAAAGGCCAGGAATTTTGGGGGATGCAGGGGTTCATTACAAGCTCTTGTAGGACCATCCTCCCAAGCCTTCACCTTTTCCCATAAAGGAAGGGTTGGGCACAAAATGGGAGGGGTATTACAAAATACAAACTTCCAGTTATAAAATAAATTACAGAATATAAGGTACAGCATTGGCAATAGAGTCAATAATATAATATAACTTTATACAGTGACAGATGATTACTAGACTTATTATGGTGATTACTTTCTAAGATATATAAACATTGAATCACTATGTTGTATACCTAAAGCTAATATAATATTCCATGTCAATTATAATTTTATTTATTTATTTTTATTTAATTTATTGTGTTTACATAGATCCTAGTGTTGCCCTGATTGCATCCCCCTGTCAATTATAATTTTATTTATTTTTATTTTTTTCAATTATAATTTTAAAAAACAGCAGACCACCTCTTCTCCTGGCTTACCAGTACAGGCTCCTTAGGCCCAGGCAGCAGGTGGCGCCAGAAGGGTGTGGCTTTGGCATCAGAACTGTTGGCAGCAGGAAGGTGACCCAGGGTTCCCCGGCGCCTCTGAGGGGCTGGCCCCTCATCTTCAGAGCTGACATCCAGGGCTTCTCCAGCAGGAAGCAGCCTTCGCTTGGTGTGGCAGGGGCCTGGAGGTCCAGGGCCAGGGGGAGTGTGCTCGGGACTGTGCCCATTGGCAGTGCCAGGGGACTCCCTAGGCCAGGGGCTGCCCCCATTACCCACCCCAGCCACTGGGCTCTTACCCCCTATTTGTGCAAGACTGTGCAAATCAGTGTCAAGTGTGTACAGCTGGCCTGGAGGGGCTTGCTCCCCCAGGGACCCCTGTCCCCCTGGATCTTGGGAAGCCCAGTCTCTGGTGTGCAAAGTATTGCAGGAAGCATTTGATGAGAGCCAGGGGGAACTCTGGGCCCCTGAAGTCCAAGGTGAGGTGGAGCTACCTCCCTGTTCTACAACACACAGGCCATGATGGCAGAAATGCTGGCTGGCCACACCCAGCCCCAGCCCCAGCCCCTCTGGGCCTAACAGTCCCACAGTAGATGGTTCTTCAGGGGGTTGTCCCTCTCTGGCCCCCAGGCCAGGGCCTCTTTTCAGCTCCCGGGGACCCTCAGTAAGTGGGGATGGCCGTTTCAGGGCCCTATGAGGCTCGGAGGCACCAGCTGGAGAGGAAAAGATGGATACCTGGTAGACCCCGGGGGATGTCGCCCCTCCTGCTGGGCTGTAGCCCATGAGCAGGCCACCCTGGAGGGCCCCCTGCCTGACTGCAGGCTGCGAAGGGCCAGCCTCTGGCTCTGAGGATGGAGATGGTTCCGCCTGCACGTGGCGCATGAAGTCCCCCCTTGGATCAGGGGGGGCCCCCCTCACAGCCTTTATGCTGGGCCTGGGCTGGGGGGCCTGGGGACATCTGTGCAAAAGAAGAGAAGAAGAGGTGGTCAGAGGAATCAATTTGTTTTTTCCCTCTCTGCTGAGTTTCAGATCCTTCCCTGGCCTGAAGAGGTAATCTTGCAGGGTTCATGGGAATATAGTGTCTTTATGCCCAGATGTATTAACAGAATATACAGGGTCCTCCCTCCCTTCCTTTTTTAAAAGAGAAAGTTTATTTAGAAAGTTACAGAGGCATGGGCCCTGGCCAGCTGGCTCAGCGGTAGAGCATCAGCCTGGCATGCAGGAGTCCCGGGTTCGATTCCCAGCCAGGGCACACAGGAGAAGCACCTATCTGCTTCTCCACCCCTCCCCCTTCCTTCCTCTCTGTCTCTCTCTTCCCCTCCCGCAGCCGAGGCTCCGTTGGAGCAAAGATGGCCCGGGCGCTGAGGATGGCTCTGTGGCCTCTGCCTACGCGCTAGAATGGCTCTGGATGCAATAGAACGAGGCCCCAGAGGGGCAGAGCATCGCCCCCTGGTGGGCGTGCCAGGTGGATCCCGGTTGGGTGCATGTGGGAGTCTGTCTGACTGCCTCCCTGTTTCCAGCTTCAGAAAAATGAAAAAAAAAAAAAATCTCTAAATGTTTTTAAAAAAATCTCTAAAAAAAAAAAAAGAAAGTTACAGAGGCAAAAGAAGAGCCCTTGGAGCTTAGGAGAGAGAAAGGTAAAAGTAATGCAGTCTGGGTGGAAGAAAATTGGGATGGAAAAGGCACAGGCATGTTCCCAAGAGGGAGAACACACTAGCTCAGATTTCTTACTGGGCTTGCTTGCCCTCCCTCTCCCTGGCACTCACCCCGATGAAGAGGCCTTAAGCCTAGCTGAGTGTTCCCTCTTCCTGACTGATGCCTTGTTCTCCTAGCTTGCAGTCTGGTCCATGCCTGCTGCACTGGCAAGGTGACTGCCACCATTCCGTGCAGCTCCTGGGCTCAGCTGGACCCTGAAGAGAGAAAAACATACATAAGCCAGGATGCCTACAGTCAGTGGTAAGATTCTTCTCCAATTATGGGTTAATAGAGTATACCCCAGGACATCCTCCCCTTTATGAGGAGCTCTTCAAAAACAGAGGGGGCAGTCTTGGGATTCAGGCCCCCCGAGGGTAAGCTGGGCTACCTAAGGAATCACAGAGAGGTAGGTCTTGGCTTAATATAATAAGGATCTGATAAGTTGAGGCGGGATGACCACTTGTCAAGGCTAACACCTTGGGGACTCATGCCCTGTATGGGGGTGGGGTGGGAGGAGGGATAAGATACCCCAAGATCCAAGATACTATGCCAGCTGAGAGGTGGCTAGGACAAGAATTTAACCCTCCTAGTCAGGTTGCACAACTTCTTCCCACATGTCTATCTCCAATGAGACAAGTGCCACCCCAGAGCCCTAAGAGCAGAGATCTTACAGAAACTCTCCCCCCATCAGCACTCCTCCAAGGTACAAACCTCAGGTCAGCTCAAAGTGGGCCCTTCAGACTTAAAACTACCAGTGGACCCCAACAGTCTGTCCCTTTAACAGGAGGCAACAAATCACACCATAAACAAGTATGGGGGGGGAGGGGTGATACTGCCAGAGGCACTACTCCTCCCCCTGGGCCCTGCAAACTAGAGATAAGACCGTGGCAGTCAGACAGCTGGAAACAACTACCTTTCTACTCCTCTCCAACACATCCAACACATATGCAATACCCAAAAACCCAAACCACTGCTTTTCCGCCAGAACACAAGATGGTTTTCATCAATTAGTCCACCCTAAGGAAGCCATACTGGGTGAGGGAAATGTCAAAATGAAGATCATTTTCCTTTATAGAAGGAAATACTTCTTTTGTGGGCACTAGCCTTTGCTGTCTGATATCCAAAATGCCCTTTCCACTTCAAAAAATGCCTCCTGTTTGTCTACTCAAGACCTACCTTTCCTCTTCGGCTTGGCCAAATGTCATCCCCTCCAGAAAGCCTACTCTGCCACACCAGATCACGGATCTCTATCTCTCCTCTGAGACCTCACCTATGGCAGGGTCACTATGTCCTATAATCCAGTGACAGTTCTGCTTACTCTGTGGGTAAGACACCTTCTAGAGTCCGTAGGGTTCTTGAGGATAGGTCTATGCTGCTCTACTCTGTCCAACTCCAAGCACAGGGCTAAGCACATAGCAGGGCTCAAAAAAATGGTATGCAAGCCCCAGAGATCTGGGCAGCAGTCCTGACAACGCACAGAAAAACTTCCAGGATGAGAGCAGAGCTTAACTGTACAGGGAGAAGGAGAATCAGCAAGAACAGAGGTGAGGGTGGTGGACTGAGAGAAAGAGGAGATTTGTACCCAGGGACTGATAAGCTCTCTTACACTAAGTTCCCATCATTCTACCCCACACTATCCTAGATCATCAAGTTCTCATTAGAACTGGGATCTCTTAGAAAATTCTAGTTCCCTGTGGTGAGTGGGATGGCAAGAAAGGGCAGAATGCCAATGGCTGTGTTGTCAGATGGTATAACCTGTACTCTCTCTACCCAAGCCATACAGAATCAGGGAGGGCCTTTTCCTTAGTACTTCTACCTCCAGATCATCCCAGTCAGCTTCTTCAGCCCTTGCCCTCAGGAAGCTAGGTGATGACATGATGCCCTACTTGACCCCAGCATGCCTGGCACCTACTTATTACCCCAGAGCCTTCTCAGTTCCTGTCTTTTCAATGAGAAACTCTGAGACTCACTTCACTGCCACTCAGCCAGTCTGGCTCTACCATGGCTTCAAGCTGACTCATGGGGCAGGACTGCAGGGGTAGGGTAGGCCAAACCTCCTTTCTGTGTAGGGGGTGGGCAGCAGCTGGCGTCAAACAGTTGTGTCGGGCTTTGGCTGGCAAAGACTACAGCTCCCAACATGCCATGGGAGCAAGGCCAGCAAAAACAACAAGTCCCAGAATACCATGGGGTCTGTACCCTTAAGACACCTGCTAGGCCTGGGAGGTGGGGGTAGGTGGGAGTTGGTATAGGCACAAGCTCCCAGGCTCACTCTCCCCTTCCCTTCAGTATTAAAAATATCCATTTCTACTCTGAACAAAAGGGAGAGGAAGGAGAATTCCTCTCCATGTGTTTACCACCCTCCTCCTGTTCAGAAAACTGCTGTCAGCTGCTCTACATTTAGTCCTTAGACACATGCACACAAACTAGGGGGCTTTTTTTCTATACACCATCACTGTGGGTAGGAAGGTCAACCACTGCTCTCTCACCACCCTTTTGGCCACTGGCCTAGAACCCTTAACCTTTAGTGGAGAGGGAGCAGATCTCAGCACCTCCTCCAAACTGAACCTGGCAAACTCACCCCTGTTCCTGGACTCCTTATTCTGTAAGATCCTCCCACCCCCAACCCCTGCTTAGCCTCCCAGGTCCTTTCTTACCCCTTTCTCCCCACAGCCTGGGACAGGCCCCATTCCCTGCTGGAGCTTCATAGATTTGCTCTTTCCCCCTAGTACACACTCACCCCGCTCCCAAATTGGCTCCGCCACGGCGGTCGCTGCTCCGGGCCCCTTCGTCCCGTCCCTCCCCTCGAATCCCCAGTAATCCCCGACACGGGCCCCCAACCCAGACAAAGGGTGGCTCAGGCTGAGCCTTGCTCTGCTAGGCTCTTTTCTGTTCAGCTTCGTGTACAACACTAGCGGGCCCTGGCGCCCGCAGCCCCCCAGCCGCTGCTGCGCCCCTCCCCGCGACTGTCCCTCCCCGTGGCCGCCCGGGCTCCGCACTGCCTACTCTGCTGCCCCTCTGACTCACAGGCCATTTCCTACCAGCTGATGGGGCTCCCCGCCCCGCCCAGCGTCCCAACACCCCCACCGCGGCTGCAGCGGCCGCCACGCCCCCCTCAAACCACGCCTTCCATGGCAGCGACCATGCACATTGGCCCATAGGAGGCCAGCCTCCCACGACCTCAAGTGTGAAGCACGCCCCCTTCAAGAGGTGCACGCCTATTGGTCCACAAAGGGGCAGGCCTACCAGGGTCGCCCCGCCCACCTCCTTAACCCCTCATCTGCTGGAGTCCAAACCATCTCTCTGCCCAGCCATTTAACCCTTTCAAAGGCATAGACCTTCCCTCCCACCCTTGCCCTTCCTCTTCACAGACTAGTTAATAAGATGCCCCAGGGCTTTCCTAGACACAACTGGACAACCTCCAAAATCCGTCTGCTTTTCCCACACCAGACCCCAATATCTTCACTCCCATTTATCTTTCCCCACGTTGCAAACCAGAACTCCAGAGACCAGAAAACTGTTGGAGCCTGGAAGTTTCCTTCATGCCAGAGCAGATGAAAAAGTCCTGAAGTGAGGTACTATCCTAACATTGAGAAATGGTATTCTTTCTTCTCTTACTCTATATTGATGTTCTTCTGCCTTCATTAGAGGGACCTCAAGAACTCCTGAGAAAGGGTTACATTTTACCTTTTTTTTTTTTTTTTTACAGAGACAGAGAGAGTCAGAGAGAGGGATAGACAGGGACAGACAGACAGGGACGGAGAGAGATGAGAAGCATCTATCATCAGCTTTTTGTTACGACACCTTAGTTGTCCATTGATTGCTCTCCCATATGTGCCCTGACCGCGGGCCTTCAGCAGACCGAGTAACCCCTTCCTCAAGCCAGTGACCTTGGGTCCAAGCTGGTGAGCTTTTCTTGCTCAAGCCAGATGAGTCCGCGCTCAAGCTGGCGACCTCGGGGTCTCGAACCTGGGTCCTCCGCATCCCAGTCCAATGCTCTATCCACTGCACCACTGCCTGGTCAGGCAGAAAGGATTACATTTTAATTCAGAGATCTAAACATCATTCTTTGTGTCTCTAAACTCCCATTCTGAGATTAGTCTTCTTCATCCCTTCTGCTAGTACTCTTTCTATTCAGAGGCTCCTGCTCAAGGAGGCAGGACATCCATGGGAAGTGGGATAGGAAGGCTTCTGTCCAGAGTGGGCAGAGTGGGGGAAATATACCCAACTCTTGTGATGGAGCTCACCCCTATGACTCACAGCTCCTTTGAAACTCCCCACCCTGCCCCTGAGTCACTGGGCCCCAGGCCTAGCCCAGACCCAGCTGAATTAAGTGGCAACAGAAACAGCATTCCTAATTCTTGTCCTTCTATTCTTTAAATGACCAGGATGGAAACCTCTCTAAAGATTAGACATTATAAGAAACTTTTCAGAGGGGCTGTGCTAGGAGAAAGCTAAAAAAATAGATAGCACTGTCTACCTTCCAGTCTGCACTTGTCAGCAAATCAAACAGTTGGAAATTCAGGAGGCTTTTTCTCCAAGTCTTCCACAGAAGCAGGAGGCAAAACCCAAACTAAGGCCCTGGAGAATTAACATCGGTCAGAGAAGCTCCCTGGTTGTACCTCCAGAAGTGGGGGAGTCTGTTCTATAGTTCAGAGGCCACAAAAGGCCCAAGGTCCTTGTTTCTACCATGCCTGTGCTGTGGGCTCCAAGGGCCCTGAAGTTGTCACTGGATAGTAAAAAGATGTTCCCTCTCCCTACTTCCTCCTGGTGCCCTAGACTTATGAAGGACAAGCAAGTAACTGACAAAGAACCCAGTTGCCATGGAATGACTTCCTTGCTGGTTCCCTATTAGTAAGAAACAAGAGTAAATAAATTTTCAGCACCCTGGACAAAATTGCAGAGTACCAATGTAAGACTCTTCTTGCCTTAGTAAAAGCTTGCTAGTAGACACAAAGTGCTGTAGTAAAAAATTAATCCCTTGGTGACCCTTCCTTGTTCTCTCTTAGTACCACTACCATAGGCCTAGGCCTGGTAACC